>NC_139988.1:75624194-76277901 GCF_964263955.1 Coregonus lavaretus | reverse complement strand
AAAACTCTTGTATGTTGTATTCTACATATGTCCTTCTAGCGCTGAACGTAAAAAAATATTTTAGACCCTTTTCATGCAAAATGTATAAAAAATATTTTTCTCGTTTGTTATAAAGAACTTTATATCCCTTCATATGCCGAACTAGTTCCATTGTGGATTTTGCCTAAAACATGATTTTAGAAAATATTCATTGAAAAAAGCTTTAAAAAAAATCACATTTGAAAACCATTGTATGTTGTATTCTATATCTGCCCTTCTAGTGCTGAACGTTTAAAAAATATTTTAGACCCTTTTCATGCAAAATGTATAAAAAACATTTTTCTCATTTTTTATTTAAAAAAAATGTATCCCTTCATATGCCGAACTAGTTGCATTGTGGATTTTGCCTAAAACATGATTTTAGACAATATTCATTGAAAAAAGCTTTTTAAAAAATCACATTTGAAAAAAATATTTTAGACCCTTTTCATGCAAAATGTATAAAAAATATTTTTCTCGTTTGTTATTAAGAACTTTGTATCCCTTCATATGCCGAACTAGTTGCATTGTGGATTTTGCCTAAAACATGATTTTAGAAAGTATTCATTGAGAAAAGCTTTTTAAAAAATCACATTTGAAAACTCTTGTATGTTGTATTCTACATATGTCCTTCTAGCGCTGAACTTAAAAAAATATTTTAGACCCTTTTCATGCAAAATGTATAAAAAATATTTTTCTCGTTTGTTATAAAGAACTTTGTATCCCTTCATATGCCGAACTAGTTGCATTGTGGATTTTGCCTAAAACATGATTTCAGAAAATATTCATTGAAAAAAGCTTTTTAAAAAATCACATTTGAAAACTCTTGTATGTTGTATTCTACATATGTCCTTCTAGCGATGAACGTAAAAAAATATTTTAGACCCTTTTCATGCAAAATGTATAAAAAATATTTTTCTCGTTTGTTATAAAAAAACTTTGTATCCCTTCATATACCGAACTAGTTGCATTGTGGATTTTGCCTAAAACATGATTTTAGACAATATTCATTGAAAAAAGCTTTTTAAAAAATCACATTTGAAAAAAATATTTTAGACCCTTTTCATGCAAAATGTATAAAAAATATTTTTCTTGTTTGTTATAAAGAACTTTGTATCCCTTCATATGCCGAACTAGTTGCATTGTGGATTTAGCCTAAAACATGATTTTAGAAAATATTCATTGAAAAAAGCTTTTTAAAAAATCACATTTGAAAACTCTTGTATGTTGTATTCTACATATGTCCTTCTAGCGCTGAACGTTAAAAAATATTTTAGACCCTTTTCATTCAAAATGTATAAAAAATATTTTTCTTGTTTGTTATAAAGAACTTTGTATCCCTTCATATGCAGTTGCATTGTGGATTTTGCCTAAAACATGATTTTAGAAAATATTCATTGAAAAAAGCTTTTTAAAAAATCACATTTGAAAACTCTTGTATGTTGTATTCTACATATGTCCTTCTAGTGCTGAACGTAAAACAAATATTTTAGACCCTTTTCATGCAAAATGTATAAAAAACATTTTTCTCATTTTTTATAAAAAAAGATTGTATCCCTTCATATGCCGAACTAGTTGCATTGTGGATTTTGCCTAAAACATGATTTTAGACAATATTCATTGAAAAAAGCTTTTTAAAAAATCACATTTAAAAAAAATATTTTAGACCCTTTTCATGCAAAATGTATAAAAAATATTTTCCTGTTTGTTATAAAGAACTTTGTATCCCTTCATATGCCGAACTAGTTGCATTGTGGATTTTGCGTAAACTATGATTTTAGAAAATATTCATTGAAAAAAGCTTTTTAAAAAATCACATTTGAAAACCCTTGTATGTTGTATTCTCCATCTGTCCTTCTAGTGCTGAACGTTAAAAAAATATTTTAGACCCTTTTCATGCAAAATGTATAAAAAATATTTTTCTTGTTTGTTATGAAGAACTTTGTATCCCTTCATATGCCGAACTAGTTGCATTGTGGATTTTGCACAGAACATGATTTTATAAAATATTCATTGAAAAAAGCTTTTTAAAAAATCACATTTGAAAACCCTTGTATGTTGTATTCTACATATGTCCTTCTAGTGCTGAACGTTAAACAAATATTTTAGACCCTTTTCATGCAAAATGTATAAAAAATATTTGTCTCGTTTTTTATAAAAAAACTTTGTATCCCTTCATATGCCGAACTAGTTGCATTGTGGATTTTGCCTAAAACATGATTTTAGACAATATTCATTGAAAAAAGCTTTTTAAAAAAATCACATTTGAAAAAATATTTTAGACCCTTTTCATGCAAAATGTATAAAAAATATTTTTCTTGTTTGTTATAAAGAACTTTGTATCCCTTCATATGCCAAACTAGTTGCATTGTGGATTTTGCGTAAACTATGATTTTAGAAAATATTCATTGAAAAAAGCTTTTTACAAAATCACATTTGAAAACCCTTGCATGTTGTATTCTCCATCTGTCCTTCTAGTGCTGAACGTGAAAAAAATATTTTAGACCCTTTTCAATGCAAAATGTATAAAAAATATTTTTCTTGTATGTTATGAAGAACTTTGTATCCCTTCATATGCCGAACTAGTTGCATTGTGGATTTTGCCCAGAACATGATTTTAGAAAATATTCATTGAAAAAAGCTTTTTAAAAAATCACATTTGAAAACCCTTGTATGTTGTATTCTACATCTGTCCTTCTAGTGCTGAACGTTAAAAAAATAATTTAGACCCTTTTCATGCAAAATGTATAAAAAATATTTTTCTCGTTTGTTATAAAGAACTTTATATCCCTTCATATGCCGAACTAGTTCCATTGTGGATTTTGCCTAAAACATGATTTTAGAAAATATTCATTGAAAAAAGCTTTAAAAAAAATCACATTTGAAAACCATTGTATGTTGTATTCTATATCTGCCCTTCTAGTGCTGAACGTTTAAAAAATATTTTAGACCCTTTTCATGCAAAATGTATAAAAAACATTTTTCTCATTTTTTATTTAAAAAAAATGTATCCCTTCATATGCCGAACTAGTTGCATTGTGGATTTTGCCTAAAACATGATTTTAGACAATATTCATTGAAAAAAGCTTTTAAAAAAATCACATTTGAAAACCATTGTATGTTGTATTCTATATCTGCCCTTCTAGTGCTGAACGTTTAAAAAATATTTTAGTCCCTTTTCATGCAAAATGTATAAAAAATATTTTTCTTGTTTTTAATAAAAATACGTTGTATCCCTTCATATACCGAAATAGTTGCATTGTGGAGATTGCCTAAAACATGATTTTAGACAATATTCATTGAAAAAAGCTTTTTAAAAAATCACATTTGAAAAAAATATTTTAGACCCTTTTCATGCAAAATGTATAAAAAATATTTTTCTCGTTTGTTATTAAGAACTTTGTATCCCTTCATATGCCGAACTAGTTGCATTGTGGATTTTGCCTAAAACATGATTTTAGAAAGTATTCATTGAAAAAAGCTTTTTAAAAAATCACATTTGAAAACTCTTGTATGTTGTATTCTACATATGTCCTTCTAGCGCTGAACTTAAAAAAATATTTTAGACCCTTTTCATGCAAAATGTATAAAAAATATTTTTCTCGTTTGTTATAAAGAACTTTGTATCCCTTCATATGCCGAACTAGTTGCATTGTGGATTTTGCCTAAAACATGATTTCAGAAAATATTCATTGAAAAAAGCTTTTTAAAAAATCACATTTGAAAACTCTTGTATGTTGTATTCTACATATGTCCTTCTAGCGATGAACGTAAAAAAATATTTTAGACCCTTTTCATGCAAAATGTATAAAAAATATTTTTCTCGTTTGTTATAAAAAAACTTTGTATCCCTTCATATACCGAACTAGTTGCATTGTGGATTTTGCCTAAAACATGATTTTAGACAATATTCATTGAAAAAAGCTTTTTAAAAAATCACATTTGAAAAAAATATTTTAGACCCTTTTCATGCAAAATGTATAAAAAATATTTTTCTTGTTTGTTATAAAGAACTTTGTATCCCTTCATATGCCGAACTAGTTGCATTGTGGATTTTGCCTAAAACATGATTTTAGAAAATATTCATTGAAAAAAAGCTTTAAAAAAAATCACATTTGAAAACTCTTGTATGTTTTATTCTACATACGTCCTTCTAGCGCTGAACGTTAAAAAATATTTTAGACCCTTTTCATTCAAAATGTATAAAAAATATTTTTCTTGTTTGTTATAAAGAACTTTGTATCCCTTCATATGCAGTTGCATTGTGGATTTTGCCTAAAACATGATTTTAGAAAATATTCATTGAAAAAAGCTTTTTAAAAAATCACATTTGAAAACTCTTGTATGTTGTATTCTACATATGTCCTTCTAGTGCTGAACGTAAAACAAATATTTTAGACCCTTTTCATGCAAAATGTATAAAAAACATTTTTCTCATTTTTTATAAAAAAAGATTGTATCCCTTCATATGCCGAACTAGTTGCATTGTGGATTTTGCCTAAAACATGATTTTAGACAATATTCATTGAAAAAAGCTTTTTAAAAAATCACATTTGAAAAAAATATTTTAGACCCTTTTCATGCAAAATGTATAACAAATATTTTCCTGTTTGTTATAAAGAACTTTGTATCCCTTCATATGCCGAACTAGTTGCATTGTGGATTTTGCGTAAACTATGATTTTAGAAAATATTCATTGAAAAAAGCTTTTTAAAAAATCACATTTGAAAACACTTGTATGTTGTATTCTCCATCTGTCCTTCTAGTGCTGAACGTTAAAAAAATATTTTAGACCCTTTTCATGCAAAATGTATAAAAAATATTTTTCTTGTTTGTTATGAAGAACTTTGTATCCCTTCATATGCCGAACTAGTTGCATTGTGGATTTTGCACAGAACATGATTTTATAAAATATTCATTGAAAAAAGCTTTTTAAAAAATCACATTTGAAAACCCTTGTATGTTGTATTCTACATATGTCCTTCTAGTGCTGAACGTTAAACAAATATTTTAGACCCTTTTCATGCAAAATGTATAAAAAATATTTGTCTCGTTTTTTATAAAAAAACTTTGTATCCCTTCATATGCCGAACTAGTTGCATTGTGGATTTTGCCTAAAACATGATTTTAGAACATGTAATGGAAAACAATATTTTTTAAAATCACATTTGAAAACCCTTGTATGTTGAAATCTACATATGTCCTTCTAGTGCTGAACGTTAAAAATATATTTTAGACCCTTTTCATGCAAAATGTATAAAAAATATTTTTCTTGTTTTTTATTTAAAAAAAACTTTGTATCCCTTCATATGCCGAACTAGTTGCATTGTGGATTTTGCCTAAAACATGATTTTAGAACATGTTAATGGAATTTTTTATTTTTTTTTAATCACATTTGAAAACCCTTGTATGTTGAATTCTACATATGTCCTTCTAGTGCTAAACGTTAAAAATATATTTTAGACCCTTTTCATGGAAAATGTATAAAAAATATTTATCTCGTTTTTTATTACAAAAACTTTGTATCCTTTCATATGCCGAACTAGTTGCATTGTGGATTTTGCCTAAAACATGATTTTAGACAAAATTCATTGAAAAAAGCTTTTAAAAAAAATCACATTTGAAAAAAATATTTTAGACCCTTTTCATGCAAAATGTATAAAAAATATTTTTCTCGTTTGTTATAAAAACGTTGTATCCCTTCATATGCCGAACTAGTTGCATTGTGGATTTTGCCTAAAACATGATTTTAGAAAATATTCATTGAAAAAAGCTTTTTTTTAAATCACATTTGAAAACCATTGTATGTTTTATTCTACATATGTCCTTCTAGTGCTGAACGTTAAAAAAATATTTTAGACCCTTTTCATGCAAAATGTATAAAAAATATGTTTCACGTTTTTTCTAAAAAAAATTGTATCCCTTCATATGCCGAACTAGTTGCATTGTGGATTTTGCCTAAAACATGATTTTAGAACATGTTCATGGAAAACTTTATTTTTTTTAATCACATTTGAAAACCCTTGTATGTTGAATTCTACATATGTCCTTCTAGTGCTGAACGTTAAAAAAATATTTTAATCCTTTTCATGCAAAATGTATAAAAAATATTTTTCTTGTTTGTTATGAAGAACTTTGTATCCCTTCATATGCCGAACTAGTTGCATTGTGGATTTTGCCTAAAACATGATTTTTAGACAATATTCATTGAAAAAAGCTTTTAAAAAAATCACATTTGAAAAAAATATGTTAGACCCTTTTCATGCAAAATATATAAAAAACATGTTTCTCGTTTGTTATAAAGAACTTTGTATCCCTTCATATGCTGAACTAGTTGCATTGTGGATTTTGCCTAAAACATGATTTTAGACAATATTCAAATATTCATTGAAAAAAGCTTTTAAAAAAAATCACATTTGAAAAAAATATGTTAGACCCTTTTCATGCAAAATGTATAAAAAATATTTTTCTCGTTTGTTATGAAGAACTTTGTATCCCTTCATATGCCGAAGTAGTTGCATTGTGGATTTTGCCTAAAACATGATTTTAGAAAATATTCATTGAAAAAAGCTTTTTAAAAAATCACATTTGAAAACCCTTGTATGTTGTATTCTACATCTGTCCTTCTAGTGCTGAACGTTAAAAAAATATTTTAGACCCTTTTCATGCAAAATGTATAAAAAATATTTTTCTTGTTTGTTATAAAGAACTTTGTATCCCTTCATATGCCGAACTAGTTGCATTGTGGATTTTGCCTAAAACAGGATTTTAGAACATGTAATGGAAAACAATTTTTTTTTAAATCACATTTGAAAACCCTTGTATGTTGAATTCTACATATGTCCTTCTAGTGCTAAACGTTAAAAATATATTTTAGACCCTTTTCATGCAAAATGTATAAAAAATATGTTTCTTGTTTGTTATAAAGAACTTTGTATCCCTTCATATGCCGAACTAGTTGCATTGTGGATTTTGCCTAAAACATGATTTTAGAAAATATTCATTGAAAAAATATTTTTTTAAAATTACATTTGAAAACCCTTTTATGTTGTATTCTACATCTGTCCTTCTAGTGCTGAACGTTAAAAAAATAATTTAGACCCTTTTCATGCAAAATGTATAAAAAATATGTTTCACGTTTAAAAAAAAAAAAATGGAATCCCTTCATATGCCGAACTAGTTGCATTGTGGATTTTGCCTAAAACATGATTTTAGAACATGTAATGGAAAACAATTTTTTTTAAATCACATTTGAAAACCCTTGTATGTTGTATTCTACATCTGTCCTTCTAGTGCTGAACGTTAAAAAAATAATTTAGACCCTTTTCATGCAAAATGTATAAAAAATATGTTTCACGTTTTTTCTAAAAAAAATTGTATCCCTTCATATGCCGAACTAGTTGCATTGTGGATTTTGCCTAAAACATGATTTTAGAACATGTTCATGGAAAACTTTATTTTTTTTAATCACATTTGAAAACCCTTGTATGTTAAATTCTACATATGTCCTTCTAGTGCTGAACGTTAAAAAAATATTTTAATCCTTTTCATGCAAAATGTATAAAAAATATTTTTCTTGTTTGTTATGAAGAACTTTGTATCCCTTCATATGCCGAACTAGTTGCATTGTGGATTTTGCCTAAAACATGATTTTTAGACAATATTCATTGAAAAAAGCTTTAAAAAAAATCACATTTGAAAAAAATATGTTAGACCCTTTTCATGCAAAATATATAAAAAACATTTTTCTCGTTTGTTATAAAGAACTTTGTATCCCTTCATATGCCGAACTAGTTGCATTGTGGATTTTGCCTAAAACATGATTTTAGAAAATATTCATTGAAAAAAGCTTTTTAAAAAATCACATTTGAAAACCCTTGTATGTTGTATTCTACATCTGTCCTTCTAGTGCTGAACGTTAACAAAATATTTTAGACCCTTTTCATGCAAAATGTATAAAAAATATTTTTCTTGTTTGTTATAAAGAACTTTGTATCCCTTCATATGCCGAACTAGTTGCATTGTGGATTTTGCCTAAAACATGATTTTAGAACATGTAATGGAAAACATTTTTTTTTTAAATCACATTTGAAAACCCTTGTATGTTGAATTCTACATATGTCCTTCTAGTGCTAAACGTTAAAAATATATTTTAGACCCTTTTCATGCAAAATGTATAAAAAATATGTTTCTTGTTTGTTATAAAGAACTTTGTATCCCTTCATATGCCGAACTAGTTGCATTGTGGATTTTGCCTAAAACATGATTTTAGAAAATATTCATTGAAAAAAGTTTTTTTTTAAATCACATTTGAAAACCATTTTATGTTGTATTCTACATATGTCATTCTAGTGCTTAACGTTAAAAAAATATTTTAGACCCTTTTCATGCAAAATGTATAAAAAACATTTTTCTCGTTTTTTATAAAAAAAACTTTGTATCCCTTCATATGCCGAACTAGTTGCATTGTGGATTTTGCCTAAAACATGATTTTAGACAATATTCATTGAAAAAAGCTTTTTAATAAAATCACATTTAAAAAATATATTTTAGACCCTTTTCATTAAAAATGTATAAAAAATATTTTTCTTGTTTGTTATAAAGAACTTTGTATCCCTTCATATGCCGAACTACTTGCATTGTGGATTTTGCCTAAAACATGATTTTAAACAATATTCATTGAAAAAAGCTTTTTAATAAAATCACATTTAAAAAATATATTTTAGACCCTTTTCATGCAAAATGTATAAAAAATATTTTTCTCGTTTTTATAAAAAAAACTTTGTATCCCTTCATATGCCGAACTAGTTGCATTGTGGATTTTGCCTAAAACATGATTTTAGACAATATTCATTGAAAAAAGCTTTTTAATAAAATCACATTTAAAAAATATATTTTAGACCCTTTTCATGCAAAATGTATAAAAAATATTTTTCTTGTTTGTTATAAAGAACTTTGTATCCCTTCATATGCCGAACTAGTTGCATTGTGGATTTTGCCTAAAACATGATTTTAGAAAATATTCATTGAAAAAAGCTTTTAAAAAAATCACATTTGAAAACCCTTGTATGTTGTATTCTACATCTGTCCTTCTAGTGCTGAACGTTAAAAAAATATTTTAGACCCTTTTCATGCAAAATGTATAAAAAATATTTTTCTCGTTTGTTATAAAGAACTTTGTATCCCTTCATATGCCGAACTAGTTGCATTGTGGATTTTGCCTAAAACATGATTTTAGAAAATATTCATTGAAAAAGTTTTTTTTAAAATCACATTTGAAAACCATTGTATGTTGTATTCTACATATGTCATTCTAGTGCTTAACGTTAAAAAAATATTTTAGACCCTTTTCATGCAAAATGTATAAAAAACATTTTTCTCGTTTTTTATAAAAACGTTGTATCCCTTCATATGCCGAACTAGTTGCATTGTGGATTTTGCCTAAAACATGATTTTTAGACAATATTCATTGAAAAAAGCTTTAAAAAAAATAAAATTTGAAAACCATTGTATGTTGTATTCTACATACAGTGGGGAGAACAAGTATTTGATACACTGCCGATTTTGCAGGTTTTCCTACTTACAAAGCATGTAGAGGTCTGTAATTTTTATCATAGGTACACTTCAACTGTGAGAGACGGAATCTAAAACAAAAATCCAGAAAATCACGTTGTATGATTTTTAAGTAATTAATTTGCATTTTATTGCATGACATAAGTATTTGATCACCTACCAACCAGTAAGAATTCCGTCTCTCACAGACCTGTTAGTTTTTCTTTAAGAAGCCCTCCTGTTCTCCACTCATTACCTGTATTAACTGCACCTGTTTGAACTCGTTACCTGTATAAAAGACACCTGCCCACACACTCAATCAAACAGACTCCAACCTCTCCACAATGGCCAAGACCAGAGAGCTGTGTAAGGACATCAGGGATAAAATTGTAGACCTGCACAATGCTGGGATGGGCTACAGGACAATAGGCAAGCAGCTTGGTGAGAAGGCAACAACTGTTGGCGCAATTATTAGAAAATGGAAGAAGTTCAAGATGACAGTCAATCACCCTCAGTCTGGGGCTCCATGCAAGATCTCACCTCGTGGGGCATCAATGATCATGAGGAAGGTGAGGGATCAGCCCAGAACTACACGGCAGGACCTGGTCAATGACCTGAAGAGAGCTGGGACCACAATCTCAAAGAAAACCATTAGTAACACACTACGCCGTCATGGATTAAAATCCTGCAGCGCACGCAAGGTCCCCCTGCTCAAGCCAGCGCATGTCCAGGCTCGTCTGAAGTTTGCCAATGACCATCTGGATGATCCAGAGGAGGAATGGGAGAAGGTCATGTGGTCTGATGAGACAAAAATAGAGCTTTTTGGTCTAAACTCCACTCGCCGTGTTTGGAGGAAGAAGAAGGATAAGTACAACCCCAAGAACACCATCACAACCGTGAAGCATGGAGGTGGAAACATCATTCTTTGGGGATGCTTTTCTGCAAAGGGGACAGGACGACTGCACCGTATTGAGGGGAGGATGGATGGGGCCATGTATCACGAGATCTTGGCCAACAACCTCCTTCCCTCAGTAAGAGCATTGAAGATGGTTCGTGGCTGGGTCTTCCAGCATGACAACGAACCGAAACACACAGCCAGGGCAACTAAGGAGTGGCTCCGTAAGAAGCATCTCAAGGTCCTGGAGTGGCCTAGCCAGTCTCCAGATCTGAACCCAATAGAAAATCTTTGGAGGGAGCTGAAAGTCCGTATTGCCCAGCGACAGTCCCGAAACCTGAAGGATATGGAGAAGGTCTGTATGGAGGAGTGGGCCAAAATCCCTGCTGCAGTGTGTGCAAACCTGGTCAAGACCTACAGGAAACATATAATCTCTGTAATTGCAAACAAAGGTTTCTGTACCAAATATTAAGTTCTGCTTTTCTGATGTATCAAATACTTATGTCATGCAATAAAATGCAAATGAATTACTTAAAAATCATACAACGTGATTTTCTGGATTTTTGTTTTAGATTCCGTCTCCCACAGTTGAAGTGTACCTATGATAAAAATTACAGACCTCTACATGCTTTGTAAGTAGGAAAACCTGCAAAATCGGCAGTGTATCAAATACTTGTTCTCCCCACTGTATGTCCTTCTAGTGCTGAACGTTAAAAAAATATTTTAGACCCTTTTCATGCAAAATGTATAAAAAATATTTTTCTTGTTTGTTATAAAGAACTTTGTATCCCTTCATATGCCGAACTAGTTGCATTGTGGATTTTGCCTAAAACATGATTTTAGAAAATATTCATTGAAAAAAGCTTTTTTTTAAATCACATTTGAAAACCCTTGTATGTTGTATTCTACATCTGTCCTTCTAGTGCTGAACGTTAAAAAAATATTTTAGACCCTTTTCATGCAAAATGTATAAAAAATATTTTTCTTGTTTGTTATAAAGAACTTTGTATCCCTTCATATGCCGAACTAGTTGCATTGTGTATTTTGCCTAAAACATGATTTTAGAAAATATTCATTGAAAAAAGCTTTTTAAAAAATCACATTTGAAAACCCTTGTATGTTGTATTCTACATCTGTCCTTCTAGTGCTGAACGTTAAAAAAATAATTTAGACCCTTTTCATGCAAAATGTATAAAAAATATGTTTCACGTTTTTTATAAAAAAAATTGTATCCCTTCATATGCCGAACTAGTTGCATTGTGGATTTTGCCTAAAACATGATTTTAGACAATATTCATTGAAAAAAGCTTTTTAAAAAAATCACATTTGAAAAAAATATTTTAGACCCTATTCATGCAAAATGTATAAAAAATATTTTTCTTGTTTTTATAAAGAACTTTGTATCCCTTCATATGCCGAACTAGTTGCATTGTGGATTTTGCCTAAAACATGATTTTAGAACATGTTAATGGAAAACTTTATTTTTTTAATCACATTTGAAAACCCTTGTATGTTGAATTCTACATATGTCCTTCTAGTGCTGAACGTTAAAAAAATATTTTAATCCTTTTCATGCAAAATGTATAAAAAATATTTTTCTTATTTTTTATGAAGAACTTTGTATCCCTTCATATGCCGAACTAGTTGCATTGTGGATTTTGCCCAGAACATGATTTTAGAAAATATTCATTGAAAAAAGCTTTTTAAAAAATCACATTTGAAAACCCTTGTATGTTGTATTCTACATCTGTCCTTCTAGTGCTGAACGTTAAAAAAATAATTTAGACCCTTTTCATGCAAAATGTATAAAAAATATGTTTCACGTTTTTTATAAAAAAAATTGTATCCCTTCATATGCCGAACTAGTTGCATTGTGGATTTTGCCTAAAACATGATTTTAGACAATATTCATTGAAAAAAGCTTTTTAAAAAAATCACATTTGAAAAAAATATTTTAGACCCTATTCATGCAAAATGTATAAAAAATATTTTTCTTGTTTTTATAAAGAACTTTGTATCCCTTCATATGCCGAACTAGTTGCATTGTGGATTTTGCCTAAAACATGATTTTAGAAAATATTCATTGAAAAAATCTTTTTTTTAAATTACATTTGAAAACCAATGTATGTTGTATTCTACATCTGTCCTTCTAGTGCTGAATGTTAAAAAAATAATTTAGACCCTTTTCATGCAAAATGTATAAAAAATATGTTTCACGTTTTTTCTAAAAAAAAATTGTATCCCTTCATATGCCGAACTAGTTGCATTGTGGATTTTGCCTAAAACATGATTGTAGAACATGTTAATGGTAAACTTTATTTTTTTAATCACATTTGAAAACCCTTGTATGTTGAATTCTACATATGTCCTTCTAGTGCTGAACGTTAAAAAAATATTTTAATCCTTTTCATGCAAAATGTATAAAAAATATTTTTCTTGTTTGTTATAAAGAACTTTGTATCCCTTCATATGCCGAACTAGTTGCATTGTGGATTTTGCCTAAAACATGATTTAGAACATGTTAATGGAAAACTTTTTTTTTTTAAATCACATTTGAAAACCTTGTATGTTGAATTCTACATATGTCCTTCTAGTGCTGAACGTAAAAAAAATATTTTAGATCCTTTTCATGCAAAATGTATAAAAAATATTTTTCTCGTTTGTTATGAAGAACTTTGTATCATGTCGAACTAGTTGCATTGTGGATTTTACCTAAAACATGATTTTTAGACAATATTCGGCATATGAAGGGATACACAGTTTTGTTTTATAACAAACGTGAAACATATTTTTATACATTTTGATTGAAAAGGGTCTAAAATATTTTTTTTACGTTCAGCACTAGGACAGATGTAGAATACAATATACAAGGGTTTTCAAATGTGATTTTTAAAAAACTGTTTCCCATGAATATTGTCTAAAATCATGTTTTAGGCAAAATCCACAATGCAACTAGTTCGGCATATGAAGGGATAAAACGTTTTTTTATAACAAACGTGAATTTTTTTTAATACATTTTGAATGAAAAGGGTCTAAAATATATATTTTTTACGTTCAGCACTAGAAGGACAGAAGTAGAATACAATATACAAGGGTTTTCAAATGTGATTTAAAAAAAAGCTTTTTTCCATTAACATTTTCTAAAATCATGTTTTAAGCAAAATCCACAATGCAACTAGTTCGGCATATGAAGGAATAAAACGTTTTTTTATAACAAACGTGAAACATATTTTTTATACATTTTTTGCATGAAAAGGGTCTAAAATATATATATTTTTTACGTTCAACGCTAGAAGGACAGATGTAGAATACAATATACAAGGGTTTTCAAATGTGATTTTTTAAAAGCTGTATCCATGCATATTGTCTAAAATCATGTTTTAGGCAAATTCCACAATGAAACTAGTTCGGCATATGAAGGGATACACTGTTTTTTTTTATAACAAACTTGAAACATATTTTTTATACATTTTGCATGAAAAGGGTCTAAAATATATATATTTTTTACGTTCAACGCTAGAAGGACAGATGTAGAATACAATATACAAGGGTTTTCAAATGTGATTTTTTAAAAGCTGTTTCCATGCATATTGTCTAAAATCATGTTTTAGGCAAATTCCACAATGAAACTAGTTCGGCATATGAAGGGATACACTGTTTTTTTTTATAACAAACATGAAACATATGTTTTATACATTTTGATTGAAAAGGGTCTAAAACATTTTTTTTATGTTCAGCAATTGAAGGACAGATGTAGAATACAATATACAAGGGTTTTCAAATGTGATTTTTAAAAAGCTGTTTCCATGAGTATTGTCTAAAATCATGTTTTAGGCAAATTCCACAATGCAACTAGTTCGGCATATGAAGGGATACACCGTTTTTTTTTAACAAACGTGAAACATATTTTTTATACATTTTGATTGAAAAGGGTCTAAAATATTTTTTTTACATTCAGCACTAGAAGCACAGATGTAGAATACAATATACAAGGGTTTTCAAATGTGATTTAAAAAAAAGCTGTTTCCATGAATATTGTCTAAAATCATGTTTTAGGCAAATTCCACAATGCAACTTGTTCGGCATATGAAGGGATACACCGTTTTTTTATAACAAACGTGAAACATTTTTTATACATTTTGCATGAAAAGGGTCTAAAATATTTTTTTTACGTTCAGCACTAGAAGGACAGATGTAGAATACAATATACAAGGGTTTTCAAATGTGATTTTTAAAAAAGCTGTTTTCCATTAACATTTTCTAAAATCATGTTTTAGGCAAAATCAACAATGCAACTAGTTCGGCATATGAAGGGATAAAACGTTTTTTTATAACAAACGTGAAACATATTTTTTATACATTTTTTGCATGAAAAGGGTCTAAAATATATATTTTTTTACGTTCAACGCTAGAAGGACAGATGTAGAATATAATATACAAGGGTTTTTCAAATGTGATTTTTTAAAAGCTGTTTCCATGAATATTGTCTAAAATCATGTTTTAGGCAAATTCCACAATGCAACTAGTTCGGCATATGAAGGGATACACAGTTTTTTTTATAACAAACGTGAAACATATTTTTTATACATTTTGCATGAAAAGGGTCTAAAATATTTTTTTAACGTTCAGCACTAGAAAGACAGATGTAGAATACGATGTACAAGGGTTTTCAAAAGAGATTTTTTTTAAAGCTGTTTCTATTAACATTTCCTAAAATCAAGTTTTAGACAAAATCCACAATGCAACTAGTTCGGCATAATAAGGGATACACAGTTTTTTTTTATAACAAACATGAAACATATGTTTTATACATTTTGATTGAAAAGGGTCTAAAATATTTTTTTTATGTTCAGCAATAGAAGGACAGATGTAGAATACAATATACAAGGGTTTTCAAATGTGATTTTTTAAAAGCTGTTTCCATGAATATTGTCTAAAATCATGTTTTAGGCAAATTCCACAATGCAACTAGTTCGGCATATGAAGGGATACACCGTTTTTTTATAACAAACGTGAAACATATTTTTTATACATTTTGATTGAAAAGGGTCTAAAATATTTTTTTTACATACAGCACTAGAAGCACAGATGTAGAATACAATATACAAGGGTTTTCAAATGTGATTTAAAAAAAAGCTGTTTCCATGAATATTGTCTAAAATCATGTTTTAGGCAAATTCCACAATGCAACTAGTTCGGCATATGAAGGGATACACCGTTTTTTTATAACAAACGTGAAACATTTTTTATACACTTTGCATGAAAAGGGTCTAAAATATATATTTTTTACGTTCAGCACTAGAAGGACAGATGTAGAATACAATATACAATGGTTTTCAAATGTGATTTTTTTAAAAGCTGTTTTCCATTAACATTTTCTAAAATAATGTTTTAGGCAAAATCAACAATGCAACTAGTTCGGCATATGAAGGGATAAAACGTTTTTTTATAACAAACGTGAAACATATTTTTTATACATTTTTTGCATGAAAAGGGTCTAAAATATATATTTTTTTACGTTCAACGCTAGAAGGACAGATGTAGAATATAATATACAAGGGTTTTTCAAATGTGATTTTTTAAAAGCTGTTTCCATGAATATTGTCTAAAATCATGTTTTAGGCAAATTCCACAATGCAACTAGTTTGGCATATGAAGGGATACACAGTTTTTTTTATAACAAACGTGAAACATATTTTTTATACATTTTGCATGAAAAGGGTCTAAAATATATATTTTTTACGTTCAGCACTAGAAGGACAGAAGTAGAATACAATATACAAGGGTTTTCAAATGTGATTTTAAAAAAAGCTGTTTTCCATTAACATTTTCTAAAATCATGTTTTAAGCAAAATCCACAATGCAACTAGTTCGGCATATGAAGGAATAAAACGTTTTTTTATAACAAACGTGAAACATATTTTTTATACATTTTTTGCATGAAAAGGGTCTAAAATATATATATTTTTTACGTTCAACGCTAGAAGGACAGATGTAGAATACAATATACAAGGGTTTTCAAATGTGATTTTTTAAAAGCTGTTTCCATGAATATTGTCTAAAATCATGTTTTAGGCAAAATCAACAATGCAACTAGTTCGGCATATGAAGGGATAAAAAGTTTTTTTATAACAAACGTGGAACATTTTTTATACATTTTGCATGAAAAGGGTCTAAAATATATATTTTTTACGTTCAGCACTAGAAGGACAGATGTAAAATACAATATACAAGTGTTTTTAAATGTGATTTAAAAAAAAAGCTGTTTCCCATGAATATTGTCTAAAATCATGTTTTAGGCAAATTCCACAATGCAACTAGTTCGGCATATGAAGGGATACACAGTTTTTTTTATAACAAACGTGAAACATAGGTTTTATATATTTTGCATGAAAAGGGTCTAAAATATTTTTTTTACGTTCAGCACTAGAAAGACAGATGTAGAATACAATGTACAAGGGTTTTCAAAAGTGATTTTTTTTAAAGCTGTTTTCCATTAACATCTTCTAAAATCAAGTTTTAGGCAAAATCCACAATGCAACTAGTTTGGCATATGAAGGGATACACTGTTTTTTATAATAAACAAGAAAATGATTTTTTATACATTTTGCATGAAAAGGGTCTAAAATAAAACAATTTACGTTCAGCGCTAGAAGGACAGATGTAGAATACAA
This sequence comes from Coregonus lavaretus, assembly GCF_964263955.1. NCBI lineage: Eukaryota > Metazoa > Chordata > Actinopteri > Salmoniformes > Salmonidae > Coregonus > Coregonus lavaretus. The sequence continues at coordinate 76,260,762 of NC_139988.1, read as the reverse complement.
TATACAAGGGTTTTCAAATGTGATTAAAAAAAAAACTGTTCCATGAATATTGTCTAAAATCATGTTTTAGGCAAAATCCACAATGCAACTAGTTCGGCATATGAAGGGATACACTGTTTTTTTATAACAAACGTGAAACATATTTTTTATACATTTTGCATGAAAAGGGTCTAAAATAATTTTTTAATGTTCAGCACTAGAAGGACAGATGTAGAATACAATATACAAGGGTTTTCAAATGTGATTTTTTTAAAAGCTGTTTTCCATTAACATTTTCTAAAATCATGTTTTAGACAAAATCCACAATGCAACTACTTCGGCATATGAAGGGATACACAGTTATTTTTATAACAAACGTGAAACATATGTTTTATACATTTTGATTGAAAAGGGTCTAAAATATTTTTTTATGTTCAGCAATAGAAGGACAGATGTAGAATACAATATACAAGGGTTTTCAAATGTGATTTTTTTAAAGCTGTTCCCATGAATATTGTCTAAAATCATGTTTTAGGCAAATTCCACAATGCAACTAGTTCGGCATATGAAGGGATACACAGTTTTTTTTATAACAAACGTGAAACATATTTTTTATACATTTTGATTGAAAAGGGTCTAAAATATTTTTTTAACGTTCAGCACTAGAAGGACAGATGTAGAATACAATATACAAGGGTTTTCAAATGTGATTTTTTAAAAGCTGTTTTCCATGAATATTGTCTAAAATCATGTTTTAGGCAAAATCAACAATGCAACTAGTTCGGCATATGAAGGGATAAAAAGTTTTTTTATAACAAACGTGAAACATTTTTTATACATTTTGCATGAAAAGGGTCTAAAATATATATTTTTTACGTTCAGCACTAGAAGGACAGATGTAAAATACAATATACAAGGGTTTTTAAATGTGATTTAAAAAAAAGCTGTTTCCCATGAATATTGTCTAAAATCATGTTTTAGGCAAATTCCACAATGCAACTAGTTCGGCATATGAAGGGATACACAGTTTTTTTTATAACAAACGTGAAACATAGGTTTTATACATTTTGCATGAAAAGGGTCTAAAATATTTTTTTTACGTTCAGCACTAGAAAGACAGATGTAGAATACAATGTACAAGGGTTTTCAAATGTGATTTAAAAAAAGCTGTTTTCCATTAACATTTTCTAAAAAAATGTTTTAGGCAAAATCCACAATGCAACTAGTTCGGCATATGAAGAATAAAAAGTTTTTTTATAACAAACGTGTAACATATTTTTTATACATTTTGCATGAAAAGGGTCTAAAATATATATTTTTTTACGTTCAGCACTAGAAGGACAGATGTAGAATACAATTTACAAGGGTTTTCAAATGTGATTTAAAAAAAAGCTTTTTTCCATTAACATTTCCTAAAATCATGTTTTAGACAAAATCCACAATGCAACTAGTTCGGCATATGAAGGGATACACAGTTTTTTTTATAACAAACGTGAAACATATGTTTTATACATTTTGATTGAAAAGGGTCTAAAATATTTTTTTTATGTTCAGCAATAGAAGGACAGATGTAGAATACAATATACAAGGGTTTTCAAATGTGATTTTTTAAAACCTGTTCCCATGAATATTGTCTAAAATCATGTTTTAGGCAAAATCCACAATGCAACTAGTTCGGCATATGAAGGGATAAAAAGTTTTTTTATAACAAACGTGAAACATTTTTTATACATTTTGCATGAAAAGGGTCTAATATATATTTTTATTACGTTCAGCACTAGAAGGACAGATGTAGAATACAATGTACAAGGGTTTTCGAAAGTGATTTTTTTAAAAGCTGTTTTCCATTAACATTTTCTAAAATCAAGTTTTAGGCAAAATCCACAATGCAACTAGTTTGGCATATGAAGGGATACACTGTTTTTTTATAATAAACAAGAAAATGATTTTTTATACATTTTGCATGAAAAGGGTCTAAAATAAAACAATTTACGTTCAGCACTAGAAGGACAGATGTAGAATACAATATACAAGGGTTTTCAAATGTGATTTAAAAAAAAGCTTTTTTCCATTAACATTTCCTAAAATCATGTTTTAGACAAAATCCACAATGCAACTAGTTCGGCATATGAAGGGATACACAGTTTTTTTTATAACAAACGTGAAACATATTTTTTATACATTTTGATTGAAATGGGTCTAAAATATTTTTTTTACGTTCAGCACTAGAAGGACAGATGTAGAATACAATATACAAGGGTTTTCAAATGTGATTTTTTAAAAGCTGTTTCCCATGAATATTGTCTAAAATCATGTTTTAGGCAAAATCCACAATATAACTAGTTCGGCATATGAAGGGATAAAAAGTTTTTTTATAACAAACGTGAAACATATTATTTATACATTTTGCATGAAAAGGGTCTAAAATATTTTTTTATGTTCAGCAATAGAAGGACAGATGTAGAATACAATATACAAGGGTTTTCAAATGTGATTTTTTAAAAGCTGTTTCCATGAATATTGTCTAAAATCATGTTTTAGGCAAATTCCACAATGCAACTAGTTCGGCATATGAAGGGATACAGTTTTTTTTATAACAAACGTGAAACATATTTTTTATACATTTTGATTGAAAAGGGTCTAAAATATTATTTTTTACGTTCAGCACTAGAAGGACAGATGTAGAATACAATATACAAGGGTTTTCAAATGTGATTTTTTAAAAGCTGTTTTCCATGAATATTGTCTAAAATCATGTTTTAGGCAAAATCCACAATGCAACTAGTTCGGCATATGAAGGGATAAAAAGTTTTTTTATAACAAACGTGAAACATTTTTTATACATTTTGCATGAAAAGGGTCTAAAATATATATTTTTACGTTCAGCACTAGAAGGACAGATGTAAAATACAATATACAAGGGTTTTTAAATGTGATAAAAAAAAAAGCTGTTTCCCATGAATATTGTCTAAAATCATGTTTTAGGCTAATTCCACCATGCAACTAGTTCGGCATATGAAGGGATACACAGTTTTTTTATAACAAACGTGAAACATATGTTTTATACATTTTGCATGAAAAGGGTCTAAAATATTTTTTTTACGTTCAGCACTAGAAAGACAGATGTAGAATACAATGTACAAGGGTTTTCAAAAGTGATTTTTTTTAAAGCTGTTTCCATTAACATTTTCTAAAATCAAGTTTTAGGCAAAATCCACAATGAAACTAGTTTGGCATATGAAGGGATACACTGTTTTTTATAATAAACAAGAAAATTATTTTTTATATATTTTGCATGAAAAGGGTCTAAAATAAAACAATTTACGTTCAGCACTAGAAGGACAGATGTAGAATACAATATACAAGGGTTTTCAAATGTGATTTAAAAAAAAGCTGTTCCCATGAATATTGTCTAAAATCATGTTTTAGGCAAAATCCACAATGCATTTAGTTCGGCATATGAACGGATACACTGTTTTTTTATTACAAATGTGAAACATATTTTTTATACATTTTGCATGAAAAGGGTCAAAAATATTTTTTTTTACATTCAGCACTAGAAAGACAGAGTCGAATACAATATACAAGGGTTTTCAAATGTGATTTTTTAAAAAGCTGTTTCCCATGAATATTGTCTAAAATCATGTTTTAGGCAAAATCCACAATGAAACTATTTCGGCATATGAAGGGATACAGTTTTTTTTATAACAAACAAGAAAAATATTTTTTATACATTTTGCATGAAAAGGGTCTTAAATATATATTTTTTTACATTCAGCACTAGAAGGACAGATGTAGAATACAATATAAAAGGGTTTTCAAATGTGATTTAAAAAAAACTTTTTTCCATTAACATTTCCTAAAATCATGTTTTAGACAAAATCCACAATGCAACTAATTTGGCATATGAAGGGATACACAGTTTTTTTTATAACAAACGTGAAACATATTTTTTATACATTTTGATTGAAAAGGGTCTAAAATATTTTTTTTACGTTCAGCACTAGAAGGACAGATGTAGAATACAATATACAAGGGTTTTCAAATGTGATTTAAAAAAAAGCTGTTCCCATGAATATTGTCTAAAATCATGTTTTAGGCAAAATCCACAATGCAACTAGTTTGGCATATGAAGGGATACACAGTTTTTTATAACAAACAAGAATAATATTTTTTATACATTTTGCATGAAAAGGGTCTAAAATATTTTTTTTACGTTCAGCACTAGAAAGACAGATGTAGAATACAATGTACAAGGGTTTTCAAAAGTGATTTATTTTAAAGCTGTTTTCCATTAACATTTTATAAAATCAAGTTTTAGGCAAAATCCACAATGCAACTAGTTTGGCATATGAAGGGATACACTGTTTTTTATAATAAACAAGAAAATTATTTTTTATACATTTTGCATGAAAAGGGTCTAAAATAAAACAATTTACGTTCAGCACTAGAAGGTCAGATGTAGAATACAATATACAAGGGTTTTCAAATGTGATTTAAAAAAAAACTGTTTCTCATGAATATTGTCTAAAATCATGTTTTAGGCAAAATCCACAATGCAACTAGTTCGGCATATGAAGGGATAAAACGTTTTTTTTTATAACAAACGTGAAACATATTTTTTATACATTTTGCATGAAAAGGGTCTAAAATATATATTTTTTTACGTTCAGCACTAGAAGGTCAGATGTAGAATACAATATACAAGGGTTTTCAAATGTGATTTTAAAAAAAACTGTTTCCCATGAATATTGTCTAAAATCATGTTTTAGGCAAAATCCACAATGCAACTAGTTCGGCATATGAAGGGATAAAACGTTTTTTTATAACAAACGTGAAACATATTTTTTATACATTTTGCATGAAAAGGGTCTAAAATATTTTTTTTACTTTCAGCACTAGAAAGACAGATGTAGAATACAATGTACAAGGGTTTTCAAAAGTGTTTTTTTTTAAAGCTGTTTTCCATTAACATTTTCTAAAATCAAGTTTTAGGCAAAATCCACAATGCATCTAGTTTGGCATATGAACGGATACACTGTTTTTTATAATAAACAAGAAAATTATTTTTTATACATTTTGCATGAAAAGGGTCTAAAATAAAACAATTTACGTTCAGCACTAGAAGGACAGATGTAGAATACAATATACAAGGGTTTTCAAATGTGATTTAAAAAAAAGCTGTTCCCACGAATATTGTCTAAAATCATGTTTTAGGCAAAATCCACAATGCAACTAGTTTGGCATATGAAGGGATACACAGTTTTTTATAACAAACAAGAATAATATTTTTTATACATTTTGCATGAAAAGGGTCTAAAATATTTTTTTTACGTTCAGCACTAGAAAGACAGATGTAGAATACAATGTACAAGGGTTTTCAAAAGTGATTTATTTTAAAGCTGTTTTCCATTAACATTTTATAAAATCAAGTTTTAGGCAAAATCCACAATGCAACTAGTTTGGCATATGAAGGGATACACTGTTTTTTTATAATAAACAAGAAAATTATTTTTTATACATTTTGCATGAAAAGGGTCTAAAATAAAACAATTTACGTTCAGCACTAGAAGGTCAGATGTAGAATACAATATACAAGGGTTTTCAAATGTGATTAAAAAAAAAACTGTTTCCCATGAATATTGTCTAAAATCATGTTTTAGGCAAAATCCACAATGCAACTAGTTCGGCATATGAAGGGATAAAACGTTTTTTTTTATAACAAACGTGAAACATATTTTTTATACATTTTGCATGAAAAGGGTCTAAAATATATATTTTTTTACGTTCAGCACTAGAAGGTCAGATGTAGAATACAATATACAAGGGTTTTCAAATGTGATTTTAAAAAAAACTGTTTCCCATGAATATTGTCTAAAATCATGTTTTAGGCAAAATCCACAATGCAACTAGTTCGGCATATGAAGGGATAAAACGTTTTTTTATAACAAACGTGAAACATATTTTTTATACATTTTGCATGAAAAGGGTCTAAAATATTTTTTTTACTTTCAGCACTAGAAAGACAGATGTAGAATACAATATACAAGGGTTTTCAAAAGTGTTTTTTTTTAAAGCTGTTTTCCATTAACATTTTCTAAAATCAAGTTTTAGGCAAAATCCACAATGCATCTAGTTTGGCATATGAAGGGATACACTGTTTTTTATAATAAACAAGAAAATTATTTTTTATACATTTTGCATGAAAAGGGTCTAAAATAAAACAATTTACGTTCAGCACTAGAAGGACAGATGTAGAATACAATATACAAGGGTTTTCAAATGTGATTTAAAAAAAAGCTGTTTTCCATGAATATTGTCTAAAATCATGTTTTAGGCAAAATCCACAATGCATTTAGTTCGGCATATGAACGGATACACAGTTTTTTTATTACAAATGTGAAACATATTTTTTATACATTTTGCATGAAAAGGGTCTAAAATATATATATTTTACGTTCAGCACTAGAAGGACAGACGTAGAATACAATATACAAGGGTTTTCAAATGTGATTTTTTAAAAAGCTGTTTTCAATTAACATTTTCTAAAATCATGTTTTAGGCAAAATCCACAATGCAACTAGTTCGGCATATGAAGGGATAAAAAGTTTTTTTATAACAAACGTGAAACATATTTTTTATACATTTTGCATGAAAAGGGTCTAAAATATGTATTTTTTTACGTTCAGCACTTGAAGGACAGATGTAGAATACAATATACAAGGGTTTTCAAATGCGATAAAAAAAAAGCTGTTCCATGAATATTGTCTAAAATCATGTTTTAGGCAAAATCCACAATGCAACTAGTTCGGCATATGAAGGGATAAAACGTTTTTTTATAACAAACGTGAAACATATTTTTTATACATTTTGCATGAAAAGGGTCTAAAATATTTTTTTTACTTTCAGCACTAGAAAGACAGATGTAGAATACAATGTACAAGGGTTTTCAAAAGTGTTTTTTTTTAAAGCTGTTTTCCATTAACATTTTCTAAAATCAAGTTTTAGGCAAAATCCACAATGCATCTAGTTTGGCATATGAACGGATACACTGTTTTTTATAATAAACAAGAAAATTATTTTTTATACATTTTGCATGAAAAGGGTCTAAAATAAAACAATTTACGTTCAGCACTAGAAGGACAGATGTAGAATACAATATACAAGGGTTTTCAAATGTGATTTAAAAAAAAGCTGTTCCCACGAATATTGTCTAAAATCATGTTTTAGGCAAAATCCACAATGCAACTAGTTTGGCATATGAAGGGATACACAGTTTTTTATAACAAACAAGAATAATATTTTTTATACATTTTGATTGAAAAGGGTCTAAAATATTTTTTTTACGTTCAGCACTAGAAAGACAGATGTAGAATACAATGTACAAGGGTTTTCAAAAGTGATTTATTTTAAAGCTGTTTTCCATTAACATTTTATAAAATCAAGTTTTAGGCAAAATCCACAATGCAACTAGTTTGGCATATGAAGGGATACACTGTTTTTTTATAATAAACAATAAAATTATTTTTTATACATTTTGCATGAAAAGGGTCTAAAATAAAACAATTTACGTTCAGCACTAGAAGGTCAGATGTAGAATACAATATACAAGGGTTTTCAAATGTGATTAAAAAAAAAACTGTTTCCCATGAATATTGTCTAAAATTATGTTTTAGGCAAAATCCACAATGCAACTAGTTCGGCATATGAAGGGATAAAACGTTTTTTTTTATAACAAACGTGAAACATATTTTTTATACATTTTGCATGAAAAGGGTCTAAAATATATATTTTTTTACGTTCAGCACTAGAAGGTCAGATGTAGAATACAATATACAAGGGTTTTCAAATGTGATTTAAAAAAAAACTGTTTCCCATGAATATTGTCTAAAATCATGTTTTAGGCAAAATCCACAATGCAACTAGTTCGGCATATGAAGGGATAAAACGTTTTTTTATAACAAACGTGAAACATATTTTTTATACATTTTGCATGAAAAGGGTCTAAAATATTTTTTTTACTTTCAGCACTAGAAAGACAGATGTAGAATACAATGTACAAGGGTTTTCAAAAGTGTTTTTTTTTAAAGCTGTTTTCCATTAACATTTTCTAAAATCAAGTTTTAGGCAAAATCCACAATGCATCTAGTTTGGCATATGAAGGGATACACTGTTTTTTATAATAAACAAGAAAATTATTTTTTATACATTTTGCATGAAAAGGGTCTAAAATAAAACAATTTACGTTCAGCACTAGAAGGACAGATGTAGAATACAATATACAAGGGTTTTCAAATGTGATTTAAAAAAAAGCTGTTTTCCATGAATATTGTCTAAAATCATGTTTTAGGCAAAATCCACAATGCATTTAGTTCGGCATATGAACGGATACACAGTTTTTTTATTACAAATGTGAAACATATTTTTTATACATTTTGCATGAAAAGGGTCTAAAATATATATTTTTTTACGTTCAACGCTAGAAGGACAGATGTAGAATATAATATACAAGGGTTTTTCAAATGTGATTTTTTAAAAGCTGTTTCCATGAATATTGTCTAAAATCATGTTTTAGGCAAATTCCACAATGCAACTAGTTCGGCATATGAAGGGATACACAGTTTTTTTTATAACAAACGTGAAACATATTTTTTATACATTTTGCATGAAAAGGGTCTAAAATATTTTTTTTACGTTCAGCACTAGAAAGACAGATGTAGAATACGATGTACAAGGGTTTTCAAAAGAGATTTTTTTTAAAGCTGTTTCTATTAACATTTCCTAAAATCAAGTTTTAGACAAAATCCACAATGCAACTAGTTCGGCATAATAAGGGATACACAGTTTTTTTTTATAACAAACATGAAACATATGTTTTATACATTTTGATTGAAAAGGGTCTAAAATATTTTTTTTATGTTCAGCAATAGAAGGACAGATGTAGAATACAATATACAAGGGTTTTCAAATGTGATTTTTTAAAAGCTGTTTCCATGAATATTGTCTAAAATCATGTTTTAGGCAAATTCCACAATGCAACTAGTTCGGCATATGAAGGGATACACCGTTTTTTTATAACAAACGTGAAACATATTTTTTATACATTTTGATTGAAAAGGGTCTAAAATATTTTTTTTACATACAGCACTAGAAGCACAGATGTAGAATACAATATACAAGGGTTTTCAAATGTGATTTAAAAAAAAGCTGTTTCCATGAATATTGTCTAAAATCATGTTTTAGGCAAATTCCACAATGCAACTAGTTCGGCATATGAAGGGATACACCGTTTTTTTATAACAAACGTGAAACATTTTTTATACATTTTGCATGAAAAGGGTCTAAAATATATATTTTTTACGTTCAGCACTAGAAGGACAGATGTAGAATACAATATACAATGGTTTTCAAATGTGATTTTTTTAAAAGCTGTTTTCCATTAACATTTTCTAATATAATGTTTTAGGCAAAATCAACAATGCAACTAGTTCGGCATATGAAGGGATAAAACGTTTTTTTATAACAAACGTGAAACATATTTTTTATACATTTTTTGCATGAAAAGGGTCTAAAATATATATTTTTTTACGTTCAACGCTAGAAGGACAGATGTAGAATATAATATACAAGGGTTTTTCAAATGTGATTTTTTAAAAGCTGTTTCCATGAATATTGTCTAAAATCATGTTTTAGGCAAATTCCACAATGCAACTAGTTTGGCATATGAAGGGATACACAGTTTTTTTTATAACAAACGTGAAACATATTTTTTATACATTTTGCATGAAAAGGGTCTAAAATATATATTTTTTACGTTCAGCACTAGAAGGACAGAAGTAGAATACAATATACAAGGGTTTTCAAATGTGATTTTAAAAAAAGCTGTTTTCCATTAACATTTTCTAAAATCATGTTTTAAGCAAAATCCACAATGCAACTAGTTCGGCATATGAAGGAATAAAACGTTTTTTTATAACAAACGTGAAACATATTTTTTATACATTTTTTGCATGAAAAGGGTCTAAAATATATATTTTTTTTACGTTCAACGCTAGAAGGACAGATGTAGAATACAATATACAAGGGTTTTCAAATTTGATTTTTTAAAAGCTGTTTCCATGAATATTGTCTAAAATCATGTTTTAGGCAAAATCAACAATGCAACTAGTTCGGCATATGAAGGGATAAAAAGTTTTTTTATAACAAACGTGGAACATTTTTTATACATTTTGCATGAAAAGGGTCTAAAATATATATTTTTTACGTTCAGCACTAGAAGGACAGATGTAAAATACAATATACAAGGGTTTTTAAATGTGATTTTAAAAAAAAGCTGTTTCCCATGAATATTGTCTAAAATCAAGTTTTAGGCAAATTCCACAATGCAACTAGTTCGGCATATGAAGGGATACACAGTTTTTTTTATAACAAACGTGAAACATAGGTTTTATACATTTTGCATGAAAAGGGTCTAAAATATATATTTTTTACGTTCAGCACTAGAAGGACAGAAGTAGAATACAATATACAAGGGTTTTCAAATGTGATTTTAAAAAAAGCTGTTTTCCATTAACATTTTCTAAAATCATGTTTTAAGCAAAATCCACAATGCAACTAGTTCGGCATATGAAGGAATAAAACGTTTTTTTATAACAAACGTGAAACATATTTTTTATACATTTTTTGCATGAAAAGGGTCTAAAATATATATATTTTTTACGTTCAACGCTAGAAGGACAGATGTAGAATACAATATACAAGGGTTTTCAAATGTGATTTTTTAAAAGCTGTTTCCATGAATATTGTCTAAAATCATGTTTTAGGCAAAATCAACAATGCAACTAGTTCGGCATATGAAGGGATAAAAAGTTTTTTTATAACAAACGTGGAACATTTTTTATACATTTTGCATGAAAAGTGTCTAAAATATATATTTTTTACGTTCAGCACTAGAAGGACAGATGTAAAATACAATATACAAGGGTTTTTAAATGTGATTTAAAAAAAAAGCTGTTTCCCATGAATATTGTCTAAAATCATGTTTTAGGCAAATTCCACAATGCAACTAGTTCGGCATATGAAGGGATACACAGTTTTTTTTATAACAAACGTGAAACATAGGTTTTATATATTTTGCATGAAAAGGGTCTAAAATATTTTTTTTTACGTTCAGCACTAGAAAGACAGATGTAGAATACAATGTACAAGGGTTTTCAAAAGTGATTTTTTTTAAAGCTGTTTTCCATTAACATTTTCTAAAATCAAGTTTTAGGCAAAATCCACAATGCAACTAGTTTGGCATATGAAGGGATACACTGTTTTTTATAATAAACAAGAAAATGATTTTTTATACATTTTGCATGAAAAGGGTCTAAAATAAAACAATTTACGTTCAGCGCTAGAAGGACAGATGTAGAATACAATATACAAGGGTTTTCAAATGTGATTAAAAAAAAAACTGTTCCATGAATATTGTCTAAAATCATGTTTTAGGCAAAATCCACAATGCAACTAGTTCGACATATGAAGGAATACACTGTTTTTTTATAACAAACGTGAAACATATTTTTTATACATTTTGCATGAAAAGGGTCTAAAATAATTTTTTAATGTTCAGCACTAGAAGGACAGATGTAGAATACAATATACAAGGGTTTTCAAATGTGATTTTTTAAAAAGCTGTTTTCCATTAACATTTTCTAAAATCATGTTTTAGACAAAATCCACAATGCAACTACTTCGGCATATGAAGGGATACACAGTTATTTTTATAACAAACGTGAAACATATGTTTTATACATTTTGATTGAAAAGGGTCTAAAATATTTTTTTATGTTCAGCAATAGAAGGACAGATGTAGAATACAATATACAAGGGTTTTCAAATGTGATTTTTTAAAAGCTGTTCCCATGAATATTGTCTAAAATCATGTTTTAGGCAAATTCCACAATGCAACTAGTTCGGCATATGAAGGGATACACAGTTTTTTTTATAACAAACGTGAAACATATTTTTTATACATTTTGATTGAAAAGGGTCTAAAATATTTTTTTAACGTTCAGCACTAGAAGGACAGATGTAGAATACAATATACAAGGGTTTTCAAATGTGATTTTTTAAAAGCTGTTTTCCATGAATATTGTCTAAAATCATGTTTTAGGCAAAATCAACAATGCAACTAGTTCGGCATATGAAGGGATAAAAAGTTTTTTTATAACAAACGTGAAACATTTTTTATACATTTTGCATGAAAAGGGTCTAAAATATATATTTTTTACGTTCAGCACTAGAAGGACAGATGTAAAATACAATATACAAGGGTTTTTAAATGTGATTTAAAAAAAAGCTGTTTCCCATGAATATTGTCTAAAATCATGTTTTAGGCAAATTCCACAATGCAACTAGTTCGGCATATGAAGGGATACACAGTTTTTTTTATAACAAACGTGAAACATAGGTTTTATACATTTTGCATGAAAAGGGTCTAAAATATTTTTTTTACGTTCAGCACTAGAAAGACAGATGTAGAATACAATGTACAAGGGTTTTCAAATGTGATTTAAAAAAAAGCTGTTTTCCATTAACATTTTCTAAAAAAATGTTTTAGGCAAAATCCACAATGCAACTAGTTCGGCATATGAAGAATAAAAAGTTTTTTTATAACAAACGTGTAACATATTTTTTATACATTTTGCATGAAAAGGGTGTAAAATATATATTTTTTTACGTTCAGCACTAGAAGGACAGATGTAGAATACAATTTACAAGGGTTTTCAAATGTGATTTAAAAAAAAGCTTTTTTCCATTAACATTTCCTAAAATCATGTTTTAGACAAAATCCACAATGCAACTAGTTCGGCATATGAAGGGATACACAGTTTTTTTTATAACAAACGTGAAACATATGTTTTATACATTTTGATTGAAAAGGGTCTAAAATATTTTTTTTATGTTCAGCAATAGAAGGACAGATGTAGAATACAATATACAAGGGTTTTCAAATGTGATTTTTTAAAACCTGTTCCCATGAATATTGTCTAAAATCATGTTTTAGGCAAAATCCACAATGCAACTAGTTCGGCATATGAAGGGATAAAAAGTTTTTTTATAACAAACGTGAAACATTTTTTATACATTTTGCATGAAAAGGGTCTAATATATATTTTTATTACGTTCAGCACTAGAAGGACAGATGTAGAATACAATGTACAAGGGTTTTCGAAAGTGATTTTTTTAAAAGCTGTTTTCCATTAACATTTTCTAAAATCAAGTTTTAGGCAAAATCCACAATGCAACTAGTTTGGCATATGAAGGGATACACTGTTTTTTTATAATAAACAAGAAAATGATTTTTTATACATTTTGCATGAAAAGGGTCTAAAATAAAACAATTTACGTTCAGCACTAGAAGGACAGATGTAGAATACAATATACAAGGGTTTTCAAATGTGATTTAAAAAAAAGCTTTTTTCCATTAACATTTCCTAAAATCATGTTTTAGACAAAATCCACAATGCAACTAGTTCGGCATATGAAGGGATACACAGTTTTTTTTATAACAAACGTGAAACATATTTTTTATACATTTTGATTGAAATGGGTCTAAAATATTTTTTTTACGTTCAGCACTAGAAGGACAGATGTAGAATACAATATACAAGGGTTTTCAAATGTGATTTTTTAAAAGCTGTTTCCCATGAATATTGTCTAAAATCATGTTTTAGGCAAAATCCACAATATAACTAGTTCGGCATATGAAGGGATAAAAAGTTTTTTTATAACAAACGTGAAACATATTATTTATACATTTTGCATGAAAAGGGTCTAAAATATTTTTTTATGTTCAGCAATAGAAGGACAGATGTAGAATACAATATACAAGGGTTTTCAAATGTGATTTTTTAAAAGCTGTTTCCATGAATATTGTCTAAAATCATGTTTTAGGCAAATTCCACAATGCAACTAGTTCGGCATATGAAGGGATACAGTTTTTTTTATAACAAACGTGAAACATATTTTTTATACATTTTGATTGAAAAGGGTCTAAAATATTATTTTTTACGTTCAGCACTAGAAGGACAGATGTAGAATACAATATACAAGGGTTTTCAAATGTGATTTTTTAAAAGCTGTTTTCCATGAATATTGTCTAAAATCATGTTTTAGGCAAAATCCACAATGCAACTAGTTCGGCATATGAAGGGATAAAAAGTTTTTTTATAACAAACGTGAAACATTTTTTATACATTTTGCATGAAAAGGGTCTAAAATATATATTTTTACGTTCAGCACTAGAAGGACAGATGTAAAATACAATATACAAGGGTTTTTAAATGTGATAAAAAAAAAAGCTGTTTCCCATGAATATTGTCTAAAATCATGTTTTAGGCTAATTCCACCATGCAACTAGTTCGGCATATGAAGGGATACACAGTTTTTTTATAACAAACGTGAAACATATGTTTTATACATTTTGCATGAAAAGGGTCTAAAATATTTTTTTTACGTTCAGCACTAGAAAGACAGATGTAGAATACAATGTACAAGGGTTTTCAAAAGTGATTTTTTTTAAAGCTGTTTCCATTAACATTTTCTAAAATCAAGTTTTAGGCAAAATCCACAATGAAACTAGTTTGGCATATGAAGGGATACACTGTTTTTTATAATAAACAAGAAAATTATTTTTTATATATTTTGCATGAAAAGGGTCTAAAATAAAACAATTTACGTTCAGCACTAGAAGGACAGATGTAGAATACAATATACAAGGGTTTTCAAATGTGATTTAAAAAAAAGCTGTTCCCATGAATATTGTCTAAAATCATGTTTTAGGCAAAATCCACAATGCATTTAGTTCGGCATATGAACGGATACACTGTTTTTTTATTACAAATGTGAAACATATTTTTTATACATTTTGCATGAAAAGGGTCAAAAATATTTTTTTTTACATTCAGCACTAGAAAGACAGAGTCGAATACAATATACAAGGGTTTTCAAATGTGATTTTTTAAAAAGCTGTTTCCCATGAATATTGTCTAAAATCATGTTTTAGGCAAAATCCACAATGAAACTATTTCGGCATATGAAGGGATACAGTTTTTTTTATAACAAACAAGAAAAATATTTTTTATACATTTTGCATGAAAAGGGTCTAAAATATATATTTTTTTACATTCAGCACTAGAAGGACAGATGTAGAATACAATATAAAAGAGTTTTCAAATGTGATTTAAAAAAAAGCTTTTTTCCATTAACATTTCCTAAAATCATGTTTTAGACAAAATAAACAATGCAACTAATTTGGCATATGAAGGGATACACAGTTTTTTTTATAACAAACGTGAAACATATTTTTTATACATTTTGATTGAAAAGGGTCTAAAATATTTTTTTTACGTTCAGCACTAGAAGGACAGATGTAGAATACAATATACAAGGGTTTTCAAATGTGATTTAAAAAAAAGCTGTTCCCATGAATATTGTCTAAAATCATGTTTTAGGCAAAATCCACAATGCAACTAGTTTGGCATATGAAGGGATACACAGTTTTTTATAACAAACAAGAATAATATTTTTTATACATTTTGCATGAAAAGGGTCTAAAATATTTTTTTTACGTTCAGCACTAGAAAGACAGATGTAGAATACAATGTAAAAGGGTTTTCAAAAGTGATTTATTTTAAAGCTGTTTTCCATTAACATTTTATAAAATCAAGTTTTAGGCAAAATCCACAATGCAACTAGTTTGGCATATGAAGGGATACACTGTTTTTTATAATAAACAAGAAAATTATTTTTTATACATTTTGCATGAAAAGGGTCTAAAATAAAACAATTTACGTTCAGCACTAGAAGGTCAGATGTAGAATACAATATACAAGGGTTTTCAAATGTGATTTAAAAAAAAACTGTTTCTCATGAATATTGTCTAAAATCATGTTTTAGGCAAAATCCACAATGCAACTAGTTCGGCATATGAAGGGATAAAACGTTTTTTTTATAACAAACGTGAAACATATTTTTTATACATTTTGCATGAAAAGGGTCTAAAATATATATTTTTTTACGTTCAGCACTAGAAGGTCAGATGTAGAATACAATATACAAGGGTTTTCAAATGTGATTTAAAAAAAAACTGTTTCCCATGAATATTGTCTAAAATCATGTTTTAGGCAAAATCCACAATGCAACTAGTTCGGCATATGAAGGGATAAAACGTTTTTTTATAACAAACGTGAAACATATTTTTTATACATTTTGCATGAAAAGGGTCTAAAATATTTTTTTTACTTTCAGCACTAGAAAGACAGATGTAGAATACAATGTACAAGGGTTTTCAAAAGTGTTTTTTTTTAAAGCTGTTTTCCATTAACATTTTCTAAAATCAAGTTTTAGGCAAAATCCACAATGCATCTAGTTTGGCATATGAACGGATACACTGTTTTTTATAATAAACAAGAAAATTATTTTTTATACATTTTGCATGAAAAGGGTCTAAAATAAAACAATTTACGTTCAGCACTAGAAGGACAGATGTAGAATACAATATACAAGGGTTTTCAAATGTGATTTAAAAAAAAGCTGTTCCCACGAATATTGTCTAAAATCATGTTTTAGGCAAAATCCACAATGCAACTAGTTTGGCATATGAAGGGATACACAGTTTTTTATAACAAACAAGAATAATATTTTTTATACATTTTGCATGAAAAGGGTCTAAAATATTTTTTTTACGTTCAGCACTAGAAAGACAGATGTAGAATACAATGTACAAGGGTTTTCAAAAGTGATTTATTTTAAAGCTGTTTTCCATTAACATTTTATAAAATCAAGTTTTAGGCAAAATCCACAATGCAACTAGTTTGGCATATGAAGGGATACACTGTTTTTTTATAATAAACAAGAAAATTATTTTTTATACATTTTGCATGAAAAGGGTCTAAAATAAAACAATTTACGTTCAGCACTAGAAGGTCAGATGTAGAATACAATATACAAGGGTTTTCAAATGTGATTAAAAAAAAAACTGTTTCCCATGAATATTGTCTAAAATCATGTTTTAGGCAAAATCCACAATGCAACTAGTTCGGCATATGAAGGGATAAAACGTTTTTTTTTATAACAAACGTGAAACATATTTTTTATACATTTTGCATGAAAAGGGTCTAAAATATATATTTTTTTACGTTCAGCACTAGAAGGTCAGATGTAGAATACAATATACAAGGGTTTTCAAATGTGATTTTTTAAAAGCTGTTTTCCATGAATATTGTCTAAAATCATGTTTTAGGCAAAATCCACAATGCAACTAGTTCGGCATATGAAGGGATAAAAAGTTTTTTTATAACAAACGTGAAACATTTTTTATACATTTTGCATGAAAAGGGTCTAAAATATATATTTTTACGTTCAGCACTAGAAGGACAGATGTAAAATACAATATACAAGGGTTTTTAAATGTGATAAAAAAAAAAGCTGTTTCCCATGAATATTGTCTAAAATCATGTTTTAGGCTAATTCCACCATGCAACTAGTTCGGCATATGAAGGGATACACAGTTTTTTTATAACAAACGTGAAACATATGTTTTATACATTTTGCATGAAAAGGGTCTAAAATATTTTTTTTACGTTCAGCACTAGAAAGACAGATGTAGAATACAATGTACAAGGGTTTTCAAAAGTGATTTTTTTTAAAGCTGTTTCCATTAACATTTTCTAAAATCAAGTTTTAGGCAAAATCCACAATGAAACTAGTTTGGCATATGAAGGGATACACTGTTTTTTATAATAAACAAGAAAATTATTTTTTATATATTTTGCATGAAAAGGGTCTAAAATAAAACAATTTACGTTCAGCACTAGAAGGACAGATGTAGAATACAATATACAAGGGTTTTCAAATGTGATTTAAAAAAAAGCTGTTCCCATGAATATTGTCTAAAATCATGTTTTAGGCAAAATCCACAATGCATTTAGTTCGGCATATGAACGGATACACTGTTTTTTTATTACAAATGTGAAACATATTTTTTATACATTTTGCATGAAAAGGGTCAAAAATATTTTTTTTTACATTCAGCACTAGAAAGACAGAGTCGAATACAATATACAAGGGTTTTCAAATGTGATTTTTTAAAAAGCTGTTTCCCATGAATATTGTCTAAAATCATGTTTTAGGCAAAATCCACAATGAAACTATTTCGGCATATGAAGGGATACAGTTTTTTTTATAACAAACAAGAAAAATATTTTTTATACATTTTGCATGAAAAGGGTCTAAAATATATATTTTTTTACATTCAGCACTAGAAGGACAGATGTAGAATACAATATAAAAGAGTTTTCAAATGTGATTTAAAAAAAAGCTTTTTTCCATTAACATTTCCTAAAATCATGTTTTAGACAAAATAAACAATGCAACTAATTTGGCATATGAAGGGATACACAGTTTTTTTTATAACAAACGTGAAACATATTTTTTATACATTTTGATTGAAAAGGGTCTAAAATATTTTTTTTACGTTCAGCACTAGAAGGACAGATGTAGAATACAATATACAAGGGTTTTCAAATGTGATTTAAAAAAAAGCTGTTCCCATGAATATTGTCTAAAATCATGTTTTAGGCAAAATCCACAATGCAACTAGTTTGGCATATGAAGGGATACACAGTTTTTTATAACAAACAAGAATAATATTTTTTATACATTTTGCATGAAAAGGGTCTAAAATATTTTTTTTACGTTCAGCACTAGAAAGACAGATGTAGAATACAATGTAAAAGGGTTTTCAAAAGTGATTTATTTTAAAGCTGTTTTCCATTAACATTTTATAAAATCAAGTTTTAGGCAAAATCCACAATGCAACTAGTTTGGCATATGAAGGGATACACTGTTTTTTATAATAAACAAGAAAATTATTTTTTATACATTTTGCATGAAAAGGGTCTAAAATAAAACAATTTACGTTCAGCACTAGAAGGTCAGATGTAGAATACAATATACAAGGGTTTTCAAATGTGATTTTAAAAAAAACTGTTTCTCATGAATATTGTCTAAAATCATGTTTTAGGCAAAATCCACAATGCAACTAGTTCGGCATATGAAGGGATAAAACGTTTTTTTTATAACAAACGTGAAACATATTTTTTATACATTTTGCATGAAAAGGGTCTAAAATATATATTTTTTTACGTTCAGCACTAGAAGGTCAGATGTAGAATACAATATACAAGGGTTTTCAAATGTGATTTAAAAAAAAACTGTTTCCCATGAATATTGTCTAAAATCATGTTTTAGGCAAAATCCACAATGCAACTAGTTCGGCATATGAAGGGATAAAACGTTTTTTTATAACAAACGTGAAACATATTTTTTATACATTTTGCATGAAAAGGGTCTAAAATATTTTTTTTACTTTCAGCACTAGAAAGACAGATGTAGAATACAATGTACAAGGGTTTTCAAAAGTGTTTTTTTTTAAAGCTGTTTTCCATTAACATTTTCTAAAATCAAGTTTTAGGCAAAATCCACAATGCATCTAGTTTGGCATATGAACGGATACACTGTTTTTTATAATAAACAAGAAAATTATTTTTTATACATTTTGCATGAAAAGGGTCTAAAATAAAACAATTTACGTTCAGCACTAGAAGGACAGATGTAGAATACAATATACAAGGGTTTTCAAATGTGATTTAAAAAAAAGCTGTTCCCACGAATATTGTCTAAAATCATGTTTTAGGCAAAATCCACAATGCAACTAGTTTGGCATATGAAGGGATACACAGTTTTTTATAACAAACAAGAATAATATTTTTTATACATTTTGCATGAAAAGGGTCTAAAATATTTTTTTTACGTTCAGCACTAGAAAGACAGATGTAGAATACAATGTACAAGGGTTTTCAAAAGTGATTTATTTTAAAGCTGTTTTCCATTAACATTTTATAAAATCAAGTTTTAGGCAAAATCCACAATGCAACTAGTTTGGCATATGAAGGGATACACTGTTTTTTTATAATAAACAAGAAAATTATTTTTTATACATTTTGCATGAAAAGGGTCTAAAATAAAACAATTTACGTTCAGCACTAGAAGGTCAGATGTAGAATACAATATACAAGGGTTTTCAAATGTGATTAAAAAAAAAACTGTTTCCCATGAATATTGTCTAAAATCATGTTTTAGGCAAAATCCACAATGCAACTAGTTCGGCATATGAAGGGATAAAACGTTTTTTTTTATAACAAACGTGAAACATATTTTTTATACATTTTGCATGAAAAGGGTCTAAAATATATATTTTTTTACGTTCAGCACTAGAAGGTCAGATGTAGAATACAATATACAAGGGTTTTCAAATGTGATTTAAAAAAAAACTGTTTCCCATGAATATTGTCTAAAATCATGTTTTAGGCAAAATCCACAATGCAACTAGTTCGGCATATGAAGGGATAAAACGTTTTTTTATAACAAACGTGAAACATATTTTTTATACATTTTGCATGAAAAGGGTCTAAAATATTTTTTTTACTTTCAGCACTAGAAAGACAGATGTAGAATACAATGTACAAGGGTTTTCAAAAGTGTTTTTTTTTAAAGCTGTTTTCCATTAACATTTTCTAAAATCAAGTTTTAGGCAAAATCCACAATGCATCTAGTTTGGCATATGAAGGGATACACTGTTTTTTATAATAAACAAGAAAATTATTTTTTATACATTTTGCATGAAAAGGGTCTAAAATAAAACAATTTACGTTCAGCACTAGAAGGACAGATGTAGAATACAATATACAAGGGTTTTCAAATGTGATTTAAAAAAAAGCTGTTTTCCATGAATATTGTCTAAAATCATGTTTTAGGCAAAATCCACAATGCATTTAGTTCGGCATATGAACGGATACACAGTTTTTTTATTACAAATGTGAAACATATTTTTTATACATTTTGCATGAAAAGGGTCTAAAATATATATATTTTACGTTCAGCACTAGAAGGACAGACGTAGAATACAATATACAAGGGTTTTCAAATGTGATTTTAAAAAAAGCTGTTTTCAATTAACATTTTCTAAAATCATGTTTTAGGCAAAATCCACAATGCAACTAGTTCGGCATATGAAGGGATAAAAAGTTTTTTTATAACAAACGTGAAACATATTTTTTATACATTTTGCATGAAAAGGGTCTAAAATATGTATTTTTTTACGTTCAGCACTTGAAGGACAGATGTAGAATACAATATACAAGGGTTTTCAAATGCGATAAAAAAAAAGCTGTTCCATGAATATTGTCTAAAATCATGTTTTAGGCAAAATCCACAATGCAACTAGTTCGGCATATGAAGGGATACACTGTTTTTTATAACAAACGTGAAACATATTTTTTATACATTTTGCATGAAAAGGGTCTAAAATATTTTTTTACGTTCAGCACTAGAAAGACAGATGTAGAATACAATGTACAAGGGTTTTCAAATGTGATTTTTTAAAAAGCTGTTTCCCATGAATATTGTCTAAAATCATGTTTTAGGCAAATTCCACAATGCAACTAGTTCGGCATATGAAGGGATACACAGTTTTTTTTATAACAAACGTGAAAAATATTTTTTATACATTTGGCATGAAAAGGGTCTAAAATATATTTTTTTATGTTCAGCACTAGAAGGACAGATGTAGAATACAATATACAAGGGTTTTCAAATGTGATTTTTTAAAAAGCTGTTTTCCATTAACATTTTCTAAAATCATGTTTTAGGCAAAATCCACAATGCAACTAGTTCGGCATATGAAGGGATAAATAGTTTTTTTATAACAAACGTGAAACATATTTTTTATACGTTTTGCATGAAAAGGGTCTAAAATATATATTTTTTTACGTTCAGCACTAGAAGGACAGATGTAGAATACAATATACAAGGGTTTTCAAATGTGATTTAAAAAAAAGCTGTTCCCATGAATATTGTCTAAAATCATGTTTTAGGAAAAATCCACAATGCATTTAGTTCGGCATATGAACGGATACACTGTTTTTTTATTACAAATGTGAAACATATTTTTTATACATTTTGCATGAAAAGGGTCAAAAATATTTTTTTTTACATTCAGCACTAGAAAGACAGAGTCGAATACAATATACAAGGGTTTTCAAATGTGATTTTTTAAAAAGCTGTTTCCCATGAATATTGTCTAAAATCATGTTTTAGGCAAAATCCACAATGAAACTATTTCGGCATATGAAGGGATACAGTTTTTTTTATAACAAACAAGAAAAATATTTTTTATACATTTTGCATGAAAAGGGTCTAAAATATATATTTTTTTACATTCAGCACTTGAAGGACAGATGTAGAATACAATATACAAGGGTTTTCAAATGCGATAAAAAAAAAGCTGTTCCATGAATATTGTCTAAAATCATGTTTTAGGCAAAATCCACAATGCAACTAGTTCGGCATATGAAGGGATAAATAGTTTTTTTATAACAAACGTGAAACATATTTTTTATACGTTTTGCATGAAAAGGGTCTAAAATATATATTTTTTTACGTTCAGCACTAGAAGGACAGATGTAGAATACAATATACAAGGGTTTTCAAATGTGATTTAAAAAAAAGCTGTTCCCATGAATATTGTCTAAAATCATGTTTTAGGCAAAATCCACAATGCATTTAGTTCGGCATATGAACGGATACACTGTTTTTTTATTACAAATGTGAAACATATTTTTTATACATTTTGCATGAAAAGGGTCAAAAATATTTTTTTTTACATTCAGCACTAGAAAGACAGAGTCGAATACAATATACAAGGGTTTTCAAATGTGATTTTTTTAAAAGCTGTTTCCCATGAATATTGTCTAAAATCATGTTTTAGGCAAAATCCACAATGAAACTATTTCGGCATATGAAGGGATACAGTTTTTTTTATAACAAACAAGAAAAATATTTTTTATACATTTTGCATGAAAAGGGTCTAAAATATATATTTTTTTACATTCAGCACTTGAAGGACAGATGTAGAATACAATATACAAGGGTTTTCAAATGCGATAAAAAAAAAGCTGTTCCATGAATATTGTCTAAAATCATGTTTTAGGCAAAATCCACAATGCAACTAGTTCGGCATATGAAGGGATAAAACGTTTTTTTATAACAAACGTGAAACATATTTTTTATACATTTTGCATGAAAAGGGTCTAAAATATTTTTTTTACTTTCAGCACTAGAAAGACAGATGTAGAATACAATGTACAAGGGTTTTCAAAAGTGTTTTTTTTTAAAGCTGTTTTCCATTAACATTTTCTAAAATCAAGTTTTAGGCAAAATCCACAATGCATCTAGTTTGGCATATGAACGGATACACTGTTTTTTATAATAAACAAGAAAATTATTTTTTATACATTTTGCATGAAAAGGGTCTAAAATAAAACAATTTACGTTCAGCACTAGAAGGACAGATGTAGAATACAATATACAAGGGTTTTCAAATGTGATTTAAAAAAAAGCTGTTCCCACGAATATTGTCTAAAATCATGTTTTAGGCAAAATCCACAATGCAACTAGTTTGGCATATGAAGGGATACACAGTTTTTTATAACAAACAAGAATAATATTTTTTATACATTTTGCATGAAAAGGGTCTAAAATATTTTTTTTACGTTCAGCACTAGAAAGACAGATGTAGAATACAATGTACAAGGGTTTTCAAAAGTGATTTATTTTAAAGCTGTTTTCCATTAACATTTTATAAAATCAAGTTTTAGGCAAAATCCACAATGCAACTAGTTTGGCATATGAAGGGATACACTGTTTTTTTATAATAAACAAGAAAATTATTTTTTATACATTTCCCATGAATATTGTCTAAAATCATGTTTTAGGCAAAATCCACAATGCAACTAGTTCGGCATATGAAGGGATAAAACGTTTTTTTTTATAACAAACGTGAAACATATTTTTTATACATTTTGCATGAAAAGGGTCTAAAATATATATTTTTTTACGTTCAGCACTAGAAGGTCAGATGTAGAATACAATATACAAGGGTTTTCAAATGTGATTTTAAAAAAAACGGTTTCCCATGAATATTGTCTAAAATCATGTTTTAGGCAAAATCCACAATGCAACTAGTTCGGCATATGAAGGGATAAAACGTTTTTTTTATAACAAACGTGAAACATATTTTTTATAGATTTTGCATGAAAAGGGTCTAAAATATTTTTTTTACTTTCAGCACTAGAAAGACAGATGTAGAATACAATGTACAAGGGTTTTCAAAAGTGTTTTTTTTTAAAGCTGTTTTCCATTAACATTTTCTAAAATCAAGTTTTAGGCAAAATCCACAATGCATCTAGTTTGGCATATGAAGGGATACACTGTTTTTTATAATAAACAAGAAAATTATTTTTTATACATTTTGCATGAAAAGGGTCTAAAATAAAACAATTTACGTTCAGCACTAGAAGGACAGATGTAGAATACAATATACAAGGGTTTTCAAATGTGATTTAAAAAAAAGCTGTTTTCCATGAATATTGTCTAAAATCATGTTTTAGGCAAAATCCACAATGCATTTAGTTCGGCATATGAACGGATACACAGTTTTTTTATTACAAATGTGAAACATATTTTTTATACATTTTGCATGAAAAGGGTCTAAAATATATATATTTTACGTTCAGCACTAGAAGGACAGACGTAGAATACAATATACAAGGGTTTTCAAATGTGATTTTTTAAAAAGCTGTTTTCAATTAACATTTTCTAAAATCATGTTTTAGGCAAAATCCACAATGCAAATAGTTCGGCATATGAAGGGATAAAAAGTTTTTTTATAACAAACGTGAAACATATTTTTTATACATTTTGCATGAAAAGGGTCTAAAATAAAACAATTTACGTTCAGCACTAGAAGGACAGATGTAGAATACAATATACAAGGGTTTTCAAATGCGATTTAAAAAAAAGCTGTTTTCCATGAATATTGTCTAAAATCATGTTTTAGGCAAAATCCACAATGCATTTAGTTCGGCATATGAACGGATACACAGTTTTTTTATTACAAATGTGAAAATATTTTTTATACATTTTGCATGAAAAGGGTCTAAAATATATATATTTTACGTTCAGCACTAGAAGGACAGACGTAGAATACAATGTACAAGGGTTTTCAAATGTGATTTTTTAAAAAGCTGTTTCCCATGAATATTGTCTAAAATCATGTTTTAGGCAAATTCCACAATGCAACTAGTTCGGCATATGAAGGGATACACAGTTTTTTTTTATAACAAACGTGAAAAATATTTTTTATACATTTGGCATGAAAAGGGTCTAAAATATATTTTTTTATGTTCAGCACTAGAAGGACAGATGTAGAATACAATATACAAGGGTTTTCAAATGTGATTTTTTAAAAAGCTGTTTTCCATTAACATTTTCTAAAATCATGTTTTAGGCAAAATCCACAATGCAACTAGTTCGGCATATGAAGGGATAAATAGTTTTTTTATAACAAACGTGAAACATATTTTTTATACATTTTGCATGAAAAGGGTCTAAAATATATATTTTTTTACGTTCAGCACTAGAAGGACAGATGTAGAATACAATATACAAGGGTTTTCAAATGCGATTAAAAAAAAAGCTGTTCCATGAATATTGTCTAAAATCATGTTTTAGGCAAAATCCACAATGCAACTAGTTCGGCATATGAAGGGATACACTGTTTTTTATAACAAACATGAAACATATTTTTTATACATTTTGCATGAAAAGGGTCTAAAATATTTTTTTACGTTCAGCACTAGAAAGACAGATGTAGAATACAATGTACAAGGGTTTTCAAATGTGATTTTTTAAAAAGCTGTTTCCCATGAATATTGTCTAAAATCATGTTTTAGGCAAATTCCACAATGCAACTAGTTCGGCATATGAAGGGATACACAGTTTTTTTATAACAAATGTGAAACATATTTTTTATACATTTTGCATGAAAAGGGTCTAAAATATTTTTTTACGTTCAGCACTAGAAAGA
Source organism: Coregonus lavaretus (assembly GCF_964263955.1). NCBI lineage: Eukaryota > Metazoa > Chordata > Actinopteri > Salmoniformes > Salmonidae > Coregonus > Coregonus lavaretus. The sequence continues at coordinate 76,234,745 of NC_139988.1, read as the reverse complement.
CAGATGTAGAATACAATGTACAAGGGTTTTCAAATGTGATTTTTTAAAAGCTGTTTCTATGAATATTGTCTAAAATCATGTTTTAGGCAAATTCCACAATGCAACTAGTTCGGCATATGAAGGGATACACAGTTTTTTTTATAACAAACGTGAAACATATTTTTTATACATTTTGATTGAAAAGGGTCTAAAATATTTTTTTTACGTTCAGCACTAGAAGGACAGATGTAGAATACAATATACAAGGGTTTTCAAATGTGATTTTTTTAAAGCTGTTTTCCATTAACATTTTCTAAAATCAAGTTTTAGGCAAAATCCACAATGCAACTAGTTTGGCATATGAAGGGATACACTGTTTTTTATAATAAACAAGAAAATTATTTTTTATACATTTTACATGAAAAGGGTCTAAAATAAAACAATTTACGTTCAGCACTAGAAGGACAGATGTAGAATACAATATAAAAGGGTTTTCAAATATGATTTAAAAAAAAGGTGTTTTCCATGAATATTGTCTAAAATCAAGTTTTAGGCAAAATCCACAATGCATTTAGTTCGGCATATGAACGGATACACAGTTTTTTTATAACAAACGTGAAACATTTTTTATACATTTAGCATGAAAAGGGTCTAAAATATATATTTTTTACGTTCAGCACTAGAAGGACAGATGTAGAATACAATATACAAGGGTTTTCAAATGTGATTTTTTAAAAAGCTGTTTTCCATTAACATTTTCTAAAATCATGTTTTAGGCAAAATCCACAATGCAACTAGTTCGGCATATGAAGGGATAAATAGTTTTTTTATAACAAACGTGAAACATATTTTTTATACATTTTGCATGAAAAGGGTCTAAAATATATATTTTTTTACGTTCAGCACTAGAAGGACAGATGTAGAATACAATATACAAGGGTTTTCAAATGCGATTAAAAAAAAAGCTGTTGCATGAATATTGTCTAAAATCATGTTTTAGGCAAAATCCACAATGCAACTAGTTCGGCATATGAAGGGATACACTGTTTTTTATAACAAACGTGAAACATATTTTTTATACATTTTGCATGAAAAGGGTCTAAAATATTTTTTTACGTTCAGCACTAGAAAGACAGATGTAGAATACAATGTACAAGGGTTTTCAAATGTGATTTAAAAAAAAGCTGTTCCATGAATATTGTCTAAAATCATGTTTTAGGCAAAATCCACAATGCATTTAGTTCGGCATATGAACGGATACACAGTTTTTTTATTACAAATGTGAAACAAATGTTTTATACATTTTGCATGAAAAGGGTCTAAAATATATATTTTTTACGTTCAGAACTAGAAGGACAGATGTAGAATACAATATACAAGGGTTTTCAAATGTGATTAAAAAAAAAGCTGTTTTCCATTAACATTTTCTAAAATCATGTTTTAGGCAAAATCCACAATGCAACTAGTTCGGCATATGAAGGGATACACAGTTTTTTTTATAACAAACGTGAAACATATTTTTTATACATTTGGCATGAAAAGGGTCTAAAATATTTTTTTTTATGTTCAGCACTAGAAGGACAGATGTAGAACACAATATACAAGGGTTTTCAAATGTGATTTTATAAAAGCTGTTGCCATGAATATTGTCTAAAATCATGTTTTAGGCAAATTCCACAATGCAACTAGTTCGGCATATGAAGGGATAAAAAGTTTTTTTATAACAAACGTGAAACATTTTTTATACATTTTGCATGAAAAGGGTCTAAAATATATATTTTTTACGTTCAGCACTAGAAGGACAGATGTAGAATACAATATACAAGGGTTTTCAAATGTGATTTAAAAAAAAGCTGTTTTCCATTAACATTTTCTAAAATCATGTTTTAGGCAAAATCCACAATGCAACTAGTTCGGCATATGAAGGGATAAAAAGTTTTTTTATAACAAATGTGAAACATATTTTTTATACATTTTGCATGAAAAGGGTCTAAAATATATATATTTTTACGTTCAGCACTAGAAGGACAGATGTAGAATACAATATACAAGGGTTTTCAAATGTGAATTTTCATAAGCTGTTTCCCATGAATATTGTCTAAAATCATGTTTTAGGCAAAATCCACAATGCAACTAGTTCGGCATATGAAGGGATAAAACGTTTTTTTATAACAAACGTGAAACATTTTTTATACATTTTGCATGAAAAGGGTCTAAAATATATATTTTTTACGTTCTGCACTAGAAGGACAGATGTAGAGTACAATATACAAGGGTTTTCAAATGTGATCTTTTAAAAAGCTGTTTTCCATTAACATTTTCTAAAATCATGTTTTAGGCAAAATCCACAATGCAACTAGTTCGGCATATGAAGGGATAAAAAGTTTTTTATAATAAACAAGAAAATTATTTTTTATACATTTTGCATGAAAAGGGTCTAAAATAAAACAATTTACGTTCAGCACTAGAAGGACAGATGTAGAATACAATATACAAAGGTTTTCAAATGTGATTAAAAAAAAAGCTGTTTTCCATGAATATTGTCTAAAATCATGTTTAGATCAAATCCACAATGCATTTAGTTCGGCATATGAACGGTTACACAGTTTTTTTATTACAAATGTGAAACATATTTTTTATACATTTTGCATGAAAAGGGTCTAAAATATTTTTTTTTTATGTTCAGCACTAGAAGGACAGATGTAGAATACAATGTACAAGGGTTTTCAAAAGTGATTTTTTTTAAAGCTGTTTCCATTAACATTTTCTAAAATCAAGTTTTAGGCAAAATCCACAATGCAACTAGTTTGGCATATGAAGGGATACACTGTTTTTTATAATAAACAAGAAAATTATTTTTTATACATTTTGCATGAAAAGGGTCTAAAATAAAACAATTTACGTTCAGCACTAGAAGGACAGATGTAGAATACAATATACAAAGGTTTTCAAATGTGATTAAAAAAAAAGCTGTTTTCCATGAATATTGTCTAAAATCATGTTTAGATCAAATCCACAATGCATTTAGTTCGGCATATGAACGGTTACACAGTTTTTTTATTACAAATGTGAAACATATTTTTTATACATTTTGCATGAAAAGGGTCTAAAATATTTTTTTTACGTTCAGCACTAGAAGGACAGATGTAGAATACAATATACAAGGGTTTTCAAATGTGATTTTTTAAAAGCTGTTTCCCATGAATATTGTCTAAAATCATGTTTTAGGCAAAATCCACAATGCAACTAGTTCGGCATATGAAGGGATAAAACGTTTTTTTATAACAAACGTGAAACATTTTTTATACATTTTGCATGAAAAGGGTCTAAAATATATATTTTTTACGTTCAGCACTAGAAGGACAGATGTAGAATACAATATACAAGGGTTTTCAAATGTGATCTTTTAAAAAGCTGTTTTCCATTAACATTTTCTAAAATCATGTTTTAGGCAAAATCCACAATGCAACTAGTTCGGCATATGAAGGGATAAAAAGTTTTTTTATAACAAACGTGAAACATATTTTTTATACATTTGGCATGAAAAGGGTCTAAAATATTTTTTTTTATGTTCAGCACTAGAAGGACAGATGTAGAATACAATGTACAAGGGTTTTCAAAAGTGATTTTTTTTAAAGCTGTTTTCCATTAACATTTTCTAAAATTAAGTTTTAGGCAAAATCCACAATGCAACTAGTTCGGCATATGAAGGGATAAAACGTTTTTTTATAACAAACGTGAAACATATTTTTTATACATTTTGCATGAAAAGGGTCTAAAATATATATATTTTTTTACGTTCAGCACTAGAAGGACAGATGTAGAATACTATATACAAGGGTTTTCAAATGTGATTAAAAAAAAAGCTGATCCATGAATATTGTCTAAAATCATGTTTTAGTCAAAATCCACAATGCAACTAGTTCGGCATATGAAGGGATACACTGTTTTTTTATAACAAACATGAAAAATATTTTTTATACATTTTCCATGAAAAGGGTCTAAAATATTTTTTTTTAACGTTCAGCACTAGAAGGACAGATGTAGAATACAATATACAAGGGTTTTCAAATGTGATTAAAAAAAAAAGCTGTTTCCCATGAATATTGTCTAAAATCATGTTTTAGGCAAAATCCACAATGCATTTAGTTCGGCATATGAACGGATACACAGTTTTTTTAAATAACAAACGTGAAACATATTTTTTATACATTTTGCATGAAAAGGGTCCAAAATATTTTTCTTACGTTCAGCACTAGAAGGACAGAGCAGAATACAATATACAAGGGTTTTCAAATGTGATTTTTTAAAAGCTTTTACCATGAATATTGTCTAAAATCATGTTTTAGGTTAGTAGTTGTGTGGTCAGTAGCTTGATGGAAATATATGTATTTTGTCTGACTGGGGTGATATGATAGAGCAGCGACACAGAAGATTGTGTGGATTAACGGTGTCTTCAGGCCTGTAGAGCTGTTTAGGAAAGAAAAGGCTAAACTTTGGTCAAAAACTATGGAAATATTCAACATGAAGAAATGTAAACATTCAAATTCATAGACATAGCTGTTGATGGAAGGACTGACCATCCATGAGTTTAAAATGATTTTAAAGTTTTAACCACAGATACATAACAATGGTGTGACAACCCCTGTGTGTTTGTGTGTGTGTGTGTGTGTGTGTGTGTGTGTGTGTGTGTGTAAGATTTATGTTCAAATACTATAAAATACTTTGAGCGGCAGCGGTTGGAGCGGCAAGGTGAAAGAATTCTCCAGCAAGGTGGAGAAATCTGCCAAGGTTGTGATTCTCCGGAGACTGTCAAGTTTGTCGGCATCCTCGAAGACAAAAGGCAGTGTGAAGCTTTAGGTGATGGGTTCAAGAGTCAAGGGTGGCTGGAGGGAGTTCCAGAGCCTTGGTGCAAACCTGGAAAAGGCCCGGTCGCTGAAGCTCTGGGCCTGTATCCACAAGGAGTAGGTTTTAGGATAATGTTAAGACACTGCTCAGACAAACTCAGAGCCAGGAGTAAAATCAACTCATAAAAGTTTATCTCAGCTGGGAATCACAACAGTTTGAGGTACCACAAATGAAACATAGTGATGACGCTCATTGACATTGTTGCAAATTATGGGGAATAACCAATCGCCAGCTGTAAACTCTATAGGTAACACGCTTCAGACAACTACGGTGAATGTGACTGTCCATAACTTTTTTTATTAACCAATTCTGATGGTTGTTAAAAGCTGAATTTTTACAATATTACTGTTATATCAACACACTCGTCACTGCCGTTTAACAACTCTGAATCGCTTTGTAGGGGTGTATTCATTATGGAAACCGTTCACTGTTTAAGAACCAAATGGAGGCAAACAGAAAAAACGGAACGAAACGGGGAGGGACCTACCTGAACTCTCGTTTGCGTTTTTCGTTTGGAGTAAACGGTTAATGTTGCAAAACGTTTTGCAACAAACTAATTGTTTTGCAACAGAATTGGTGTAATGATTACACCCTAGGCATCATGTCACTTGCCGATAATGTTGTATAAAACGTTGCATACAAAGTTAGTAAGGTTTATAATTTTTATCGAACACAATCAAAGCCCTAGATGCCTTCAATTGCCTAATTTATAGGCATGCCCAATTTAGACATCTTTTTTTTTTACAATGTGATGTTGCGCTCCAAATGGATAACGCGATGTAAGTAATTAAATAATCAAAAGAAAACTTGTTTATTTTTTTGCCTAAAGGCTATAAGTATTCAGGCATATACTGTATAATTGTTAAATAGGCCTCATGTGAAATCATTGTCAAAAGCGCAAGAGATACTGTTACATGGATGAGCAGTCTGGCAAGAACATCATCGTCTACTGCAGCCACTGTGAGAGGGGGAAACAACAAGTTTAAACAATAACGTTGTGTCAAAAAAGGGCTGGAACAAAAAGCAGTGCACCACTACAACTACTATGGTAATCTATAGGATTAAGTGTATGTCAAGTGTACTGTATGACATTTTAGTCGATTTATGTGAGAGGGAAGGGACACTTAATGGTGAAAGCCACCGAAAGATGTTCAGATTTAAGGGTTGGGTACCCAGGTGTATGTGTGTTTGATATTCTTGTAAAAAGTGAAATTTGGAAACAGAGCTGCACCTCTTGAATATTCAGAGTTTTTTGACAAAGGTAAGTGTCATAGAAACTGCAGAACATGATCTTTCTGATACTATATAGAAATCAAAATGTTTTACCTGCATGTGACTCTGAAGGATTTGATGAAGTGATGCTCCTTTCCCTGCATGTGAAATTATTTTCGGTATAGTTTAGGTGTAGTTTCGATGGGCTGGCTACGCAGGCTGACTGGAATCGTTTGTTTCCCCTTCGCTCATTAACTTGGATAGTCAAGGATATGTTTTGCATTATTCTAAAGGCCTACTGCAACACCTATCATGTTTTAGTTTCCCTTACAATAACTGTAATTAGTAATATAGTTATAGTAAATAAAACAGTCCTGTAACAGCTTCTTTTTTTATATATGATTTTATAGTAAGAAGAATGTAATTGAAGAATATAATTGAACTTAGCTGAATAGCATAGAGTGCGCATATGAAGTGGCTATGTTGAGCATAAAAGTGATAATTTGAAACAGGTCCTATATGCAAAATTTAGAATTATTTGGCAACTTTAGTTGTGATTGATACAAACCATAGAATGCCATAGAAATCAAAAGATACAGTATATGGGTTGCATGATGCGACTATAGGCTATTGATGATTTGAGAAAGTCGCAAAAAAAGCTTACGCTCTGTTCCTTGCCTCAGGCTGCACACGCTTTTTTTTCATCAAGTGATCATATTTTCACCCATCAGAATATTCTCAATGTAGTCTTGTCTATACTAATGCGTAAAATTAGCTTAGATTCAGAATGGCCCATTATCAAATGGGCAGGAACAGGTGCAAGAGAAAAATACATGTTATCCGTATGCACTAGAATAGCAGGTTCGTTTCACTCGAGTCGGGTAGGCCACTTGGTTATTTCACCCCTCAACAGGTGATATTCCGCCCAAACTCTGTATGCCATAGGCTCTCCAACCCTGTTCCTGCAGCAACCCAGTGCTTAATTTGGGAAACCAAGTGAAATCTGTTCGGGCACACGATAGTAACATGTTTTCACAACAAAACATATTTTATTAAACTGTTGACAGCCCCTCTCTCTGCACGCTGGAGACAGGAATGAAGGAGAGAGGGGAGGAGATGGAAACTCCTATATTCTGTAGCTAAAGGTAATGTGTCAGCCTAAAAAAATGCTATATTACTAGGATATTCAAAATCAAATACAAATTCACTATAATTGTAGGCAATTTTTTTAAATTGAGGCTAGACCAATTATGTACCAAAGATATCTTCAATCATTATTTTATTTAGGTTTTTCTGCCATGTGTAATATGAGGTAAGCTATGTATTGTATAACGCACAATCATTATTTTAATTCCGTTTTTCTTTTCAGGCTTGGGCCTATGCTATATTTATTTTTATTTTTATTTCACCTTTATTTAACCAGGTAAGCCAGTTGAGAACAAGTTCTCATTTACAACTGCGACCTGGCCAAGATAAAGCAAAGCAGTGCGATAAAAACAACAACAAAGAGTTACATATGGGGTAAAACAAAACATAAAGTCAAAAATACAACAGAAAATATATATACAGTGTGTGCAAATGTAGCGAGTTATGGAGGTAAGGCAATAAATAAGCTATAGTGCAAAATAATTACAATTAGTATTAACACTGGAATGATAGATGTGCAAGAGATTATGTGCAAATAGAGATCCTGGGGTGCAAATTAGCAAAACAAATAACAATATGGGGATGAGGTAGTTGGGTGGGCTAATTTCAGATGGGCTGTGTACAGGTGCAGTGATCGGTAAGGTGCTCTGACAACTGATGCTTAAAGTTAGTGAGGGAGATAAGAGTCTCCAGCTTCAGAGATTTTTGCAATTCGTTCCAGTCATTGGCAGCAGAGAACTGGAAGGAATGGCGGCCAAAGGAGGTGTTGGCTTTGGGGATGACAAGTGAGATATACCTGCTGGAGCGCATACTACGGGTGGGTGTTGCTATGGTGACCAATGAGCTAAGATAAGGCGGGGATTTGCCTAGAAGTGATTTATAGATGGCCTGGAGCCAGTGGGTTTGGCGACGAATATGTAGTGAGGACCAGCCAACAAGAGCATACAGATCACAGTGGTGGGTAGTATATGGGGCTTTGGTGACAAAACGGATGGCACTGTGATAGACTACATCCAATTGCTGAGTAGAGTGTTGGAGGCTATTTTGTAAATGACATCGCCGAAGTCAAGGATCGGTAGGATAGTCAGTTTTACGAGGGCATGTTTGGCAGCATGAGTGAAGGAGGCTTTGTTGCGAAATAGGAAGCTGATTCTAGATTTAACTTTGGATTGGAGATTCTTAATGTGAGTCTGGAAGGAGAGTTTACAGTTTAACCAGACACCTAGGTATTTGTAGTTGTCCACATACTCTAGGTCAGACCCGTCGAGAGTAGTGATTCTAGTCGGGTGGGCGGGTGCCAGCAGCGTTCGATTGAAGAGCATGCATTTAGTTTTACTAGTGTCTAAGAGCAGTTGGAGGCTACTGAAGGAGTGTTGTATGGCATTGAAGCTCGTTTGGAGGTTTGTTAACAGTGTCCAATGAAGGGCCAGATGTATACAAAATGGTGTTGTCTGCGTAGAGGTGGATCTGAGAGTCACCAGCAGCAAGAGCGAGATCATTGATATACACAGAGAAAATAATTGAACCCTGTGGCACCCCCATAGAGACTGCCATAGGTCCAGACAACAGGCCCTCCGATTTGACACATTGAACTCTATCTGAGAAGTAGTTGGTGAACCAGGCGAGGCAGTCATTTGAGAAACCAAGGCTATTTAGTCTGCCAATAAGAATGCAGTGGTTGACAGAGTCGAAAGCCTTGGCCAGGTCGATGAAGATGGCTGCACAGTACTGTCTATTATCGATCGCGGTTATAATATCGTTTAGGACCTTGAGCGTGGCTGAGGTGCACCCATGACTAACTCGGACACCAGATTGCATAGCGGAGAAGGTACGGTGGGATTCGAAATGGTTGGTGATCTGTTTGTTAACTTGGCTTTCAAAAACTTTCGAAAGGCAGGGCAGGATGGATATAGGTCTGTAACAGTTTGGATCTAGAGTGTCATCCCCTTTGAAGAGGGGGGTGACCGCGGCAGCTTTCCAATCTCTGGGGATCTCAGACGTTACGAAAGAGAGGTAGCCGTAGCAAAATGCTTGTTGAAATTCTCGATTATTGTAGATTTATCGGTGGTGATAGTGTTTCCTAGCCTCAGTGCAGTGGGCAGCTGGGAGGAAGTGCTCTTATTCTCCATGGACTTTACAGTGTCCCAAAACTTTTTGGAGTTAGTGCTACAGGATGCAAATTTCTGTTTGAAAAAGTTAGCCTTTGCTTTCCTAACTGCTTGTGTATATTGGTTCTTAACTTTCCTGAAAAGTTTCATATCGCGGGGGCTATTTGATGCTAATGCAGTACGCCAGAGGATGTTTTTGTGCTGGTCAAGGGCAGTCAAGACTGAGGAGAACCAGGGGCTATATCTGTTCTTCTGTATTTTTTGAATGGGGCATGTTTATTTAAGATTGAGAGGAAATTACTTTTAAAGAACAACCAGGCATCCTCTACTGATGGAATGAGATCTATATCCATCCAGGTTACCTGGGCCAGGTCAATTAGGAAGGCCTGCTCGCTAAAGTGTTTTAGGGAGTGTTTGACAGTGATGAGGGGTGGTCGTTTGACTGCGGACCCGTTACGGATGCAGGCAATAAGGCAGTGATCGCTGAGATCCTGGTTGAAGACAGCGGAGGTGTATTTAGAGGGTAAGTTAGTCAGGATGATATCTATGAGGGTACCCATGTTTACGGATTTAGGGTTGTACCTGGTAGATTGATAATTTGTGTGAGATTGAGGGCATCTAGTTTGGATTGTAGGATGGCCGGGGTGTTAAGGATATCCCAATTTAGGTAACCAAGCAGTACGAACTCTGAGGATAAATGGGGGGCAATCAATTCACATATGGTGTCCAGGGCACAGCTGGGGGCTGAGGGGGATCTGTAGCAAGCGGCAAGAGTGAGAGACTTATTTCTGGAAAGGTGGATTTTTAGAAGTAGAAGCTCAAACTGTTTGGGCACAGACCTGGATAGTATGATAGAGCTCTGCAGGCTATCTCTACAGTAGATTGCAACTCCACCCCCTTTGGCCGTTCTATCTAGACGGAAAATGTTGTAGTTGGGGATGGACATTTCAGAATTTTTGGTGGCCTTCCTAAGCCAGGATTCAGACACTGCTAGAACATCAGGGTTGGCGGAGTGTGCTAACGCAGTGAATAACTCAAAACTTAGGAAGGAGGCTTCTGATATTAACGTGCAGAAAACCAAGGCTTTTACGGTTACAGAAGTCAACAAACGATAGCTCCTGGGGAGTAGGAGTGATACTGGGGGCTGCAGGGCCTGGGTTAGCCTCTACATCACCAGAGGAACAGAGGAGGACTAGAATAAGGATACGGCTAAAGGCTTTAAGAACTGGTCTCCTAGTGTGTTGGGTACAGAGAATAAAGGGGGCAGATTTCCGGGCGTTGTAGAATAGATTCAGGGCATTATGTACAGACAAGGATATGGAAGGATATGAGTACAGTGGAGGTAAACCTAAGCGTTGGGTAACAATGAAAGAGATAGCATCACTGGAGGCACCGATTGAGCCGGTCTCGGCGTGTATGGGGGGTGAAACAAAGGAACTATTTGAGGCAGTTTGAGAGGGACTTGGGGTTCTACAGTGAAATTGTATAATAAGAACTAACTGGAACAGCAATAGGCAAGGCATATTGACATGGGAGAGAGGCATAAAGCAATCACAGGTGTTATTAGAGAGAGCTAAGACAACAACTGGTAATGGCGATAAAGTTTGGGCTGAGGCTAAACAGAATAAAAAGGACAAGGTACCGTGTAAAGGAACAGTCCAGCAGGCATCAGCTGTGCAGCTGAGTGATCATAAGGTCCAGTGAACAGCAATATGTGAGTCCAAGAGCAGTTCAAATTGGTTCTTCAGCACAGCGAGCAGGAAGCACGGTTGTAGTTTGCGTGTGCTAACGGGCCGGGTCTAGCAGATGGATCTTCGTGGTTGTCGCAACGGGAAGCCTGTTGAAACCACAGACGATTACGTCGGCAGACCAGTCGTGATGGATCGGCAGGGCTCCGTGTCGACTCTAGGAGGTCCCGTCCGGTTGACAGAGAGGTAGATAGCCGGGAGATGTGACTGACTCAAGGCTAGCTCAAGGCTGATTAGCCAACAGCAACGTTCATTTGGTTGCAGCTAGCTAGTTGCGATTATCCAGTGTTAATGGTCCAGTGATTCAGTGATTCCGGCAGAAAATCTGATAGGTTCTGGGTTGATAAATCGCTGTGCAGACAGCGCAGACTGGCCGATAATAGTCCAGGCTAGAGCTGGCTGGTAGGTAGTGCAGGCCATGGACAATGGAGAAAAGCCGCTAACGGTGGCTAATAGCAAGTAGCTAGTTAGCTGGTTAGCTGGCTACTCCCGTCCGGTAGACAGAGAGGTAGATAGCAGGGGCTAGCTCAAGGATCAAGGCTAACTGGTGCTACGGGGGCAGTGGTGATTAGCCTACAGCAACATCCATTCGACATCCATTTGGTTGCGGCTAGCTAGATCCGGTGTTATGGTCCAGTGATTCAGTTATTCCGGCAGAAAATCCGATGTTCTGGGTGAAAACCGCTAACGGCGGCTAATAGCAAGTAGCTAGTTAGCTAGTTAGCTGGCTGGCTAGTTTCAACTGGAGATTCTAGATAAAGGTGAGTAAATAATAGAATCCGTTCCGCATTGAGTGAGGCGGGTTGCAGGAAAGTATATTTAGTAGAAGGATGAAAAGTGTGATAGGGAAATATATACGTAAAATACAAAATAAAATAAAAAAACAGGCTATTTACATGGACACACAAGAGAACACGACTGCACTGCTACGCTATCTTGGAACAAGATATATACTGTAGGCCTATGCTATGCATAAGCGCTAATATGCATATGGAGGTTAGAATTAATCATCACCTTAGAAAGCACTGTCCATTTCGTTGTGTTAGGCTTTGAACCAACATCCACAACGCATGTTTTCCACTTTCAGATTCAACCTGTTGTTGAACTTCTTTCTTCAAATTGATCAATCACAGTGAGGTGAGTTATAAAAGCACATACTGTTTTGATGATAAGTGTTTTTGATTGCATTTGCATTGATGTCAGAGTGGTTAGAGGGACAATAGAGCCCTGAGTACCAGGCCAATAGCAACCTGATGATCTTTAGCGAGTTGGTACTACTAACACATGTCCAGAGTGCCTAAGAGGAGATTACCGTGACTCATGACTGCCGGTGTGGCGGTAATACGGTCACTGCAACAACCTGGCACCTACTACCATACCCCGTTCAAATGCACTTAAATGTTTTTGTCTTGCCCATTCACCCTCTTAATGGCACACATACACAATCCATGTCTCAATTGTCTCAAGGATTAAACATCCTTCTTTAACCTGCCTCCTCCCTTTCAGCTACACTGATTAAAGTGGATTTAAGAAGTGACATCAATAAGGGATCATAGCTATCACCTGGCTTCACCTGGTCTGTCTATGTCATGGAAAGAGCAGGTGTTCTTAATGTTTTGTATACTCAGTGTAGTTACATACACTAAAGAGGAACAATGGGTACATATTGACGATGTGCATGTGCATGCCCATCCCCAGACTCTTTTCACATGTCTATTTTCTAAGTATAAAGCTAAGAACATTAACAACTTCATAGTTAAGAACACTATAACAATATGTAAGAAAATGAAACGTATTCTACAAGAACCAATATCACTCCCTAAAAACACGACCCTATGGAAAAATCCTTGGACAGTGTTTCAGGATTCCCAGAAAATTGCTCCACGTGGAAAACTAAAGGCATAGAAACTGTGAATGACTTGGTAATAGGAAATACATTTAATTTCCATGACAGAATTATAAAGCAATATTGGACTGACCAATGTAGATATTTTCTATAACATTTTCAATTACATGCAATCTTGAGGGAATGTTGTCGTATGTTGTCGTATGTTGTCGTTTATGTGTATGTTTTGCATAGTTTTTTTGTTTTGTTTTTACCTTTAACAAAATGCAATTCTCCAAATCATATCTCCTACCAGTCCTACCAGTCCATATTCTCCACATGATATATCCTATCAGTCCTAGTTTAAAGGTAGAAATTGCCTCATGTTAATCACCAATGGTGGAAAACTGTTTAAGATTATATTTTGCAGTTACAAGACACAAAATCGTGTCTCCTATTATTTAAAAAGACCTCTTACGGTTAAAATTCTCCAAATGATATCTCCTATCAGTCCTGTACTACTTTTATGGTAGAAATTGCCTCATGTTAATGACCAATGGTGGAAAACTGTTTGAAAATATATTTTGCTGTCAAAAGACACAAAATGATGTCTCCTAATATTTAAAAGATCGGTCACTGTTGAAATTCTCCAAATGTGACGACCGCCTCGATTCGGTCGTATGTAGCAAAATTTGAAATTGTGTTTTTTACACAAAAGCTAGAAGAGCTAGAAAATGGTATATCATACACTGCAGTTGTGGATCAATGGGAAAGTAATTCTGCTTTGAAAGTTGATAAACTTGTCACCCCACTTTTGAGAAACTGCTCCTTGAATGTTTTGGTACACCTACTGGAGAGCTCTTCTTTGTTTCAACATCGTTCACACCCTCTTAATCCTTATCCCCACTCATCTCTTTAAGGATGCACATGTGAGGCCATGTGGTAAACACACGCTATATCAAATACAATGTAAGTTTATTTGTCACATGCGCAGGATACAGAAGGTGTACTTGCATAGTAGCAATATCAAAAACAGAAAGTGTCCAGATAAAAATATTTTATAAATATTTGATCATTATTAGATGACGCTTACCCAACACACTTGTCTAAATTGATGGGTCATGTGAAGGAAATGCTATAACCACCCCCCCAGCCACATCTAGCTAAGTGGATGGGTAACTATTGTCTAGACATGTACACATGTTCATGAAATACAATAGATGGCTGTAATCACCCCCAGACACACCTGGCTAATTTGATGGGTCATGTAATAATCCTGCCGAAGTGGAGTCTTTTGTTTAGACATGTAGCTAGCTAGCTAGCTAGCTAAACAGTGAACCGGCATAATCCCAACTCATAATACTACCAATACAAACATTGTTATAGCTGTAGTATGAATCTGCAGGTTGCTAAAGCTAACAAACAAGGTTCAATGTTAGCTAGCTAAAATTAGGCTATAACTAGCAATGCAAATGTATTTTCTGATTCAAATAATATTACTACACAGCTCATACACGTAATGTTAGCTAACGATCCAGAAAGCTAAAGTTAGCTAGCTAACTAACAGTACACTTTAAATTGCAAAAAAAAGACTAAACAAAATTAGAAACTTATATCTGAAAATATAGCTGGACTCTTACCTGTACACATGGATGAATGCTTCACGGCAGACTGGAACCATTTAACTCAGTTTTGGTTGTAGCTACATCTTGTTTGGCCAGTGTTGTGTCAAGTCACTCCGGTTCACACTGACCAGAAAGTATCCCATCACTTTTTCCAACTGATCTGTCTATAGCGCCTGCTAAATTCAATGTTGTTGAGAAAAGTAGCAAAACTTTTGTAGTTCTCGATGGCTAATTTTATTTATTTCAAAAACGGCATGGAAGAAAGGACTGTCAACACGTTATAGACAGAAGCATGCTACATGGCAGACCAATCCAAACTCATCTCCCGGCATGTCCAGCTCATCCATTATCTCAGCCAATCATGGCTAGCGGGAAGGTTCCTGTCTTTTTCCATGGCTAAACCAACTAGGCTCGTAATTTAACAATTGTATTCGTGTTTATGGATGGAATACAAGTTATTTATTAAGGCACATGTTAAGGTCACATGTTTCAGAAGGCATTTCTGGCAGAAAACGCATTTTGATAAAAAATTAATGTTTACATTCAAATGCCGCTCTTGTGAAGTAGTGACGTGCGACATATGCCTAGTTTCCTGAAACAAGTCACAAATGATTATCTCCTGTCAGTCCTGTGACGAGTTGTATGGTGGAAAATCTTTTTAGATGATGTTAATGACCATTGGTCGAAAACTGTTTACAACGATATGTCGTGGTTAAATGACATGAAATTGTGTCTCCTATATCTCCTATATAGAGCTTCTACTGTGCTGAGCGACTAAGCTGAGCGGGAGCTGCCCTCCCATAGGGGTGGGAGGGCCAAGAGACCAAAAGTGGTAGAACGGAGTACTCGGGTTGGGGTGTAGGGAGCCTGCTCCTCTTGCTGCTCCATAGGCAAGTACCATGGTCTTGTAGTGGAGGCGAGCTTCAACTGGAAGTCAGTGGAGTGTGCGGAGGAGTGGGGTGACATGAGAGAACTTGGAAATGTTGAACACCAGGCGGGCTGGAGCGTTCTGTATAAGTTGCAGGGGTTAGATGGCACAAGCAGGGAGCCCAGCCAACAACGAGTTGCAGTACTCCAGATGGGAGAAGACAAGTGCCTGGATTAGGACATGTGCCACTTCCTGTGTGAGATAGAGTCATACTCTACGGATTTTGTAGAGCATGAACCTGCAGGAGCGAGTCACTGCTTTGATGTTTGCAGAAAATGACAGGGTGTTGTCCAGGGTCACGCCAAGGTTCTTTGCACCCTGGAGTTGTCAACCTTGATGGAGAGGTCTTGGAGTGGGCAGGCCTTCCCCGGGACAAAGAGTAGCTCTGTCTTGTCGAGGTTGATATATCTGCAAGGCATTTAAAGATGCGTGTCGCCACCTGGGTGTGAGAAGGGGGGAAGGAGAAAAGTAGTTGAGTGTCATCCGCATAGCAATAATAGGAGAGACCATGTTAGGCTATGACGGAGCTGAGTGACTTGGTGTATAGAGAGAGGAGGACAGGGCCTAGAACCGAGCACTGGGGCACACCAGTAGTGAGAGTATGTGGTGCAGACACAGATCCTCTCCACGTAACCTGGTAGGAACGGCCTGCCAGGAAGGATGCAATCCAAGAGTGTGCAGAGCCTGAGACCCCAGCCCTGAGAGGGTGGAGAGGAGGATCTGATAGTTCACGGTGTCGAAGGCAGCGGATAGCTCTAGGAGGATGAGAACAGAGGAGAAAGGTTGAGTGACCCGTCTTGAAGCCTGACTGGTTAAGGTCAAGAAGACTGTTCTGAGAAAGATAGCGAGAGAGTTGGTCAGAAACAGCACAGTCAAGTGTTTTGGAAAGAAAAGAAAGAAGGGATACCGATCTGTAGTTTTTGACGTCAGAGTGTTGGTTTTGTGAGGAGGGGAGTCAGAGGCGACGCAGCCAGTGGTCAGGGATGAGTTGATGAGGGAAGTGAGGAATAGGAGAAGGTTTCCAGAAATGGGTTTGAGAAGGCAGGTGTTGGGCGGTCGAACCTCACTAGTGACAGGATTTCATCTAGAGAGAGAGGGGAGAAATAGGTCAGGGCGTAGGGTAGTTCTGTGTGAGTGAATGAGGAGCGGATGTCATCAACCTTTAAAAAAAAAAAAAAGAAGGTGGTTGACAATGTTGTCTGTGAGGAGGGAGGGGGTGGAGGATGAAGGAGGGAGGTGAAGGTGGAAAAGAGTTTCCTAGGGTTAGAGGCAGAAGCTTGAAATGTAGACTGATAGAAAATGGCTTAGCAGCAGATAAAGAGGAAGAGAAGGTAGAGAGTGGAATAATTGCCTTCCTTGTGAGTGGGAGAGGACAGGAAAAGTGTGAGGGCAAAAGAGAAGGGGAAAGAAAGAGTTGGAAAGAAATGAATCGAAGGCAGACATCGGGAGGTTGAAGTCGCCCAGTACGAAGAGCGGTGAGCCATCGTCCGGAAATGAGCTTATCAAGGTGTCAAGCTCATTGAAGAACTCTCTAAGGGCACCTGGTGGGCGATAGATGACAACAATGTTAAGCTTGAGTGAACAAGTGACAGTGACTGCATGGAATTCATATGAGGAGATGGACAGGTGAGTGAGGGACAAAAGAGTGAGGGACAAAGAGAAAATATCCACATAAAATAAATGAGAATTGTGCCACCACCGCGATGACCAGATGCATTCGGACTATGAGAGAACACGTAGTCAGATGAAGAGAGAGCAGCTGGAGTAGCAGTGTTATCTGGGGTGATCCATGTCTCCGTCAGGGCCAAAAAGTCTACCGACTGAAGGGCAGCATAGGCTGAGATGAACTTGGCATTCCTGACCGCATATCGGCAGTTCCAAACGCTTGCCTGGAGACCAGGAATTCCACATGAGTTGTGCGAGCAGGGTACACTAAATTACAAGGGTTGCAGCCAATGGGTGGGGAGCATCTGTAAAGCCTACAGGGAGAGGTGCAAACAGGTATATATATCACGGTTGACAACTCCGTTGTGTCCTCCTTCCAGATTGCAAAGAACCTTGGCGTGACCCTGGACAACACCCTGTCGTTCTCCGCTAACATCAAAGTGGTGACCCGATCCTGTAGGTTCATGCTCTACAACATTCGCAGAGTACGACCCTACCTTACACAGGAAGCGGCACAGGTCCTAATCCAGGCACTTGTCATCTCCCGTCTGGATTACTGCAACTCGCTGTTGGCTGGGCTCCCTGCCTGTGCCATTAAACCCCTATAACTCATCCAGAACACTGCAGCCTGTCTGGTGTTCAACCTTCCCAAGTTCTCTCACGTCACCCCGCTCCTCCGAACACTCCACTGGCTTCCAGTTGAAGCTCGCATCTGCTACAAGACCATGGTGCTTGCCTACGGAGCTGTGAGGGGAACGGCACCTCCTTACCTTCAGGCTCTGATCAGTCCCTACACCCAAACGAGGGCATTGCGTTCTTCCACCTCTGGCCAGCTGGTCCCCCTACCTCTGCGGAAGCACAGTTTCCGCTCAGCCCAGTCAAAACTGTTTGCTGCTCTGGCACCCCAATGGTGGAACAAGCCAGGACAGCGGAGTCACTGACCACCTTCCGGAGACACTTGAAATCCTACCTCTTTAAGGAATACCTGGGATAGTATAAATGTAATCCTTCTACCCCCCCCCCCCCCCACCCCCACAATAAAAATAAAATAAAATAAAATAATAATAATAATAATAATAATAATAATAATAATAATAATAATAATAATAATAATAATAATAATATTAATAAAAAAAATTATTAAAAAATAACAACTACAAAAAACGAAAAAATATATATAAAAAGTATTTATATATATATATATATATATATATATATATATATATATATATATAAAACAAATAGAAATTAAAAATATACTCTAGAAATACAAAATTATAAATTAAAAAAATTATAAAAAATAAATAAATTGTAAAGTTGTTGTCCCACTGGCTATCATAAGGTGAATGCACCAATTTGTAAGTCTCTCTGGATAAGAGCGTCTGCTAAATGACGTAAATGTAAATGTAAATGTATAGAAAACACACAAATAGATTCCAAAGCTACAAAATAGAAAAATGAGATCATTTGAAAATAACCAGGTAAGATACTCAATTGAGAGAGCCACTGACACGACTGCCACTTACAGCTACCGCTGAGAAAACAGGGGAGACTGAAGTACTAACATTAATTGCCAAAGGTGGGACCAAGTCACTATTATTCGAGTCACAAGCAAGTATCAAGTCTCAAGGTCCGAGTCTCATGTCAAGCCCCAAGTAGAACGGGTCGAGTCTCGAGTCAAGTCCAAGTCGTGTATTCTAAGAGCAAGTCGAGTCACAAGCTTTTTCAAGTCAAGTCTCAAGTCCAGGAAAAACAAATCTAATCTATCAGATTTTTTTGTCGAAAATGAGTTAGTCACATATAATAGACCTTTGGGTGGTTCTGTGAAGTTCGATTTTTTAAAAGTACATTTTAAGTAGAAAAAATGAAAAACTAGAAAGTTCTAGCTGCATAAACCCATTTTAACTTCTAACTGCAAGCCAATCACAAGCCTGAACAAATACAGATGGGCCAATCAGAACACGTCTTTGCAATCTCCCTCTAAGTCAGGGTTTCCTAAACTCGGTCCTCGGGACCCCAAGGGGTGCACGCTTTGGTTTTTGCCCTAGCACTACACAGCTGTTTCAAATAATCAACATCATCAAGCTTTGATATTTTGAATCAACTGTGTAGTGTTAGGGCAAAAACCAAAACGTGCACCCCAAAACGTGCATCCCGAGGACAGAGTTTGGGAACCGCTGCTCTAAGTAATGGCACGCAAGCAAAAAAACAATACTGTCAGAAATCTTAAAGTAAATGTTGTCACATCGTTGTTCAGTAATGACAGCAATTGTCTGATGATCATACCTTTATTAATGTATTTGATGATGTGTTCTGACTCTATCTTGGTAAAATAGTGTTATTCTATCATTTATGTATTCAAATAGCTACGGTCTTCTTAACAACTGAACATGCTTAATTCAGAAAGGTCAGATAGAACCTTTTGGCTGAACCCAGAGCCACATTTCAGAGCCATAATGTTATATCTGCAATTGCACCCTCCTAAAAAAAAGATTTACAAATGTCTCAGGATTTTGATACTCCGTACTTTAAGTACCTTTAAGGTGAGGACCTTAATGGGTTATGAAAAAATAATTTACTACAAAACAGTTCTGAGATCTGGGATGTGAAAACTGATGCTCAATATCTCAGAACTATGCTTTGTGCAGATAGAACCATATAGTCTCAAGGTCACAAAATCTTTGTCTATTTATTGAGGCTACCAGACAGCTCTTTTCATTATTTTGTCTACAACACTTATTGATTATGTAATGAATTTTTTTACAACAAATTCCAAATGCAAGCTTTATAAGTAAATTATCAATTTCAAGCAATTTTTATATACCAAAAGACCAGTAGGCCTATGCTAGTAATTGTTGGTTGATGCCCCATTGCTGGTGAGCTTGCAAAGTAAACGGTTAATATGCTTGATCACCAAACCATTTTTGGAGCTGCATATTTATTTATAGCAATCCTCTTTCCCACAATTTGACATTTGTGCTGCACCCGATTCTATAGAGACTAAAAGCCACAAGAGGGTAGAACACATTTCAAATCTGCAAATCTGTTCGTTAGCTCAGTGGTTTTTGACCCGCAACCCCCAAAAAGGAGTGGTTCGAACCTTGCGACCCCACGTGCACACACATGCATGTGCGCACAGGGCGAACAACCCCGTCATTACAGCCATAAACGGTGATGCATTTTGAAAACGTAAGATATCGAAATAAACTGGGTTTTAAATCTGCATTTTGAGCTGAAAGTCATTAATGTTAGCAATCAATATCAACTAGGGATATCATGTCACATTGTCACTTCTCTGAAATCCAGAGCAAGCAGGATCATACGGCCTACCTGTATGCAACGGGGTTGCAGGATTGGATGGAAAGAATGCATAGCAGCGGGAAGATGTTTGGGGGTGGAGTGCTGCAAAAAAGTTGTGGCATAATAAAACAAATGGCATGCGCTACAGATGGCTATATCAGTCCACTAATACACGACTTTTGTGAGAAAAAATACTTTCTTTAAATATATACACTACTGGTCAAAAGTTTTAGAACACCTCCTCATTCAAGGCTTTTTCTTTATTTTTACTATTTTCTACATTGTAGAATAATAGTGAAGAAATCAAAACTATGAAATAACACATGGAATCATGTAGTAAACAAAAAAGTGTTGCACAAATCAAAATATATTTTATATTTGAGATTCTTCAAATAGCCACCCTTTGCCTTGATGACAGCTTTGCATTTTCTTCACATTTTTCAGAGGGGTGCTGCAGCACCCTCAGCAACCCTACTTCTTGCGGCTATGAAAGCATGATCCGTCTGTAGCCTTTTCCTTCCTCACAAATATCGTGATTAATTTGCCAGAATATGTTACATCTTCATCCCATAGGTATTGAAGATGTTACAGCTATCTTTAGACAGATATCCAGTACCACCACTGAGGTATATTATTAAAACCCACCCAAACTAGACCTATATGAAATATGAAATATGAAAAATCAACAGGTTGTTCTAGCAAAGATGTTTTCGTGACAGATTGCTAAACTGTATTTTATCTGGATAACATTAACGTAGGTAGGCTTTGCTTTTGCCAGGCAAAACCAGAGAAAATTAAACACTATTATCTGAATATGTGAGCCCGCCTTTGAGCGCCAATGCTCATGACTGGCCATTGGTCAACAGTCAAGATGCGAAAATGTTTGGTTCTGAAGCACAGATTAGATATTTTTTAACAAGTATTTGGTGCAATGCCGTAGACCTATGTTAGCGACCAGATCGAATAAGCTAAGGTATAAATATAAAATACAAACGGAAGGCTATATTTAGCCTGTTAAAATATGTATGAATAAGTTTCACACTCGTGACCCCCAAAACCTTCTCACTGCGCTTCTCACTGTGTTGATTGACTCGTCCAATCAGAGGGCCGATTGTGCGTTTCACTAGCCAATCTGTTTTTTGCAAGTATGATACTGTCTCTGGCTGCATGAAAAGTAGCCTAAACCTGACCAGATCATTTCAAGTCATCAGTCTCAAGTTAGTCAGACTCGAGTCGAAGTCATGTGATATGTTTTCACTTCTGCTAATTGCTAATTGCCTAGCAGAGGTGAAGAGCACACCTCCCGGTACTAATTGGTGATTGCCTAGGAGAGGAGAAACCACTCCCCCTCCAATACAGCCACTGATTACGAAAACAACAACAGTCACAAATTGCCCTGCCCCTTAATCCTGGTTGATGTGTCAACAATCAGCTGCAAGTTATGAGCAGTCAGCAGTTCACACACCATGTAGGCTACTGGGAAAACAAAAATCACTTAAAGAAGATGGGCCTAGCTAGCAGAAAGACAGTACTAGACAACAACAGATTAAGACTTATCACTCCTGAGTGGTATCCTACGAAGCATGTTTGAGGAGTTAGCGAGGTAACTTTGGTCAACTCTGAGTTCAACTCGGGATAACCGGTCATATGAAAGTGGCTCACCTTTTAGCCAGGCAAATTTATATGGCAACGGATCCTTCAAAACTAATCTGCTCGGGGGCTGGCTAACTCATGGCTAACTCTACTTACCTTGACTGAAACGACTGAGCCGTGAGATGAGCACCAAAGAAATCAGATTCCCACCCTCTTGCAAAGATTACATCATCACCCCATTCATTTAAGGAAGACGACTAATTCAATATTTTATTGATCAAAAAAAAAATTGCGTGTTAAAAATAATGTTAAAATACACTGCGTGTATAAAGCGTTAGGAACACCTGCTCTTTCCATGTCTGTGGTATGTGTGCAAACATATGTGCTTTTGAGAGAGGGAGAGAAAGAGAGAGAATGCTGTTGCATGCCTCGCTCTCCATTGACTTGCGTTGGATTTGCTTATACTGTATAATATACTCTAGGAGTGTGTGTCAATGTGTGTGGCATTTTTTAACATATTTTTTTATACATACACTACCAGTCCAAAGTATGGACACACCTACTCATTCAAGGGTTTTTCTTTATTTTACATTTTCTTTACATTGTAGAATAATAGCGAAGACTAAGGAATCATGTAGTAACCAAAAAAGTGTTAAACAAATCCAAATATATTTTATATTTGAGATTCTTCAAATAGCCCACCTGTGGTAAATTAAATTGATTGGACATGATTTGGAAAGGCACATACTTGTCTACATAAGGTCCCACAGTTGACAGTGAGTGTCAGAGCAAAAACCAAGCTGTGAGGTCAAAGGAATTGTCCGTAGAGCTCCGAGACAGGATTGTGTCGAGGTACAGATCTGGGGAAGGGTACTGCAGCATTGACGGTCCCCAAGAACACAGTGGCCTCCATCATTCTTAAATGGAAGAAGTTTGGAACCACCAAGACTCTTCCTAGAGCTGGCTGCTACGCCAAACTGAGCAATTGGGGGAGAAGGGCCTTGGTCAGGGAGAAGATGAAGAACCTGATGGTCACTCTGACAGACCTCCAGAGTTCCTCTGTGGAGATGGGAGAACCTTCCAGAAGGACAACCATCTCTGCAGCACTCCACCAATTAGGCAGAGTGGACAGAAGGAAGCCACTCCTCAGTAAAAGGCACATGACAGCCCGCTTGGAGTTTGCCAAAAGGCACCTAAAGGACTCTCAGACCATGAGAAACAAGATTCTCTGGTCTGATGAAATCAAGACTGAACTATTTGGCCTGAGTTCCAAGCGTCACATCTGGAGGAAACCTGGCATCATCCCTACGGTGAAGCATGATGGTAACAGCATCATGCTGTGGGGATTCTTTTCAGTGGCAGGGACTGGGAGACTAGTCAGGATCGAGGGAAAGATGAACGGAGTGAAGTACAGAGAGATCCTTGATGAAAACCTGCTCCAGAGCGCTCAGGACCTCAGATTGGGGCGAAGGTTCACCTTCCAACAGGACAATGACCCTAAGCACACAGCCAAGACAACGCAGGAGTGGCTTCGGGACAAGTCTCTGAATGTCCTTGAGTGGCCCATCCAGAGCCTGGACTTGAACCCGATCTAACGTCTCTGGAGAGACCTGAAAATAGCTGTGCAGCGACGCTCCCCATCCAACCTGACAGAGCTTGAGAGGATCTGCAGAGAAGAATGGGAGAAACTCCAGAAATACAGGTGTGCCACGCTTGTAGCAGCCTACCCAATAAGACTTGAGGCTGTAATCGCTGCCAAAGGTGCTTTAACAAAGTACTGAGTAAAGGGTCTGAATACTTATGAAAATGTGATATTTCCGTTGTTTATTTTTAATACATTTGCAAACATTTCTAAAAACCTGTTTTTCTTTGTCATTATGTGGTAATGTGTGTAGATTGATGAGGGAAAAAACAATTTAATCAATTTTAGAATAAGGCTGTAACGTAACAAAATGTGGAAAAAGTCAAGGGGTCTGAATACTTTCTGAATACACTGTATATACACTGAGTGTTGAAAACATTAAGAACACCTGCTCTTTCCATGACACAGACTGACAAGGTGAATCAAGGTGAAAGCTATGATCCCTTATTGATGTCACTTGTTAAATCCACTTCAATCAGTGTGTTCTTGTAGTTTTGTACACTCAGTGTATACAGTGCCTTCGGAATGTATACAACATTAAGAACAGCTTCCCAATATTGAGTTACAGTTTGGCTGGATGTCTTTTGGGTGGTGGACCATTCTTGATACACACGGGAAACGGTTGAGCGTGAAAAACCCAGTAGCGTTGCAATTCTTTACACAAACCAGTGCGCTTTGCACCTACTACCATACCCCGTTCAAAGGCACTTAAATCTTTTGTCTTGCCTATTCATCCTTTGAATGGCACACATGCACAATCCATGTCTCAATTTTCTCAAGACTTAAAAATCCTTCTTTAACCTGTCTCCTCCCCTGCATCTACACTGATTGAAGTGGATTTAACAAGTGGATTAATATTTGACTTATTCCACATTTTGTTGTGTTACAGCCTGAATTCAAAATGTATTAAATATTTGTTTTGTTCTCACCCATCTACACACAATACCCCATAATGAAAAAGTGAAAACATGTTTTTAGACATTTTTGCAAATATATTGAAAATGAAATACAGAAATATCTTGTTTACATAAGCATTCACACCCATTAGTCAACACATTAGAATCACATTTGGCAGCGATTACAACTGTGAGTCTTTCTGGCTAAGTCTCTAACAGCTTTGCACACCTAGATTGTACAATATTTGTACATTTTATTTTATTTTTGATTCTTCTTTTCATGTCTTCCCATAGATCTTCAAGCCGATTTAAGTCAAAACTGTAACAACACTCAATGTCATCTTGGTAAGCAACTCCAGGTTTTATTTGGCCTTGTGTTTTAGGTTATTGTCCTGCTGAAAGGTGAATTTGTCTCCCAGTGTCTGATGGAAAGCAGAATGAACCATGTTTTCCTCTAGGATTTTGCCTGTGCTTAGCTCTATTTCGTTTATTTTTATCCTAAAAAAAACGTCCTAGTGCTTACCAATGACAAGCATACCAATAACATGATGCAGCCACCACCATGCTTGAAAATATGAAGAGTGGTACTCAGTGATGTGTTGGATTGCCCCTAACATAACACTTTGTATTCAGGACATCAAGTTAATTTCTTTGCAAAATATTTAACAGTTTTACTTTAGTGCCTTATTGCAAACAGAATGCATGTTTTGGAATATTTTTATTCTGTTCAGGCTTCCTTCTTTTCACTCTGTCATTTAGGTTAGTCTTGTGGAGTAACTACAATGTTGTTGATCCATCCTCAGTTTTCTCCTATCACAGTCATTAAACTCTGTAACTGTTTTAAAATCACCATTGGCCTCATGGTGAAATCACTGAGCGGTTTCCTTCCTCTCCGGCAACTGAGTTAGGAAGGACTCCACTATCTTTGTAGTGACTGGGTGTATTGATACACCATCCAAAGTGTAATTAATAACCTCACCATGCTCAAAGGGATATTCAATGTCTGTTTGGAAAAGTGAGGCATTGGAAAACCTCAGTGGTCTTTGTGATTGAATCTGTGTTGGAAATTCACTGCTCGACTGAGGGACCTGTGTGGGGTATAGAGATGAGGTAGTCATTCAAAAATCATGATAAACACTATTATTGCACACAGATTGAGTCAATGCAACTTATGTGACTTGTTAGTATCCTTTTACTGCAGTGGGCTAAATCAGGGTCACAAAGTGTTTCTTGGTAGTCTTAAACAAATCTACTTTGAAACAAAAGTATACACCTCACACACATGGTTATGGGCTTAAAAGATGATAAGACACCTGTCAAAAAACTAAACATATTTACATAAGTATTCAGACCCTTTACTCAGTACTTTGTTGAAGCACCTTTGGCAGCGATTACAGCCTCAAGTCTTCTTGGGTATGACGCTACAAGCTTGGCACACCTGTATTTGGGGAGTTTCTCCCATTCTTCTCTGCAGATCCTCTCAAGCTCTGTCAGGTTGGGTGGGGAGCGTTGCGGCACAGCTATTTTCATGTCTCTCCAGAGACGTTCGATCGGGTTCAAGTCCGGGCTCTGGTTGAGCCACTCAAGGACATTCAGAGACTTGTCCCGAAGCCACTCCTGTGTTGTCTTGGCTGTGTGCTTAGGGTCGTTGTCCTGTTGGAAGATGAACCTTCACCCCAGTCTGAGGTACTGAGCACTCTGGAGCAGGTTTTCATCAAGGATCTCTCTGTACTTTGCTCCATTCATCTTTCCCTCGATCCTGACTAGTCTCCCAGTCCCTGCCACTGAAATATTTGCTGTTCTGTTGTGTGTAATGAAAAGCAACCAGACGCTGCACTTGACGCATTTATGAAATTACTTATTCTAGTTACTAATAAGCATGCACCCATTAACAAAATGACTGTAGAAACTGTTAAATCCCTGTAGATTGATGATGAATTGAAATATTTTGTGGTTGTACGGAATGGCAAATAAGTCTGGCTGCACAGTCAAACGTACTGTAAATTGAGAAATCATGTGACTAAACAAAAAGAAGAAGAAACTATTTTATGAAACAAATATAAATTATATAAAGAATGATAGTAAAAAGCTTTGGAGCACCTTAAATGAAACTTTGGGCAAAAAGGAGGGGGCACTGATATTGCCAACTATAAACTTTAATTATTTTTTTATTTGCAAAATTAGCACATTTAGGCATGACATCACAACAACAAATTCTGAACCTATTCATCCATTCATAACTGGCCAAATTATGAAAGAACCCCTAAAGAAAAGCATTGTAATTTTGAATTCCATAAAGTGAGTGTGGAAGAGGTGAAAAAATAATTGTTGTCTATTAACAATGACAAGCCACCTGGGTCTGACAATTTAGATGGACAATTACTGAGGATGATAGCAGACTATATTGCCACTCCTATTTGCCATCTCTTCACTCTAAGTCTACAGGAAAGTGGTTCCCCTTAGGCCTGGAGGGAAGCAAAAGGCATCCTCAAGAATAGCAAAGCACCCTTTACTGGCTCAAACAGCCGACCAACCCTTAGTAAACATTTGGAAAAAAGTGTGTTTGACCAGATACAATGCTATTTCACAATAAATAAATTAACAACTGACTTTCAACATTCTAATAGGAAGGGGCACTCAACATGTACAGCACACAAATTACTGATGATTGGCTGAAATAAATTGATAATAACGAGCTTGTGGGAGCTGTTTTGTTAGACTTCAGTGCAGCTTTAGACATTATCAATCATAATCTGCTGCTGGAAAAATGTACAGTGCATTCGGAAAGTATTCAGAGCCCTTGACTCAGGTTTCATCAGACCAGACCTCGCTCAGGACTGGGACGAAGGTTCACCTTCCAACAGGACAACGACCCTCATGGCTTGGTTTTTGCTCTGACATGCACTTATCTACTGTGGGACCTTATATAGACAGTTGTGTGCCTTTCCAAATCATGTCCAATCAATTGAATTTACCACAGGTGGATTCCAATCAAGTTGTAGAAACATCTCAAGGATGATCAATGGAAACAGGATGCACCTGAGCTCAATTTCAAGTCTCATAACCTGTTTTCGCTTTGTCATGATGGGGTATTGTGTGTAGATTGATGATGATTTTATTTTATTTAATCCATTTTAGAATAAGGCTGTAAAGTAACAAAATGTGGAAAAGGGGAAGGGAAGGGGTCTGAATACTTTCTGAATGCACTGTATCTTTCAAATTTCTTCTCTCCAATTTTGAGCACAGTTTTGTTTACATCCCTGTTAGTGAGTATGTCTCATATACCAAGATAATCCAGGCCCGGCAAATCAGAATGAGTTTTTCCCCACAAAAGGGCTTTATTACAGACATAAATATTCCTCAGCAACCCCTCAGACGATCCCAAAGGTGAAGAAGCCGGATGTGGAGGTCCTGGCTGGCATGGACCTCCACATCCGGCTTCTTCACCTGTGGGATCGTCTGAGGGGTTGCTGAGGAATATTTATGTCTGTAATAAAGCCCTTTTGTGGGGAAAAACTCATTCTGATTTGCCGGGCCTGGCTCCCCAGTGGGTGGGCCTGGCTCCCAATTGGGTGGGCCTATGCCCTCCCAGACCCACCCATGGCTGGACCTTTGCCCAGTCATGTGAAATCCATAGATTAGGGCCTAATGAATCTATTTCAATTGACTGATTTCCTGATATAAACTCAGTAAAATCTTTTAAATTGTTGCATGTTGCGTATATATTTTTGTTCAGTATATATGCCTAAATCATAATCATATCATAATCATATTGCTAAACTTGTCTCTCCTTTTCTGACATGACTGGTTTATTTCCGCTACACAACAACTATTAGGCTACCATTTTCCATTGCTCATTCAATAGCCAAGCATGCTCGAAAGTACAGACCGGTAGCCTTTTTAAAATGTTTGACAGTATGGGTAGGCTGCAATATTGCTGTGCGATAGGAGCGCGACATCATAGCCTATTTAATCTCAGAGCCTATACCAAGGCAGGAGATAGAAACACAATCATGTATTGATAAATAAAATATTGAAAAACAATTCAACTTTTTCATAGAAGTGTGGGCTGTAGCATTTACTTTGAAATTGTTCCAATGGACAATCAATCTTGCAGAACGCACTTGCTATATTTTGTGTTATATCCAGTGTTTGGCACTTGCTATATTTTGCTTTGAAAAGTCACTGCAAAAGATTAAAACATTCTGGCCACACTACAGAAATGTGATAAAATTTGCCATTGCGCTTTCTTTTAGAAACTCTCATGGCCCAGTTCCAACCTCTCCAAATCATACAGCAAATGAGGGCATTTTTGATACCATAAAAGGTGAAAGGAGGGCGTTTTCCAGGCAGGGGTGTAAGGCTCGTTCATGACATCAATTCAATGTCTATTCCACGGAAACAACGTTGATTCAACCAGTGTGTGCCTAGTGGGACGGCTCTGATTTATAAATGAAATGCAGATGCAGTCAAAAGTTCGGACACGCCTACTCATTCAAGGGTTTTTCTTTATTTTTACTATTTTCTACGTTGTAGAATAATAGTGAAGACATCAAAACTATGAAATAACACATATGGAATCATGTAGTAACCCATAAAAAAAAATATATATATATATATATATATACACTGCTCAAAGAAATTAAGGGAACACTTAAATAACACATCCTAGATCTGAATGAATGAAATAATCTTATTAAATACTTTTTTCTTTACATAGTTGAATGTGCTGACAACAAAATCACACTAAAATTATCAATGGAAATCAAATGTATCAACCCATGGAGGTCTGGATTTGGAGTCACCCTCAAAATTAAAGTGGAAAACCACACTACAGGCTGATCCAACTTTGATGTAATGTCCTTAAAACAAGTCAAAATGAGGCTCAGTAGTGTGTGTGGCCTCCACGTGCCTGTATGACCTCCCTACAACGCCTGGGCATGCTCCTGATGAGGTGGCGGATGGTCTCCTGAGGGATCTCCTCCCAGACCTGGACTAAAGCATCCGCCAACTCCTGGACAGTCTGTGGTGCAACGTGGCGTTGGTGGATGGAGCGAGACATGATGTCCCAGATGTGCTCAATTGGATTCAGGTCTGGGGAATGGGCGGGCCAGTCCATAGCATCAATGCCTTCCTCTTGCAGGAACTGCTGACACACTCCAGCCACATGAGGTCTAGCATTGTCTTGCATTAGGAGGAACCCAGGGCCAACCGCACCAGCATATGGTCTCACAAGGGGTCTGAGGATCTCATCTCGGTACCTAATGGCAGTCAGGCTACCTCTGGCGAGCACATGGAGGGCTGTGCGGCCCCCCAAAGAAATGCCACCCCACACCATGACTGACCCACCGCCAAACCGGTCATGCTGGAGGATGTTGCAGGCAGCAGAACGTTCTCCACGGCGTCTCCAGACTCTGTCACATCTGTCACATGTGCTCAGTGTGAACCTGCTTTCATCTGTGAAGAGCACAGGGGGCCAGTGGCGAATTTGCCAATCTTGGTGTTCTCTGGCAAATGCCAAACGTCCTGCACGGTGTTGGGCTGTAAGCACAACCCCCACCTGTGGACGTCGGGCCCTCATAGCACCCTAATGGAGTCTGTTTCTGACCGTTTGAGCAGACACATGCACATTTGTGGCCTGCTGGAGGTCATTTTGCAGGGCTCTGGCAGTGCTCCTCCTGCTCCTCCTTGCACAAAGGCGGAGGTAGCGGTGCTGCTGCTGGGTTGTTGCCCTCCTATGGCCTCCTCCACGTCTCCTGATGTACTGGCCTGTCTTCTGGTAGCGCCTCCATGCTCTGGACACTACGCTGACAGACATAGCAAACCTTCTTGCCACAGCTCGCATTGATGTGCCATCCTGGATGAGCTGCACTACCTGAGCCACTTGTGTGGGTTGTAGACTCCGTCTCATGCTACCACTAGAGTGAAAGCACCGCCAGCATTCAAAAGTGACCAAAACATCAGCCAGGAAGCATAGGAACTGAGAAGTGGAGAACTGCAGAACCACTCCTTTATTGGGGGTGTCTTGCTAATTGCCTATAATTTCCACCTGTTGTCTATTCCATTTGCACAACAGCATGTGAAATGTATTGTCAATCAGTGTTGCTTCCTAAGTGGACAGTTTGATTTCACAGAAGTGTGATTGACTTGGAGTTACATTGTGTTGTTTAAGTGTTCCCTTTATTTTTTTGAGCAGTGTATATATATATATATATATATATATATATATATATATATATATATATATATATAGTACTTTTATTCATACAGAGTTGGTCACCATTGAGACCAGGGTCTCATTTACAATGGAGCCCTGTGAACATGAACGTACACAATTTAATACACATAATGTAAGATAATAATATCATTAAATCAATACAATACAATAAATACAACAAGATTAATCAAAACAAACACAACTCTCACATATCACCTTCCTTAAACTCAATCTAAACTGTCTAATGGAGACCAGCGAGTCTAATTTCAAGGTGGCCTGAAGGCTATTTCATGAGCTGGGGGCATAAAATCTAAAAGCATTATCCCCCAGGTCAGTGGAGACCCACGGGACCCCCAGAACCAGCCATTCCAAAGAGCTGGTCTGAAAATTGCTGGATTTCCGATTAATACGTGAGCTGAGGTAGTGGGGGAGTCTCTGACGAACCGCTTTATATACAAAAAATATGCTGTGTCCCAATGCTGGGCCCTTCTGGTAGTCAGAGACTACCAGTCAACAGAACTATACAAAATGCAGTGATGTGTACGAAAATTGTCCCCAGTGATAAAACACAGTGCTGAGTGATAGACTGAATCTACATGCCATAAATCCCACTAATTTGTTGGCCACGCAAATCGTAGAATCTCCATGTACTCCAGAATTTAGTGAGAACTGTACACACTGTTGATAAATGATGCCCCAGGTGGTGGATGAGTGGCTGAAGACTTTGACAGACAGTCCCAGCTTTATTGGCTCTTGGTTGATTGACAGAAACCACTGTGTGTGTGTGTGTATATATGTGTGTGTGCGTGTGTTTGTGTGTGTGCGTGCGTATGTGTGTGCTCACCTCTGTCGGGAATTGGCACTGATTTCTTTGAACCTTTGGAACAGTGAAGCCCTTTTTCCCAGAAGTGGGGGTAGTCACAAAAGCCACTGTTTGTAGTCACACCAGAGTTAATGAATGATGGAGGCATCAATGTATTTTGAAGACAGGGGGGTGGTATTGCTAAAACAACCTTGATCATTCTTCGATTGTAGTGGATTTTGTGCCCCTCGCCTTTGCAACCATGAAAAACACTTTAATGGCAAATAGTCACTCATCATACATGTTTTTGTTTATATTGAACTGTTGATTATTAATAAACATAATGTAAGTCACTTTTACTGCAAAACTTTATTTGTATGCATTGTTGAAAGTTATTTGCACAATAAAACTGGCTTGTCCCAATAGTGATGAATCTATCTATTATTTTGAATAGTAGAAAGAAAACAAAAGTATTTAATATATTGCATGGATCAATAAAAGACTATTAAAATACCTATTTTTACAAATATAATATTTGACCCTAAGTTTTATGTCATTGGTTTAACCACCCTGAAAATCACTCATTACAAAGGTTGCAAGGACCTTGAGAATACCCTCCAGGGGCAAACAGTTATTGGGGGTGGGGTCTATATTGATTATTTTTTTAAAGTCATCACACCCTTTTAGTATGTCACAAATTTTAGGATTGCGTTAATAATTTGATATATCTAAATCCAAGTGTCATTGCACTGAATTTAAAGTTAAATGTAACTAAATGTAATCGAAAATGTATTTATGTAATCCCCAAAAGTAATGATTTATCATGAGAGGGCCATAAACAATATCTAGTAATACTGCATACTCCAAAAAAGGTTAAAATCTCACCGTTCTGGTAAAATAGTAATAAATTGCTGAGGTGTACTCTCTTTTGAGGATTCAAGCTCAAGTACACAGTGAAAATATTATAAAAATATGAAATATTTTATGTGATGTATTTCCGGTTCAACAAAACTGTATGAATAAGGCTTGAAATGACATACAGTGGGGAGAACAAGTATTTGATACACTGCCGATTTTGCAGGTTTTCCTACTTACAAAGCATGTAGAGGTCTGTAATTTTTATCATAGGTACACTTCAACTGTGAGAGACGGAATCTAAAACAAAAATCCAGAAAATCACATTGTATGATTTTTAAGTAATTAATTTGCATTTTATTGCATGACATACGTATTTGATCACCTACCAACCAGTAAGAATTCCGGCTCTCACAGACCTGTTAGTTTTTCTTTAAGAAGCCCTCCTGTTCTCCACTCATTACCTGTATTAACTGCACCTGTTTGAACTCGTTACCTATATAAAAGACACCTGTCCACACACTCAATCAAACAGACTCCAACCTCTCCACAATGGCCAAGACCAGAGAGCTGTGTAAGGACATCAGGGATAAAATTGTAGACCTGCACAAGGCTGGGATGAGCTACAGGACAATAGGCAAGCAGCTTGGTGAGAAGGCAACAACTGTTGGCGCAATTATTAGAAAATGGAAGAAGTTCAAGATGACGATCAATCACCCTCGGTCTGGGGCTCCATGCAAGATCTCACCTCGTGGGGCATCAATGATCATGAGGAAGGTGAGGGATCAGCCCAGAACTACACGGCAGGACCTGGTCAATGACCTGAAGAGAGCTGGGACCACAGTCTCAAAGAAAACCATTAGTAACACACTACGCCGTCATGGATTAAAATCCTGCAGCGCACGCAAGGTCTCCCTGCTCAAGCCAGCGTATGTCCAGGCCCGTCTGAAGTTTGCCAATGACCATCTGGATGATCCAGAGGAGGAATGGGAGAAGGTCATGTGGTCTGATGAGACAAAAATAGAGCTTTTTGGTCTAAACTCCACCCGCCGTGTTTGGAGGAAGAAGAAGGATGATTACAACCCCAAGAACACCATCCCAACCGTGAAGCATGGAGGTGGAAACATAATTCCTTGGGGATGCTTTTCTGCAAAGGGGACAGGACAACTGCACCTTATTGAGGGGAGGATGGATGGGGCCATGTATCGTGAGATCTTGGCCAACAACCTCCTTCCCTCAGTAAGAGCATTGAAGATGGGTCATGGCTGGGTCTTCCAGCATGACAACGACCCGAAACACACAGCCAGGGCAACTAAGGAGTGGCTCCGTAAGAAGCATCTCAAGGTCCTGGAGTGGCCTAGCCAGTCTCCAGACCTGAACCCAATAGAAAATCGTTGGAGGGAGCTGAAAGTCCGTATTGCCCAGCGACAGCCCCGAAACCTGAAGGATCTGGAGAAGGTCTCTAAGGCCAAAATCCCTGCTGCAGTGTGTGCAAACCTGGTCAAGACCTACAGGAAACGTA
This sequence comes from Coregonus lavaretus, assembly GCF_964263955.1. Classification (NCBI taxonomy): domain Eukaryota; kingdom Metazoa; phylum Chordata; class Actinopteri; order Salmoniformes; family Salmonidae; genus Coregonus; species Coregonus lavaretus. The sequence goes on along the minus strand of NC_139988.1, from coordinate 76,200,774 downwards.
TGAAAAGGTTTCTATACCAAATATTAAGTTCTGCTTTTCTGATGTATCAAATACTTATGTCATGCAATAAAATGCAAATTAATTACTTAAAAATCATACAATGTGATTTTCTGTATTTTTGTTTTAGATTCCGTCTCTCACAGTTGAAATGTACCTATGATAAAAATTACAGACCTCTACATGCTTTGTAAGTAGGAAAACCTGCAAAATTGGCAGTGTATCAAATACTTGTTCTCCCCACTGTATATGCTTTCTAAATATAGTATAATCAAATGATAAAACGACTAATTATAAGATTTCACCTTCCTTATAACTGTAAAATACATATGTGTGTGTTTACTGTTAGAGAAACTGCATATTTTGTAAAGGTCTCTCTTGATCAAAACTTCTGCCCCCATTACTGTGAACATCTCATAGAGCTCTAGCTTGGCTTCCTGAACTCATTAGGAACTCGCCTTTCACCTCATATTAATATTGTCTGTCTATGAGAAAAATTAAGTGTTTTTTGTTTAAAATCTATGAATTATTTTAGATGAATGACTATAAATCGATCTCTGAATGTGCTACAGTGATTAAACCACTCTCTCCTGCTGTCAGTGGCTGTGAAGTAGGGTTCAGCCAGGAGTTGATGGACAGTCGGAAGAACGAATGAAATGGTAGGAGGGACATCCCAGCTTCAAGTGGTTTCAGATTTCACATCCTATGTGGGAACCAGGGCTATCGCTCAATGCAAGCCACTTCGATCTACGTTGTCCACAGATCGAGGGGACTTTACATTTAAATAAAGGGTAATAACATTGTGAGCAAAATTATCAATCATATTTATTACATATTTTTTAAAGGACTAATGACCTTATATTTGAGCATCTGTGGCCTCCATTTAGGAATATGTTGATTTCTTTCCAAAATGCAATGCCCAAAAGCCAACGCAATCGAAGAATGACCAACACCCTACAAAGAGAGGGAGTAGGGCACACGACCTGTGTCTCATCTCTCTCTCTCTCTCCCTTTCCCTCTCATACACCTTTCAAACCAAGACGTTTTTTTGACAACTTTTTATAGACTTCTTTATATCTGAAAGGTATTGCCGGCGACAAAGCCTGTACTTCTATTTCCTGCAACCGACCTAGTCATGATTGCGGTAATGTCTTTAAAAGTCCCGCAAACCCCTCAGTATAAACTTCACCTTACATCTTACCGTCTTTGGCACGCATTAAATCATGACCAAACTTGTTCTCGTCATTATGAAAAAATATAAACACAGAAACATCAGTCTGATATTGCAGCAGCCTAGTCCAAATAGCAACGTTACCTGCTCTATTTGTTGCAGCAAAAAAAACATCAGTAGAATCTTATAGTCGCAATCTCTCAATATCCTAAATACATTTATTTTTAGGATATTGAGAGCTTGCGACTATAATGTTCTACCAGCAAAAATATGATTCTGAGATAATTTGCTTTAAAGTTCTGAATGGTGTCAGCTATTTTTATCTTGTATTATTTTGAACTTAACAACATGAATTGGGGTATTTAGAGTACTATATAGGTAGAGAACATTGAACAGAACAAGGCTATGTCAATACCTCAATTTGGACGAAAATGCAGATAAAACCTTGTAGTCCCAAGCTCTCGATATGTCAATCTAGCAAGCCAAGCAACTAAAAGCAACTTTCTCTAGACAATGTTTCGGTTTATTGTTAGCTTGTTAGCTATCTAGCTGGCTAACCAGCTCATATAATTACCAGAACATATCTGACAACGTTTTGAGTTGAACTGTAGCCAACTTTTTATTCACCATAACAGGAACATTACAAGGTAATTATTTACAAGTATGGCGAGCTGCTAACTTACTGTTGTGAATGTGAAGAAATGAAAGTAGTCCATTTCTGTTAGATTTAGGGCTTGCGCTCACGTCAGGTTACCATGACAACGATTGCAACAAGAGGGTCAACGTTGAATGTCTCTTTCTCAGTTGCGGAAAGCAATGGCATTATGAAAGTTGAATGTTGACAAGAATGTGTTAAAAATGTGGCTGATTGAAAGGGGACCATATAAACATTTCCCAATAAATGTTTCATGTAACATATCGCAAATCATACAGTGGGGGAAAAAAGTATTTAGTCAGCCACCAATTGTGCAAGTTCTCCCACTTAAAAAGATGAGCGAGGCCTGTAATTTTCATCATAGGTACACAGACAAAATGAGATTTTTTTTCTCCAGAAAATCACATTGTAGGATTTTTTATGAATTTATTTGCAAATTATGGTGAAAAATAAGTATTTGGTCAATAACAAAAGTTTCTCAATACTTTGTTTTAAACCCTTTGTTGGCAATGACACAGGTCAAACGTTTTCTGTAAGTCTTCACAAGGTTTTCACACACTGTTGCTGGTATTTTGGCCCATTCCTCCATGCAGATCTCCTCTAGAGCAGTGATGTTTTGGGGCTGTTGCTGGGCAACACGGACTTTCAACTCCCTCCAAAGATTTTCTATGGGGTTGAGATCTGGAGACTGGCTAGGCCACTCCAGGACCTTGAAATGCTTCTTACGAAGCCACTCCTTCGTTGCCCGGGCGGTGTGTTTGGGATCATTGTTATGCAGAAAGACCCAGCCACGTTTCATCTTCAATGCCCTTGCTGATGGAAGGAGGTTTTCACTCAAAATCTCACGATACATGGCCCCATTCATTCTTTCCTTTACACAGATCAGTCGTCCTGGTCCCTTTGCAGAAAAACAGCCCCAAAGCATGATGTTTCCACCCCCATGCTTCACAGTAGGTATGGTGTTCTTTGGATGCAACTCAGCATTCTTTGTCCTCCAAACACGACGAGTTGAGTTTTTACCAAAAAGTTCTATTTTGGTTTCATCTGACATTCTCCCAATCCTCTTCTGGATCATCCAAATGCATTTTAGCAAACTTCAGATGGGCCTGGACATGTACTGGCTTAAGCAGGGGGACACGTCTGTCACTGCAGGATTTGAGTCCCTGGCGGCGTAGTGTGTTACTGATGGTAGGCTTTGTTACTTTGGTCCCAGCTCTCTGCAGGTCATTCACTAGGTCCCCCCGTGTGGTTCTGGGATTTTTGCTCACCGTTCTTGTGATCATTTTGACCCCACGGGGTGAGATCTTGCGTGGAGCCCCAGATCTAGGGAGATTATCAGTGGTCTTGTATGTCTTCCATTTCCTAATAATTGCTCCCACAGTTGATTTCTTCAAACCAAACTGCTTACCTATTGCAGATTCAGTCTTCCCAGCCTGGTGCAGGTCTACAATTTTGTTTCTGGTGTCCTTTGCAAATAAATTCATAAAACATCCTACAATGTGATTTTCTGGAGAAAAAAAATCTCAATTTGTCTGTCATAGTTGACGTGTACCTATGATGAAAATTACAGGCCTCTCTCATCTTTTTAAGTGGGAGAACATGCACAATTGGTGGCTGACTAAATACTTTTTTCCCCCACTGTATGTGAGTTAGGTATCATTCTCTCTCTCACACACTCCCACTCTGTCTCCCTTTCCTACTACTTATGTTTGTTGTTTTACTGTAGTCAGTGGCAGAGAGACAAAAGCCCTGCCAGGAGTAATTGTCAACCTAAACCCCCACATTTGGCAAGAGAGGAATAATGAAAAGAAGAGAGAGGGGGGAGGTACTGACATAGTAAAAACAGACTCTTATGTACACTTAATGCCAGTGAAGCAACTAACACGTACTTGACCAGGGACTAAAGGAAAGAGGCAGTTGATAGAGTAAGGGAACGAGACAAAGAAAGAGGGGGCTGTCCTTATTTGCTCTTCAGTGTGGGGGTGTAGGGAGCTCGTGGGAGGAGGCAGAAAAGAGAGAGAGAGAGAGAGACATAGTTAGAGGAACAGAGAGAATAAGTGAGAGACATAGGCACTAAGGCAGTCAGACAAAGAAAGGGGTTGGCAGTCAAGGGAAGCTCAACTCATCTCCAATCCCCTGCTACAGTGAGTGACCATGTGGCTGGGGTTGAATATTGTCTGGCTCGGGGCCCTTCTCATGGGCCTAAATGGGACCGTAGCCTGGGCATCTGACATCCAGCACCACCGCTATGAGGAGTTAGTGCGGGCCCTGTTCGTAGTGCAGAGCGAGTGCCCATACATCACACGGATCTACAGCATTGGGCGCAGTGTGGAGGGACGCCACCTCTATGTACTGGAGTTCAGTGATAACCCAGGCATCCACGAAGCAAGTGAGTGGTCCATTCTTACCTTTATGGCTTTAGAGAGGGCTTGTGATGCTTGGTTGACTCACCTCCTGCAAGGTATGCTACATGATGAGATAATGGATAAGAGCAAGATACATTTTTTTTTGTCATTTGGCAGCCAAGCACCTATCATTATGTCTCCAGCATAAAATTAAGACCCTCAATATTTATTGGAAAGGAGCATCACGCTCCTCCTTGTGCACTTTCACCACCCTGTGAAGTTCATCATAAATTATTGAATCTGTAGCCTAATAAACTGTGTGCTTTTCAAAGTAGTAGTGGGAGGACCACACAACATAGCATCGCGTGACTGCAAGGGTATTCTATCAACAAATGCACAACCTAGCGTTTCTACTGACATTTGCAATATGATCTGTTCACCTGTCAAGCATATTTGTTTCTGTAGACATTTGGAAAGTTTACTGACAATTATACTGTTTCAGGCCTGACATGAGTTTTCTTATCTATCAGGTACTTTACTCACATAAAATGGTTGGATGGAAACATTGTTATTGATTGGTTTACATTTAAGAGTTCTTCTGATGTACCCACCTGGTAACACTTTACCTTAAGTGTACATTAATTAATATGTAACTAAATAGCAATACATTAACAATACATATTTCTAACATAGTAGTTATATGTAATTACTATGTAAATACTATGTAATTACACTGTAATAAGGGTTTAGCGGTATAGGTTATTAGTGGAACAAGGACATGTAATTACAAATCAGCTTGTCTGAGGTTATTCCACATGTGTAATTACTCATGATTTATGTACATGTAATTACAAGATGTCTTGTTCCAAATGTAACTAACATGTTCTGTAATTACACTTTTGCATTCTCCTGTGTAGCACCATGTTAACAATGCATCCTATTATGTAACCTTGTTACATGTAACTACATAAGTCCCTACCACCAAAATAAGCTAGGCTAGGACTCCATCAGCTGTTGTAACAACGCACACCTTATCATTAACTACTGCTTCAGTTATCTTATTTCCATAATATCTGGCTTAAAGGATGTACTGAATTAAATGTAAGAACAATGTATTTACAATGGATATGCATGCAACTATAATGTACCTACACAGGAGCAAGCAACTTAATGTAAAGTGAAACACATAATGGTATGACCTTTGTAAATACTATGTACCTGCCTTTGAAAGGGATTTTAGGTTTATTTCCCTGGCTTAAAAGGTGTAATGTAAGTGAAATCTTGTTCAAAATAATATAATGTACTGTTTAATGTTAATGTAGGTACTCATGAGCAAGCAGCTTCAAGTAAAGTGAAACACAGTAGGGTATACCTTTTTATTACAATCATTGGGAAAATACACTTCACTGTAGGATAAATGTTGTTACCTGTAAGTGTAATTACAATGTACTTTCAATGCAATTACATATTTCACAGGATATATCAAAATGTCAGTTAATACGATGTTGTTATATAGAAAAGTATCGTAACTACAATGTTTCTACACAGGAACAAGCAACTTAACGTAAAGTGAAACACATGTAGTTACTATGTTACAATGATGGCAGACACCCAATACAGTACTTGTAGTTGTGATCAATGGGAATCCATCTCAATCTAGGAAGAATATTGTTATCGAATGACCAAGTACACATTAAGATCTGCCCGTTTGGTTGCAAAATGCTCTCGTCAAGTATGCACATGAAAGACATGGAGTCAGTAAATGACCACAAATGTTTGTAGTCAATTAAGTAGGCATTTAAGTATATTTAAATGCATGTTAGTGCTTTTGGTGTGCTTTTGGTATGTGTTAAGTACAATAAAAAACAAGTTTTACAAAATGTATTGTAGCAGCGGCATCCCTTGAAGGCAGGCTTGGTGGGGCCGTGGCTTTGTCTTAGTGCTTTTGGCCTCCCATGAGACGGATTGTCATGCCAGTTAATGTGTTATGTTGAGTTCTGTGATTAAAGGTTAAGCTTGTACACTGCCAGTTCTGCAGTCTTAATAAGACTGACATAATTGCATGTGATACCAAAGCGTCTACTAAAGTTTCATTGTTAAGACAGTCACCATTTCATTACAATACGAGTTGGACAATTTGTTATATTTGCCATACATTTTAATAAAAAAAAATATTTCTGACCGGGAGACCTATGAGGCGGCGCACAATTGGCCGGGTTAGGGGACAGTTTGGCCGGCTGGGATGTCCTTGTCCCATCGTTCTCTAGCGACTCCTTGTGGCGGCCGGGCGCATGCACGCTGACTTCAGTCGCCAGCTGTACAGTGTTTCCTCCGACACATTGGTGCGGCTGGCTTTCGGGTTAAGCGAGCAGTGGGTCAAGAAGCAGTGCGGCTTGGCGGGGTCATGTTTCGGAGGACACATGACTTAACCTTCGCCTCTCCCGAGCCCGTTGGGGAGTTGCAGCGATGAGACGTGATCGTAATCACGAAATTGGGGAGAAAAAGGGGGTAAAAATTACATCAAAAAATATATATATACAGTACCAGTCAAAAGTTTGGACACACCTACTCATTCAAGGGTTTTTCTTTATTTTTACTATTTTCTACATTAATAACACATATGGAATCATGTAGTAACCAAAAATGTGTTAAACAAATCAAAATGTATTTTACATTTTAGATTCTTCAAAGTAGCCACCCGTTGCCTTGATGACAGCTTTGCACACTCTTGACATTCTCTCAACCAGCTTCATGAGGAATGCTTTTCCAACAGTCTTGAAGGAGTTCCCACATATGCTGAGCACTTGTTGGCTGCTTTTCCTTTAATCTGCAGTCCAACTCATCCCAAACCATCTAATTTGGGTTGAGGTCAGGTGATTGTGGAGGCCAGGTCATATGATGCAGCACTCCATCACTCTCCTTCTTGGTCAAATAGCCCTTACACAGCCTGGAGGTGTGTTTTGGGTCATTGTCCTGTTGAAAAACAAATGATAGTCTCACTAAGTGCAAACTAGATGGGATGGCGTATCGCTGCAGAATGCGGAGATCATCCATTCACCTACACTGCGTCTCACAAAGACACGGCGGTTGGAACCAAAAATCTCAAATTTGTACTCATCAGACCAAATGACAGATTTCCACCGGTCTAATGTCCATTGCTCGTGTTTCTTGGCCCAAACAAGTCTCTTCTTCGTATTGGTTTCCTTTAGTAGTGGTTTCTTTGCAGCAATTCGACCATGAAGGCCTGATTCACACAGTCTCCTCTGAACAGTTGATGTTGAGATGTGTCTGTTACTTGAACTCTGTGAAGCATTTATTTGGGCTGCAATCTGAGGTGCAGTTAACTCTAATGAACTTATCCTCTGCAGCAGAGGTAACTCTGGGTCTTCCTTTTCTGTGGCAGTTCTCATGAGAGCCATGGTTTTTGCGACTGCACTTGAAGAAACTTTAAAAGTTCTTGACATTTTACCTGATTGACTGTCGTTTCTCTTTGCTTATTTGAGCTGTTCTTGCCATAATATGGACTTGGTCTTTTACCAAATAGGGCAATCTTCTGTATACCACCCCTACCTTGTCACAACACAACTGATTGGCTCAAACGCATTAAGAAGGAAAGAAATTCCACAAATTAACTTTTAACAAGGCACACCTGTTAATTGAAATACATTCAAGGTGACTACCTCATGAAGCTGGTTGAGAGAATACCAAGAGTGTGCAAAGCTGTCATCAAGGCAACGGGTGGCTACTTTGAATAATCTAAAATCTAAAATATATTTTGATTTGTTTAACACTTTTTCGGTTACTACATGATTCCATATGTGTTATTTCATAGTTTTGATGTCTTCACTATTATTCTACAATGTAGAAAATAGTAAAAATAAAGCAAAACCCTTGTTAGAGTAGGTGTCTCCAAACTTTTGACTGGTATCTTTAAAGACATTTCAATAATGTATTTCAGAATGCATTTTGAAATACATGAAATACATGTTCTGATGCATTTCAAATATATTTTGATATACATTTATAAATACATTTTAAATACATTCCGAAATACATGTGACACGTTTCAAGAAACTAGGCGTATGTAGCACGTCAAAACTTAGCAGAAATGCCTTCTGGAACATGTGAACTTTCATGTGCCTTAATAACAAACTTGTATGCCATCTGTAAATACGAATAGAATTGTTAAATAACGAGCATAGTTGGTTTAGCCACGGAAAAATATAGGAACCTTCCCGCTATCCACGATTGGCTGAGATAATGGATTGTCTGGACATGCCGAGAGATGAGTTCGGATTGGTCTGATATGTAGTATGCTTCTGTCTATAACACGAGCTGCTAAGTATGTGTGGATAATCCTGTCTACCAGAGTAAGGATATCCAACAATTGGAACTAAATCATCCGCAACCTGTATTCAGAATGACTGCCAATGTAGGGAAGGTTGATGAATCAGACTACCTAAACCATCTAAACTGGAACAACCATCTCAGTAATGGGTGTAATAAGTACAACTACTAACAGATTGGATTAGTTTAGAAATATGTAGCACAAGATCAATCAATAAATGAATGCACATGCAAAACCCCAGATATTTGTATTTATTTGTATTTATTATGGATCCTACTCTTCCTGGGGTCCAGCAAAATTAAGGCAGTTCATAATTCTTTTTAAACATTACAATACATTAACAAATTTCACAACACACTGTGTGCCCTCAGGCCCCTACTCCACCACTACCACATATCTACAGTACAAAAATCCATGTGTATGTGTGTGTATAATGCGTATGTTATCATGTGTGTGTATGCTTGTGTCTGCACCTATGTTTGTTGAAACAAACAATTCTAAAAATCAACCTCAATAGAGCATGCTGGGAAATATGATAATGATGGGCATGGTTTTGAGTGTTTTACTCTACACAGAGTGAAAATGATAACCATCCTGATCTCGCAAGTTCACATTCTGTTTCCGTACATGGATACAATCGGGCCACGACCAGATTCAAACCGTTTGAGCTAGGGGCGTTGAGGAAAATTATCAACCAATCAGAACAACGTACCATATGAAGGGTCTCATTTCACTCAATGTCTATATATAAACAACAGTACCGCAAGCAGGGCAGTGTATCTAGTTAGCATGTCTGTTGACGATTATTTCCATCTGTGCATAAAAGGCACTTTAGGGCATACCAAGAGGATGTTAGACCCATCAAAGGCAGCAGATGAGAAAAATGTTAATGAACGACTAATGGTATTGCCTCAACTTCCCGGTCGTTTGATTAGAATTTACGTCAGGGGCCGGTTGCACCAGTTGGTCATAAGTAGGTCGTAACTCTACGTCCGATGTAAAATGCGCTCCACGCCAGACCCCAATATTTGACTTGTTGCACCAACTGAGCTAGTAGGGAGCAGACGTAGGGTGTTAAATTGGGACTCTATTCTTTCATGATATGCACAGAAAATAATAGCAATCTATATTTTCAAAAGCATGTGAGTCTAGTGTTCATATTTCATGACCTCAGTGGGCTTTTCGAGTTGCCGAGTCAATAGCAAAATAATACACTTGATTTATGCTACATAGCATGCTAAATGTGTCTGAACAGATATTAGTAAACATATAGATGAGCTGCCACCTCCACTTATTTGCCCAGCAAGAGATCAAATAACCAAACATACAGACAGAGATTCAGTGAAACAAAATCACATTGGTTGATTTTCAGACAAGTCAACGGCTTTTGGTTGGGATACTACGCGAGTGAAGAGCAAAAACCTGTTATACTAGGCTAGCGTACGCTACATAGCTAGCTAACATGCTAGCAAAATGTTCTTATTACACTGTTAGATGAGCAAACTAGACTAAAGGATATCATCATGAACATTCACCTCAATTTGGCTAACATTTTCCCTGCCTAATTGTAGCCAAATATCAAAACGTAGATTCCGTGAAAACAAAAATCATAACAGTACAGAAATTATTGTTGACCACAAATGGCTATTGCTTTAAATTATTTTAAATGTTTGGATTATTTTGGGAGTTTCAGTAAGCAACAATATGTATGATACATTCCTTCAATGGCATTAGCCTACTTTAATCCAATATTTTCGTAATTCAGTGTTATTCATTCCCACAGTAATTATTGATTGATCCATCCAGTTGTGGTTAAGAAAACGTGCATGCATGGTGGTGGGCTTTGCGAAGTGATTGGCGTAGCGACATGCGCTGCCGAGCAACCATCATTATGAAGCATCAAATCTCATGAAAGCATTTCTTACGCCGGACTTAGCTTCGACTAGTGTTATTTTTGGTTGGTGCAACAGGTGTAAATTCTGATCCCAAAGTCGGACTTAGCTACGCCCGACCTAGCATTTAAAACCAACTTTTTAACGCCCAACTGGTGAAACCGGCCCAAGATCAGAAGAGGATTTCGCAATTTTTGCCAAGTCCCAATGTCGAAGCAACTACTTCGACTGCTGACAAACGGGACCGGGAGCCATCACCTTCAAAGACCCAAAGCACTCTAAAAAAAAGTTATGTCCCAATCTACCGAGATGCAGAACAGAACACACTGCAAATTTCATATGCTCAATGTGGGACTATTCCTGTGTTTCAACATTCATAAAAAAATATTATAGATAGAATCTACAAAATGATTCTAGAAGAATACAACTTAAGCAAAACTATATTAAACCTTGTCAGTCCAAATCCAACGTTGTATATTTAGGGTTCAAGCAGTGAAGCTGGTGAAACCCTATTGTATTTTTCTTCAGTCATTATTAGGGGTTCAGCAGTGAAGCTGGTGAAACCCTGTTGTATTTCTTCTGGTTTATTAGGGGTCCATGCCCCGAAGGAACCCTATTATTATTATTTTCCAATCTTTGGAGAGCTTTAGCTCTTAAATGGTAAGATCTACAGAGATCAAACTTGATGGGATGGTGTAAGTAAGTGCACGAATACATCTGGTGCAACTTGGCCAAAAGATGGCCCTATAAACAACATTTGATTTCAAAAAGTCAGCCCCAACACATCGTTTGACCTAGAGTCCGGAAATTGGTACGAAGGTTCTTCTCCACCGAAGGAACATATTTGCCTCTACGACCGATGGCGTCACCATGATGGATCATCCGCCATTTTGAAAATGTTAATTGTTCTACATTTTTAAACAACGTATCCTCAGAAACCACTCAACCGATCTCTCCGAAACCTGGCGTAGAGCATCTATAGACCAATATCTTTAAATGCATTAATAATAAAGTTGATAAACTTCCAGTCAAAAGTTTGTACATACCTACTCATTCAAGGGTTTTTCTTTATTTTTACTATTTTTTACATTATACAATAATAGTGAAGACATCCAAACTATGAAATAACACATTTGGAATCATGTAGTAACCAAAAAAAGTGTTAAATCAAAATATATTTTAAATTGGAGATTTAAACGTCAGTCAATACGGAAACTTTGAACGTGCAGTCGCAAAAACCATGAAGTGCTATCATGAAACTGGCTCTCATGAAGACCGCCACAGGAATGGAAGACCCAGAGTTATCTCTGCTGCAGAGGATAAGTTCATTTGAGTTACCAGCCTCAGAAATTGCAGCCCAAATAAATGCTTCACAGAGTTCAAGTAACACACACATCTCAACATCAACTGTTCAGAGGAGACTGTGTAAATCAGGCCTTCATGGTCGAATTGCTGCAAAGAAACCACTACTAAAGGACACCAATAAGAAGAAGAGACTTTCTTTGGCCAAGAAACACTAGCAATGGACATTAGACCGGTGGAAATGTGTCCTTTGGTCTGGAGTCCAAATTGGAGATTTTTGGTTTCAACCGCCGTGTCTTTGTGAGACGCGGTGTGGGTGAACAGATGATCTCCGCATGTGTATTTCCCACCGTAAAGCATGGAGGAGGAGGTGTGATGGTGTGCTGGTGACACTGTCTGTGATTTATTTAGAATACAAGGCACACTTAACCAGCATGGCTACCACAGCATTCTGCAGCGATACGTCATCCCATCTGGTTTGGGTTTAATGGGACTACCATTTGTTTTTCAACAGGACAATGACCCAACACACCTCCAGGCTGTGTAAGGGCTATTTGACCAAGAAGCAGAGTGATGGCGTGGTGCATCAGATGACCTGGCCACCACAATCCCCCGACCTCAACCCAATTTAGATGGTTTGGGATGAGTCGGACCACAGAGTGAAGGAAAAAGCAGCCAACAAGTGCTCAACATATGTGGGAACTCCTTCAAGACTATTGGAAAAGCATTCCAGATGAAGCTGGTTGAGAGAATGCCAAGAGTGTGCAAAGCTGTCATCAAGGCAAAGGGTGACTATTTGAAATATATTTTGATTTGTTTAACACTTTTTTGGTTACTACATGATTCCATATGTGTTATTTATAGTTTTTATTTCTTCACTATTATTCTACAATGTAGAAAATATTAAAAATAAAGAAAAACCTGGAATGAGTAGGTGTGTCCAAACTTTTGTCTTGTACTGTATCTTAAACGTCATTACAGCTGTGAGCCAATGAAGTAGAGTGAGTTTGGCCCTTACAATTCAAGTCGTTCTTGGAGGGAATGGAGCCTCCTTCTGGGAATGCCTCTCTACAATGTTCCCTGAAGTGTACACTGGTCCACTACCCACATTGATTAAAAACTATAAAATTGGTGTGAGTACCAGAGATGAAGTCAAGACTGGAACCGTTTAGATCCAGACCCAGACCAAGACTAGACTTTCTAAGACCCAGACCAAGGGCCAGTAGATCGAGACTATGACCAGACCAAGAGCAGTTTAAATGGGTAAAAATAAGATCCAGTAGAGTAAACTTGAGTAGAGTATAGTTCTGTACAGTACAGTTCAGTATAGTAGAGTACAGTAAAGTTCAGTACAGTTCATTACAGTAGAGTACAGAAAAGTAAAGTACAGTATAGTTCAGTTTAGTTCAGTACAGTAGAGTATAGTTCAGTACAGTACAGTAAAGTACAGTAAAGTACAGTAAAGTACAGTAAAGTACAGTAAAGTTCAGTACAGTATAGCTCAGTACAGCAAAGTAATGTACAGTACATTACAGTACAGTAGAGCACATTAGAGTAGAGTAGAGTACAATACAGTACATTATAGACGTCTATGGTTGGGCCAAATATACTGTAATTCTATGTTTGTGCTCTTGGAGGGTTGGAGACACTTGCAGGCTATGCATGTCAATACCCTATATGTTTTCCTGAAGTGTGCACTTGTCCACTACCCACATGGTGGTCCTCTGTAGCTCAGTTGGTAAAGCATTGCAGGATGGTGGGTTCGATTCTCACGACCACACTAATATAAAAAATATATGCATGCATTACCGGGTTCAAATCCAGCCGGTTTCAAAAAGACTTCCCTAGACAGTGAGAGATTGTTGTTGTTATACCTGAACCACATTTAAAGACTTGTAAAATAAGATCTTTAAATGCATTATATATTAAGTTGATATCTTAAACATTATGGTTGCTGTGACCCAATGAAGTTTGGGCATGACAATTCAAGTCGTTCTTGGAGGGAATAGAGCCCCCTGCTGGCCATGCCTCTCAATACTCTACAATATTTCCTGAAGTGTATAACATTGGTGTGAGTACCAGCGATGAAGTCAAGACCAAAGCTTATTAGATCTAGACCCAGACTTTCTGAAACCCAGACCAAGGACCAGTTTATCGATACCATGACCAGACCAAGACCAGTTTAAATGGGGGAAAAACAAGATCCAGTAGAGTAAACTTGATTATGGTTCAGTATACTACAGTTTAGTTCAGTACAGTAAAGTACAGTACAGTACGGTAGAATATAGTTAAGTACAGTATAGTTCAGTACAGTATAGTTCAGTGCAGGACAGTACAGTGCAGTAGTGTACTGTTCAGCACAGTACAGTAAAGTACAGTATAGTACAGTACAGTATGGTAGTTTAGTTCAGTTCTGTGCTGTACAGTATAGTACAGTATAGTTCAGTACAGTTCAGTACAGTAAAGTACAGTATAGTGCAGTAATGTAATGTAATATGCAGTACAGTAGGTACAGTACAGTAATGTACAGTGTAGTATTATTTATTTAACCTTTATTTTGATAGGGAAGTAATTCTGAGACTAGGGTCTCTTTTACAGATGAGCCCTGCATAAATACATCCAACACGTACAGTATACAATATACTTAAAAAAAAAACATATTAAGAAAAACAGACAACTTTTATCAGCGTAGAGGTCTCCGATCATTACTCTGAACTGACCAAAGGGGACCAGAACATCTAATTTCAGAAAGCTTTGTAAGTTGTTCAACATAAAGGGTGCAAAAAAACTTAAAGCGGCTTTACCCAACTCTGTGGAGACCAAAGGGGCCTCCAGTGTTATCCAAGCCTGAGACCGTGTTTGGTAATTCGGAAGTCTAAATTGAATTAATGATGATAGATACATAGGAAGTTTTTGCATGAGTGCTTTGTAGATAAACACAACAAAATGCTGCTCTCTCCTTATATACAAAAAGGCTCAACCCACTTTTGGATACAAAACACAATGGTTACCAGTAATAAACCTAAGGGCACAATGAAAAACAGCATCTAGTGGTTTAAGTGTAGATGCTGCTGCATGCATATGTGACCGACTGCCTCGATTTGGTCTCATGTAAGTAGAGACTCAGAGCTATAAAATCATACAATGCAGTTGAGGAACAATGGAAAAATAATTCTGTTTTGAAAGTTGATCAAATTGTAACCCCACTTTTGAGCAAAATGGTCCGTAAATGTTTTGGTATACCTACTGGAGAGCTCTTCTTTGTCTACACCCATTCAGCATCGTTCAAACCCTCTAAAGCCTTAGCCCCACCCATCTCTTTAGGGATTTACATGTGAGGTCATGTGCTAAACAGAGTGAGTAAGGTAGTGTAGTAGATTACAATAAGTAGTAGCTTACAATAAGGAAAAACTCCAGGTAAAAACACACTTTATCTAGTCCTTGACCTATATCCTAATCTGATTTTGGTGCAGGTCGTGTTGTTCTTCACATTGCCGTCTCTGGTAAACACACACTATATAAATAAAAAACTAAGTTTATTTGTCACATGCACAGGATACAGAAGGTGTAAACAGTACAGTGAAATGGTTAATTGCATATTTGCATAGTAGCAATATTAAAAATAGAAAGTGTCCAGTAAAAATATTTTATAAATGTTGTATAGTTATTAGATGATGCTTACCCCCTAGGGTCATGTGAAAGAAATGCTAGAACCACCCCCCAGCCACATCTAGCTAATTGGATGGGTCACTACAGAAGGTATAAATGGTACAGTGAAATGGCTACTTGCATATTTGCATAGTAGCAATATCAAAAATAGAAAGTGTCAATAAAAAAATAATAAAACAAGAACAAAAAGGGTCAATGCCAATAGAGTAAGAACAAAATAATATACAGTATGTACAATAACAATATCAATAATGATATCAGTAATACTGGTGATAGATGAGGTAGTTATATGCATACAATCAGGGGTAAAGTGGCTGACCAGCAGGATAAAAAAATAAATAGAAGCAGCAAAGTATGGTGTGTGTGTGTGTGTGTGTGTGTGTGTGTGTATGTGTTAGTAGAGAGTCATGTGAATGTGCATAGAGGCACTGCAGATAGTCCAGATGACCGGGAACTCGCCCCCAGTAATGAATATTACATGACATTACATTTCATAACACTTTACCCAATACATTTAGTGTGTTCCCTCAGGCCACTACTCCACTATCACATATTTACAATAAATCCATGTGTACGTGTGTCTAGAGTGCATGTCTTATCATGTGTGTGTGGGTCTATGTCTCTTCATAGTCCCCGCTGTTCCATAAGGTGTATTTTTATCTTTTTTTTATTTTATTTTTTAAATCTGATACTACTGCTTGGATCAGTTACCTGATGTGGAATAGAGTTCCATGTAGCCATGGCTCTATGTAGTACTGTGTGCCTCCCATAGTCTGTTCTTGACTCTGGGATTGTGGAGAGACCTTTGGTGGGATGCATGGGTGTCCGAGCTGTGTGCTAGTAGTTTAAACAGACACCTCAGTGCATTCAGCATGTCTACACTTCTTACAAAAACAAGTAGTGATGAAGTCAATCTCTCCTCCACTTTGAGCCATGAGAGATTTACAGTGGGGAGAACAAGTATTTGATACACTGCCGATTTTGCAGGTTTTCCTACTTACAAAGCATGTAGAGGTCTGTAATTTTTATCATAGGTACACTTCAACTGTGAGAGACGGAATCTAAAACAAAAATCCAGAAAATCACATTGTATGATTTTTAAGTAATTAATTTGCATTTTATTGCATGACATAAGTATTTCATCACCTACCTACCAGTAAGAATTCCGGCTCTCACAGACCTGTTCGTTTTTCTTTAAGAAGCCCTCCTGTTCTCCACTCATTACCTGTATTAACTGCACCTGTTTGAACTCGTTACCTGTATAAAAGACACCTGTCCACACACTCAATCAAACAGACTCCAACCTCTCCACAATGGCCAAGACCAGAGAGCTGTGTAAGGACATCAGGGATAAAATTGTAGACCTGCACAAGGATGGGATGGGCTACAGGACAATAGGCAAGCAGCTTGGTGAGAAGGCAACAACTGTTGGCGCAATTATTAGAAAATGGAAGAAGTTCAAGATGACGGTCAATCACCCTCGGTCTGGGGCTCCATGCAAGATCTCACCTCGTGGGGCATCAATGATCATGAGGAAGGTGAGGGATCAGCCCAGAACTACACGGCAGGACCTGGTCAATGACCTGAAGCGAGCTGGGACCACAGTCTCAAAGAAAACCATTAGTAACACACTACGCCATCATAGATTAAAATTCTGCAGCGCACGCAAGGTCCCTCTGCTCAAGCCAGCGCATGTCCAGGCCCGTCTGAAGTTTGCCAATGACCATCTGGATGATCCAGAGGAGGAATGGGAGAAGGTCATGTGGTCTGATGAGACAAAAATAGAGCTTTTTGGTCTAAACTCCACTCACCGTGTTTGGAGGAAGAAGAAGGATGAGTACAACCCCAAGAACACCATCCGAACCGTGAAGCATGCAGGTGGAAACATCATTCCTTGGGGATGCTTTTCTGCAAAGGGGACAGGACGACTGCACCGTATTGAGGGGAGGATGGATGGGGCCATGTATCGCGAGATCTTGGCCAACAACCTCCTTCCCTCAGTAAGAGCATTGAAGATGGGTCGTGGCTGGGTCTTCCAGCATGACAACGACCCAAAACACACAGCCAGGGCAACTAAGGAGTGGCTCCTATGTCATGCAATAAAATGCAAATTAATTACTTAAAAATCATACAATGTGATTTTCTGGATTTTTGTTTTAGATTCCGTCTCTCACAGTTGAAGTGTACATATGAAAAAAATTACAGACCTTTACATGCTTTGTATGTAGGAAAACCTGCAAAATCGGCAGTGTATCAAATACTTGTTCTCCCCACTGTACATGCATATTATTCATGTTAGCTCCCGTGTACATTTAAGGGCCAGCCATGCTGCACTGTTCTGAGCCAATTGTAATTTTCCGAGGTCTTTCTTTGTCCCACCTGACCACCCGATTGAATAGTGGTGTTAACCCCTGGGATGTTAACCCCTGTCACAGTGCTGTTCTTCACCACACCAGCAATCTCTGACAAAGTGTTCACTGTGGTCTTTCTGAGGCGCTGCTTGATGAGGCTGAAGCACCAGTCAGGGGCAAACTTGGTGTGGCCTGTGATCAGGAAGTGAAGGTCCTGACTGTGGTGGAGCTTGTGCATGGTCCGTCAGGCACAATACCAGAGCACAAACTTGTTCTTGTTAAAAAGTAGGTCCCAGAGCACAAACTTGTTCTTGTTAAAAAGTAGATGGGACCTGGCTGCATACAGTCAGAAGGATAGTGCACCTGCAAACAACAACAAAAGAACATTAGAGAAATATAAATTAATTGTCAAATCCCTGTCAGTCTGTCTTTACACATGTCAGTGAAAGACACGTGCCTGCTTCCCATTTATAAAAACAAATAAATGATAACCTTTATTTTATCAGGGAGTCATACTGAGACCAAGGTCAATTTTACAGATGGGCCCTGAATTACATAAATTACAGAAAATACACACATCAATATAAATACAAAATGCAAGCAGAAAAATAAACACAGTCATAAAAAACAAACACATTCATCAGTAATAAGGTCCTCAATCAGTATAAAGGAGGAAATGTTGCTTACCTGTTGAGAAAAATCTAAGCTGTAATGCATCCTGATGTCATTGCTTGCTGGTTCAGTAGGGCCCCCCAGAGACAACTGCAGGTCTTGACAGGTGGTCTTGCAGTCAGCAACCATCTTCTGGTAGACAGACCGCTCACTCTGAACAAGCAGGAGATGCTGCTCTTGTTTCTTCAGCTTGGCTGATTTAACAGCTTCTGGCAGATTGGCAGATCTGAATACCTGATAGTTGTTCCTCTGGCACTGCAAGCACAGGTCTGTCCTGGGCTTAGCGCTTGAGGTGTGGGGCAACAATTTTCTCTACAGACTCCTGAAGGAAGACAGCTCGACTGCACGTACATCTGAAAATACATAAATAATGTCAGATCAATAAAAGTAGTGCCAATCACGTTGGAGGTAATTGAAATAATCAAAATATGTGTTGTTTATGCTTTACATACCAAGTGTTGTCATCGATTCCTTGTAGAGACGCCACACCGCTGCTTTTGTCACATGAGATGGCAGCAGCTTTCAACCAAAGCGTTTGTGTCCTGGGTGGCGTCCTGGTAATACTATTGCATTATCCTCTGCATAGTTGTTGATGAAGTTCACAACTCGCTGCAAGTCCTCATGCTTCAGGTGTAACCTGTGCTTGCTTGGGCTGGCTCTCTTTTTGATGGGAGGCATCAGACCCTTCTCCTTGTATGACTGGTGGAGGAGAGTCTGGAGGAGAGTGAAAGACAAATTCCAGAAACAAATATTTGTGCATTATTAAACAATAGATGGCCGTAATCAGTTGTGTTGTGTATAGCCCTATTTGGTAAAAGACCAAGTCCATATTATGGCAAGAACAGCTCAAATAAGCAAAGAGAAATGACATGAAAGAAAAATGACATGAAGGTCAGTCAATACGGAACATTTCAAGAACTGAAAGTTTCTTCAAGTGCAGTCACAAAAACCATCAAGCGCTATGATGAAACTGGCTTTCATGAGGACCACAACAGGAATGGAAGACCCAGAGTTACCTCTGCTGCAAAGGATAAGTTCATTAGAGTTACCAGCCTCAGAAATTGCAGCCCAAATAAATGCATCACAGAGTTCAAGTAACACACACATCTCAACATCAACTGTTCAGAGGGGACTGTGTGAATCAGGCCTTCATGGTCGAATTGCTGCAAAGAAACCACTACTAAATGACACCAATAATAAGAAGAGACCTGCTTGGGCCAAGAAACACGAGCAATGGACCGGTGGAAATGTGTCCTTTGGTCTGGAGTCCAAATTGGAGATTTTTGGTTCCAACCACCGTGTCTTTGTGAGACACGGTGTGTGTGAACGGATGATTTCCAAATGTGTAGTTCCCACCGTAAAGCATGGAGAGGAGGTGTTATTGTGTGGGGGTGCTTTGCTGGTGACTCAGTCTGTGATTTATTTAGATTTCAAGGCACACTTAACCAGCATGGCTACCACAGCATTCTGCAGTGATACGCCATCCCATCTGGTTTGGGCTTAGTGAGACTATCATTTGTTTTTCAACAGGACAATGACCCAACACACCTCCAGGCTATGTGAGGGCTATTTTACCAAGAAGGAGAGTGATGGAGCGGTGAATCAAATGACCTGGCCTCCACAATCACCCGACCTCAACCCAATTGAGATGGTTAGGGATGAGTCGGATGGCAGAGTGAAGGAATAGCAGCCAACAAGTGCTCAGCATATGTGGGAACTCCTTCAAGACTATTGGAAAAGCCTTCCAGGTGAAGCTGGTTGAGAGAATGCCAAGAGTGTGCGAAGCTGTCATCAAGGCAAAGGGTGGCTATTTGAAGAATCTAAAATGTAAAATATATTTTGATTTGTTTAACACTTTTTTGGTTACTACATGATTCCATATGTGTTATTTCATAGTTTTTATGTCTTCTCTATTATTCTACTTCAACTTGAGCACCTTTCTTTTAAACCCTTGAATGAGTAGGAGTGTCCAAACCTTTTACTGGTACTGTATGTATGTGTGTATACACAGTGCATTCGGAAAGTATTTGGTACCCTTCCCCTTGACTTTTTCCACATTTTGTTACGTTACAGCCTTATTCTAAAATGGATTTAATTGTTTTTTCCTCATCAATCTACACACAATAGCCCATAATGACAAAGCAAAAACAGGTTTTTATAAATTTTCGCAAATGTATTTTTAAATAAAAAATTTAAATATAACATTTACATAAGTATTCAGACTCTTTACTCAGTACTTTGTTGATGCACCTTTGGCAGCAATTACAGCCTTGAGTCTTCTTGGGTATGACGCTACAAGCTTGGCACACCTGTATTTGGGGAGTTTCTCCCATTCTTCACTGCAGATCCTCTCAAGCTCTGTCAGGTTGGATGGGGAGCGTTGCTGCACAGCTATTTTCAGGTCTCTCCAGAGATGTTCGATCGGGTTCAAGTCCGGGCTCTGGCTGGACATTCAAAGACATTCAGAGACTTGTCCTTAAGCCACTCCTGCATTGTCTTGGCTGTGTGCTTAGGGTTGTTGTCCTGTTGGAAGGTGAACCTTTGCCCCAGTCTGAGGTCTTGAGCGCTCTGGAGCAGGTTTTCATCAAGGATCTCTCTGTACTTTGCTCTGTTAATCTTTCCCTTGATCCTGACTAGTGTCCCAGTCCCTGCCGCTGAAAAACATCCCCACAGCATGATACTGCCACCACCATGCTTCAATGTAGGGATGGTGCCAGGTTTCCTCCAGATGTGACGCTTGGCATTCAGGCCAAAGAGTTCAATCTTGGTTTCATCAGACCAGAGAATCTTGTTTCTCATGGTCTGAGAGTCCTTTTGGTTCCTTTTGGCAAACTCCAAGCGGGCTGTCATGTGCTTTTTACTGAGGAGTGGCTTCCGTCTGGCCACTCTACCATAAAGGCCTGATTGGTGGAGTGCTGCAGAGATGGTTTTTCTTCTGGAAGATTTTCCAATCTCCACAGAGGAACTCTGGAGCTCTGTCAGAGTGACCATCAGATTCTTGGTCACCACCCTGACCAAGGCCCTTCTCCCCCGATTGCTCAGTTTGACTGGGCGGCCAGCTCTAGGAAGAGTCTTGGTGGTTCCAAACTTCTTCCATTTAAGAAGGATGGAGGCCACTGTGTTAATTGGGGACCTTCAATGCTGCAGAAATGTTTTGGTACCCTTCCCCAGATCTGTGCCTCGACACAATCCTGTCTCGGAGCTCTACAGACAATTCCTTCGACCCAATGGCTTGGTTTGTGCTCTGACATGCACTGTCAACGGTGGGACCTTATATAGACAGGTGTGTGCCTTTCCAAATCATGTCCAATCAATTGAATTTACCACAGGTGACTCCAATCAAGTTGTAGAAACACCTCAAGGATGATAATTGGAAACAGGATGCACCTGACCTCAATTTTGAGTCTCATAGCAAAGGGTCTGAGTACTAATGTAAATATGATATTTATGTTTTTTATTTTTAATACATTTGGAAAAAATTCCAAAAACATGTTTTCGCTTTGTCATTATGGGGTATTGTGTGTAGATTGATGAGGGAAAAAAAAGATTTAATACATTTTAGAATAAGGCTGTAACGTAATTTTTTGGGGAAAAGGTCAAGGGGTCTGAATACTTTCCGAGTGCACTGTATGTAATATTCGGCTGAGGTTATCCAAGGATAAACGCTTTTTAACAAAACCGCTTTGGTCCGTGTGGACAAATTTGGGTAAGTAAGTCTCGGAACGACAACATTTTGGAAAATATCTGTGTTTATCAAAAATAGGGGACGATGGTGAGAACACTGGGTGGCATCCTTACCTTTTTTTAATAAAAGCTAAATTTGTGCTGTATTCACATCTCTCCCAAATGAACCTTTGTGAAGAGCTGTATTAATCATTTCGAGCAATAGTGGACCCTAATTGATTCCCAAATTTTAAAATAAACCTCAGGAGGAATACCGTACCATCCAGATGATTTGCCTTTATTCATGCTATCCAATGCCCTTTAAGAACCTTGAGAGGGATTTGGGCTCCCAGCGAGGTGGCTTCCTTTGTTGAGAGACTAGGAGTTCTTAATTCTTTTAAAAAGGACAGTCTGACTTGGTGTGGATTTACAATCAGAGGTGTACTGTTCTTTATAGAAGTGCTAAAATATTTTATTGATTAATTTGGGTTCTGATAGTAATTCCCCTGTTTCAGATTCAATAGTTGCTATATCAGCTAATTGATCATTACTCCGTAGCTTGTTGGCCAGTAAACGACTGGGACGATTACCATGGAAGTAATGGTTGAGTCTTACTTGATGGATGGCAAATTCTGCTCTCTGTCTTATGAATAAATTAAGTTCCGTCTTGACTTTGGAAAGAGTAATAGCTACCTGGTCTGAAAAGAGTGTTTGTTAAGAACGCTCTAACAAAGTTAACAACATTTCCAAATCGGATATCTTCTTTAATTGTGATTTATTCAACCCAGATGCAAATGCAGTTGCATTATTTTTAATAAAACCTTTGGTGGCATACCATTGAATCCGGGGGTCATCAACTTAATTTTTGTTGATCATTATGAATTAATTTAGTTCCATTTCAAATTGATCACAGAATGTAGGATTTTGTAGTAATGAAACGTTGAAACGCCATCTTGTGGCTCTTTTAGGAGATCCTGAAATTTGCAGTTGGCAGTAGTAAGCCCGGTGGTCAGAAAAGCTCATATGTTGAATTTGGTGTAGATAATAGTATGAAATCGATTCGTGAGAATGATTTATGCCTGTTTGAGTAGAAAGTGTACTCTTTTGCTTTAGGATGACGTTGTAATCAGAGAGTATATGCTGGAGAGCATTGGTTGCATGTGGATTGTAGTTGGTCTTATTATATTTGTCCCGCATGTCCAAAATGCCACTCATGTCTGTCCCAATAACCAGATGGAATTCAATTAATAAAAAAATATGCTGCTCAGAGAAGCCAAAAAATGTACAGCGCTTACATACCCTTTGACTTATTCCAAATGTTGTTGTGTTACAGACGGAATTCAAAATTGATTAAATATATGTTTTTTCTCACCCATCTAAACAAAATAAACCAGAATGACAAAGTGAAAACATGTTTTTAGAAATGTTAGCAAATGTATTGAAAATGAAATACAGAAATATCTGATTTATATAAGTATTCACACCCCTTTGCTATGACACTCCGATTTGGCTCAGGTGCATCCAATTTCCTTTGATCATCATTGAGATGTCACTACAACTTGATTGGAGTCCACTTGTGGCCAATTCAATTGTTTGGACATGATTTAGAAAAAAACACACCTGTCTATATAAGGTCATAGTTGACAGTGCATGTCAGAGCAGAAACTATACCATGAAGTCTGGGGAAGGGCATAAAACAATATATTTGTTTATCTGGGGAAGGGTATAAAACAATTTCTAGAGTGTTGACAGTTTCCAAGACGACAGTGGTCCCCATCATTGGGAAATGGAAAGAATACGGAACTACCCAGACTCTGCCTAAAGCTGTCCGTCCAACCAAACTGAACAACCGGGCAAGAAAGACCTAGGTCAGGGAGGTGAACAAGAACCTAATGACCACTCTGACATAACTACAGAGTTCCTTGGCTGAGATGGGAGAACCTTCCAGAAGGACAACAGTCTCTACAGAGAAAAAGGCACATGACAGCACGCCTGGAGTTTGCAAAAAGGCATGGAAAGACTCTCAGAGCATAAGGCAAAAGATTGTGGTCTGATGAGACAAACATTTTACTCTTTGGCCTGAATGCAAAACGCTATGCATGGAGAAAAACAGGTACAGCTCATCACCCGTCTAACACCATCCCTACCGTGAAGCATGGTGGTGGCAGCATCATGCTATGGGGATGCTTTTCAGCAGTAGGGACTGGGAGACTGGTAAGGATAGAGGGAACAATGAATGGAGGCAAATACAAGCAAATCCTTGATGAGAACCTGCTTCAGAGTGCAAACGACCTTAGACTGGGGCGAAGATTTACATTCCAACAGGACAACGATCCCAAGCACACAGCCGAAGCACGGCTGGAATGGCTTCAGAACAAGAATGTGAAAGTCCTTGAGTGGCCCAGCCAAAGCGCAGACTTGAATCTCATTGAAAATCTGTGAAAAGACTTGAAGACTGCTGTTCACCGCCGCACCAGATCTAATTTAACAGAGCTTGAGAAAGATTGGGAGAAAATCCCCAAATCCAGATGTGCAAAGTTGATACAGACATACCCCAGACTACTCAAAGCTGTAATCGCCGCCAAAGATGCTTCTACAAAGTATTGATTCAGGGGTGTGAATACTAATGTAAATGAGATATTTCTGTATTTAATTTTCAATACAGTTCAAGACAGCTGACATTTTTAATTTTCGAATTTCTTTAGAGAATAGATAGCGTTGCCATAATTTTTAAAAATAATGTATTATTAATGGTGTAATTGTTATCTTTAGTGTTAATAAGCCCATGAATGTGAAACAAAAAGCAGGACCCACAGGGAAACCCACCCATTGGTCTTCCCCCCCATGTGAACCATTCCCCCCAGGGTATGTGCAAGAAATGCAGTCTATAATCTAGATCTTCACAGTAAGCCAAGTCCTCCCTGAGAAATAAATTCAGCAGCGTAAACAGAGGGATAGAAAAAGAAAAAAGGAATTGTGTGGTAGCCTATATTGGACTGGCTATCTATCCTAAACAGTTTAGCCCATAGGGATGCAATGCGTTGTAGCCCCACAAGGAAGCAACGACAGTCTGTATGACACTTCAATATATTGTCCATTGTTCATTAATTGGCGGGGAGTCATCATTGTCTAAATATCCTGGACCATAGGCAATATAATAATAATGAAGTCCAATGTTCAGCAATAATAATAATAATGATAGGGTTCCTTTTACCCAATTGAGGGGGTGTCCTCATCATTGTCTTATGCTGAGGGCAGCATCACAGCCATAGCCATGATTGTGCATGGATAGCATACCTGAATATTGAGCCAGTCAAATTGGGGTTAGCCTAGATCTGTCGGCTAGTCCCCTTGTGTGTTATGCTTGATGTGCTTCTCGAAGAAGTCTTGAGCCGCCTTGGCAGTGGAAAATGTGTGTGTTGTATTCTGGATGGTCAAGATGAGTTTTGCCAGGTGAATGAAGCCGCATCTCAGGTTTAGCTTGCGTAGCTGGGGTCGGCCACTTTCTTAATATCAATTGATTTTAGTTCCTTTACAACTTCCGAGAGTACAATCTCTGTAAAATGAAATAGATGAACTGTAGGCTTGGCTTGTGGCAGTTTCATGCACAGGCTAATTTGAGATATTAGGATGGGTTTCATTATCAAATAAATGCCCAGCCTTAGCAAAATGCTCATTAAACATGGCAAGCAGTTTATTCTTGTCTGTCATGTCAATTGAATTCTAGGTACATTTCAGCAGAATACCAGTGGAATTTGTGTTAGCATTAATGGACTTGGTTTTCCATAATTTTGACTGGTTATTGAGGTTTGCACTAGTAGATTCGTAATAGGACGCAAGGTAGCCTAGCGGTTAGAGCGTTGCTCTAGTAACCAAAAGGTTAGTTCCCCTAGCCGACAAGATGAAAAATCTGTCTGTGCCCTTGAGCAAGGCACTTAAACCTAATTGCTCCAGGGTTGCTGTTGAACCCAACATATATGCTTGTTTTACTCCAATGTTTGTAAACAACAAATGTAAACAAACACTGTATAGCCTCAACTTAAACTATAAAAAAAATATCACATTTACATTTTAGTCATTTAGCAGACGCTCTTATCCAGAGCGACTTACAGTTAGTGAATACATATATATATATTTTTTATACTGGCCCCCTGTGGGAATCGAACCCACAACCCTGGCGTTGCAAACGCCATGCTCTATCAACTGAGCTACATCCCTGCCGGCCATTCCCTCCCCTACCCTGGATGACGCTGGGCGAATTGTGCGCCGCCCATTAGTCTCCCGGTCGCGGCCGGCTGCGACAGAGCCTGGATTCTAACCAGGATCTCTAGTGGCACAGTTAGCACTGCGATGCAGTGCCTTAGACCACTGCGCCACTCAGGAGACGCTCCACCTCCCTCTTACGTTGTAAAACTTCTCAAGGAAGGAGGCCATCATGTTGTAAAAAAGACTGCTGTGAGCATCTCATCTGGCCAAGCATCTCTTGATGTCTGGTCTGGCTGGCGGCTTCAGAATCCCTCAAGAACCCAGGGAGAGGGTCATCTTCTGCTCTTCCCCTCCGCCTTCGAGGGGTCGGTAGACTGGACTGCGTGGTTGGCCTCATTGGTGGGCACTTCGTGGCCATTAAGTCCCAAAGCTTCAAGTCTCTTGATCTCCACGCCTTCTACTGTGCCCATAACTGGATAATCTATGTCAAGAGAAGTTCTATTTCATTAAAATACTGAAAACGGATTGTGCCTCTCCCTGTTGTACTATTGTTGTATTTTATATTTTTATAAGCATTCTCAAGGGTGGACCATTTTCTGGCTACTTTGTCTGGATCTTTGAATTGGATGGACAGCTTGGCTGTCAGGTCCAGCCGAAGTATAATTTTTCCCCTTCACTGCCTTCGCCCTGGCATTCAGTTCTGCAAGGCTTTTTGGCAAACCTCTGCCACCTGCTTCCAAATTCTATTGCATTAAGTCAGTAAGAAAGAGGGTTTGCTCTCTACTGTATGATCCCCAGCTAGTTGGTTCAGGGGCAACTTGAGGGGTTTGTTTTGATCCTGATCAATGAGCAAATTCATGTTCTTGTCTGCGTACACTGAAACCCAAGAGACAGGACAGGTCGTTTTAGCCTAGAGAACAAAACGGGCTAGAGAGGTTCCGGCCTGTTGTAGCCATTTACTGTTTTCGAAGGAATTATATACATTTTGGTGAGTGCTTAAATGTAATGGGATCGGGTAAAATAAGTTTTATAATGATAGCTATTAGCTATTTTCAACAGCATCTGCACTTGCTAGCTAGCGTTAGCTAGTGCTTTCTACTCTAGTGCCAGAGATGCTAGCAAGCTAGTAAACTATACGGAACAAAAACATAAACCAAACATGTAAAGTGTTGGTCCCATGTTTCATGAGCTGAAATAAAAAATCCCAGAAATGTTCCATATTCACAAAAAGCTTATTTATCTCACAAATGTTGTGCACAAATTTGTTTACATCCCTGTTAGTGAGTATTTCTCATTTGCCAAGATAATCCATCCACCTGACAGGTGTGGCATATCAAGAAGCTGATTAAACAGCATGATCATTACACAGCTGATCGTGGACTTCAGGAAACAGCAGAGGCAGCACCCCCCTATCCACATCAACGGGACTGCAGTGGAGAAGGTGAAAAGCTTCAAGTTCCTCGGCGTACACATCACTGACAATCTGAAATGGTCCACCCACAGAGACAGTGTGGTGAAGAAGGTGCAACAGCGCCTCTTCAACCTCAGGAGGCTGAAGAAATTCAGCTTGGCCCCTAAGACCCTCACAAACTTTTACAGATGCACAATTGTCGGCTGTATCACCGCTTGGTACGGCAACTGCACAATCCGCAACCGCAGGGCTCTCCAGAGGGTGGTGTGGTCTGCCCAACACATCACCGGGGGCATACTGCCTACCCTCCAGGACACCTACAGCACCCAATGTCACAGGACGGCCAAAAACATCATCAAGGACATCAACCACCCGAGCCACGGCCTGTTCACCCCGCTACCATCCAGAAGGTGAGGTCAGTACAGCTGCAACAAAGCTGGGACCGAGAAACTGAAAAAACTGCTTCTATCTCAAGGCCATCAGACTGTTAAATAGCCATCACTAGCCAGCTACCACCTGGTTACTCAACCCTGCACCTTAGAGGCTGCTGCACCAAATACATAGACATGGAATCACTGATCATTTTAATAATGGAACACTAGTCACTTTAATAACGCTTTACTCATCTCATATGTACAGTTGAAGTCGGAAGTTTACATACACTTAGGTTGGAGTCATTAAAACTCGTTTTTCAACCACTCCACAAATTTCATGTTAACAAACTACGGTTTTGGCAAGTCGGTTAGGACATCTACTTTGTGCATGACACAAGGAATTTTTCCAACAATTGTTTACAGACAGATTATTTCACTTATAATTCACTGTATCTCAATTCCAGTGGGTCAGAAGTTTACATACACCAAGTTGACTGTGCCTTTAAACAGCTTGGAAAATTCCAGAAAATGATGTCATGGCTTTAGAAGCTTATGATAGGCTAATTGACATCATTTTAGTCATTTGGAAGTGTACCTGTGGATGTATTTCAAGGCCTACCTTCAAACTCAGTGCCTCTTTGCTTGACATCATGGGAAAATCAAAAGAAATCAGCCAAGACCTCAGAAAAAAAATTGTAGACCTCCACAAGTCTGGTTCATCCTTGGGAGCAATTTCCAAACGCCTGAAGGTACCACGTTCATCTGTACAAACAATAGTACGGAAGTATAAACACCATGGGACCACGCAGCTGTCATACCGCTCAGGAAGGAGTTCTGTCTCCTAGAGATGAATGTACTTTGAACAACAGCAAAGGAACTTGTGAAGATGCTGAATGAAACAGGTAAAAAAGTATCTATATCCACAGTAAAACTAGTCCTATATCGACATAACCTGAAAGGCCGCTCAGCAAGGAAGAAGCAATTGCTCCAAAACCGCCATAAAAAAGCCAGACTACGGTTTGCAACTGCACATGGGGACAAAGATTGTACTTTTTGGAGAAATGTCCTCTGCTTTGATGAAACAAAAATAGAACTGTTTGGCCATAATGACCATCGTTATGTTTGGAGGAAAAAGGGGAACGCTTGCAAGCCGAAGAACCCCATCCCAACCGTGAAGCACCGGGGTGGCAGCATCATGCTGTGGGGGTGCATTGCTGCAGGAGGGACTGGTGCACTTCACAAAATAGATGGCATCATGAGGAAGGAAAATTATATGGATATATTGAAGCAACATCTCAAGACATCAGTCAGGAAGTTAAAGCTTGGTCACAAATGGGTCTTCCAAATGGACAATGACCCCAAGCATACTTCCAAAGTTGTGGCAAAATGGCTTAAGGACAACAAAGTCAAGGTATTGGAGTGGCCATCACAAAGCCCTGACCTCAATCCTATAGAACATTTGTGGGCAGAACTATTAAAGCGTGTGCGAGCAAGGAGGCCTACAAACCTAACTCAGTTATACCAGCTCTGTCAGGAGGAATTGAGTGTATGTAAACTTCTGACCCACTGGGAATGTGATGAAAGAAATAAAAGCTTAAATAAATCACTCTCTACTATTATACTGACATTTCACACTCTTAAAATAAAGTGGTGATCCTAACTGACTTAAGACAGGGGATTTTTACTACGATTAAAAGTCAGGAATTCTGAAAAACTGAGTTTAAACGTATTTGGCTAAGGTGTATGTAAACTTCCGACTTCAACTGTATATACTGTATTCTACTGTAATTTAGTCAATGCCATCTGACATTGCTCGTCGTAATATTTATATATTTCTTAATTCCATTCTTTTATTTTTTGATTTTTGTGTATTGTTGTGAATTGTTAGATACTACTGCACTGTTGGAGCTAGGAACACAAGCATTTCACTACACCCGCAATGACATCTGCTAAATATGTGTATGTGACCAATACGATTTGATTTGATTTGACAGGTGCACCTTGTGCTGGGGACAATAAAAGGCCACTCAAAATGTGCAGTTTTGTCACACAACACAATGCCACAGATGTCTCAAGTTTTGACGGAGCATGAAATTGGCATGCTGAATGCAGGAATGTCCACCTGAGCTGTTGC
This sequence comes from Coregonus lavaretus, assembly GCF_964263955.1. Lineage (NCBI taxonomy): Eukaryota > Metazoa > Chordata > Actinopteri > Salmoniformes > Salmonidae > Coregonus > Coregonus lavaretus. The sequence goes on along the minus strand of NC_139988.1, from coordinate 76,170,584 downwards.
CATAGAATTGAATGTCTTTCTGACAAAATTAGAAACGTGTAATATCTGAAAATGTAGTTAGCTAGACTATCTTACCCGTATACATGGATGAACGCTTCTCCCGCTCTGTCACGGATGCCATGGTTGCCCTTAGTTTGAAGATGTAATCCGGAGACAGGTGTTTTATACAATAGCCTTCTGTGTGTTCTCTTTTCGAGTCCGTCTGCATATTTACACTCTAAATGCCAGAATTTCTCCATCTCCTTAGCTGTCATACTCTAATTCCACTGATTTCAAAACTCGGTCCTCCAGAAAGTGGAGAGCAACACTTATGCAGTTCTATTACGTGATATCTTTAGAAAGGATTACCTACACATACTGACCAGCTCATGTTATAGACAGAAGCGTGCTACATGGCAGACCAAACCGAACTCATCTCTCGGTATGTCCAGTCCACTCATTATCTCAGCCAATCATGGCTAGCGGGAAGGTTGCTGTCTTTTTCCGTAGCTAAACCAACTAGGCTCGTAATTTAACAATTATATTCGTATTTACAGATGGCATAAAAGTTGGTTATTAAGGCACATGAAAGTTCACATGTTCCAGAAGGAATTTCTGCCAAAAAATGCATTTTGATTTTTTAAAAAAGTTTACGTTCAAATGGCGCTCCTTTGAAGTAGTGACATACGCCTAGTTTCCTGAAACAAGTCACAAATAAAGATAATACCCTTCCTACTTTCTAATCACATAATTAAATATATTAATTCATGTGCACCACACATTTGTTAAAGCTATAGTTCCCTGAAATGACAAATACACTATATCCTATTGATAACCTATTGAAGTTTAAAAGCTTAGCTCTGGATGAGTAAACTGATATATTTTCTGGTCTCTGACACCCAAAGTCAGTAAACTACAGTACTTGCTAGTTATCAATAAAATGTGGTAAGTTTGTAATTTTAGTGAAATACCCCTTCCACAGAGGTTTTCGTATCGATATAGACCAAGACAAAAACACTTATGCCTCTCCTAAGAGCCTTAAACATGCTCTAAGGCACCTGCATTTATTTATTTTACCATAAAGAGCTTATGTTATGGCCATTCTTCTGAAAAAGTAGTGATTTAAAAAATATATACTTTAAAAAGAGGACCAGAACCTATTATATGAATAAAGGACTTGGGACTATAAGGTTCTATCAGCAAAATATATAGTTTTGAAATAATTAGTACTTTTCAAGTCCCAGATCTCAGAACTGTTTTGTGATGTCTTCCTCTTTCATGACTCAATAAGTATATCAGCTTACATACAAATATTTTTAATTGACAACCCAGCATTGTTTGATTGGATTGCAGATGGAACCTTATAGCACCAAGTTAAAAGGTGTTTGCGCAGATAGAACTTTATGATTTACAAAATATTCATCTTAAATGTACTTTTTTTTTCTCTGACATCGCCAAAGGTATGTGGACACACAAATGAGTGGATTCGGCTATTTCAGCCACACCCGTTGCTGACAGGTGTATAAAATCGAGCACACAGCCATGCAATCTCCATAGACAAACACTGGCAGTAGAATGGGCTCAATGACTTTCAACATGGCACCGTCATAGGATGCCACCTTTCCAACAAGTCAGTTTGTAAAATGTCTGCCCTGCTAGAGCTTCCCTGGCAACTGTAAGTGCTGTTATTGTGAAGTGGAAACGTCTAGGAGCAACAACAGCTCAGCCGTGAAGTGGTAGGCCACACAAGCTCACAGAACAGGACTGCCGAGTGCTGAAGCGTGTAAAAATCATCTGTTGCAACACTCACTACCGAGTTTCAGCATGACAATGCAACCATGCGGAAAGCGAGGTCCATACAGAAATGGTTTGTCGAGATCGGTGTGTAAGAACTTGACTGGCCTGCACAGAGCACTGACCTCAACCCTATCGAACACCTTTGGGATGAAATGGAACGCCGACTGCGATTCAGGCATGTTCAAGATAACATGTATAGGGTCTGTGGAGATATTCACAATTACTGTAATAATAATCGCAGAATCTTGAACGGCATTGATGACTTGCACCATGTACTTTTAATGTAAAAAAGCATTCCAGGTCATTTGGTTCTGCTATTAGATGAAGCACAGTGATAACACATTAATCTGTTGTATAAACAAACTAAATATCTGACATTGTATTCCCATTTTAACTTTTATGTGCTTTTAAGTGGTTGAAAACGCAGTGATACACATTTGGGTGACAACTACACCAAACATCTAACACTGTTTTTCCATTGGAATTTGGTTGTGCTTTTAGATGGTTGAAACCATAGTGATAACACATTGGAAATTCAACTAACTTTATAAAACCAAATATTACCCAATTATCCATGTTGAAATGATGTGGTGTGCCCAGTGGGTAGTTTAAGTACAGTGCCTTCAGAAAGTATTCATACCCATTGACTTATTCAACATTTTTGTTGTGTTACAGCCTGAATTAAAAATGGATGACATTTATTTTTTTCTCACCCATCTACACAAAATACCCCATAATGACAAAGTGAAACATGTTTTTATAATAAATAAATAAATATGAAATACAGAAACATCTCATTTACATAAGTATTCACACCTGTGTCATTACATGTTAGAATCACCTTTCAGGGTAAGTCAGCTCTGTCAAGTTGGTTGTTGATCATTGCTAGACAGCCATTTTCAAGTCTTGCCATATATTTTCAAGCGGATTTAAGTCAGTACAAAACAGTAACTAGGCCACTCAGGAACATATAATGTCGTCTTGGTAAGCAACTCCATTGTATATTTGGACTTGTGTTTTAGGTCATTGTCCTGCTGAAAGGTGAATTTGTCTCCCAGTGTCTTTTGTAAAGCAGACTGAACCAGATTTTCCTCTAGGATTTTTCCTGTGCTTAGGTCTATTCTGTTTCTTTTTATCCTAAAAAACTCCCTTGTCCTTGTCGATGACTAGCATACCCATAACATGATGCAGCCACCACCATGCTTGAAAATATGAAGAGTGGTACTCAGTGATGTGTTGTGTTGTGTTGGATTTGTCCCAAACATAACGCTTTTTATTCTTTGCCACATTTCTTTCAGTTTTACTTTGGTTCCTTACTGCAAACAGGATGCAAGTTTTAGAATATTGTTATTCTGTACAGGCTTCCTTCTTTTCACTCTCCCATTTATGTTAGTAATGTCGAGTAACTACAATGTTGTTAATCCATCTTCCGTTTTCTCCTATCACAGCCAATAAACTCTGTAACTGTTTTAAAGTCACCATTGGCCTCATGGTGAAATCCCTAAGCGGTTTCCTTCCTCTCCGGCAACTGAGTTAGGAAGGACTCCTGTATCTTTCTAGTGACTGGGTGTATTGATACACTATCCAAAGTGTAATTAATAACCTCACCATGCTGTAAGTCGCTCTGGATAAGAGCGTCTGCTAAATGACAAAAATGTAAATGTAAAAATGTAAAGGTATATTCAATGTCTGCTTTTCTTTTTACCGATCTACCAATAGATGCCCTTCTTTGCGAGGCATTGGAAAACCTCCCTGGTCTTTGTGGTTGAGTCTGTGTTTGAAATTCACTGCTCAACTGAGGGACCTTACAGAAAATTGTATGTGTAGGGTACAGAGATGAGGTAGTCATTCAAAAATCATGTTAACACTATTATTGCACACGGAGTCCATGCAACTTATGTGACTTGTTAAGCAAATATTTACTCCTGAACTTATTTAGGCTTGCCATAACAATGACGTTGAATACTTATTGACTCAAGACATTTCAGCTGTTAATTTGTCATTAATTTATAAAAGATTTGAAAAATATAATTCCACATTATGGGGTATTGTGTGTAGGCAAAAATCTCATTTGAATCCATTTTAAATTCAGGTGTAACACAATAAAATTTAGAAAAAGTCAAGGGGTATGTGTTACAAATGCACAGAGGCTTGTTGTGCAATTAAACTTAACGTCTTTACTTCAGATCAACATGTTAACAACTCGTACAAACTCACTCATCCAATCCTCACACCTCCGTTCACGCACAATGTGTCTGATACATTCTTGAAGCAACAGTATTCAATACTCAACTGAGGTACGACACCATATTACTGAACACAACAGTGTGAATACTAACTGATCAACACTGAAAATTCTATATTTATACATCATAAATGTATCATTGACATCAATTTACGTTGGAAGGTAAAACCAAATAATTTATCGATGTGGCTGTAAATGCTTCATCATCATACTCCATCAGCCAGTGTACTTCAATAAGACAAAGTGCAAATATTTACTCTATGTGCTACCATTTGGAATTATAGGGCAGTGTGCAATGGACTGCTGAAATACCTGGGTCGTATATAACAATATATTCCACTCATTAACTGAATTTCTAGACTGTAAGCTGATGAATTTTGTCAAGCAGACAATACTTGTCAACTGATACTGTATCAGTTGACAAGTCACATAGAAAAGGTGATCTTGTACAATGTTGCATGGGGCAGAAATGGCATAAACACATTGTGCTCCACCAATATCTTTTGACTGTAGGCTACTGCTTAACAATACATTCTAACCCTATATCTGATTATTTCCTCTATGTACAGTATGTAATACTTTTTATAATACTGTATGGAAAACAGTATTTACCATCTATAATTCCTTCTATTCAGCACTTCAAAAAGAACAGTTGTGAAAATTGTATCATGTATTTTTTACTATTGGATAAATGTTAGTTAAAATGACTAAATGTGGGGCCTATCATTATCTCATGTATTGGTGACTAAACCAAATGTTCTCATGGTATTTCATGAGAAACTTTGATTTTGCATGAATGACTCAGGGGTGAAAGATGTGTTCAACTCCAATGAATGCACAATAAAACGTTTGGAACATACAGTAAGATAGAGAGCATTACAAGTGTTATCAGTTTAGAGTTTTGTACTTTGGATGCGTTTTGACAGGAAGCCAAATCCAGATCTTTTGAGAATTAATTGGCATATCTTTTCCCAAATGTGTAAACAGCAAAAAAACACATGGAATCTGATCTTTTAGTTCAGATTTATATCACATCTATATGTGGATCTTAGTACTGATACAATTCAGTCCCCAGCCTGGACGTTTATACCGGCAGCCCAATGCTGATCTTTTGCCCAATTATTGGTCAAAATATACTTTTGTTCTGAAGTGTTTTTTTTACCACTACAACTACCCCAACTTTTAAAGAAACAGTGACAGGAAATGAGCATTGCATCTGTGTGTTACTTTAGAGGCTACATCAGTGTGAATTAGCAAATCTGATATGTGTCACATATAAAACTGTCAGAAAAAAAGATTGGATGTTAACAAAATAATCAGAATACGGTTGTTAGGGTGGCTGTGTAAACACAGCCTTAGTGTTTTGAAAATATACCACCTGCATCTGAAAAATGCGCAAAAGTGATTGAAAAAAACTGTAAATCAATCCAGGCCAGGACTTTTTAAGAAAGTTAGAAAGTGGCTGATGATGAATTAAACATATGCTTATGGCATATCAACAGCATTTCTAAGAAAACACTTGGAAAGTGGAGATGACATAGAACGTCAAAAAGTAAACATTGTGACGTGTATCCATGCGTATCCACTTTTTATGTGTATTGTATATGACAATTTTATTTATGCATTGTACAGTGTGTGTGTGTGTGTGTGTGTGTGTGTGTGTGTGTGTATACAGATGAAGTCGGAAGTTTACATACACCTTAGCTAAATATATTTAAACTCTGTTTTTCACATTTCCTGACATTTAATCCTAGTACAAACTCCCTGTCTTAGGTCAGTTAGGATCACCACTTTATTTTAAGAATGTGAAATGTCAGAATAATAGTAGGGAGAATTATTTATTTCAGCTTTTATTTATTTCATCACATTCCCAGTGGGTCAGAAGTTTACATACACTCAATTAGTATTTGGTAGCATTGCCTTTAAATTGTTTAACTTGGGTCAAAAGTTTCAGGTAGCCTTCCACAAGCTTCCCACAATAAGTTGGGTGAATTTTGGCCCATTCCTCCTGACAGAGCTGTTGTAACTGAGTCAGGTTTGTAGGCCTCCTTGCTCGCACACGCTTTTTCAGTTCTGCCCACAAATGTTCTATAGGTTGAGGTCAGGGCTTTGTGATGGCCACTCCAATACCTTGACTTTGTTGTCCTTAAGCCATTTTGGCACAACTTTGGAAGTATGCTTGGGGTCATTGTACATTTGGAAGACCCATTTGTGACCAGGATTTAACTTTCTGACTGATGTCTTGAGATGTTGCTTCAATATATCCACATAATTTTCCTTCCTCATGATGCCATCTATTTTGTGAAGTGCACCTGTCCCTCCTGCAGCAAAGCACCCCCACAGCATGATGCTGCCACCCCTGTGCTTCACGGTTGGGATGGTGTTCTTCGGCTTGCAAGCAACCCCAATTTTCCTCCAAACATAATGATGGTCATTATGGCCAAACCGTTCTATTTTTGTTTCATCAGACCAGAGGACATTTCTCCAAAAAGTACAATCTTTGTCCCCATTTGCAGTTGCAAACCGTAATCTGTTTTTTTTTATGGCGGTTTTGGAGCAGTGGCTTCTTCCTTGCTGAGAGGCCTTTCAGGTTATGTCGATATAGGACTCGTTTTACTGTGGATATAGATACTTTTGAACCTGTTTCCTCCAGCATCTTTACAAGGTCCTTTGCTGTTGTTCTGGGATTGATTTGCACTTTTCGCACCAAAGTGCGTTCATCTCTAGGAGACACAACGTGTCTCCTTCCTGAGCGGTATGATGGCTGCGTGTTCCCATGGTGTTTATAATTGCGTACTATTGTTTGTACAGATGAACGTGGTACCTTCAGGCATTTGGAAATTGCCCCCAAGGATGAACCAGACTTGTGGAGGTCTACAATGTTTTTTCTGAGGTCTTGGCTGATTTCTTTTGATTTTCCCATGACGTCAAGCAAAGAGGCACTGAGTTTGAAGGTAGGCCTTGAAATACATCCACAAGTACAACTCCAATTGACTCAAATTATGTCAATTAGCCTATCAGAAGCTTCTAAAGCCATGACATCATTTTCTGGAATTTTCCAAGCTGTTTAAAGGCACAGTCAACTTAGTGTATGTAAACTTCTGACCCACTGGAATTGTGATACAGTGAATTATAAGTGAAATAAACTGTCTGTAAACAATTGTTGGAAAAATTACTTGTGTCATGCACAAAGTAGATGTCCTAACTGACTTGACAAAACAATAGTTTGTTAACAAGAAATTTGTGGAGTGGTTGAAAAAAATAGTTTTAATGACTCCAACCTAAGTGTATGTAAACTTTAACTGTGTATATGTATGCATGTATTGCACCATGCACTTTTAATACAGTACCACAGAGTTATGGACTAACTGGTGAACCCAACAGGCAATACCCAACTGGGATATTTATTAAATTAAACTTCTGTACACTACAAACAAACAAAAATACTGCTTTTATACGCTAAAAACACTGCATACATATATAGTATCTGGCTTAATGGTTAGAAAATAAATGTTATTGCACTGTATTTTCCACAAAGGTTTGATGCAAGATTATATTAAAAGGTAAGGATTTAAATATTCCCAACAACCTCTATTCTTGATGTGTTAGTTTCACTGAGGTCCTATCGTTATTGTTAAATATGTAACTGTAGTGAATTTGTAACACTTCATATGAAGTATTTTGCAATTCCTGCAAATTCTTGCCTAAAGGATAAGATTGTGCTATTCTTGATGGTATGTAATATGTAGAGTATTTTTAGTTATTGGCTGTACCATTATGCATTTTTTGTTATCAAATAAATCACACTCTGTAAGGAGTGTATATCAAAGAGTGGGCCAACAATAAAAATGTCAACAATTAAGCAAATGCATACCATGCCATTTTCCCAATAATTATTTATATAATGTAGTGCTCAAGGAACGATTCATCTATGAGAGTAACACAAATATTTTAAACATGATTTCAAGCTTTACATAATTTGTTTACCAAGTCTCTAATTACAACAAATGCATAAACAATTGAGTATCAGGTCCTTAGTTTTGTGGGTATGATAATGCAAGATAATTGCACTAATCTCTTGTACAAAATTCATGTTTTTCAAACTCAAGAGGTATATTTATTAGTTAGTTTTGTTTCTTTGTATACTATAAAAGAAGAGTGAGAATATTTTTGGCAGGAAACTGTTTAATTGAAATGGCATATATTGCTGTTATCTGTAGGGTGTGGTGGGTTTTCCTGGTGAGATGAAATGTAAACTCATTATTTCACTCTCTAATTTGAAGAAGTTTTATTTTGTGCTGTGATTTTGTGTTTTGGAAAATTGATAGTCCATGGAATAGGTCTATATGGAAATATGATTTTCAGCGGTTTAGATGGTACAATGATTCTCTACACTAAACATTGCTTGTTTTGTCATATAAACTGAAATTGTAGAATTTTAGCAACCAGGCAATGGCGGAGCGATTTCTACATATTGTGCTTAGTAGAGGAGCAAGAGTCCACTGTACTTCTATTTGCTAGTAGGCTTGTAGTGCACCACAACTGAATAGCATGTATTGTGAGCATGTTTGCCTGTTTGTTTATTTTCTGCACACTGAATTTAAGTAAACAGGTTAATAATAAACAGTTACAATCCAAAATGGATGCAGTTTGACAAATGTAGTGATATACCTGTTTATAACACCACCCGCCACTGTGACAAAAGCTTGACAGCTGGGAGTTCCTGCAGTAACACTTTTGACCGGGGCTGAGCTTGCATTTTTTTGCTGAATGGCTTCCTTTACTAGAATTGAAGGATGTGTGAGTGTTCCATGACATGGTGAAATAACTGAAAAACAGGAACTGTGGACAGAGGAAAAATTATGGGGCATTGGCTTGTTTAACCACTTCAATTCTAATAGGAAAGCAGGTCCTGGGAACTCCCTGTGTCTGCTGGGCATCAATTAAACTGAGCAAGAGTTAGACACTAACAAGTATACCAGGATGCTTTAGAGAACCAATTACAGTGGGGAAAAAAGTTTTTAATCAGCCACCAATTGTGCAAGTTCTCCCACTTAAAAAGATGAGAGGCCTGTAATTTTCATCATAGGTACACGTCAACTATGACAGACAAAATGAGAAAAAAAAATCCAGAAAATCACATTGTAGGATTTTTAATGAATTTATTTGGAAATTATGGTGGAAAATAAGTATTTGGTCAATAACAAAAGTTTCTCAATACTTTGTTATATACCCTTTGTTGGCAATGACACAGGTCAAACGTTTTCTGTAAGTCTTCACAAGGTTTTCACACACTGTTGCTGGTATTTTGGCCCATTCCTCCATGCAGATCTCCTCTAGAGCAGTGATGTTTTGGGGCTGTCGCTGGGCAACACGGACTTTCAACTCCCTCCAAAAATGTTCTATGGGGTTGGCTAGGCCACTCCAGGATCTTGAAATGTGTTTTGGATCATTGTCATGTATCGGTGTGTTTGGGATCATTGTCATGCTGAAAGACCCAGCCACGTTTCATCTTCAATGCCCTTGCTGATGGAAGGAGGTTTTCACTCAAAATCTCACGATACATGGCCCCATTCATTCTTTCCTTTACACGGATCAGTCGTCCTGGTCCCTTTGCAGAAAAACAGCCCCAAAGCATGATGTTTCCACCCCCATGCTTCACAGTAGGTATGGTGTTCTTTGGATGCAACTCAGCATTCTTTGTCCTCCAACTTTTTTTTACCAAAAAGTTCTATTTTGGTTTCATCTGACCATATGACATTCTCCAAATCCTCTTCTGGATCATCCAAATGCACTCTAGCAAACTTCAGACGGGCCTGGACATGTACTGGCTTAAGCAGGGGGACACGTCTGGCACTGCAGGATTTGAGTCCCTGGCGGCGTAGTGTGTTACTGATGGTAGGCTTTGTTACTTTGGTCCCAGCTCTCTGCAGGTCATTCACTAGGTCCCCCCGTGTGGTTCTGGGATTTTTGCTCACTGTTCTTGTGATCATTTTGACCCCACGGGGTGAGATCTTGCGTGGAGCCCCAGATCGAGGGAGATTATCAGTGGTCTTGTATGTCTTCCATTTCCTAATAATTGCTCCCACAGTTGATTTCTTCAAACCAAGCTGCTTACCTATTGCAGATTCAGTCTTCCCAGCCTGGTGCAGGTCTACAATTTTGTTTCTGGTGTCCTTTGACAGCTCTTTGGTCTTGGCCATAGTGGAGTTTGGAGTGTGACTGTTTGAGGTTGTGGACAGGTGTCTTTTATACTGATAACAAGTTCAAACAGGTGCCATTAATACAGGTAACGAGTGGAGGACAGAGGAGCCTCTTAAAGAAGAAGTTACAGATCTGTGAGAGCCAGAAATCTTGCTTGTTTGTAGGTGACCAAATACTTATTTTCCACCATAATTTGCAAATAAATTCATTAAAAATCCTACAATGTGATTTTCTGGATTTTCTCTCTCTCAATTTGTCTGTCATAGTTGACGTGTACCTATGATGAACATTACAGGCCTCTCTCATCTTTTTAAGTGGGAGAACTTGCACAATTGGTGGCTGACTAAATACTTTTTTTCCCCACTGTAGCTGAAAGACCTTGAGAATAGGCATTTTTCACAACTGTTAAAATAGATTAAATACAGTGCCTACAGTATTCACACCCCTTGACTTTTTCCATATTTTTTTGTGTTACAGCCTTAATTTAAAATTGATAAAATGTAGATTTTTTTTTGTCACTGGTCTACACACAATACCCCATAATGTCAAAGTGGAATTATGTTTTTTGAAATATTTACAATATAATAAAATGAAAAGCTGAATTCAATAAGTATTCAAACCCTTTGTTATGCCAAGCCTAAATAAGTGCAGGAGTAAATATGTGCTTAACAAGGCACATAAGTTGCATGGACTCACTCTGTGTGCAATAATAGTTTTTGACATGATTTTTGAATAACTACCTGAACTCTGTACCCCACACATACATATAATTGTAAGGTCCATCAGTCAAGCAGTGAATTTCAAACACAGATTCAACCACAAAGACCAGGGAGATTTTCCAATGCCTCGCAAAGAAGGACCGCCACAGGAATGGAAGACCCAGAGTTACCTCTGCTGCAGAGGATAAGTTAATTAGAGTTACCAGCCTCATAAATTGCAGCCCAAATAATATGGTGTGGGGGTGCTTTTCTGGTGACACTGTCTATGATATTTTTAGTATTCAAGGCACACTTAACCAGCATGGCTACCACAGCATTCTGCAGCGATACGCCAACCCATCTGGTTTGGGCTTAGTGGGACTAGGCTGTCTCATCGCTGTCGGTGATCAGGCCTACCACCGTTGTGTTGTCAGCAAAGTTAATGATGGTGTTGGAGTCGTGCTTGGCCACGAAATCGTGGGTGAACAGGGAGTACAGGAGAGGACTAAGCACGCACCACTGAGGGGCCCCTGTGTTGAGGATCAGCGTGGCAGATGTGTTGTTGACTACCCTTACCACCTGGGGGCAGACCATCAGGAAGTCCAGGATCCAGTTGCAGAGGGAGGTGTTCTGTCCCAGGGTCCTTAGCTTAGTGACGAGCTTTGTGGGCACTATGGTGTTGAACGCTGTGCTGTAGTCAATAAAAAGCATTCTCACATAGGAGTTCCTTTTGTCCAGGTGGGAAAGGCAGTGTGGAGTGCGATTGAGATTGTGTCATCTGTGGATCTGTTGGGGCTGTATGCGAATTGGAGTGGGTCTAGGGTTTCCGGGATGATGGTGAGCCATGACCAGCCTTTCAAAGCACTTAATGGCTACCAACGTGAGTGCTACGGGGCTGTAGTCATTTAGGCAGATTACCTTCGCTTTCTTGGGCACAGGGACTATGGTGGTCTGCTTGAAACATGTAGGTATTACAGACTCGGTGAGGGAGAGGTTGAAAATGTCAGTGAAGACACTTGCCAGTTGGTCCGCGCATGCTCTGAGTACACGTCCTGGTAATCCGTCTGGCCCCGCGGCCTTGTGAATGTTGACCTGTTTAAAATGTCTTGCTCACATCAGCTACGGAGAGTGTGATCACACAGTCATCCTGAACAGCTGGTGCTCTCATGCATGCTTCAGTGTTGCTTGCCTCGAAGCAAGCATAAAAGGCATTTAGCCCGTCTGGTAGGCTCGTGTCACTGGGCAGCTCATGGCTGGGTTTCCCTTTGTAGTCCGTAATAGTTTGCAAGCCCTGCCACATCTGACGAGCGTCAGAGCCGGTGTTGTAGGATTCAATCTTAGTCCTGTATTGACGCTTTGCCTGTTTGATGTTTCGTCAGAGGGCATAGCGGGATTTCTTATAAGTGTCCGGATTAGTGTCCCGCTCCTTGAAAGCGGAAGCTCTAGCCTTTAGCTCGGTGCAGATGTTGCCTGTAATCCATGGCTTCTGGTTGGAATATGTACTTACGGCTGTGGGGACGACGTCGTCAATGCACTTATTGATGAAGCCGGTGACTGAGGTGGTATACTCCTCAATGCCAATGGATGAATCCCGGAACATATTCCAATCTCTGCTAGCAAAACAGTCCTGTAGCGTAGCATCCGCATCATCTGACCACTTCCATATTGAGCGAATCACAGGTACTTCCTGCTTTAGTTTGTGCTTGTAAGCAGGAATCAGGAGGATAGAATTATGGTCAGATTTTCAAAATAGAGGGCGAGGCAGATGCAGTCTCCACGAACGCGGGAACATTGCCTTTAAATTTAAGTCACGCTATAGCACGGACCTTCTGCGGTTCAGATTGAATCTAGGCCTTAAACTTCTAGAAAAGTTGTCATGCTACTTGATGTCGGGAGAGCTATAGTTGCAATGCGTAGGGTCCACTGGACCATCAGTGTTTTCTCCAATCAAGGGGTCAAACATGTTTTTTTGCATTGTCCCCAATGCAAATGTTATAAATTGTTTCAAGTTTTAAGTTTTAATGTCACGTGCACAAGTATAGTGAAATGCCTTTCTTGCAAGCTCCAAACCCAATATCAATGTAGCACTAAAAATAACATGAGGTCAAACAAAAACACACCAGAAATATAAACAGGAAGAACACGAGAAAGTAAGAAGCTATATACAGGATCAGTTCCAATACCATATTTACAATGTGCAGGGATACTGGAGTGATAGAGGTAGATATGTATAGGCGTAAGGTGACTAGGCATCAGGATATATGATAAACAGAGTAGCAGCAGCGTAAATTATGATCGTATGTGAGTGTGGGTGCGTGTGTGTAGAGTCAGTATAAATGTGTGTGCATGTTGTGTGTGTGTTGGAGTGTCAGTGAGCATGAGTGTGTAGAGTCCTGTGAGTGTTCATAGAGACAGTGCAAAAATAAATATAATGTTCAGGAGCCTGTTGGTGTCAGACTTGATGCACTGGTACCGCTTGCCGTGAGGAATCTAGAGAACAGTCTATGGCTTGGGTGGGAGTCTTTTGACGATTTTCCGGGCCTTCCTTTCACACCGCCTGATATAGAGGTCCTGGATGGCAGGGAGCTCGGCCACAGTGATGTACTGGGCTGTCCGCACCACCCTCTGTAGCGGCATGCGATCGAGGGTGGTGCTGTTGCCATACCAAGCAGTGATGCAGCCTGTCAAGATGCTTTCAATGGTGCAGCTGTAGAAATACCTGATATTGTACTGTAAATTCCTCACATTTTAAGACTTCAATATTTAGTATTTATTAGGATCCCCAATTAGCTGCTGCCGAGGCAGCAGCTACTCTTCCTGGGGTCCAAAAAGGAAACAACACAAAAAAATACATAATATACATAAATATACATACATAGCACTACATTCACATTACAATTTAGCCATTCAGCAGTATTATATTAAAACTCACAATATTAAAACTCACTCGACTGTTTTGCATTGTTCGAAGCTGCAAGTGCTCTCCAGTCTCCAACGTCGTGCAACGTAACAATGGGTGGTAAAAAGCTACTTTTTGAGCGGCATATCTGTCGGCAAAGCTAGGGCTCAATTCCCATAGGGAGTACTGGAGATCTGTCCACCCTATTAGCATGAATAAAGTAATAAAGTAATCCAATACCTATTTGGAGTAAACGTCTATTCTGGTAAGTGGGTAACCCAATAAATGTGTCTTTTACCTACATAAAACACTATCTAAATAATCCAATCATGTCACTTGTTCTTTGTCTTTTGTTAGCTGATGCTGTACTGTTTGTTTCTATTTAATCAATATTACATTCAAGAGATACTGTGATACTGTATTGTCAGTTCAACAACTCACTTGATTAAATGGTGCTGTGTCTCAGTGAAAGGCCTAAGGGATGGATCCTACTGATGAATGGTGCTAGAACATGTAGTGGCAGGCTGAGTAGCCGGGGAGGGTTAGTGGGTAGTGTGGGGGTGAGGGCTTGCTTGTTTTCGTTTTCTGCATACACAACACTTTAAGCGGATGTGAGCCTCTATGACCTTTTCATCCATTTGCCCTCCTGACCTCCAGCCACCTGACTCTTGTTTTTCAGTGGAGCCGGAGTTCAAGTATGTGGGGAACATGCACGGGAACGAGGTGCTTGGTCGGGAGCTGCTGATCCAGCTCTCCCAGTTCCTGTGTGAGGAATACCGGGCCGGAAACCAGAGGATCACACGCCTCATCCATGACACGCGCACCCACATCCTTCCTACCATGAACCCAGATGGTTATGAAGTGGCTGCCAAGCAGGTACTGACTGTGATGTTCACTACAGTTGTATTGATGTTGTCAACCCACCACCTCTCTCATGACTCATGATTAACCCTGAACAAAAATCGTGCATAATTTGGTCAGATGCTCGATTAAGTTCTAGGGGGAGACGTGATAGAGATTGAGGTCTCCACCTTCGCAAACAAAAACCCACAGCCAAATTTACCACGGGTATTACAATTGGGTTGTGTGCAGCTGCAATTGATTGATGATTACTTGTGTACTGCCAGCGGTGGGCATGTGGGCAGGATTGAAACAAACCCAACCTTCATTTATGTTGTGATGCAGTCATGACATTTACATTACATTTACATTTACGTCATTTAGCAGACGCTCTTATCCAGAGCGACTTACAAATTGGTGCATTCACCTTATAGCCAGTGGGATAACCACTTTACAATGTTTTTTTTTTTTTTTTTTTTTTAAATTTATTTTTCAATTTTTTTCTTCTTCTTTTTTGGGGGGGGGGGGGGGGGGGGGGGTGGGTTGGGGTAAGGGAGGGGTAGAAGGATTACTTTATCCTATCCCAGGTATTCCTTAAAGAGGTGGGGTTTCAAATGTCTCCGGAAGGTGGTGAGTGACTCCACTGTCCTGGCGTCGTGAGGGAGCTTGTTCCACCATTGGAGTGCCAGAGCAGCGAACAGTTTTGACTGGGCTGAGCGGGAACTATGCTTCCGCAGAGGAAGGGGAGCCAGCAGGCCAGAGGTGGATGAACGCAATGCCCTCGTTTGGGTGTAGGGACTGATCAGAGCCTGAAGGTACAGAGGTGCCGTTCCCCTCACAGCTCCATAGGCAAGCACCATGGTCTTAATTTCAATGGTAGAATCTGTCTATTCGCCTGCTCTGATGGCTCTTTTAACAATGGTAAATCTTAGCGCTGGCGGTAGCGCTATAGGTCTAGGGGTGTGTCAGAGCTATTTTTTTTCACATTATGATCGCAATAGCTGGCGTTTTTTATGAATAAATTAGTTGTAGATGTGACGAGGGCTGGTTACTCACTGGCCAATCAAAGTGTTCCATGGCTTAATATTGCATGTGGTTGTCTCAAGTTCTGTAGGTTATTGACGGTCTTTGTGTTGTCATCTACTCCAATTCGGCTGGGGCATATAATATTCTCATCCTAGTCCATTGTGGATTGATACTACAGTTTATTAAATAGCATAGGCTACAGTAACGAGTAATAGCAACAGTAAAAATAATATCCAGTGTGTGCTCAATATGTTTGAAGTGTTGGCAGTCAACATTGTTGTAATTGGCTTCAATGAGTATGTCCTACATGCACTTCTCCTAAAATAAAAAATTCTAGGCTCCAGCAAATGTTATTGTATGTGTGAGGCACGTTCTCAATAAGCAAGATATAGCCTAGCCCTACCATTGATACTGCATTATAGGACTGAATAATTTAAATACGTTTGGAGGAGCGCATCTTTGCTAACCGCTCTTTGGAAATGGGGATGGATACTTGAACAAGCTAAATGAAGTATGCAGGTAGGCATATGTGTGTATGTTTTAGGATGTGCGTATATTTTCAATTCAAGGCTCTCTCACGAATGGACGATTCAAACACATTTTATGGATAGGCTACTTGGCTGCAAGGCCAGGATATAAAAGACACACGACAACGTATTGCTGTTGAACGAGTAGCGTAAGGGTAGCCTACTGAGGGCTTGGTTTTTAATCAAGTGAAACGGAAAACGATGTCATGGCTTTAGAAGCTTCTGATAGGCTAATTGACATAATTTGAGTCAATTGGAGGTGTACCTGTGGATGTATTTCAAGGCCTACCTTCAAACTCAGTGCCTCTTTGCTTGACATCATGGGAAAATCAAAATAAATCAGACCTCAGAAAAGACCTCAGAAAAAAATGTGTACACCTCCACAAGTCTGGTTCATCCTTGGGAGCAACTTCCAAACACCTGAAGGTACCACGTTCATCTGTACAAACAATAGTATGCAAGTATAAACACCATGGGACCACACAGCCGTCATACCGCTCAGGAAGTAGACGCGTTCTGTCTCCTAGAGATTAACATACTTTGGTTCGAAAAGTGCAAATCAATCCCAGAACAACAGCAAAGGACATCGTGAAGATGCTGGAGGAAACAGGTACAAAAGTATCTATATCCACAGTAAAACGAGTCCTATATCGACATAACCTGAAAGGCCTCTCAGCAAGGAAGAAGCCACTGCTCCAAAACCGCCATAAAAAAGCCAGACTACGGTTTGCAACTGCAAATGGGGACAAAGATTGTACTTTTTGGAGAAATGTCCTCTAGTCTGATTAAACAAAATAATGACCATTGTTATGTTTGGAGGAAAAAGGGTGTGCCTTGCAAGCCGAAAAACACCATCCCAACCGTGAAGCACAGGGGTGGCAGCATCACGTTGTGGGGGTGCTTTGCTGGAGGAGGGACTGGTGCACTTCACAAAATAGATGGCATCATGAGTAAGGAAAATTATGTGGATATATTGAAGCAACATCTCAAGACATCAGTCAGGAAGTTCAAGCTTGGTCGCAAATGGGTCTACCAAATGGACAATGACCCCAAGCATACTTCCAAAGTTGTGAAAATATGGCTTAAGGACAACAAAATCAAGGTATTGGAGTGGCCATCACAAAGCCCTGACCTCAATCATATAGAACATTTGTGGGCAGAACTGAAAAAGCGTGTGCGAGCAAGGAGGCCTACAAATCTGACTCAGTTACAACAGCTCTGTCAGGAGGAATGGGCCAAAATTCACCCAACTTATTGTGGGAAGCATGTGGAAGGCTACGCGAAACTTTTGACCCAAGTTAAACAATTTAAAGTCAATGCTACCAAATACAAATTATGTAAACTTCTGACCCACTGGGAATGTGATGAAATAAATAAAAGCTGAAATAAATAATTCTCTCTACTATTATTCTGACATTTCGCATTCTTAAAATAAAGTGGTGAGATCCTAACTGACCTAGGACAGGGACTTTTTACTAGGATTAAATGTCAGGAATGTGAAAAACTGAGTTTAAATGTATTTGGCTAAAGTGTATGTAAACTTCCGACTTCAACTGTATGTGAGAATGCTATTAATTTACTACAGCTCTGCGTTCATCACCATAGTGCCCTCAAAGCTCATCACTAAGCTAAGGACCCTGGGCCTAAACACCTCCCTCTGCAACTGGATCCTGGACTTCCTGACGGGCCGCCCCCAGGTGGTAAGGGTAGGTAACAACACATCTGCCACGCTGATCCACAACACGGGGGCCCCTCAGGGGTGCGTGCTCAGTCCCCTCCTGTACTCCCTGTTCACCCATGACAGCATGGCCAGGCACGACTCCAACACCATCATTAAGATTGCCGACGACACAACAGTGGTAGGCCTGATCACCGACAACGATCGAGACAGCCTATAAGGAGGAGGTCAGAGACCTGGTCGTGTGCTGCCAGGATAACAACCTCTCCCTCAACGTGATCAAGACAAAGGAGATGATTGTGGACTACAGGAAAAAGAAGAGGACCGAGCACTCCCCCATTCTCATCGACGGGGCTGTAGTGGAGCAGGTTGAGAATTTCAAGTTCCTAGGTGTCCACATCACCAAACTATCAATGTCCAAACAAACCAAGACAGTCGTGAAGAGGGCACGACAAAGCCTATTCCCCCTCAGGACATTGAAAAGATTTGGCATGGGTCCTCAGATCAAAACATTCTACAGCTGCTCCATCGAGAGCATCCTGACTGGTTGCATCACTGCCTGGTATGGCAACTTCTCGTCCTCCGAAATCACTGGAGCCAAGCTTCCTGCCATCCAGGACCTCTATACCAGGCAGTGTCAGAGGAAGGCCCTAAAAATTGTCAAAGACTCTAGCCACCCTAGTCATAGACTGTTCTCTCTGCTACCGCACGGCAAGAAGTACCGGAGCACCAAGTCTAGGTCCAAAAGGCTTCTTAACAGCTTCTACCCCCCAAGCCATAAGACTCCTGAACCGCTAATCAAATGCCTACCAGGACTATTTGCAATGACCACAACCACACAACTTCTGACCACATCTAGTGACCACAACCACACAACCTCTGACTGCAACCACACAACTGCATTCCACATCTAGTGACCACAACCACAAAATTACATATCACAACCACACAACTTCTGACCACACATGTAACTACTGACCATGTCCACACAACTTTTTACCACAACCACACAACTACTGACCACAACTATTGAACCAGATAACTACTGACCTCTACTACCAACCACAACTTCTGACCAAATCTACCGACTATAGATGGAAATTAAAAATGATTTCACTATTTGAATAATAGAATCAAAGTACACATTTTTAAACTTCTTTCACTGCCAAAAAAAACATTTAAAGAGGTTTAGTAAGCCCCACAACTTTACTTCTAAAGTTACCATCTAGTTATTGTGGGGCTTGTACAGCAAGAGCCCCAGCTTAGATCTTCTTCTTCTTCTTCTTCTTCTTCTTCTTCTTCTTCTTCTTCTAATTATTATAATTATTATAATTATTATTATTACACACGCTACTCCTCCTACAGTTTAAGCTAGAAACGCCGTTCAAACTTCAAAAATTCGGAACAGTCTCGATCGAGTTGCTTGTATACAACTTTTTGATATCTGTTATACTTTTTACGTTATTCACTTTCTTGTCTTCTTTTTCTCCTCCATCCACTTTCATGGAATTTCTCAACATTCTAAGGCTCCCTATTGTGACATCATCCCTTCCAACTGCCATTATCTGTAAGTGAAATCATGCAACTTTTGACCCAAATCAGCTAATAATTCCACTTTACAAGAACTTAGACAAAAAGTTAAAGCGTTCCTATCTAAAGTTACAGCAGTTTAAGTAATCGCATCAACAACATTTTCTGTAACATTTATGAAAACAACTGCCATTTTTGACCACTACCCCAACAAGTTAAACAAAAAGTTAGAGCATATTGGATATTCATCTAGTTTTCTGCTATTCATATCTGTTCGCAGAATCCAAATATTCACTACGGAACTTACGGTACAGTTGTTTTTGTAGCTGCAATACCACGTGTTCTGTAGTGGAAATTCTAATCAATAATGAGGAGAGACAAGGTCAATCACCAATCAGGATATTACTTTATTCAAAATGTATTAAGGTAATAACGAGGCTGGTCGGCCCAACACTCTTGACTGTTGGGCTGAGAGCCCTGACACAAAGAATACAAAGATCTTTTATAGCAAAGATACATCCTCTTAGTCTACATGACAAATAACAGACGTGTGGAATGAGTCAAAAGGAGAGACTTGATATATGAGAAAGGAGAGTATCCCCCAGCCAGATTTAATTTGCCGTGAAGACTGTTCTTATTGTACAGAAACCAGAGTTTGGCCCCTAAGACAAGCATCCTCTCATCATTATCCATACCCGAGCCATCTATCCCTGGTACCTCATTATACACCAACACCAATTAATTCTATGGAATGCATGCTGTAGGTTTTATCACCAAACCATCGTAAATCTACTGTCAGTGTTAACACAGACACATGAGATTTATAAGAACCCTATTCTATTACAGAAAACAACCATTTGATGCAATAACAGTATTATAACATAATCTTGTGATTTTGCTCTCATATTCCCCCATTTTAAAGAGACATTAATACACATGTAGAAAGTGCATACATTCTTCATAGAACAAGAAGCATAAAAGCAAGGCTCAACCTCCTCCCAAGACACTTAGCACTGTCTCCCATTTCAACCTCCAACACATATTCTAAGCATTCTACCAATTTGTCTGGGGTGGTCATGATACACAGTCACCTGCACGAACCCATGAAGAAAAACAAAAGATGCATACAGTTTATATGATTCAAGGCTATATCTTCATAGACAGTGAAAAGCAAATATTTAATGCATAATGCAGTGCATGCAACAATGGAGTTAAATAAAATAAGCTTTAGTTATCTAGCACACTCCAATGGATCAGCATGGTGGAAATAACTATTTCCATCCCCATAACACCATCTGTAGAAAATATAATTAGCATATCTTGTTGGACAAATCCAGGTAGAAAATGTTTAAGAAAATGTATTCAGTTTAATGCCTAATGAACATGACCCAGGGCAAACATCATGATTCAACTATTTATAAGGCAATGCCTGTGGACTCTATGTGCCATTAGCATAGTTCCTGAGTATTATCATTATCATCAAAATGTAATTTGGTAATGGACATAGATTAGGATAAGTTTCACTCTCAGCATCAGAGATCACCCTCTCCTTTCACCAGGGCATGCTGAGTATGGGTGGTCCCGGCGATCGAACCCACTACCTTGGCGTTACAAGCGCCGTGCTCTACCAGCTGAGCTACAGAGGACCTTACTCAAATCAAATCAGTCAGTAAACAAATCATAATCAAAACCCATTAATTATCCAAACCAAATTTAGAATGACATTCTACAGTGATTCACATTGGTTCTATAACTCAAAGTTAAAAACCTCAACTTGGCACACTTCGACACTGGCAGAATGTACATTTATATTAACATACAGTATAATTATCCTATAATTCTAATATTAACTTCCTCATCACTATTATAATTACAGATCAGTATCTCAATGCATTCTTAATCTAAATTACTATAAATTTAGCAGTGTGTAGACCTCCACAATCAACCTGATACCCCAGAATAAGCTATTTGAGATAAGCCTAAATCAATTACGGGCACAGTTGACCAAACCCTTCCTTCCCCGGCACTCAATCTTCTGGCGTCTCCCCATTTTCTTCTTCAGACAGCTTTATAGTTCAAAATGGATGGCCCATGATCATGTCCCAATTTCAATGTCTCACCACCTCTACCCCCCATTATGTCTTGTCCATTTGCCAACCAGTATACCAGCAACATGAGAGAAGTTTTGGAACGGATCTCTCTCCATGCTCACTCCACGTGGACTCCTGTTGCTCTCCTGAGAGAAAAAGCATGAGAACAAAAGCAGTTGATAGCTTCGATTGGATGCTGTGTACCGGTTGCTGGCTCGGACTCAGGTCTCTCGGTAGAAGTGGTGCAGACAGGGCCGTATTGAACGCCATTTTCTTCAACCGGTTAGAGGGGGATTTGAGGTTCACACCGTTCTTGGCCGAATTATCCCTTTCATGCATATAGATATCTGTAGTCACGATCACCATAACCTCGAGAGAGGACAGATCAGAACAACAGTTTAGCTCAGTTAATTTCTGATTCAGGAAATCCAGACAAGCATTGACTATATGATAAATTATTACTTTTACCAATTATTCTTAATACACATTTCTAATATACTCCCCTTATCACACTCTCGGCTTCACCGCAGAGTCACAGGATCAGGAAGCTAGACCTCTAACCCATCGGGAGAAATCCCAACAATCCAGCAGACCCAATCTGGTGAGATTTGTATCGAAACAAAACAGAACAAAATAAAGAACACAACAATACACTCCAGATATAACAGACTGACCCTAGCCCCCGGCACATAGACTATTGCAGCATAGATACTGGAGGCTGAGACAGGGGGGGTCGGGTGACACTGTGGCCCCGTCCGACGATACCCCCGGACAGGGCCAACCAGGCAGGATATAACCCCACCCATTTTGCCAAAGCACAGCCCCCACACCACCAGAGGGATATCAACAGACCACCAACCTACTACCCTGAGACACGACGATCTCCTCCACTGCATGAGCCCGAGGGGGGCGACAAACCGGACAGGAAGATCACTCAAGTGACCCCTCCTAAGGACGGCATGGAAAGCACCAGTAATAGGGTCAGAGGCAGAGAATCCCAATGGAGAGACAGGAACCGGCCAGGCAGAGACAGCAAGGGAGGTTTGTCGCTCCAGTGCCTTTCCGTTCACCTTCGCACCCCTGGGCCAGACTACACTCAATCATAGAACCTACTGAAGAGATGAGTCTTCAGTAAAGACTTAAAGGTCGAGACCAAGTCTGCGTCTCTCACATGGATAGGCAGACCATTCCATAAAAATGGAGCTCTATAGGAGAAAGCCCTGTCTAGGGACAATAAGGAGGCCTGCGTCTTGTGACCGTAGCGTATGTGTAGGTATGTACGGCAGGACCAAATCGGAGAGATAGGTAGGAGCAAGCCCATGTAATGCTTTGTAGGTTAGCAGTAAAACCTTGAAATCATCCCTAGCCATAACAGGTAACAACACTATCAACAAGGCAGGTCCTACAGGCCCTAGTTTTGCCGCACCTGGACTATTGTTCAGTAGTGTGGACAGGTGCCACAAAGAGGGACTTAGGAAAATTACAATTGGCTCAGAACAGGGCTGCACGGCTGGCCCTTAAAAGTACACGGGGGAGCTAACATAAATTATATGCATTTCAATCTCTCATGGCTCAAAGTGGAAGAGAGATTGACTTCATTACTACTTGTTTTTGTAAGTGTTGACAAGCTGAATGTCCCGAGCTGTTTGTTTAAACTCCTAGCACACAGCTCGGACACCCATGCATACCCCACAAGACATGCCACCAGAAGTCTCTTCACAATCCCCAAGTCCAGAACAGACTATGGGAGGTGCACAGTACTACATAGAGCCATGACTACATGGAACTCTATTCCACATACCTGATGCAAGCAGTAGAATATATTTTTTTTAAACAGGTAGAAATACACCTTATGGAACAACGGGAACACACACACACACAGGTACAGACACACACATATGCACACAAGCGCTAAAACACGCACTATACATACACGTACTGACCACGACTACTGACCGCAATTCCTGACCACAACAAATCATCACAACTCCACTACTACTGACCACAACTACTGTCCACAGCCAAACAACTACTGATCACAACCACACAACTACTGACCACAACCACACAACTACTGACCACAACCACACAACCACTGACCAAAACCACTGACCACAATTAATAATCACAAAGACGTACTACTGACCAAAACCACACAACTATTGACCACACAACCACTGACCACAACTACCGACCACAATACAATTACTTACCACAACTACTGACCACAAACACACAACTGCTGGCCAAATCCAAACAATGACTTACCACAACTACTGACCACAACCACACAACTACTGATCACAACTAATAATCACAATTACTGACCACAACCACACAACTACTGACCACAGCCAAACAACTACTGACCAAAAATACTGACTACAACGACATAACTACTGACCACAACTAATGACCAAGACTACTGAACAAAACCAATGACCACAATTAATAATCACAAAGACGTTCTACTGACCAAAACCACACAACTATTGACCACACAAACACTGACCACAATTACCGACCACAATACAATTACTGACCACGACTACTAACCACAATTCCTGACCACAACAAATCATCACAACTCCACTACTACTGACCACAACTACTGTCCACAGCCAAACAACTACTGATCAACCACACAACTACTGACCACAACCACAGACCAAAACCACAATTAATAATCACAAAGACGTACTACTGACCAAAACCACACAACTATTGACCACACAACCACTGACCACAACTACCGACCACAATACAATTACTTACCACAACTACTGACCACAAACACACAACTGCTGGCCAAATCCAAACAATGACTTACCACAACTACTGACCACAACCACACAACTACTGATCACAACTAATAATCACAATTACTGACCACAACCACACAACTACTGACCACAGCCAAACAACTACTGACCAAAAATACTGACTACAACGACATAACTACTGACCACAACTAATGACCAAGACTACTGAACAAAACCAATGACCACAATTAATAATCACAAAGACGTTCTACTGACCAAAACCACACAACTATTGACCACACAACCACAGACCACAACTACCGACCACAATACAATTACTGACCACAATTCCTGACCACAACAAATCATCACAACTCCACTACTACTGACCACAACTACTGTCCACAGCCAAACAACTACTGATCAACCACACAACTACTGACCACAACCACAGACTAAAACCACTGACCACAATTAATAATCACAAAGACATACTACTGACCAAAACCACACAACTATTGACCACACAACCACTGACCACAACTACCGACCACAATATAATTACTTACCACAACTACTGACCACAAACACACAACTGCTGGCCAAATCCAAACAATGACTTACCACAACCACACAACTATTGATCACAACTAATAATCACAATTACTGACCACAACCACAAAACTACTGACCACAGCCAAACAACTACTGACCAAAAATACTGACTACAACCACATAACTACTGACCACAACTAATGACCAAGACTACTGAACAAAACCAATGACCACAATTACTGAATACAACCACACAACTACTGACCAAAACCACACAACTGCTCGCTACTAACCACAACAATTGACCATGCCTACTGACCACGACTACTGACCACAACTAATCACCACAATTCCACTACTACTGACCACAACTACTGTCCACAGCCAAACAACTACTGACCACAACCACACAACTACTGACCAAAACCACTGACCACAATTACTAACCACAACCACGTACTACTGACCAAAACAACACAACTATAGACCACACAACTACTGAACACAACTACTGACCACAAACACACAACTACTGGCCAAATAAAAACAATGACTTACCACAACTACTTACCACAAACACAGAACTACTGACCACAACCACACAATTACTGAATACACAACTACTGACCACAACTACTAATCACAACCACAGACCACAACTAATCACCATAACCACACATCTACTGAACCAAACAAATACTGACCACAACCACACAACTGCTCACCACAACAACACAACTACTGACAAAACAACTACTGTTCAGATCAACACAACTATTGACCACAACTAATGACCACAACCACTGACAACAACCAAACAACTACTGAGCACAACCACACAATTACTGAATACACAACTACTGACCACAACTCCTGACCACATCTCAATTGGGTTGAGGTCGGGGGATTGTGGAGGCCAGGTCATCTGATGCAGCACTCCATCACTCTCCTTCTTGGTCAAATAGCCCTTACACAGCCTGGAGGTGTGTTGGGTCATTGTCCTGTTGAAAAACAAATGATAGTCCTACTAAGCCCAAACCAGATGGGATGGCGTATCATTGCAGAATGCTGATGTAGCCATGCTGGTTAAATGTGCCTTGAATTCTAAATAAATCACAGACAGTGTCACCAGCAAAGCACCCCCACCCCATAACACCTCCTCCTTTATGCTTTACGGTGGGAAATACACATGCAGAGATCATCCGTTCACCTACACCGTGTCTCAAAAAGACACAGCGGTTGAAACCAAAAATCTCCAATATAGACTCCAGACCAAAGGACAAATTTCCACCGGTCTAATGTCCATTGCTCGTGTTTCTTCACCCAAGCAGGTCTCTTCTTATTATTGGTGTCCTTTAGTAGTGGTTTCTTTGCAGCAATTCGACCATGAAGGCCTGATTCACACAGTCCCCTCTGAACAGTTGATGTTGAGATGTGTCTGTTACTTGAACTCTGTGAAGCATTTATTTGGGTTGCAATTTCTGAGGCTGGTAACTCTAATAAACGTATCCTCTGCAGCAGAGGTAACTCTGGGTCTTCCTTTCCTGTTGCGGTCCTCATGAGAGCCAGTAACATCATAGCACTTGACGGTTTTTGCGACTGCACTTGAAGAAACTTTCAAAGTTCTTGAAATGTTCCGGTTTGACTGACCTTCATGTCAAAGTAATGATGGAATGTCATTTCTCTTTGCATATTTGAGCTGTTATTGCCATAATATGGACTTGGTCTTTTACCAAATAGGGCTATCTTCTGTCTACCCCACCTACCTTGTCAAAACAAAACAGATTGGCTCAAACACATTAAGAAGGAAAGAAATTCCACAAATTAACTTTTAACAAGGCATACCTGTTAATTGAAATGCATTCCAGGTGACTACCTCATGAAGCTGGTTGAGAGAATGCCAAGAGTATGCAAAGCTGTCATCAAGGCAAAGGGTGGCTATTTGAAGAATCTCAAAAATAATTTGATTTGTTTAACACTTTTTTGGTTACTACATGATTCCATGTGTTATTTCATAGTTTTGATGTCTTCACTATTATTCTATAATGTAAAAAATAGTACAAATAAAGAAAAACTGAGTAGGTGTGTCCAACCTTTTGACTGGTAGTATATATATATATATATATATATATATATATATATATATATATATATATATATATATATATATATATATATATATATATATATATATATATATATATATATATATATATATATATATATATACTGAGCGTACAAACATTAAGGACACCTTCTAATATTGAGTTGCCGTTTTGCCCTCAGAACAGCCTCAATTCATCGGGGCATGGACTCTAAATGGTGTCAAAAGTGTTACACAGTGATGCTGGCCCATGTATTTGTATTTGTTATGGATCCCCATTAGTTGCTATCAAGGCAGCAGCTACTCTTCCTGGGGTCCAGCAAAATTAAGGCAGTTCATACAATTTTAAAAACATTACAATACATTCACAGATTTCACAACACACTGTGTGCCCTCAAGCCCCTACTCCACCACTACCACATAAAGTGGGGGGAAAAAGTATTTAGTCAGCCACCAATTGTGCAATTTCTCCCACTTAAAAAGATGAGAGAGGCCTGTTATTTTCATCATAGGTACACGTCAACTATGACAGACAAATTGAGGAGAAAAATTCCAGAAAATCACATTGTAGGATTTTTAATGAATTTATATGCAAATTATGGTGGAAAATAAGCATTTGGTCACCTACAAACAAGCAAGATTTCTGGCTCTCACAGACCTGTAACTTCTTCTTTAAGAGGCTCCTCTGTCCTCCACTCGTTACCTGTATTAATGGCACCTGTTTGAACTTGTTATCAGTATCACTGCTTGACTGATGGACCTTACAGATAATTGTATGTGTGGGGTACAGAGTTCAGGTAGTTATTCAAAAATCATGTTAAAATCTATTATTGCACACAGAGTGAGTCCATGCAACTTATGTGCCTTGTTAAGCACATATTTACTCCTGCACTTATTTAGGCTTGGCATAACAAAGGGTTTGAATACTTATTGAATTCAGCTTTTCATTTTATTATATTGTAAATATTTCAAAAAACATAATTCCACTTTGACATTATGGGGTATTGTGTGTAGACCAGTGACAAAAAAAAATCTACATGTTATCAATTTTAAATTAAGGCTGTAACACAAAAAAATATGGAAAAAGTCAAGGGGTGTGAATACTGAAGGCACTGTATTTAATCTATTTTAATAGTTGTGAAAAATGCCTATTCTCAAGGTCTTTCAGCTACAGTGGGGGAAAAAAGTATTTAGTCAGCCACCAATTGTGCAAGTTCTCCCAATTAAAAAGATGAGAGGCCTGTAATGTTCATCATAGGTACACGTCAACTATGACAGACAAATTGAGAGAGAAAAAATCCAGAAAATCACATTGTAGGATTTTTAATGAATTTATTTGCAAATTATGGTGGAAAATAAGTATTTGGTCACCTACAAACAAGCAAGATTTCTGGCTCTCACAGACCTGTAACTTCTTCTTTAAGAGGCTCCTCTGTCCTCCACTCGTTACCTGTATTAATGGCACCTGTTTGAACTTGTTATCAGTATAAAAGACACCTGTCCACAACCTCAAACAGTCACACTCCAAACTCCACTATGGCCAAGACCAAAGAGCTGTCAAAGGACACCAGAAACAAAATTGTAGACCTGCACCAGGCTGGGAAGACTGAATCTGCAATAGGTAAGCAGCTTGGTTTGAAGAAATCAACTGTGGGAGCAATTATTAGGAAATGGAAGACATACAAGACCACTGATAATCTCCCTCGATCTGGGGCTCCACGCAAGATCTCACCCCGTGGGGTCAAAATGATCACAAGAACAGTGAGCAAAAATCCCAGAACCACACGGGGGGACCTAGTGAATGACCTGCAGAGAGCTGGGACCAAAGTAACAAAGCCTACCATCAGTAACACACTACGCCGCCAGGGACTCAAATCCTGCAGTGCCAGACGTGTCCCCCTGCTTAAGCCAGTACATGTCCAGGCCCGTCTGAAGTTTGCTAGAGTGCATTTGGATGATCCAGAAGAGGATTTGGAGAATGTCATATGGTCAGATGAAACCAAAATAGAACTTTTTGGTAAAAACTCAACTCGTCGTGTTTGGAGGACAAAGAATGCTGAGTTGCATCCAAAGAACACCATACCTACTGTGAAGCATGGGGGTGGAAACATCATGCTTTGGGGCTGTTTTTCTGCAAAGGGACCAGGACGACTGATCCGTGTAAAGGAAAGAATGAATGGGGCCATGTATCGTGAGATTTTGAGTGAAAACCTCCTTCCATCAGCAAGGGCATTGAAGATGAAACGTGGCTGGGTCTTTCAGCATGACAATGATCCCAAACACACCGCCCGGGCAACGAAGGAGTGGCTTCGTAAGAATCATTTCAAGGTCCTGGAGTGGTCTAGCCAGTCTCCAGATCTCAACCCCATAGAAAATCTTTGGAGGGAGTTGATATTCCGTGTTGCCCAGCGACAGCCCCAAAACATCACTGCTCTAGAGGAGATCTGCATGGAGGAATGGGCCAAAATACCAGCAACAGTGTGTGAAAACCTTGTGAAGACTTACAGAAAACGTTTGACCTGTGTCATTGCCAACAAAGGGTATTTAACAAAGTATTGAGAAACTTTTGATATTGACCAAATACTTATTTTCCACCATAATTAGCAAATAAATTCATTACAAATCCTACAATGTGATTTTCTGGATTTTTTTTTCTCGTTTTGTCTGTCATAGTTGACGTGTACCTATGATGAAAATTACAGGCCTCTCTCATCTTTTTAAGTGGGAGAACTTGCACAATTGGTGGCTGACTAAATACTTTTTTCCCCACTGTATCTACAGTACAAAATCCATGTGTACGTGTGTGTATAGTTATATGTTATCATGTGTGTGTATGCATGTGTCTGTGCCTATGTTTGTGTTGCTTCACAGTCCCCGCTGTTCCATAAGTTTTTTTTTTGTATCTGTTAAAAAAAAAAAAAAAAAAAATTTTACTACTTGCATCAGTTACTTGATGTGGAATAGAGTTCCATGTAGTCATGGCTCTATGTAGTACTGTGTTTCTCCCATAGTCTGTTCTGGACTTGGGGACTGTGAAGAGACCTCTGGTGGCATGTCTTGTGGGGTATGCATGGGTGTCCGAGCTGTGCACCAGTAGTACAAACAGACATCTCGGTGCATTCAACATGTCAATACCTCTCATAAATACAAGTAGTGATGAAGTCAATCTCTCCTCCACTTTGAGCCAGGAGAGATTGACATGCATATTATTAATATTAGCTCTCTGTGTACATCCAAGGGCCAGCCGTGCTGACCTGTTCTGAGCTAATTGCAATTTTTCAAAGTCCTTTTTTGTAGCACCTGACCACACGACTAAACAGTAGTACAGCTGTGACAAAACTAGGGCCTGTAGGACCTGCCTTGTTGATAGTGCTTTTAAGAAGGTAGAGCAGCGCTTTATTATGGACATATTTCTCCCCATCTTAGCTACTGTTGTATCAATATGTTTTGACCATGACAGTTTACAATCCAGGGTTACGCCAAGCAGTTTAGTCACCTCAACATGCTCAATTTCCACATTATTTATTAAAAGATTTAGTTGAGGTTTAGGGTTTAGTGAATGATTTGTCCCAAATACAATCCTTTTAGTTTTAGAAATATTTAGGACTAATTTATTTCTTGCCACCCACTCTGAATCTAATTGCAACTCTTTGTTAAGTGTTGCAGTCATTTCAGTCGCTGTAGTAGCTGATATGTATAGTGTTGAGTCATCTGCATACATAGACACTCTGGCTTTACACAAAGCCAGGGGCATGTCATTAGTAAAGATTGAAAAAAGTAATGGGCCTAGACAGCTGCCTTGGCCTCTACTCCGAATTCATATTCATTATATAAATAGGCCCATTTAATTTTGTCTGGCTTGCCGTTCCAAATAAAATGGAATATTTTTTTCTCATATAATTTAAAAAACTTCGCTAGGCGTAGGCAAGACCATAAGCAAATAGGTAAACTAGGATAATACTAAAGAGTTAAATCAGGGTGATTTTCCCACAAATTGACAGGCACCTACCTTTCCATGGTAGCAAGATCTTATCTATTTTTGCTAACTTTCTTTTATAATTTATTGAAGTGAGATCATTTATTTCCTTTGGGATATGTATTCCGAGTATATCCACATCACCATCAGACCATTTTATTGGTAAACTACATGGCAATGTAAAAATTATATTTTTTTATTGATCCAATACGTAATATAGTACATTTGTCATAATTTGGTTGTAATCCAGAGAGGTTAAAACATGTATCTAGATCCTCTATGAGGATGTGGAGTGATTCTAGTTGTGGATTTAAAAGAAAACATGAATCATCAGCGTACAATGACACCTTTGTTTTTAAGCCCTGGATTTCTAATCCCCTGATATTATTGTTGGATCTGATTTTAATAGCTAACATCTCGATGGCCACAATAAATAGATATGCCGATAGTGGACAACCTTGTTTCACTCCTCTTGACAGGAAATATCTATTACCAAATATTTAAAATGAGAAACGATTGAGATTCCCTAAGTAGATAGGGTCTTGAAAGGCAGTAGGGCAGGTTTGGTTAGATTTATTTCATAACTTGAGATGGAGCTGAATTTGTGTATGATCTTCAAAGCTTTTGGTAGGGATTGAGATACATTGTCTAGATAAAGTAAAATATCGTCAGCGTATAATGAGATGACGTGATCCGCGAATTGAGAGATATTGGTGTAATTTATTTCGATTGTCGAATTGCCTGGGCCAGGGGCTCCATAGACAATAAAAATAGCAGAGGTGAGATGGAATCACCTTGCCTGCTACTTTTAGTTATTCTGAACAGAACAGAGCATGTATTGCCTGTTACTACTATTACTATGGCTGAGAATTTAGCATAGTATTTTAATCATATTAACAGTAAGCTTTTCAGCGTTACTGATAGTTACAAATAAGATATTTCGGCACCGATTAATGGTAAAAAAAAAAGGTATGAGTAATAAAATAAGAAACACTTAACCTAAAGTGTAACAACCATGTTTGATAATGGGTGGAGTCCTTACCTTTTTTTAAATATACTGAACAAATATATAAAAACGCAACATGCAACAATTTCAAAGATTTTGCTGTCAATTGAAATAAATTCAGTAGGCCCTAATCTATGGATTTCACATGACTGGGGAGCCAGGCCCAGTCAATCAGAATGAGTTTTTCCCCACAAAAGGGCTTTATTACAGACAGAAATACTCCTCAGCACCCCTTCTGACGATCCCGCAGGTGAAGAAGCCGGATGTGGAGGTCCTGGGCTGGTGTGGTTACACGTGGTCTGCGGTTGTGAGGCCGGTTGGACGTACTGCCAAATTCTCTAAAACGATGTTGAAGACGGCTTATGGTAGAGAAATTAACATTAAATCTGGCAATAGCTCTGGTGGACATTCCTGTAGTCAGCATGCCATTTGCACGTTCCCTCAAAACCTGAGACATCTGTGTTGCATGACAAAATGGCACATTTTAGAGTGGCCTTTTATTGTCCCCAGCACAAGGTGCACCTGTGTAATGATCATGCTGTTTAATCAGCTTCTTGATATGCCACACCTGTCAGGTAGATGGATTATCTTGACAAAGGATAACATTCACACAAACAGGGATGTCAACAAATTTGTGCACACAATTTGACAGAAATAAGCTTTTTGTGCGAATGGAACATTTCTAGGCTCTTTTATTTCAGCTCATGAAACATGGGACCATTACTTTACATGTTGCTTTTATATTTTTGTTCAGTGTAAAAGTGAAATTAGTGCTGTATTTACATCCCTTCCAAATAAAACCTTTGTGAATGGCTGTTAATCATTTCAAGTAACAGTGGACCTAATTGGTTCCAAAATGTTAAATAGACCTCAGGAAGAATACCATCACAGGACTACCGTCATGTTATCCAATGCCCTTTTGAGTTCATGGAGAGAGATTTGGGCTCCCAGCAAGCCGGCTTCCTCAGTTGAGAGAAGAGTTCTTATGTATTTTAATAATAACTCTATCTGGCTTGTTTTGGATTTACAATCAGAAGTGTACAATTCTTTACAGAAATGGGAGAATCTTTGCTTGATTAATATGGATTCTGATAGTAATTCACCTGATTCAGATTCAATAGTTCAAATAAAATAAAATAAAATATTTGCCACATACACGTGTTTTGCAGATGTTATTGCGGGTGTAGCGAAATGCTTGTGCTTCTAGCTCCGACAGTGCAGTAATATCTAACAATTTCACAACATATACCCAATACACAAAAATCTAGTAAGGAATGGAATTTAAGAATATATACATATATGGACAAGCAATGACAGAGCGGCATGGACTAAGATACAGTAGAATATCATAGAACAGAATACAGTATATACATATGAGATGAGTAGAGTAAGATATGTAAACATTATTAAAGTGACTAGTGTTCCATTTCTTAAAGTGGCCAGTGATTTCAGTAGGCAGTAGCAGCCTCTAATGTGCTAGTGATGGCTATTTAACAGTCTGATGGCCTTGATATCGAAGCTGTTTTTCATTCTCTTGGTCCCAGCTTTGATGCACTTGTAGTGACCTTGCCTTCTGGATGATAGCGGGGTAAAGAGGCAGTGGCTCGGGTGGTTGATATCCTTGATGATCTTTTTGGTCTTCCTGTGACATCGGGTACTGTAGGTGTCTTGGAGGGCGAGTAGTTTGCCCCCGGTAATGCGTTCGGCACACCGCACCACCCTCTGGAGAGCCCTGCGGTTGCGGGTGGTGCAGATGCCATACCAGGCGGTGATACAGCCCGACAGGATGCTCTCAATTGTGCATCTGTAAAAGTTTGTGAGGTTTTAGGTGCCAAACCAAATTTCTT
Organism: Coregonus lavaretus; assembly: GCF_964263955.1. Lineage (NCBI taxonomy): Eukaryota > Metazoa > Chordata > Actinopteri > Salmoniformes > Salmonidae > Coregonus > Coregonus lavaretus. The sequence goes on along the minus strand of NC_139988.1, from coordinate 76,136,821 downwards.
CAGCCGCCTGAGGTTGAGGAGGCTCTGTTGCGCCTTCTTCACCACACTGTCTGCGTGGGTGGACCATTTCAGTTTGTCAGTGATGTGTACGCCAAGGAACTTGAAGCTTTCCACCTTCTCCACTGCGATCCCATCGATGTGGATAGGGGGGTGCACCCTCTGCTGTTTCCTGAAGTCCACGATCATCTCCTTTGTTTTGTTGACGTTGAGTGAGAGGTTATTTGCCTGGCACCACACTCCCAGAGCCCTCACCTCCTCCCTGTAGGCGGTCTCGTCATTGTTGGTAATCAAGCCTACTACTGTTGTGTCTTGATGATTGAGTTGGAGGCGTGCTTGGCCACGCAGTCATGGGTGAACAGGGAGTACAGGAGGGGGCTGAGCACGCACCCTTGTGGGGCCCCAGTGTTGAGGATCAGCGAAGTGGAGATGTTGTTTCCTACCTTCACCACCTGGGGGCGGCCCGTCAGGAAGTCCAGGACCCAGTTGCACAGGGCGGGGTTTAGTCCCAGGGCCTCGAGCTTAATGATGAGCTTGGAGGGTACTATGGTGTTGAATACCTGAGCTAGTCAATGAACAGCATTCTTACATAGGTATTCCTCTTGTCCTGATGGGATAGGGCAGTGTGCAGTGTGATGGCGATTGCATCGTCTGTGGATCTATTGGGGCGGTAAGCAAATTGAAGTGGATCTAGGGTGACAGGTAAGGTAGAGGTGATATGATCCTTGACTAGTCTCTCAAAGCACTTCATGATGACAGAGGTGAGTGCTACGGGGCGATAGTCATTTAGTTCCGTTACCTTTGCTTTCATGGGTACAGTAACAATGGTGGACATCTTGAAGCATGTGGGAACAGCAGACTGGGAAAGGGAGAGATTGAATATGTCCTTAAACACACCAGCCAGCTGGTCTGCGCATACTCTGAGGACTCGGCTAGGGATGCCGTCTGGGCCGGCAGCCTTGCGGGGGTTAACATGCTTAAATGTCTTACTCATGTCGGCCACAGAGAAGGAGATGCCACAGTCCTTGGTAGTGGGCCTCGTCGGTGGCACTGTGTTATCCTCAAAGCGGGCAAATACGTTTTTTAGCTTGTCTGGAAGCGAGATGTCGGTGTTCGGCGACGTGGCTGGTTTTCCTTTTGTAGTCCATGATTGTCTGTAGACCCTGCCACATGTCTCGTGACTGAGCTGTTGAATTGCGACTCCGCTTTGTCTCTATACTGATGTTTTGACAGTTTAATTGCCTTGCGGAGTGAGTAGCTATATTCTGCCATATTCCCAGTCACCTTGCCATGGTTAAATGCGGTTGTTCAGTGTTGTGTGAATGCTGCCATCTATCCACGGTTTCTGGTTAGGGTAGGTTTTAATAGTCACAGTTGGCACAACATCACCTATACACTTCCTGATAAACTCCGTCACCGTTTCAGTGTATTCGTCCAAATTATTTTCGCAAGCTACCTGGAACATATCCCGGTCTGTGTGATCAAAACAATCTTGAAGTGTGGATTTCGATTGGTCAGACCAGCGTAGAATAGTCCTTAGCACGGGTACTTCCTGTTTGAGTTTCTGCCTATAGGAAGGGAGGAGCAAAATGGAGTCGTGGTCAGATTTGCCGAAAGGAGGGCGGGGGAGGGCCTTATAACCATCCCGGAAGTTCGAATAGCAATGGTCGAGGATTTTAGCAGCGCGAGTACAACAGTCGATATGTTGATAGAACTTCGGCAGCCTAGTCCTCAAATTTGCTTTGTTAAAATCCCCGGCTACAAGAAATGCAGCCTCAGGATATGTGGTTTCCAGATTGCATAAAGTCCAGTGAAGTTCTTTGAGGGATGTCTTGGTATCGGCTCAAGGGGGAATATACACGGCCGTGACTATAACCAAAGAAAATTATCTTGGGAGATAATAAGGTCGGCATTTGATTGTGAGGTATTCTAGGTCGGGTGAACAGAAGGACTTGAGTTCCTGTATGTTACTACAACTACACCATGAGTCGTTAATCATGAAACACACACCTCCACCCTTCTGCTTCCCGGAGAGACATTTATTCCTGTCTGTGCGATGAACTGAGAACCCATCTGGCTCAACCGATTTCGATAGATTATCCCCAGAGAGCCATGTTTCCGTGAAACAAAGTATGGTACAGGCCTTGATGTCTCTCTAGAAAGAAATCCTTGCCCAGAGCTCGTCGAGCTTGTTAACCAGAGACTGAACATTAGCGAGTAGTATACCTAGAAGCGGTGGGTGGTGTGCACGCCTCCTAAGTCAAACCAGCAGGCCGCTCCGAGTGCCTCTCCTCCGCCGGTGATGTTTTGGGTCATCCGCTGGAATCAGTTCAATTGCCCTGGGGAGAGTAAACAAAGGATCTGCTTCGGGAAAGTCGTATTCCTGGTCATAATGCTGGTGAGTTACCGCCGCTCTGATATCCAATTGTTTTCCCCGGTTGTATGTAATGATACAAAACCCTGAGCTAATAATGTAAAAAATTATACATAAAAAAACTAGTCGCGAGGCCGCCATCCTCGTCGGCGCCAGGGCCAATCTGTTGCAATATTCACTAATTGATCATTGCTGCAAAGCTTGTTAGCCAGTAGATGACTGAGTCGATTACCATGGAAGTAATGGTTGAGTCTGACTCGATGGATGGCAAATTCTGCTCTCTGTCTTATCAATAGATTTAGTTCTGTCTTGACTTTGAAGAGAGTGAAACAAGTGTTTGTTGAGAACGCTCTAACATCGTTAACAGCTATCTTCTTTAATTGTGATTTATTCAGCCCAGTTCTTATATCTTTCTTATATTACAGTTGCATTGTTATTAATAAAACCTTTAATGGCGTCCCATAAAATCAGAGGATCAACAACTGAATTTTTTATAATCATTATGAATTCATTCAATTCAGTTTCAAATTGTTCACAGAAAGTAGGACTTTGTAGTAAAGAAACATTAAAGCAACATCTTGTGGCTCTTTTAGGAGATTCTGAAATTTGTATCTGGCAGTAATAAGCATGATGATCAGATAGGCTCATATCAAATTTATATTTTCTTGATTAAAGAAAATAGAGGAGTAGATATAGTACAAAATCGATTTGGGACAATGTTTTGCGCCTATTTGAATAGAACGTGTACTCTTTTGCTTTAGGGTTATGAGCTCGCCAGGCATCAATGAGGATGTAATCAGAGTCTATGTTGGAGAGCCTTGGTTGCCTGTGGATTGTAGTTGGTCTTCTTAGATTTGTCCCGCATGTCCAGAATGGCATTAATGTCTGTCCCAATAACCAGTTGGAATTTAGTTAATTCTAACAATATGCTGTTCAGAGAATCAAAAAACGTAGGATCATATGAATTTGGAGAATACACATTAATAAAGGCAATTTTCTTCCATTATGGATACATTTAAGGAAAGTGATTCTGACTTCTTGGTCTTTGCCTTTACCAAGGATGGTGATTTTGAGTTTCGTATATATCACCCTTAATTTTGTTTGGGGTTGATGAAAAAGCAACCGGTTTGTACAAATGGTTCTCTTTTCTATGTGTGTTCTTTTGGAGCAGGTGTTTTTTTTTTAGCATTGCTATATCAATAGGGTTTCTTGCTAGAATATCAAGACTGCTGGAATACTTTATAGGAAAATTAATGCCTTTCAAATCCCAGGAAAGAATAGATAGTGTTGCCATTGTTTTTCTAAAATGTAATTGTTATCTTTAGTTAAGATAAGCCCATAAAATAAAAAGCAGGACCCACAGGGAAACACAACCATGGTCGCATCCCACCCAGAAGACCCTCTATATAAATCGTTCCCCCTTCCTATGTAAATGTCCTGGACCATAGGCAATATAATTATAACAAGTTCAGTGCTCAGCAATAATAATTATAATATTGTTTGATTATCTCTTCCAACTTTCCAGGTCATGGAGTCGCACCGCTGTCCCGTTGGCTGTCTACTCCAGACTTTCCACTTTGGTTGAATAGGTATCCACTTTAGCAATGAGAAATGCCAATGATTCATTTACCGGTTTTAATTGTAAGTCGAGGGCAGAGGTAATCTCCTCATGAACAATCTCTTGTATAGTAGCAGCCAGCTCTTTCTGTTGTCTGGTGTTGAGAGATGCCCTTTACCCACAGTTGAATTGTGGACTGACAAAATCTAGCTGCTGGAGTGTAATAAACCTGCTAGTTATTTCCTGTCACACAATTAACAAGTTTTAGGAAATATGTCTGTTAATTCATAGTAATTTGCAAAAGAAAGCCATGAAAATGCCACGCGTTCGTTTACAGACGGGACGGACCAAGGCGCAGCATGATATACGTACATGTTTATTTGGAACCAATAAACAAGCGACAACACAACAAACTAAACGAAACGTGAAGTCCACGGTACACAAACAACATACCTCACACGGAACAAGATCCCACAACCCACTAGTGCCAATAGGCTGCCTAAGTATGGTCCCCAATCAGAGACAACGAGCGACAGCTGCCTCTGATTGGGAACCACACCGGCCAACATAGATCTAGACATACTAGAACCTAACACATAGAACAAGCACAACAAGGAATATACACACCCTGACTCAACATATAAGCGTCCCCTGAGTCAGGGCGTGACAGCATTTCAATGCATGCCAGCGAAACCGGAATGTCTTGATGTTATTCAAGGGCACATTGCTATATCTCTTGATCTGTTTGACTCAGAGTGATGAAAGTTTGCACACATGCTCAAGGATATGACTCTAGCTAACCTATGGTTGAGTTTGGACACATTGTGGCATTGTTGGACAGGAAAAAACATTAATGCAAGCTCATTGCCTCATAGCGGCCATATTGTTTCAACTAGAGTCTTGGAAAATATTGTATTTGAAGATGTGCATCCATAGATGCTATATACCAAATGTGGTGCCGATCTGTACAGCGATTCTGGAGAATAATATTTTTAAAGTAGTCAACATTGTTGAAAATTGTCCAAAATACATCAAAAGCATATTATATTGCATGGTCAGTTTCATTTTGAGTTCTGATATTTGGCAAGCATGGTAAACAATACAGAATTAACTCATCCTAGGGCAATTTGTCAAATTTTTCCTGATGGTGGCACAGTGGGTCCATAGCTAAACCCCAGCATTGCTGTTTGCAGCTCCTGTATATTTTTTATTTTTAGGGGTTCAGTAGCCTCGTTGCGAAGCAGGCTTTCCTAAAACGTATATGTTAAACCAGTCAAATGTAGTCAAATGTGTTGCTTGGGCGGAGCTCCAATGGTGCTCACCAGATTAGTGCAGTAGGAGCAACAGTGCGTGAAGACAAAATATATGAAGTGATATTTTGCTGTAAAGGCTAGCATGAGGGACAAGAAATAGCTAGCTAAAATGAGGTTTGTTTTGAGCAAAGTCAGCTAACCTTGTAAGCTACCTAGGTATAACTAAGTAGCTAGCTACTAGCTAGTTAAATTTCTCTCACGTGTATACAGCCAACAAAATGTTAATAAAAACAGCATATTATTGACCTAAAAGGTTAGCCGCGTTAGCCCAGTCGCTAGTTTATCCAGGGTTAGTGATACATAGAGAAACCATGTACTATCTATCTATGGGAACAACTGCAATAATTTTGCAAGCAACATTGCTAAAATGAATAAAATAAAATAAAATGAACCTAATACAATTTTACCTGTGGAGGTGTTGCTGTTTATATACAGAACCACATTCCTGTGAAGATTAGAGAGGATCTCATGTTAAATACCGTTTAAGTAATATGGCTACAGGTTCATCTGCCTCACCTAAAACCAATTCTGGTGGGAAGCTGCTATAGACCACCAAGTGCTAACAGTCAGTATCTGGATAACGTGTGAAATGCTTGATAATGTATGTGATATCAATAGAGAGGTATACTTTCTGGGTGATTTAAATATTGACTAGCTTTCATCAGGCTGCCCACTCAAGAGAAAGCTTCAAACTGTAACCAGTGCCTGCAACCTGGTTCAGGTTATCAGTCAACCTAACAGGGTGGTTACAAACAGTACAGGAATTAAATCATCAACATGTATTGATCATATCTTTACTAATGCTGCAGAGATTTGTTTGAAAGCAGTATCCAAATCAATTGGATGTAGTGATCACAATATAGTAGCCATATCTAGGAAAACCAAAGTTCCAAAGGCTGGGCCTAATATTGTGTATAAAAGGTCATACAATACGTTTTGTAGTGATTCCTATGTTGTTGATGTAAAGAATATATGTCGGTCCGTGGTGTGTAATGAGGAGAAAACAGACACTGCACTTGACACATTTATGAAATTGCTTATTCCAGTTACTAATAAGCATGCACCCATTAATAAAATGACTGTAAAAACTGTTAAATCCTTGTGGATTGATGAGGAATTGAAAAATTGCATGGTTGAGAGGGATGAGGCAAAAGTAATGGCAAATAAGTCTGGCTGCACAACCGATTGGCAAACGTATTGCAAATTGAGAAATCATGTGACTAAACTGAATAAAAATAAGAAAAAGAACACTATGAAACAAACATAAATTATGTAAAGAATGATAGTCAAAAGCTTGTGAGCACCTTAAATGAAATTTTGGGAAAAAAGGCAAACTCAGCTCCATCATTCATTGAATCAGATGGCTTATTCATTACAAAACCAATGATTTTTTTCATTGGCAAGATTAGCAAACTTATGCATGACATGCCAGCAACAAACGCTGACACTACACATCCAAGTAAATCTGACCAAATTATGAAAGACAAGCATTGTAATTTTGAATTCCGTAAAGTGAGTGTGGAAGAGGTGAACAAATTATTGTTGTCTATTAACAATGACAAGCCACCGGGGTCTGACAACTTGGATGGAAAATTGCTGAAGATAATAGCGGACGATATTGCCACTCCTATTTGCCGTATTTTCAATTTAAGCCTACTAGAATGTGTGTGCCCCCAAGCTTGGAAGGAAGCAAAAGTCATTCCGCTACCTAAGAATAGTAAAGCCCCCTTTACTGGCTCAAACAGTGGGTTCGATCCCCGGGACCACCCATACGTAAAAATGTATGCACACATGACTGTAAGTCACTTTGGATAAAAGCGTCTTCTAAATAGCATATTATATTATATTATTATAAACAGCCGACTACTTAGCCTGTTACCAACCCTTAGTAAACTATTGGAAAAAAGTGTGTTTGACCAGATACAATGCTATTTTACTGTAAACAAATTGACAACAAACTTTCAGCATGCTTATAGAAAAGGACATTCAACAAGCACAGCACTTATACAAATTACTGATGATTGGCTGAGAGAAATTGATGATAAAAGGATTGTGGGGGCTGTTTTGTTAGACTTCAGTGCGGCTTTTGACATTATCGATCATAGTCTGCTGCTGGAAAAACGTGTGTTATGGCTTTACACCCCCTGCTATAATTTGGATAAAGAGTTACTTGTCTAACAGAACACAGAGGGTGTTCTTTAATGGAAGCCTCTCAAACATAATCCAGGTAGAATCAGGAATTCCCCAGGGCAGCTGTCTAGGCCCCTTGCTTTTTTCCATCTTTACTAACGACATGCCACTGGCTTTGAGTAAAGCCAGTGTGTCTATGTATGTGGATGACTCAACACTATACACGTCAGCTACTACAGCAACTGAAATAACTGTAACACTTAAAGAGTATGGACAACATAGATGGGAAACTATTGAGAATGTTAACAGACTGTATTGCCACCCCTATTTGCCATGCCTTTAACCAAAGCCTAAAGGAGCGTTTGTGTCCATAGGTGTGGCAGGAAGCTAAAGTAATTTCACTACCTAAAAATAGTAAAGCACTCTTTGCTGCCCAATCAGTTTGCTGCCTGTTCTTAGTAAACTGATGGAGAGAATTGTGTTTGAACAAATACAATGCTATTTTTTAAAGAACACATTGACTACTGACATTCAGCATGCATATAGGGAAGGGCAATAAACTTGTACCTCACTGTGCATCGGCAGGACAGAACAGCTACGTCTGATAAGACGAGGGGTGGGGGTGTGTGTCTGTTTGTCAATAACAGCTGGTGCGCGATGTCTAATATTAAGGTAGTCTCGAGGTATTGCTCGCCTGAGGTAGAGTACCTCATGGTAAGCTGTAGACCACACTATCTACCAAGAGTTTTCATCTATATATTTCGCAGCTGTCTATTTACCGCCACAAACCGACGCTGGCACTAAGACCGCACTCAACGAGCTGTATAAGGCCATATGCAAATAAAAAAATGCTCATCCAGAAGCGGCGCTCCTAGTGGCCAGGGACTTTAATGCACTAACTCTAGACCACCTTTACTCCACACATAGAGATGCATACAAAGCTCTCCCTCGCCCTCCATTTGGAAAATCTGACCACAATTATATCCTCCTGATTTCTACTTACAAGCAAAATCTAAAGCAGGAAATACCAGTGACTCGCTCAATACGGAAGTGGTCAGATTATGCGGATGCTACGCTACAGGACTGTTTTTCTAGCACAGACTGGAATATGTTCCGGAATTCATCAAATGGCATTGAGGAGTATACCACCTCAGTCACCGGCTTCATCAATAAGTGCATTGACGACGTCGTCCCCACAGTGACCGTATGTACATATCCCAACCAGAAGCCATGGATTACAGGCAACATCCGCACTGAGCTAAAGGGTAGAGCTACCGCTTTCAAGGAGCGGGACACTAATCCGGACGCTTATAAGAAATCCCACTATGCCCTCAGACGAACCATCAAACAGGCAAAGCGTCATTACAGGACTAAGATTGAATCCTACTACACCGGCTTTGACGCTCGTCGGATGTGGCAGGGCTTGCAAACTATTACAGACTACAAAGGGAGACCCAGCCGCAAGCTGCCCAGTGACGCAAGCCTACCAGACTGGCTAAATGCCTTTTACGCTCGCTTCGAGGCAAGCAACACTGAAGCATGCATGAGAGCACCAGCTGTTCTGGACAACTCTGTGATCACGCTCTCCATAGCCGATGTGAACAAGACCTTTAAACAGGTCAACATTCACAAGGCCGTAAAGCCAGACGGATTACCAGGATGTGTAATCAGAGCATGCGCGGAGCTACTGGCAAGTGTCTTCACTGACATTTTCAACCTCTCCCTGACCGAGTCTGTAATACCTACATATTTCAAGCAGACCACCATAGTCCCTGTGCCCAAAAAAGCGAAGGTAACCTGCCTAAATGACTACCGCCCCGTAGCACTCACGTAGGTGGCCATGAAGTGCTTTGAAAGGCTGGTCATGGCTCACAACAACATCATCATCCCGGAAACCCTAGACCAGGGCTGCACAACCCTCTTCCTGGAGATCTACCGTCCTGTGGGTTTTCAGTCCAACCCTAATTTAACACACCTGATTCTACTTATTAGCTGCTCAACAAGACCTTAACTAGCTGAATCAGATATGCTAAATTAGGGTTGGACTGAAAACCTACAGGACAGTAGATCTCCAGGAAGAGGGTTGGGCAGCCCTTCTCTAGACCCACTCCAACCCGCATACCACCCCAACAGATCCATAGATGACACAATCTCAATCGTACTCCACACTGCCCTGTCCCACCTGGACAAAAGGAACACCTATGTGAGAATGCTGTTAATTGACTACAGCTCAGCGTTCAACACCATAGTGCCCAAAAAGCTCATCACTAAGCTAAGGACCCTGGGACTAAACACCTCCCTCTGCAACTGGATTCTGGACTTCCTGAAGGGCCACCCCAGGTTGCAAGGGTAGGCAACAACACATCTGCCACGCTGATCCTCAACACGGGGGCCTCTCGGGTGCGTTCTTATCCCCTCCTGCACTCCCTGTTCACCCACGACTGCGTGGCCAAGCACGACTCCAACACCATCATTAAGTTTGCTAATGACACAATGGTGGTAGGCCTGATCACCGACAACGATGAGACAGCCTATAGGGAGGAGGTCAGAGACTTGGCAGTGTGGTGCCAGGACAACAACCTCTCCCTCAATGTGAGCAAGACAAAGGAGATGATCGTGGACTACAGGAACAGCAGGGCTGAACAAGCCCCCTTTCACATCGACAGGGCTGTAGTGGAGCGGGTCGAGAGTTTCAAGTTCCTTGGTGTCCACATCACCAACAAACTATCATGGTCCAAACACACCAAGAAAGTTGTGATGAGGGCACGACAACACCTTTCCCCTCAGGAGACTGAAAAGATTTGGCATGGGTTCCCAGATCCTCAAAAGGTTCTAAAGCTGCACCATCGAGAGCATCCTGACCAGTTGCATCACCTCCTGGTATGGCAACTGCTCGTCATCCGACCATAAGGCGCTACAGAGGGTAGTGCGTACAGCCCAGTACATCACTGAGGCCAGGCTTCCTGCCATCCAGGACCTATATACTAGGCGGTGTCAAAGGAAGGCCCAAAACATTTTCTGAGACTTCAGTCACCCAAGTCATAGACTGTTCTCTCTGCTACCACACGGCAAGCGGTACCAGAGCGCCAAGCCTAGGTCCAAAAGGCTCCTTAACAACTTCTACCCCCAAGCCATAAGACTGCTGAACAATTAATTAAATGGCCACCCAGACTATTTGCATTGTTCCCCCCCCCCCCCCTCTCTTTTACGCTGCTGTTACTCTCTGTTTATTATCTATGCAAAGTCACTTTAACTCTACCTACATGTACATATTACCTCAATTACCTCGACTAACCTGTGCCACCGCACATTGACTCTGTACCGCTACCCCGTGTATATAGCCTCGCAACTGTTATTTTACTGCTGCTCTTTAATTATTTGTGACAAATAAAATTTGATTTGATTTGAGTTGTGCATAAAGGGTGTGACTATTGAGTTGTGCATAAAGGGTGTGACTATTGAACAAGTTGAAGAAACTGAACTCCTAGGAGTAACATTGGATGGTCAGTTATCATGGTCAAGTCATGTTGACAAAGTTGTTGTGATGATGGGGATAGGTATGTCTGTTATAAAAATATTTTCTGCGTTTTTGACACAAAAATCAACTGTACTATTTGTTCAGCCGTTGATCTTGTCCCATCTTGATTACTATCCGGTAATATGGTCAGGTGCAGCAAAGAAAGACCTAGCAAAGCTGCATCTGGCTCAAAACAAAGCAGCCCGCCTTGCCCTTAACTGCGCACACAGAACTAACATCAACAACATGCATGATAGTCTTTCATGGTTGAGGGTTGAGGAGAATTTGACTACTTTTTGTGTTGAAAATGCCTAACCACTTGTACAATCTATTTGCATACACCTCAAACAGACATACTGTACATACCCCACCAGACACGCAACCATGGGTTTCTTCACGGTACCAAACCAAAAACTGATTTAATGCATCGCTCAGTTATGTATAGAGCCATGTCATCGTGGAATGCTCTGCCAGCAGAGGTTACCTCGGCAAAAAGTAAGTTTAGCTTTAAAAAACAGATAAAAAACATATAGTATCACAGCGCCTCTCCTCTTTACAAATATATAATTTTACTGTACTGTATATAAGAATATGTATATATGAATGGTGTGTAAATAGTATTTCTGTTGTCTCTTGGTGTGTTTCCTATTGAGTGTACGAAACATTAGGAACACCTGCTCGTTCCATGACATAGACAGACCAGGTGAATCCAGGTGAAAGATATTATCCCTTATTGATGTCACTTGTTAAATCCACTTCAGTCAGTGTAGATGTAGGGGAGGAGACAGGTTAAAGAAGGATTTTTAAGCCTTGAGACAATTGAGACATGGATTGTGTATGTGTGCAATTCAGAGGGTGAATGGGCAAGACTAAATATTGAAGTGCCTTTGAACGGGGTATGGTAGTAGGTGCAAGGTTTGTGTGTCAATAACTGCAATGCTGCTGGGTTTTTCACACTCAACAGTTTCCTGTGTGCATCAAAAATGTTCCACCACCCAAAGGACATCCAGCTAACTTGACACAACTGTGGGAAGCATTGGAGTCAACATGGGCCAGCATCCCTGTGGAACTCTTTCGACACATTGTAGAGTCTATGCTCCTACAAATTGAGGCTGTTCTGAGAGCAGAAGGGGGTACAACTCAATATTAGGAAAAGGTGTTACTCAGTGTATAACTCTTATTTTTATTTAATGTAATATCTTATGTTGTTCCTACATTTACATTTTAGTCATTTAGCAGACGCTCTTTTCCAGAGCGACTTACAGTTAGTGAGTGCATACATTTTTCATACTGGCCCCCCATGGGAATCAAACCCACAACCCTGGCGTTGCAAGCACCATGCTCTAACAACTGAGCTACTGAGCTACAATAGACAGTAATTCTTGTCTATCACTGTTCTGACTTTGTCATGTAATTGTACATTTTATGTGGACCCCAGAAAGAGTAGTTGCTGCATGTGCAGTAGCTAATGGGGATCCTAAAAACTAAACTTCTCTACAATATAATATAATATGCCATTTAGCAGACGCTTTTATCCAAAGCGACTTACAGTCATGCGTGCATACATTTTTGTGTATGGGTGGTCCCGGGGATCGAACCCACTACCTTGGCGTTACAAGCGCCGTGCTCTACCAGCTGAGCCAGAGGAACTATACTGTACAGTCGTGGTCAAAAGTTTTGAGAATGACACAAGTATTGGTCTTCACAAGGTTCGCTGCTTCAGTGTTGAGAGATATTTTTGTCAGATGTTACTATGGTATCCTGAAGTATAATTACAAGCATTCCATAAGTGTCAAAGGCTTTTATTGATAATTACATTAAGTTTATGCAAAGAGTCAATATTTGTTATGTCTATCTGAAAGAGGCAGTATGTGCTGATAGGATTTGAACCCGGGCCGCCATGGGTTGGCATGTATTTCAAGACTAAGTCACTAACCCTCTAAGCCATGGCAAAAGTCAGGGTTGAACACTATGGAAGAGCATGCATGTGTGAATTGCTGGTTCGAGTCTTGACTCCATCTCTTCCACTTACACAAATTTTATAATATGTTATAGGTTGCTTTTATCCAATGCAACTTACAGTCATACGTGCATACATTCGTGTGGTCGTGAGATTCAGACCCACTATCCTGGCGCTGCAAGCGCCATGCTCTACCAACTGAGCCACAGAGGACCACCATGTGGGTAGTGGACACTTCAGGAAAAAGTATAGGTTATTGACATGCATAGCCTGCAAGTGGCTCCAACCCACAAAGAGCACAAACATAGACGTATATTTGGCTCAAACATAGACGTCTATAATGAACTGTACTCTACTATAATGTACTCTGTACTGTAATGTACATTACTGCTCTGTAATGTACTGTACATAACTATACTGTGCTGTACTGAACTATATTGTAATGAACTGTACTGTACTGAACTATACATTACTGAACTATACTATACTGTACTGAACTGGTCTGGATCTAAAGGGTTACGGTCTTGACTTAATCTCTGGTACTCACACCAATTTTATACTTTTCAATCCATGTGGGTAGTGGACCAGTACACACTTCAGGAAACACTGTAGAGTATTGAGAGGCATGTCCAACAGGGGGCTCCATTCCCTTCAAGAGTGACTTGAATTGTCAGGCCCAAACTCACTCAACTTCAATGGATCACAGCGGCCATGACGTTTAAGATGTCAACTTCATTTATAATACATTTAAAGATCTTGGTCTATAGATGCTGTTAAGCAAGTTTGGGAGAAATTGGTTTAGTGGTGTCTGAGGAAATGTTGTTTAAAAATGTTGAAGAATTTACACCATTTTTAAAATGGCGGATAATCCATCACTGTGACGTCATTGGTCCAAGAGGCAAATTTGTTCCTCCGGTAAACATATGTACCAAATTCCAAGACTCTAGGTTGAACGAGGTGGCGGGCTGACCTTTTGAAGTCAAAGTCTGTTTATAGCGCCACCATTTGGCCGAGTTGCAACATGTGTAACCAGATGTATTTGTGCATCATTTTACAGCATCCCATAAATACAATATGGTTTCACCAGCTTTGCTGCTGAACCCCTAATAGTGAAAGCCAACAAATACAGTAGGGTTTCACCAGCTTTGCTGGTATGTATGGCCTAAAATGGGTATGTTCTAAATGCTGATTTAGTGCTTAGGCACCTAAAATAAAGAGCACTACACCACTGACCATAGTACTGGTAATTACTGATTGTGTTTAATTATTCAAAGTAAAACCATAAAGTACCCATTGTTTAATCACTCTTACCAGGGGAACATCAGCTGAAATAGGACTTTAAGATATAGTGTAACCTTATAGGATTCTTCTTCTGTTTGTATATAAGGGTCCTGAGTTCAATGGCTACCTAGTTGGGCGAGGCAACTCCAGGGAGGTGGACCTGAACCGGAATTTTCCAGACCTGAACGCTCTCATGTACTACTACGAGAAGACTAATGGTCGGAACCATCACCTGCCCCTGCCTGATAACTGGGAGCATCAGGTATGTACCAGACAGCCCTGCAGATCAACCACAAGCCAGAGTACAGGAAGAATACATGGGGTTAAGACCAGGGGTTGGAACCCAACATTTATTCCAATAGTTTATTTCTGAACAGAACCACTATTTTTTTCTGCTTCTTTCCACTGTTCCGACCAGCAAAATAAAGTTCCGAATAACATTTATATTATCGCACAATCAAAAAAAACCAATGATGATATTAACACTACAATCGCCTGGCCTTTCAGCCTATAAGTACCCGATAGAGAACGTTGCTGGGTTTCTCCTTTAGTATACTCATCAGATGCATATCAACCCACAAGGTGCGCAAACATAAGCACCAACGCATGATAAATAGTGCATAAACAACTGTAAAGCATGAATTGCATTAATAAATATTTGTGGAAATATATACATGTAAAAATATAACAACAATAGTTATTTGTTTAGATAGAGTCAAGGATATGTTTTGTATAATTCTACAAAGTGGTAGTGAAAAATGTGGGCCTAAAGACAATTTTTGACACTTCCAGCCAAAGACCCATCAACAATCTAACAGTCTAATAAATACATTTAATATATGCTATCTAAAGAATAATCATTTTGTTGTGTTTATATAGGTCTTAGGTAATATTACAATACTAAAAAACTATTATTTCAAAGAACATAATAACATTTTGATTACTTTCTTTTAGGCTACAAGTAAAAATGAAAAACCGATAGTTCAAGTCCAGCACAAAGAAGTCTATTATAATTTTGTTTTGGCAGGTCTAAAAAAACATTGTGAAAATAAGAAAATGTATTTAAAAGAAAACAGAATAGCATATTTTAAGTTTATTATGTTACTAGTCTTTGCTTAGTAGCCAGAGCAATGCTGTCATATAGAAATCAAAATGTTTTACCTGCATGTGACTCTAAAGGATTTGATAAAGTGACGCTTCTTTCCCTGCATCTGTCAAATACAAGATGCGCCCATCTCTTCATGTACAATTTGTCAACTGATAATATTGTCCCTAATAAACTATTGTCAATTTAATCTTGTCTATAGGCTGTCTTATTATGTGTGAAATTATTTTGAACATAGTTTAGGTGTAGTTTCGATGGGCTGGCTGCGCAGGCTGACTGGAATCATTTGTTTCCCCTTCGTGCATGAACTTTGATAGAGTCAAGGATATGTTTTGCATTATTCTAAAGGCCTACTGCAACACGTATCATGTTTTAGTTTCCCTTACAATAAATGTGATTAGTAAAAGAGTTAGAGTAAATAAAAAAGTCCCATAACAGCTTATTTTTGCAAAGTAAAACGTAAAAGAGAATGGTATCAACCCACAAGGCGCACCATCAAATTATTAACATGAGCGCCAACGCTGATAAATAGGCATAACACAAACTCATTACACAATTGTTATTCTAAATTAAAATCAATGTCTTCACCTTCCTTATCATTCACTTAGGCCTAATTTAAATTCAAATGTGAAGTAATATGCACAGCTTTTGCCCATTCATCCATTTGTCATTCATTCCTCATCAACTCGAATAGAGTCAATGATATGTTTGACATTATTTTAAAGGCCTATTGCAACACGTAGCATGTTTTCATTTTCCCTTACAATATATTTGATTAGTAATAGAGTTATAGTCCCGTAACAGCTTCTTTTAACAAAGTAAAATGTAAAAGGGAATGCTAAAAACCTGCAAAACATGAGCGCCAACACTGATAAATAGCCATAACACAAACTCATCATTACACTATTTTCTTTCCAAATTAAATCAACCTCTTCACCCTCCTTATCATTGTTGGTCCTAATTTAAATTCAATTGTGAAGCAAAATGCACAACTATTGCCCATTTATCCTTTTGTCATTCATTCAGTGAGGAGAGAGAGACGTATTAGCACCTGGCTGGGTACCAAAGTCTTACAGCACATAGTCAAAATTCGGACAAATGAGCAATACAAACATTTAGGAAAAGTCAGGGAAGGAGCAGGTTATCGTTTTTCTTTAGGCCGATTTGTTCTATTTACAAAATAAAACGTCAGTGGTCGTTGGCATATGGCGGTTCTAGTGTTAAAATATAGCTGGTAAAAGACATCAGATGGTTTCTCCTATCGCTTATAAGAATCTTTCACGGTTGAAATTCTCCAAATGATACAACTCTAACAGGACTGGTAGGATCTATGGTGGAAAATGCCTCAGACATGATTTTATATCACGTTAATGACCAATGGTTGAAAACTGTTTAAAAAGATAAAGTATTTAGCTTTTAAAATACACAAAATGGTGTCCTCTATCATTTATTACAATCTTTCATGGTTGAAGTTCCCCAAATGATGTGCATGCGCGTACCGATACATTTACGTCATTTAACAGACGCTCTTAACCAGAGCGACTTACAGTTAGTGAATACATATTTTTTAGTTTTTTTTGTTTTTTTATACTGGCCCCCCGTGGGAATCGAACCCACAACCCTGGCGTTGCAAATGCCATGCTCTATCAACTGAGCTACATCCCTGCCGGTCATTCCCTCCCCTACCATGGACGACGCTGGGCCAATTGTGCGCCGCCCATGAGTCTCCCGGTCGCGGGCGGCTGCGACAGAGCCTGGATTCGAACCAGGATCTCTAGTGGCACAGTTAGCACTGTGATGCAGTGCCTTAGACCACTGCGCCACTCAGGAGTGCGACGCATGGGGAGTGAGTAGCTCCGTTTTGTACAGACAACAAAGGTTAAATTGAGCCTCTAAACACAATATATCAATATATCCCCAAGCAACTGGGAGAGAGTGAGTGAACGGTCAGTTACATACAACAGCAAACAAATCAGTTGGTAAAGCGGCATGGCGACACGAATCCAACAAGCCATGGTTTCCCTCTGAGGAAAAGACAAGGAGCAACTTGGAGATGCAAACGAGAGTAATGAACAGCTAAAGGATATCCAGGAAAACATAGCTAAAATTGTGCGCCGCCCCATGGGTCTCCCGGTCGCGGCCGTCTACGACAGAGCCTGGATTCGAACCAGGATCTCTTGTGGCACAGCTAGCACTGCAATGCAGTGCCTTAGACCACTGTGCCACTCGGGAGGCCATAGTCATGGCATGGTTTCTTTTTAGCCAAATGTTGAATAGACATGCAGACAAATTAATTAATGCATGAAAATATAAATAATAGCCTACCGTTTGTAGTCTAAATAAATTGATATTATTTTGTTGGGTAACGGATCGGCTCTCGGAGCTCATTAAGAGGTGGCTTCTATCTTCAATATAATCATTCATTCAGAAGGTTAAACACATAGGTCTTAGGCCTGCAGTAAATTAAATTAGATTACCAGGTTAACTTTTCATTAGATTATAATAATCCATGCCTTCTGGGAATGTTATAAAGTCCGAAAGTTATGGTTGGAGTTAGACATGTGGCTGTCAGAAGTATTACAATGGAAATTAACTTTTAATCCGTCTGTCTGCATATTTCAAGACATGGCATATAAGCGTGAAGTGAGATAGGTTGGACGATACTTTTCTCGTCAAACATCTTGAAAAAACGTATACTTAAAAACAGAAAATTAACTAATGTCAGCCTTTAAATGCTTTATTATCCAAATGTTGAAAGTGCGTGTGGGCAACGGAGAGAAACAAAATCGTACAGTTTGAGGCCATGTGGTGGAGAGTGATGCGGGCACTGGAGATGGGGGTGTGAGCAGGTGGGTCTGGGCAGGTGTGATGTAGTTGTCGTTTGGATGTGTATGTTTTGTATTGTCTAAAAATATAAAATTAAATCGTACAAAAAAAATGTATAAGGATAAATGACACGTTTGCAACACACAACTGATTATTCATTATGAATAGGATTTATTTCATTTACATTCTTCATTGTAACCATAATGTCACAAATAATTGAACACACACAACATGAGCAGATTAACTTGGTCAAAACATTTCTTTATTAAAGACTATCAGAAAGAATGTTGGTACTTATTTATTTAGAACCAAAGCCACGAAAGTCACTCAGCTTTATGCTGCGAAATGGCCTACTAAATAGGCCAAGCCTAAATTAATATATTAAATTGCCTAAATAAACTAGTACATTTCATAAATAAATGAAGGAGCTCAGGTCTTGAAAATATGGGCAACCTTTTTCCCCTCCCTATCCTCGCTGGACTCTCTTTCATTCAGTTTCTTTTTCACATCAGTAAAGAAGGACTCCGTGTTTCAGAAACTCACTTTGTATAAAGGGGCTATATTTGTTATATATAATTATTTCTGTCTGTTTTTAGAGGGAGAGAAATCGTTAGTCAAGTGTAATTGCCCCATTGTATTTACCCAAGTTCTCTCTCAACTCCGGGACCACCCGCCAGAAATTGTTTTGTTGTTGCCTGATGCAGGACTCTAGTGCCAGAGAAGAGAGACTCTTGGACTGAAACATTCACACCTACATTAATTTTATGAAAAGATAGTCAATTTGTGCCACAGTTCAGACTACCAATAGATCAGTGTTCTAACTCCCCCTTGTGATAGTGTGATGCAATGACAGAATGACGCAATTTACCACAATCTGCCACCATCTAACACAAATGGTCGCTTCATAAGCTCAAAACTTTTAATTGAGGAATCACTGTACATGAACGAACAAGACAACAAAACTTGCAAACTTAAGAAGATGAATTGGACTAGCAAGAAAACAGAATGAGATGAAACATGAGAATATTGTCCTTACCAAAAGACAAGGAAAAAGGGGACCTTTCCAGCTACGTGGTCAAACTGATATCAGAGGAACTTCACGTGGCTATATCACCAAAGGATCGGGAATGATGCCATAGGATCGGTGTGAAACAGTTGAATGCTAAATACCCTCGCATGGTAATCTTCAAGCTGTGGAACTATCAGACCACAGGAGGGAAGGAGATCAAAATTCACGGCCAGTCCATTTGATTCGTCCAGGACCTGTCTGCTAAGCTGAGAAAAAACCCGCAAGCAATAGATTCCGATCAGTCACTGGAGGAAAAAGGAATCAAATCTCAACTCTTCTTCCCGGCAGTGCTGTGGGTATGGAATGGAACACAAAGGATGGAATTCACAAGTGCCAATGAAGCCCTAATCAAAATATACAAGAAACCTTCCCAGTAACCTTCCCAGTTGAAGGAGGAGAGCACCCTGCTCTGGGAAGATGACAAAGTAGGAAAAAACAATGAGTGCATTAGGCTACATACCTGAGACCAGCTTATCGTAAGTTGAGACAAAATCCTTTCCCCCTCCCCCCAATGCAATTTATACTCTACTTTCCCCAAATAATTGTTCTTCTCTATGAAGAACTGATAGAAGTAGCCAATGCTAATGGGCTACATGAATACAATTAAAAACGGGAATATAGCATGTATGTCAATAACTGTTCTATGGATGTGTGTGTGGATGTGTGTGGGAGCGTAGGTGTGTATGTGTGTGTGCGTTTGTATATAGATAAATGGGAGTGTGAGGGAAGAGTAAGGGATGGTGAACATTACTATGTGTAGGTTATATGTTGGGCGAGAATGAATGAGAATGGATGAGTAAGTCGATGGATGGATGGGTGTAAGTGTGTCTGAGAGGGAGGGAGGCAGGAAAAAGATGGGAGGTTGGGACAAGATTGGCTTGGGTTGGTAAGGGTGGGCAAGGATGAGAGGTAGGGACAAGCTTAGCTTGGGTGGGGAAGGGTACAAAGAAGTACTTTGCTTTATGTTTTTTGTTTGTTTTCTGTTAAAAGTTAACCATGCCTGTTCCATCTATCATTGAAGAACCAGATAAAGCATTTTAGCAGACATGTCATATGAGGGCGGTGGGCATTCCATGAAATGGGAGAGTCATAGTATGAATTCATAGTTACTGTATAGATTACTTATATGTAATACCAACAAAATCCAACTTATTACATAGAATGTGCATGGGCTCCATGATGGATAAAAAAAGCATACGGTTCTTGAACACTTAAAGAGATTGTCAGCAGATGTGGTTTTCCTGCAAGAGTTACATTTCAAAAAAGGAGAATTGAATATTTAAAGAGGAGCTGGGTTGGAGAGGCCTATGCTGCCACCTACTGTAGTAATGGTAGAGGTGTAGGCATCCTGATAAATAAGAATACACCATTTTCCTTATATCCCAGCACAGGGACCAAGAAGGCCATTTTCTAATGTTGAATTGTGCTTCGCGTGATGTATTGTTGTCTCTACTGTCTTGCCTTTGTGCTGTTGTCTGTGCCCAATAATGTTTGTACCATGTTTTGTGCTGCTACCATATTGTGCTGCTGACATGTTGTGTTGCTGCCATGCTCTGTTGTCATGTGTTGCTGCCATGCTATGTTGTTGTCTTAGGTCTCTCTTTATGTAGTGTTGTGGTGTCTCTCTTGTCGTGATGTGTGTTTTGTCCTATATTTTTATTTTTAAATCTCAGACACCGTCCCCACAGGAGGCCTTTTGCCTTTTGGTAGGACGTCATGGTAAATAAGTATTTATTCTTAACTGACTTGCCATGTTAAATAAAGGTTAAAGAAAAAGAAAAGAAACAGGTGAAATTCCGCCCAAACTCTGTATGCCATGGGCTCTCCAACCCTGTTCCTGTAGCTACCAAGTGCTTAATTTGGGAAACCAAGTGAAATCTGTTCGGGAACATCGATAGTAACATGTTTTCACAACGAAACATATTTCATTAAACTGTTGACAGCCCCTCTCTCTGCGTGCTGGAGAAAGGAATGATGGAGAGAGTGGAGGAGATGGACACACACAGTGGTGAGATATTCTGTAGCTAAAAGTAATGTGTCAGCCTATTAATTATGAATATATAAAGAATGCCCTATTACTAGGCTATTCAAAATCAAATACAAATTCACTATAATTGTAGGTTGACTCTGAATTTGTTTAATTTAGTCTAGACCAATTATGTACCAAATAAATCTTAAAATCAGTTTTTTTGTATGTTTTTCTGCCATGTGTAATATGTGGTAGACTATGTATTGTATAACGCACAATCATTATTTTAATTCAGGTTTTTTGTGGGGCTTGGGCTCATATATAGGCCTATGCTATGCATAAGCTCTAATATGCATATGGTTGTTTTGAATTAATCATCACCTTAGAAAGCGCTGTCCATTTAGTTGTGTTAGGCTTTGAAACAACATCCACAACACATGTTTTCCACTCAGGTTCAACCTGTTGTTGAACTTCTTTCTTCAAATTGATCAATCACTGTGAGGTGAGTTTTTAAAGCACATACTGTTTTGATGATAAGTGTTTGATGTGATTTTTTATTGCATTTGCATTGATGTCAGAGTGGTTAGAGGGACAATAGAGCCCTGAGTACCAGGCCATTAGCAACCTGATGATCATTAGCGAGTTGGTACTACTAACACATGTCCAGAGTGCATAAGAGGAGATTATCGTGACTCATGACTGCCGGTGTGGCAGATATATTGGTCACTGCAAACAGCCCTACACCTGGCACGTACTACCATACCCCATTCAAAGGCACATATACACAATCATATGTCTCAATTGTCTCAAAGGTTTAAAAAATCATTATTTAACCTGTCTCCTCCCCTTTATCTATAATGATTAAAGTGGATTTAAGAAGTGACATCAATAAGGGAGCATAGCTTTCACCTGGATTCACCTGTTCAGTCTATGTCATGGAAAGAGCAGGTGTTCTTAATGTTTTGTATACTCATTGTAGTTAAATGCACTAAAGAGGAACAATGGGTACATATTGACGATGCGCATACTCATCCCCAGACTCGTTACATGTCTATGTTCTAAGTATAAAGATAAGAACATTAACAACTTCATAGTTAAGAACACTATAACAATATGGATGAAAATGAAACATTTTCTACAAGAACCAATATCACTCCCTAAAAACACAACCCTATGCAAAATCCTTGGACAGCTTTTCAGAATTCACAGATAAATTGGTCCACATGGAAAACTAAAAGCATAGAAACTGTATATGACTTGGTAATAGGAAATACATTTATTTCCATGACAGAATTAAAAATCAATTTTGGACTGACCAATGTAGATATTTTAACTTAAGTTTCATATCACGAAATTTCGATTTGAAACCTTTTGGACAACAGAGCAATCTTGAGGGAATCGTATTTGAGTCAGAAAAGGATATTCATATGATAGGTAAGATACAAAACCTTGCAGAGAGTCTATCCAACTGACCTACCTCTTAGAATAAAATATAAATGACTAGAACCAAGACTTAAAAATAACTGGTATTGGCACAATATGGAGGGAATGTTGGAACATACGTAACACAATTACAGTTAATGCAAATGTACGCTTAATCCAGTATAAACTAATGTATAGAATGTATTACACAAAATAAAAAATTCACATTCTACAGCACAAACTAACAATGACTCAATAATCCATGCCTTCTGGGAATGTTATAAAGTCAAAGTTATGGGCGGAGTTAGAAAGTTAGCTGTCCGAAGTATTACAATGTAAATTTACTTTTAATCTGTCTGCATATTTCAAGACATGACATATGAGGGTGCAGTGAGCTTTTTACTGTCCTATGTGTCTTAACCAGGGGTTGGAACCGGATCAGGGAACAGAACAGAAAATCAGAAAATAACTACAATTTTCAAGGAACAGAAATGGAACCTGGAACGAAAGTGATACAAAATATTCTAGTCCCACAACAAAACGCAACAAAGCACCTAACTCTGTCACTCCAGTGTCTGCCTGCAAGCTGAAAATATTTGCCTGTGCATGTTTAGGCTACCTGCCCCTCCCCCTCTGAAGCATAGGCTGATGTTACAAGCTTGATTCAGAAGATAGGGAGAGAGATTTTTAATTGATAAACTTTTTCAATACTAGTGAAGCTTGTTAGCTACAGTGATGGAAAAAAGTATTTGATCCCCTGCTGATTTTGTACGTTTGCCCACTGACAAAGACAAATCAGTCTATGATTTTAATGGTAGGTTTATTTGAACAGTGAGAGACAGAATAACAACAACAAAATCCAGAAAAACACATGTCAAAAATGTTATAAATTGATTTTCATTTTAATGAGGGAAATAAGTATTTGACCCCTCTGCAAAACATGACTTAGTACTTGGTGGCAAAACCCTTGTTGGCAATCACAGAGGTCAGACGTTTCTTGTAGTTGGCCACCAGATTTGCACACATCTCAGGAGGGATTTTGTCCCACTCTTCTTTGCAGATCTTCTCCAAGTCGTTAAGGTTTCGAGGCTGACGTTTGGCAACTCGAACCTTCAGCTCCCTCCACAGATTTTCTATGGGATTAAGGTCTGGAGTCTGGCTAGGCCACTCCAGGACCTTAATGTGCTTCTTCTTGAGCCACTCCTTTGTTAGCTTGGCCGTGTGTTTTGGGTCATTGTCATGCTGGAATACCCATCCACGACCCATTTTCAATGCCCTGGCTGAGGGAAGGAGGTCCTCACCCAAGATTTGACAGTACAAAGAGCTCGATTTTGGTCTCATCTGACCACAACACTGTCACCCAGTTCTCCTCTGAATCATTCAGATGTTCATTGGCAAACTTCAGACGGGCCTGTATATGTGCTTTCTTGAGCAGGGGAACCTTGCGGGCGCTGCAGGATTTCAGTCCTTCACGGCATAGTGTGTTACCAATTGTTTTCTTTGTGACTATGGTCCCAGCTGCCTTGAGATAATTGACAAGATCCTCCCGTGTAGTTCTGGGCTAATTCCTCACCATTCTCATGATCATTGCAACTCCACGAGGTGAGATCTTGCATGGAGCGCCAGGCTGAGGGAGATTGACAGTTCTTTTGTGTTTCTTCCATTTGCGAATAATCGCACTAACTGTTGTCACCTTCTCACCAAGCTGCTTGGCGATGGTCTTGTAGCCCATTCTTGTCTTGTGTAGGTCTACAATCTTGTCCCTGACATCCTTGGAGAGCTCTTTGGTCTTGGCCATGGTGGAGAGTTTGGAATCTGATTGATTGATTGCTTCTGTGGACAGGTGTCTTTTATACAGGTAACAAACTGAGATTAGGAGCACTCCCTTTAAGAGTGTGCTCCTAATCTCAGCTCGTTACCTGCATAAAAGACACCTGGGAGCCAGAAATCTTTCTGATTGAGAGGGGGTCAAATACTTATTTCCCTCATTAAAATGAAAATAAATTTATAACATTCTTGACATGCGTTTTTCTGGATTTTTTTGTTGTTATTCTGTCTCTCACTGTTCAAATAAACCTACCATTAAAATTATAGACTGATCATTTCTTTGTCAGTGGGCAAACGTACAAAATCAGCAGGGGATCAAATACTTTTTTCCCTCACTGAAGCTAGTTCAGGCTTGTTATCAAGCTAGCTCAAAGAACATTCAAAGTTCCTCCATAGAAGCCGCTGCTCCTAGGTATAATTCTGTGGACCTATACTGAACAAAAATATTAATGCAACATGTAAAGTGTTGGTCCCATGTTTCATGAGTTGAAATAAAAGATCCCCGAAATGTTCCATATGCACAAAAAGCTTATTTCTCACATATTTGCTTACATCCCTGTTATTGAGCATTTCTCCTTTGCCAAGATAATCCATCCACCTGACAGGCGTGGCATATCAATAAGATGATTAAACAGCATGGTCACTACACAAGTGCACCTTGTACTGGGACAATAAAAGGCCACTCTAAAATGTGCAGTTTTGTTACATGACACAATGCCACAGATGTCTCAAGTTTTGAGGGAGCGTGAAATTGGCATGCTGACTGCAGGAATGTCCACCAAAGCTGTTGCCTGAGAATGTAATGTTCATTTCTCTACTATAAGCTGCCTCTGTGGTTTTAGAGAATATGGCAGTACGTCCAACAGGCCTCACAACTGCAGACCTCGTGTATGGCGTTGTGTGGGCGAGCGTTTTGCTGATGTCAACGTTGTGAACAGAGTGCCCCATGGTGGTGGTGGGGTTTATGGGCAGGCAAAAGCTACAGACAACGAAGACAATTGCATTTTATCGATGGCAATTTGAATGCACAGAGATACCGTGACAAGATCCCGAGCCCCATTGTTGTGCCATTCATCTGCCGCCATCACCTCATGTTTCAGCATGATAATGCACGGCCCCATGTCGCAAGGATCTGTACACAATTCCTGGAAGCTGAAAATGTCCCAGTCACACCAGATACTGACTGGTTTTCTGATCCAAGCCACTACCTTTTTTTTGCTAAGGTATCTGTGACCAAGAGATGTACAGTATATCTGTATTCCCAGTCATGTGAAATCCATAGATTAGGGCCTAATTAATTTATTTCAATTGACTGATTTCCTTATATGAACTGTAACTCAGTAAAATCTTTGAAATTATTGCGTGTTGCGTTTACATTTTTGTTCAGTATAATTCACATAATCCTTGTCATAACAAGATGCCCAGCATTTCAAGCCTCCTCCTCAACCCTCTCTCGCTCTCTACCACCCACAAAATGTATGTTGCATCTTGCGCCATGGGCTACACTTGCCTGTCCATCACACATGTAAACAACTAGCAATGATTGGTGCAGTAGGGCAGGAGTGGAAAGGTGTGTCGGACGGTAGGACGGAAGGGTAGGACGGATGGATCCCGGAATATGGATCCTTGATCATAAGAGAAGCAGCCAGGCATTCATGTGGACGGATCAGTGGGTGGATTGGTAGTTGGATCCCGGGTTGAGTGGATTGGGGGCCTCACCGGTTTGTAGTACCCCAAGTGGGGTATAGTGGGGAAAGCAGGAAGTTAGCAAGGATACAGAGATAATCAAATACATGAAAAAGACTACACATAACTGAGGCTAAAAAATGTGTGTTTTTAGCCTAGTTTTAAACATTGAGACTAAGTCTGATACCCGGACGTGGATTGGCAGGCTGTTCATACAGTGAGGGAAAAAAGTATTTGATCCCCTGCTGATTTTGTATGTTTGCCCACTGACAAAGAAATGATCAGTCTATAATTTTAATGGTAGGTTTATTTGAACAGTGAGAGACAGAATAACAACAAAAAGATCCAGAAAAACGCATGTCAAAAATGTTATAAATTGATTTGCATTTCAATCAAGGAAATAAGTATTTGACCCCCTCTCAATCAAAGATTTCTGGCTCCCAGGTGTCTTTTATACAGGTAACGAGCTGAGATTAGGAGTACACTCTTAAAGGGAGTGCTCCTAATCTCAGCTTGTTACCTGTATAAAAGACACCTGTCCACAGAAGCAATCAATCAATCAGATTCCAAACTCTCCACCATGGCCAAGACCAAAGAGCTCTCCAAGGATGTCAGGGACAAGATTGTAGACCTACACAAGGCTGGAATGGGCTACAAGACCATCGCCAAGCAGCTTGGTGAGAAGGTGACAACAGTTGGTACGATTATTCGCAAATGGAAGAAACACAAAAGAACTGTCAATCTCCCTCAGCCTGGGGCTCCATGCAAGATCAGCAGCTGGGACCATAGGCAGCTGGGACCATAGTCACCAAGAAAACAATTGGTAACACACTACGCCGTGAAGGACTGAAATCCTGCAGCGCCCGCAAGGTCCCCCTGCTCAAGAAAGCACATATACAGGGCCGTCTGAAGTTTGCCAATGAACATCTGAAAGATTCAGAGTAGAACTGGGTGAAAGTGTTGTGGTCAGATGAGACCAAAATCGAGCTCGTTGCATCAACTCAACTCGCCGTGTTTGGAGGAGGAGGAATGCTGCCTATGATCCCAAGAACACCATCCCCACTGTCAAACATGGAGGTGGAAACATTATGCTTTGGGGGTGTTTTTCTGCTAAGGGGACAGGACAACTTCACCGCATCAAAGGGATGATGGATGGGGCAATGTACCATCAAATCATGGGTGAGAACCTCCTTCCCTCAGCCAGGGCATTGAAAATGGGTCATGGATGGGTATTCCAGCATGACAATGACCCAAAACACACGGCCAAGGCAACAAAGGAGTGGCTCAAGAAGAAGCACATTAAGGTCCTGGAGTGGTCTAGCCAGTCTCCAGACCTTAATCCCATAGAAAATCTGTGGAGGGAGCTGAAGGTTCGAGTTGCCAAACGTCAGCCTCGAAACCTTAATGACTGGGAGAAGATCTGCAAAGAGAAGTGGAACAAAATCCCTCCTGAGATGTGTGCAAACCTGGTGGCCAACTACAAGAAACGTCTGACCTCTGTGATTGCCAACAAGGGTTTTGCCACCAAGTATTAAGTCATGTTTTGCAGAGGGGTCAAATACTTATTTCCCTCATTAAAATGCAAATCAATTGCTGTTTACTTTTTTCCCTCACTGTAGGTGTGGCGCTTTGTAGGAGAAGGCCTTGACTCCAGCTGTGTTTTTTTTGTATTTGCAGGATGGCAAGAAGGCCGGTGTCCTGTTGTATTAGCATGTCTTTAAGGTAGTTTGGAGCTTGTCCGTGTAAAGCTTTGCATGTTAGAAATAAGACTTGTAGTCTGTACAGGACAGTATGAGGAGCCATTGAAGTGAGGCAATAATTGGAGACTCTTCAGACTTTTTGTTTCCTGGTCGGCAGCATTTTGTACGAGTTGGAGATGTTTCAGATTGGTAGCGTTACAACCTGATAGAAGGGCCTTATAGTAGTCCAGATAGGATGTAATAAAGGCACGCATTACTTTTTCTGCATCAGTAAATGCAAGTAGGTTTTAAAAATCTCCATCAAAATCCATCTGTTTAAGCTAGAGATATCAGATTTTGCATGGGCTGTCCACCGCAACCGCCAATGGCAGCCTTCCTCATCTGCGATGGAAAGTGGCCGAGTTTAGCTGTGTTTGTCAGACTAAAATCTGTCTTCTTGCGACCTTTTGGCCTACAAACTAATACAAACTTAATGGAAAGATGAGACTCTCACGAACACGAAGTTGGTAACGCCGATCTGCCAACTTTTGTCTGTAGTATCCAAACAGTTTGGGCTACACACTGAAATGACCCCTCTATGGAAAGGAGAGACTCTCAAGAACACATACATCTCTAGGATGCCCAGAAGCCTTGCAAGACTCGTCTGAAGGTAGTTTAAAAACAAATGTTTTATTTATATATATATTTTTTACCTAAAAGTGTCCTAAAATTCCAAATAAAATAGCTAAATGATCCTTGGTATGACCATCTTAAAACAATTCCATATGTTAGCTTAGTATGCCCCATGTAGCTCAGTTGGTAGAGCATGGTACTTGCAATGCCAGGGTTGTGGGTTCGATTCCCACGGGGGGCCAGTATGAAAATGTATGCACTCACTAACTGTAAGTCGCTCTGGATAAGAGCGTCTGTTAAATGACTAAAATGTAGAACCCCTCCACCCCTTAAGGATTAAATAAAAAAGGCTGCTCTGGTAGTGTTCTTTATGTGGGTATTGATGAGATTTCACTCAAATTAATGTAGATTTAGATTACATAAATACTCAATATTCCTGAATGAAACTGCACATCCATGGATAACTACATTCCATTAATGTGACCGACCACCTCGATTCAGTCTTATGTTGCAACATTTGAAATAGTATTTTTTACATACAAAGTAGAAACTCAAAGCTAAAACAATAAATCAAAAATACATCATACACTGCAGTTAAGGAACAATGGGAAAGTAACCCCACTTTTGAAAAATGGTCCTCGAATATTTTGGTACACCTACAGGAGAGCTCTTCTTTCTCTACATCATTTCAGCATAGTTCACACCCTCTTAAGCCCCACCCATCTCTTTAAGGATTCACATGTGATGCCATGTGCTAAACAGAGTGAATAAGGTAGTGTAGTAAACAACCAAAGATTTCAAGATTAAAAGTGGTGAAAGTAGTAGCCTACAATAAGCAAAAACTCCATACACTTTATCTAATCCTTGGCCTATATCCTAATCTGACTTTTGTGCAGGTCATGTTGTTCTTCACTTTACCGTCTCTGGTAAACACACACTATATCAAAGTGTCCAGATAAAAATATTTTATAAATATTTTATAAATACTAGATGATGCTTACCAAGACACACTTGCCTAAATTGATGGGTCATGTGAAAGAAATTGTATAACCACTCCCCAGCCACATCTAGCTAATTGTATGGGTCACTATTGTCTAGACATGCACACATGTTCATGAAATACAATAGATGGCCGTAATCACCCCTAGACACACCTGTCTAACTTGATGGGTCATGTAATCATCTGGCGAAGTGGAGTCTTTTGTTTACACAATGAACCATAATCCCAACCCATACTACTAGCAATCCAAACAGATTGTAATAGCTAGCCACCATGCATGAAATGCTGTAGCATGAATCTGCAGGTAGCTAAAGCTAGCCAACTAGGTTCAATGTTAGCTAGCTAACATTAGGCTATAACTAGCAATGCAAATGGATTTCTGAGATACAAATAATATTACTACACAGATCATACACGTAACGTAAACTATTGAGCCAACAAGCTAACGTTCGCTAGCTAGCTAACAACACACTTTAACAAGCAAAGAAAACAACTTTCTGACAAAATTAGAAACATATAACATCTGAAAATGTAGCTAGACTCTTACCCGTATACATGGATGAATCCTTCATGGCAGACTGGAATCCCTTCAACTATGTAAAAGACATCCTGTGTCATTTCTGTTTTGTTTGTAGCTACAGCTTGTTTGGCCCGTTGTGTCAAGTCACTCCATCACAACTTTCCCCCACTGATCTTTGTCGAAAGCGCCTGCTAAATTCAGGGCAGTAGCAAAACTTTTGCAGTTCTCCATGGCTAACGTTATATCTTTCACAAATGCCGCGGTAGCAAGGATTATCTACACATACTAAGCAGTTCATGTTATAGACCAGAAGCATGCTACATGGCAGAACAATCCGAACTCATCTCTCGGCATGTCCAGCCCACCCATTATCTCAGCCAATCATGCCTAGCCGGAAGGTTCCTTTCTTTTTCCGTGGCTAAATCAACTAGGCTCATAATTTAACAATTTTTTTGGTATTTACAGATTGCATACAAGTTTGTTATTAAGGCACATGTTCCAGAAGGCATATCTGCCAAAAAAAAACACATTTTGATAAAAAATTAATAAAATTACATTCAAATGCCTCTCCTGTGAAGTTGTGACGTGCAACATACGCCTAGCTTCATGAAACGGGTCTAGTGTTTAAGAAAGGCTTAAACACTAGAAAAGTACATTTCCTAAAGAAAATGTATGTGCTTGCTAACTTGCCTTAAAATATTTATGGTTGTAAAATAAAATAAAACTTATGCACATTTAAATTGATTATATTTCAAAAAGTATACATAGTAGCAAAAAGCTGTATGCAAGCTATCTAAGTTGGGTCAGTCTGCACATTCTAAATGTGGTTTGGTGTTGATAGCTTCAACAGTTCAAAAGGAAAAGTGTCTAGAATTGTTGATGTTTGTCCATTGAAGTCTTTGGCCCTTTTATTGCCATTGAAATGCTTTAGAGTTCATTAAAAATATTGTTGTAGTTCATGATGTCTCAAGCAATCTAAATTGGAGCAGTCTGCACATTTGAATGTTGGTTTTGTGTTTATAGCTTAAAGAAATAAAATAATAACAGGGGAATAAATAAAATAATACCTAGAAAATGACATTTCCTGAAGTAAATGTGTGTGCTTGCTAGTCATGAAGTATTTATGGTTGTGAAATAGTAGTAGTAGTGGTAGTGGTAGTGACGGCAGTAGTAATGGTAGTAGTAGTAATTGTAATAATAGGGTTTTCATATATGGGTTAGTTAAAGTGACCTATTTTGGGCTGGTATGTAGGTGTTTATAGTTATTATAGTGGGTTATAGTGGGCTAGTATAGTGGGCTAGATTGCGTCATATAGCGTCATAAGCCATATAATATGTTTTTAAGCTTTCAAAATATTTTAGTTTGAACTGAATATTCTGTGAAGCCTTCATTTCACCATTAAAATGAATGTGGAAACAACAAGTTTTATAGTTTATACATTTATTAATGGTAGTAAAACATTTGTCAAAGCAATCTAAGTTGACTCAGTCTGCACATTTCAACGTTGGATTGGTGTTTGTTGCTTAAAGGAGAATTTAGCTTTTTTACAACCTGTTGTAACGAGAGCCCACGAATGGAGGGTCACACACCTCCAGTCAAAGATGTCAAGTTTGTTGTTGACAAAAGCCCCTCAGTTGTGGGTGGTGGAGAACAGATATTCCCTGTGCTGCATCAATGGAATGAAAGGGGTGGCCCTGGAATGAAATGGGAACAAAAGGCGTGGCAATGGAATGAAAGGGGAATGACTGAGTGGCCCTGAGGGAGATCAGGATACGAAAGACAGACGCTCTCTGCCGATCAGCCGACTATCTTTTACAACTCACGTGTTACTGGGGATTACCAGCCAGACATTTGGGCGCCAGGAATGTGGAGTCCAGGAGAAGGGGAGTCAGGTTATGATACCCCTTGTAACAAAGGAAAATAAGCGCCAAGACCGCCGGGGGCATTTAAACATGTTTCTGACCAATGTATCAAACTGAAGGACTCATGACATGTTGGTATAACTTGAAGCATACTGTGATATTTTTATAATTCTATGACATTAAAAGGGGTATATTGTGTATTTGCTGTAACATGGAATGTATGTGTTTCACCCAAGGCAGGCTTAGAACCTACAGGCTACATAGTTCATCATAGGGACTATTGAACTGTTTTCTGTGATTAGAAACATTCTGTGGACACTTATGAGGAAATCTCAGATTTATCTCACTGAACATGACTGTGCATAACTCTCAGAATCAACAGGTGGTCCCGTGACCCGTGACCCTGTCCAGCCTAATTGGCCCGCCCTCTGTGAGTCTCACTATAAATTACACTTGCTAACAGATGGCGGATGAAGTTTCTTTGGGGTGCGGCCATGCCATGAGGAACAAATGACCTACGTAACTCTCCTTGGAAACCAAACCCCTATCGACGAAACACATATCTACTTTTCCTATCCTACTCAGACAGAAGCAATCATCCCAGAAATTAACCTGCGAAACTCACTGTTTTCATTCAAGACTAAATGACTTCGCAATCCATCCCGGCTGGGATCAGAGGAAGAATTTACTGCTCGGAAGAGCTCTCATAGACATTGCTTTCCTGGACTGAGAGAGAGACTTGGACAACACTGCCCTTTTCCCAGATCCATCCTGGCTTCATCCCATCCAAACGGAATCCAACTGGGCAGGCAACATCGACTTACAACTAATATTACCCTATTACATTTTTCATTTCCTCTTTCAAACAATAAGATCATATCATTCTCCAAAATCCTGTGAATGTGCAGTTGTATTTGCCTGAGTTGAGTACAGAAGCCATTCATATTGAAGACTCTCACCTCAATAACTGTGTTGTATCCCATTGTACCCTGCCTTTATATTGTATCTTTTAACTACCTAATTTATTTAGTCTAGTAAAAACAACCTTGAATGAATTATTTGTGGCACTGAAGTCATTTGCGAGCGAATGGGTTTTTACAGCTCCAGAGCTTATCGGCTATTCAGAATGAGAATTTAGTCAAATTGAATGTGATTATATTGTTGATATAGTAATTAATGGTATAACGGTTAATTATAACTAGTAATATAGAGTAAATTCAAAGGTTTCTCTATATCCAACCCTTAATAGTGCCCCTCTTAGATTAATTTGGATGGGATTACTAAATTAATCAAATAAATCAGATCAATGAATTTTTTCAGTAATTAATCAGTAAATGATCTTGAATATTAATTAGCCTAAAGTGACAACAAACCAAATCCCTATTTTTGAGGTAAATGGGTAAACTTTTTTTTGGCGATTTCACTTGCTTTTAGAAACTTACCAGCGATTCATTTCCTCATCCTTGTTGTGTAGTATGGGGGCTGTGAAAAAACATGAACAAAGGCTCGCAAAAATATTTTTCTAAACGGAAAAGCTCTCAGTAGTGCCGTGCAGTTTCCCTAAATGTCAGTTTATTTTTGTTTTTTAAATAACTAATTGACCAACGTCGGTTCACTTATTTGAATTCATTGAGTTCGTATTTTTTATGTGAGCTCAATTTCTTTCGAGAGATTTCTCTCTGGGACATGTTGTCCAACTCATCATAGTTAAAGAGCAACTGCCCCTAAAAAACAATTTTTCATTTAGAAAATATCCTCATCGATATGAGTCAGAAACATTTGTTCTACTGTCAAAGTTGACTACAAAGTGTAAATAGGATAATTTTGGTCATGAAGTCAGTCTCGTCCAAAACAGAGTTTAGTGAGACTTGTGGTCGTGACTGCATCACAATGTAAATGAAGGTTTGGTTTGTTTCAACCCTGATAACATGCCCAAAGCTGGCATCACACAAGTAATCATCAATTCAGAGTGCAGCTGCACGCGACCCAACCATAATGCCCGTGGTAAATTTGTTTGATTTTGGGCTAGTTCCCTAACTAGCCCATAATCAAACAAATTTACCACGGGCATTATGGTTGGGTCGCGTGGTAAATTATATGTTAAAATTCCAATAGCTCCAAATTTAATTGACTTAAAAACCTCAAACAAACTATACAAGGTAGAAATTCACTTACAAATATTGAAAGCATTTAATGAAAAAACTCAAAGGTGTGCAACATGAAAATATTGTCTCATTTACATTGTGTAATTTATTGATGGTCCCTAACTAGCCCCAGAGGTAGGCTATCCAAAGTCAAACCAATTTTTCCACGGTCGCACACCAGCCGGCTGAAGCTAATTGTTTAAATAATTTTGCGCCTGCGAACACACACAAGAGACACCCACATTGAACCACACTCCAAAACCAACTCACGTTTGAATTCAGTCATGGCCACTAGCAAATCTGAAATGAGGCCAAATCAGGAAGTACAGTCACCCTTTAAGTGCAGAAAACGTGGTAATTAACTACAATGACCTGTTCTCGTTGTTTGTTGCAAGCCTGTGGGGCCGGCAGACAGACATGGACAGAAAAAAAGTGTTAAGTAAAAAATAAACAAGTAAAACCATTTTTTTTTTTTTTTTTTGAAGAGCAGCAGTAAAATAAAATAACAGTAGGGAGGCTATATACAGGGGGTACCGGTACAGAGTCAATGTGCGGGGGCACCGGTTAGTCGAGGTAATTGAGGTAATATGTACATATGGGTAGAGTTAATAAACAGAGTAGCAGCAGCTTAAAAGAGGGGGTGGGGTGGGGGGGGGACAATGCAAATAGTCTGGGTAGCCATGATTAGCCGTTCAGGAGTATTATGGCTTGGGGGTAGAAGCTGTTAAGAAGCCTTTTGGACCTAGACTTGGTGCTCCGGTACCACTTGCCGTGCGGTAGCAGAGAGAACAGTCTACGACTAGGGTGGCTGGAGTCTTTGACAATTTCTAGGGCCTTCCTATGACACCGCCTGGTATAGAGGTCCTGGATGGCAGGAAACTTGGCCCCAGCGATGTACTGGGCTGTACGCACTACCCTCTGTAGTGCCTTGCGGTCGGAGGATGAGCAGTTGCCATACCAGGCGGTGATGCAACCAGTCAGGATGCTCTCGATGGTGCAGCTGTTTAACTTTTTGAGGATCTGAGGACCCATGCCAAATCTTTTCAGTCTCCTGAGGGGGGATAGGCTTTGTTGTGCCCTCTTCACGCCTGTCTTGGTGTGTTTGGACCTTGATAGTTTGTTGGTGATGTTAACACCAAGGAACTTGAAGCTCTCAACCTGTTCCACTACAGCCCCGTCGATGAGAATGGGGGCGTGCTCAGTCCTCTTTTTTTCCCCTGTAGTCCACAATCATCTCCTTTGTCTTGATGACATTGAGGGAGAGGTTCTCTGACCTCCCTATAGGCTGTCTCATCGTTGTCAGTGATAAGGTCTACCACTTAATAGGCCTACCACTTAATGATGGTGTTGGAGTTGTGCCTGGCCATGCAGTCATGGGTGAACAGGGAGTACAGGAGGGGACTGAGCACGCACCCCTGAGGGGCCCCCGTGTTGAGGATCAGCGTGGCAGATGTGTTGTTACCTAAACTTACTACCTGGGGGTGGCCCATCAGGAAGTCCAGGATCCAGTTGCAGAGGGAGGTGTTTAGTCCCAGGGTCCTTAGCTTAGTGATGAGCTTTGAGGGCACAATGGTGTTGAATGCTGAGCTGTAGTCAATGAATAGTATTCTTACGTAGGTGTTCCTCTTGTCCAGGTGGGAAAGGGCAGTGTGGAGTGCAATAGAGATTGTATCATCTATGGATCTGTTGGGGTGGTATGCTAATTTGAGTGGGTCTAGGGTTTCTGGGATAATGGTGTTGATGTGAGCCATGACCAACCTTTCAAAGCACTTCATGGCTACAGACGTGAGTCCTACGGGTTGGTAGTCATTTAGGTAGGTTATCTTAGTGTTCTTGGGCACAGGGACTATGGTGGTCTATTTTAAACATGTTGGTATTACAGACTCAGTCAGGGACATGTTGAAAATGTCAGTGAAGACACTTGCCAGTTGGTCAGCGCATGCTTGGAGTACACGTCCTGGTAATCCGTCTGGCCCTGCGGCCTTGTGAATGTTGACCTGCTTAAAAGTCTTACTCACATCGGCTACGGAGAGCGTTATCACATAGTCATCCGGAACAGCTGATGCTCTCATGCATGCTTCAGTGTTGCTTGCCTCGAAGTGAGCATAGAAGTGATTTAGCTCGTCTGGTATGCTCGTGTCACTGGGCAGCTCGCGGCTGTGCTTCCCTTTGTAGTCTGTAATAGTTTTCAAGCCCTGCCACATCCAACGAGCGTCGGAGCCGGTGTAGTACGATTCAATCTTAGTCCTGTATTGACTCTTTGCCTGTTTGATGGTTCGTCGGAGGGCATAGCGGAATTTCTTATAAGCGTCCGGGTTAGAGTCCCGCTCCTTGAAAGCAGCAGCTCTACCCTTTAGCTCAGTGCGGATGTTGCCTGTAATCCATGGCTCCAGGTTGGGGTATGTACGTACGGTCACTGCGGAGATGATGCACTTATTGATGAAGCCAGTGACTGTTGAGGTGTACTCCTCAATGCCATCAGAAGAATCCCGGAACATATTCCAGTCTGTGCTAGCAAAACAGTTCTGTAGCTTAGCATCTGTGTCATCTGACCACTTCCTTATTAACCGAGTCACTGGTGCTTCCTGCTTTAATTTTTTTAATAAGCAGGAATCAGGATGATAGAATTATGGTCAGATTTGCCAAAAGGAGGGCAAGGGAGAGCTTTGTGCGCGTCTCTGTGTGTGGCGTAAAGGTGGTCTAGAGATGTAAGTTTCCCTGCATTAAAGTTGGCTAATAGGATTAATGGAAGAGGCAGTCTACTCGCCCGTCGTCGGATCCTTACAAGGCACCCCAACCTACGTCCACGATATCTCCGTCTCTTTCTCATGTGAATGATGGGGATTTGGTCCTTGTCGGGTGTCTGTAGAATATCCTTCATGTCCGACTCATTGAAGAAAAAATCTTTGTTCAATACGAGGTGAGTAATCGCTGTCCTGATATCCAGAAGCTCTTCATGGTCATAAGAGACGGTGGCAGAAACATTATGTACAGAATAAATTACAAATAACGTGAAAAAACATACATAATAGCACAACTGGTTAGAGGGCAATAAAACGGCAGCCATCTCCTCCTGCGCCATCTTGTCAAGTTGATAGTTGTTATTTAGCAGTCTGAAAAGTATGCCTTATCTACTTTGAAGAACTACTGAAATTGTGATTTTGTCGGAAAGCAGTCAGCTAACCAGCTAGGCTAGCCTTCTAGCCTGAAGGATGACTCTTTGGGGAGCACAGAGATAGATGGCTGGCTGGCCGCTACTGCCTGAGCAGAGATGAGATGACGACTTGGAATTAAATAATAAGTCATCAAATAAAAAAAGTAATATACACAACAACTGAAATATTTTAGTAAAGTAATGTGAATAAAGGATAGTTTATTAATAAGTGATAAGCAGTAATGGGTAGTCACTACATTTACATTATAGTCATTTAGCAGACGCTCTTATCCAGAGCGACTTACAGGAGCAATTAGGGTTAAGTGCCTTGCTCAAGGGCACATCGACAGATTTTTCACCTAGTCGGCGATTAGAACCAGCGATCTTTCGGTTACTGGCACAACGCTCTTAACCACTAAGCTACCTGCCGCCCCCACTACCATCATTGGGGTTTATTATGAAATAATAGTCATCATCATACTAAAAACAAATATGTAAGCTACACAAGCAAAATATTTTAAGAGATAGTAATGGGCAGTCACTCACTACCATCAATTGTTTTATTCTGTTTTGTTACATCATTTAACCCACATAATGCATTTATTGTAAAAAAAATAAAAAAATAAAAAGACAAAGAATTGTTTTGAAAACCGTGATTATTTTTCAAAGAACAAACCAAAACCGAACCGACCTCAAAAAGCACGAATTGCTCAGCTCTAGTGATTCAGGTCTTTAGATGTTGTGCACATGAAATTGTGTCATTCCAAACTTTATCTGCAATGTTATATTTGATTTAGCTGCGACTCGAGGGATACCTCTTCGTCCAATCTACAGGTAACTGCCAAAATATATATATTTTTAAATATAACAACGTATATTAAAAGCAGGTGCTTCCACACAGGAAGTTCCAGCCCCTTGTAGAATCTATGCCAAGGCGCACTGAAGCTGTTCTGGAAGCTCAAGACACTTTATGTTGGTGTTTCCTTTATTTTGGCAGTTACTTGTAGCAGCAGGCTACATAGAGGTCCTCTGTAGCGCAATTGGTAGAGCATGGCGCTTGTAACGCCAGGTTAGTGGGTTCGATCCCCGGGACCACCCATATGTAAAAATTTATGCACACATGATTGTAAGTCGCTTTGGATAAAAGCGTCTGCTAAATGGCATATTATTATTATTATAGAGAATGGAACAGCTGGATAGAGGAATCTGCTCGAGTCGCTCAAAATGGAATAGAACATGGCTATATAGTTTGGAATGACACAATTTCATGTGTACAACATCTAAAGATCCGTTTCTAAAAGGATGTATTTGGGTGATTCTGGAGCATTTGTTCATGTTTTTTCGGTGGTTGTGGTAAGTTTCTCGAAAACAAGTGAAATCACAAAATAACATGACATTTACATACATAATTTAGATATTATTTTTTTTTGGGGGGGGGGGGGGTTCTACTAAGCTAACATATGGAATTGTTTTAAGATGGACATACCAAGGATAATTTAGTTATTTGATTTGGAATTTTAGGACCCCTTAACGTATCAAAAAAATCATATCAAAAAATGATATAACGAAACATTGAATTTGGCCTTACTGCTATTTGCCCATAGAAACACATTGAATAACAGCTTCATACATGAATAAACAGATAGCAAAAACAAATCTAAAGGAAATTTGTTCTGAAGTGTCTGTCCTATATCTGAGAGATCAGGAAACTAATTTTAAAAAATGTTGACATGTATTTAACCCCTTAT
The DNA here is from genome assembly GCF_964263955.1 of Coregonus lavaretus. NCBI lineage: Eukaryota > Metazoa > Chordata > Actinopteri > Salmoniformes > Salmonidae > Coregonus > Coregonus lavaretus. Next base: position 76,098,046 of record NC_139988.1, on the reverse strand, counting down.
TTTGGGCACTAAACTATCTCCATATATACAATACTTCCATTCATTTTTTAAACTGGTACCCGGCTACCTTCAGACTAGTCTTGTGAGGCTGGTGGGCGCCCTAGAGCAAAACAACCGACATGTACGTGTTCGTCAGAGTCTCACCTTAGTGTGTCATATTAGTGTGTAGCCCAAACTGTTCAGATGCTACAGATGTTTTCATGAGAAGACCGATTTGTGGGATGTCTCATGGTATGACAAACACTGCTCTAGCTCTGCCACCTTTCACCACAGATGTGGAAGAGCGACAACGCAAATAATTTGATACTTCTAGCTTAAACTGACAGATTTAATTTTGATTCTTTTATTATGCTAATTAGATGTCCACGAGGGCGTGGACATCAACTCTAGGTGGTTAAAAAAGCAAACGTTTCCTTTAAAGTTTGCCTGTGAAGTCTACGGAGCTTTTATGAAAATGTAAAATGGTTATAGTTTAAAAAGTACAAAAAGTATCAACAATCTTTTGAAAGGCAATCGAAGTTGAGTCAGTCTGCACATGTCAACATTGTGTTGGTTTTTGTAGCTGAAATGCTTCGAAAGCAGTGGCGAATCCATAATTGTCTTTGAAGCCTATGGAGCTTTTATGCTAATTTAAAATGGTTAAAGTTGAAAAAGTATACATGGTATCAAAAAGCAGTATACAAACAACCTATTCCAGAACGGTCTGCACATTTAAAAGTTTGAATGACGTTTCTATCTTAAACGGTTGAAGACTAATTACAGTGGACATTTTTACCATTCAAGTGGCCCCGTGTAGCTCAGTTGGTAGAGCATGGCGCTTGCAACGCCAGGGTTGTGGGTTCGTTTCCCACGGGGGGCCAGTATGAAAAAATTTATGCACTCACTAACTGTAAATCGCTCTGGATAAGATGTAAGTCTATGGCAATTGAAATGCATTGGGATTAATGCATTATGGTTGTAGTGTGAAAAGTATAAGTACTTTCAAAATGTTTTTTTCAAGCACACAATCTAGACGTTTTAGAGTTTTTGTTGGTAGCTTTTACGGTTTTGGCTCTACAGTTTCCAGCGGAAAGTGAATAATAATAATAATAATAATAATAATAATAATAATAATAATAATAAGTATGAACAATTTTAAGAGTTGCTCTTGAGTTCAGCAAGCACACTTTGTAATAAAGTAAATACAACTAAAAATAAAATAACCTTACCCTAACCACGTTTTTTTTCAATACCTTGTTTGAGTGTTGAGTGTTAAAATGTCTCATATAAACTGAGTATACATTAAAAAGTAGTTAATCCTCTCTCATTGGCCTCCTACAGGTTGAAATGGAGACACTGGCAGTGATAAAGTGGATGCAGAACTATAACTTTGTTCTGTCTGCTAACCTGCATGGAGGGGCAGTGGTGGCCAACTACCCCTTTGACAAGTCAAGGGACCCCCGCATCAGAGGCAAGACCACATACGCTGCAACCCCAGATGACAAGATATTCAAAAAGGTACAGGTGCAGATAACAGATTTGAAAGCTCAGTCACATTATAGCACATATTGAAACATGTGTCTTTGTGTGCTTACAGTTGGCCAGGACGTATTCGTATGCCCACAGTTGGATGCATAAGGGTTGGAACTGTGGAGATTTCTTTGATGAAGGGATCACCAATGGAGCCAGCTGGTACTCTCTGTCCAAAGGTGAGTTTAAAGGTCCTGCACAGTCATAATCATGTTTTTTTCATTTGGATGAACCCAGATCAAAGTGCGATGACCAAAGACTGAAAAATTACTGTTGCTGGTACATTGATAAAGTTTGATCATAACGTTACTGGCTTTTAGTGATGGGAAGTTCGGATCTTTCGACTCATTTCGTTCATTAGATTCAGTAATGCCGAGAGCACGCAGGACCACCCCCTACCGGTGAACGATTATATAAAAACTTGAAAGAATCATGATTCTACAAGCCTCTCGTTCACAATGGGGGGCTCATTGGAACTTTCATTTGTTACTGAGACTTATAAAAGTGTGCTTCAAACAATGTACATTTGTGATTGCTAATAAGATTATTTATTGATTCCCTTGAAAAGAGGTATAGTTGCTAGATTATGAACGACTCTTAGCATAATGCAAATGTCTATGTTTTCATTCTACAAAGCTGTGTCCATTGATAACATACAATAATCAATTAATTGCATTCGTTCTTGCACCATGCAATCAATTATCAGTTCTAAACACATATTTTAGTTCTCTATGCTGCCTGCAGCATGATACATTTTTCTGTGCACACATGATAGACAGTTGGTGGTCGGAGCACGTCTCCGAAGTTACTGAGCTGGAGGAGAGCGTATTAATCCTGCTGTAGAATTACTTGTGGCCAGCAGGTCAAACAAACGACTAAAAGTAATGAATGAGTCACTCGAAAAAATGAATCATGAATCTCGAGAATAGTCAAAAAGAACGAATCGTTTGCGAACTGCACATCACTACTGGCTTCCTCCTCAAAAACTTGAATTCAGGAGGCGGGATTATTGAGGCTTTGTGTGATTTTTTTTTTAAACGTAGCAGGTGTAAAAAGACGCCTGAGCAGAGTCCCCATATCCGTTTTTCAGGGCAAACAGAAGTTAGGTTGAAAATACTGTGTCCCTGAACACCGGAAAGATCCACTTTCTGCCAACCCCGTGGAGATTCAGATTGAGTGTTTAATAGTCACATGTACAGGGGTTGCAGGTGTGATTACAGGGTAAAGGGAAAATCTTAGGCTCTGAGGTCCAACATACAGGACAAAGTTAAATAAAATAATGGAAATGTCCATTGGGGTGGAGGCTGAGTTTGTTTAGGGGGTGTGGGGGAATGACCATAGGGGGAGCAGCATGACCATTGGGGGAAAAGTGAAATATGAACAATAACAATTATAATTTAAAATCAATTATATGCATATTAACAACTGCAACAGTGATGAATGTCATTGGGGTGGGAGCAGAGTAAAAGTCTGTTGGGGGGGTGGGGGGAAAATGTCCATAGGGAGAAGCAGCATTTAAGGTAAGTGACCGTTGAGGGTGAACATGTTCATAGGGGGAGTAGGGGTGGAGAAATATCCATAGGGGGAGTAGCAGGGGGGAGCAGGTAGCTGACCAGTGGTGGCTATTCAGCAGCCTGATGGTCTGAGGGTAGAAACTATTGGCCAGTCTTCCAGTTTTTGCCATGATGCTCCTGTACTGCCCGCGTCTGAGTGTGAACAGGGCATGGCTTGGGTGGCTGGGGTCCCTGATGAGTGTGTGACATCACATCTAGCCGCTCATTTTAATATGCTAAAGGTAACGTCTTATTCTCTTACCGAATTTAAATAAGTACTGCCTTGTAACCATCATCACATAAAGCGTGTTCGGAGCTAGCTAGCTTGTCTACTGCTGCCTAAATGTATCTATAGGAAAGATACTTATTGTATTGATGTGTATATTTTTGTAATTACAGGGCTCATCTGCAAAAGAGACCTTGGTCTCAGCTTGACTCCCCTGTCAAAATAATAATTGATAGGTTTCCCCTTTCATCTGTGTCTGATGTCAGCTAGTTACTGGCTAGCTAGTTCTTCAGCCAGCATGGAACAAAAAGCAGCTGTCATGTCAACATGAACTGCAACAGAAGAGACATGCCAAATGGGAGATGTATTAGAAAAATAGAATACAGATTTCTGTACCCATTTCACTTACATTTACATTTTACATTTTAGTCATTTAGCAGATGCTCTTATCCAGAGCGACTTACAGTTAGTGAGTGCATACATTTTTCATAATTTTTTTTAAAAAATACTTTTTTTCATACTTGCGTCTCCAAGTTTCCTCCCTGCAAATTAAAAGGACATACAATTAAAATGCTGTATAATGTCATCATTTTCTACTTCACTGTGGGAAAGGGGCACAAATACCTGTCATGTTGATATGCTTTCCAGCAGTGGTTACCAAACGGTCGATCAATTGACTGGTCGGTCTCCAAGGCATTCCTAGTCGATCATGACTATCAACAAATACAGCAAAGAGCTGTTGTTTTTATGAGTGAGTTTATTTTTTATTTTTTATTCAGCACAGTTAACACTTTTCATTCAGCTCTTATAAGCCATGAAACCAACACTGCAGCTTCAATGAATGAGTACTGTAGCAAAGCATATCTATAGGCTTGCATTGTTATTATTAGCGGCTGTGTGTTTTTTAATATCGAGGAATATTTAACTTTCTCTGGTCATAGGAGTAAAAACATGAATTTGTGCATGAGGCAGAAATAATGCAGTTTGACTCGAGTTTCGTCATCAGCTCGAAGACGGTGTCCCCTTTTTGGTCAGACTTAGCGGAGGGGGGAGAGCTGAGGGACCGTCCGATGGTGAGAGGCGGACCCTCTGATGCTCTCCCTCCGCTGAGATTGACCATCAGGCACCATCAGTCCAGTAAATATAAAGAAAGCAACTTATTTCAATTTATGCTCACTCAACTGTGCCTCACAAGTAAAACAACAAATGATGATCTAATACAACAAATTATGATGTATTACCAGTGTAATCCTAAACCTAAAGTTTGGAAGTATGGCTCTTATCAATTTATAAATTACAGTGCTTGGAGAATGCTGTTATTTCTATTGGGAAAAAATAACGTAGATATTTTTCCACTTGTAACCGTCAGATTTGCTTGACCTTATTCTAAATAGGAGGGAATTTAGTCAGGGTCAGAATATGTGTATCTGTAGACACACCTCCGTCACACCGCAATTTCAGTGATCTCCACCCCAAACGCATACCTGAGGTGCGTTCAGTTTGCTTCAACGTTTGCTACGTTGTGTGATGGTTTGTACTGAACGACAGGTTTTCATACGTTTGCTCCCGTTTGGTGGGTGTGGGGAGGTGTGGCTTGATCAATATTGGTGTGACCATTTGAAATCGCAAAACTCGTGTCATACACCATTATTATGGGGCCCCATAATCACAAAGTTTTTCAAGTGGTCATTCAGTACAGTACCGTTTCCATTGACTTTAATATTGCACACCGTTCTGTCGAACTGAATGCAACCCAGGCTGGCACTGGTGAGGAAAGTATGTGAAAAAAAAATTAAAGGGATAGTGCGACATTTTGCAAATTTGATTGTCTCTTCGTGCAGTTTTAAGGAAGTTGAAGGTAGTTTCGCAAGCCATTGCTAACTTACGTTGACTGGAAGTTTACTGGAACAGCTAGCATATTTATATATATATATATATTTTTTTAAATCTTTATTTTAACAGGGAAAAACAGACTGAGACCTGGATCTCTTTTACGGCTGTGCCCTGTGTAAACATGTTGACATGTACAGTTTTAGACATACAGACAATAAAATTTCAAACATACAAAACAAAAACACAATTCAACAGAAACAATCACAGACAACATCATATTGATCCTCCATAACATTTTTAAAATGGGCAAGGGACACCAGAGTGTCTAACTTAAGTTGGATCTGCAGTTTATACCATAAATAAGGTGCAAATGAACTGAAGGCAGTCCTACCTAACTCTGTGGAGACCACAGGAGTCTCTAATGTAATCCACATCTGTGATCTGGTTTTAAAATTAGTATATCTAGTGGAAATTAATGATGATATAGTTTTAAAAGAAGTGCTTTATAAATAAACAAGAGAGCATGTTGCTCTCGCCTCACAGATAGAGAGGCCCAACCCACATGTTGATATAGGAAACAGTGATGAGTTTTGTAACTATCACCCATGATAAACCTCAGTGCACAATGGTAAATAGCATCCAGTGGTTTTAATGTGTTTGCCGATGCATGCATATAGATAATATCACCATAATCTAAAACGGACATAAAAGTAGCCTGCACAATTTGGACAGACAAGCCCTGTTTCTGTAAAGGAACCCTATCTTGAATTTGAGCTTTTTTCCCAATTCAGTAACATGTTTTTTAAAAAGAAAGCCTATCATCTAACCATACCCCTAAGTATTTATATGCAGAGACCTGTTTGATTTGAGTACCATCCAAGCTAGTGATTACAAAAGTGTTTCTAATTGAGAGTTTAGACCTAGAAAAAAACATGACATTTGTTTTCTTAGCGTTTAAAACAAGTTTAAGCTGTAAAAGAGACCCCTGTAGTATCCTAAAATCAGACTCCAACTGCATTAAAGCTTGGTCCGCTGTTGGAGCAATAGAGTACATCACTGTGTCATCTGCATATAAATGGAATTTACAATATCTGACATCATTACCAATGTTGTTTATATAAAGTGAGAACAATAGTGGGCCAATTATTGAACCCTGAGGGACCCCTTTAAGTAACTTCCAGGTATTCCAGGACCTTGAATCTCCTCCCTAATTGTAGCACTTCCGAAACATTTGATGGATTCCGTTTCCTGGAGTGCTTTACTCCCCGGACAGCAATCCAGGCATCCTGAGGCGGAGCAGAAGGGGTGGAACAGACCGGGCCCTTCGGTTTAGCTCCTAGCCTGGGCCATGGCTCATTTAAGGGAACCGAATGGAGTTTCTCCGTTACAAGCTCCCCAGAAGTGGAGGTGCCGAGCCAGGGGCAGGTGACGTCGTCGATTTTGGAGGTGGTTTGTGCAACCATGGAGCCCAGGAGTTCTTCGTCCTCCTTGATCTGGCGCAAGACAGATACTCTCCCCTCCAGCTCAGCGAATCTCTGGCTCAGGTACTGGCAGGTGGTACATCCAGGGGTGAGCGAAGCCATGAGAGACATCCAACTTTCAGCTTGCTCCTCTCTGTAGGTCGTCTCGTCGTTGTTGGTAACCAGGAATCTGGGACACAAACTTGCGGTCCCAGCCGTAAAGGCTGACCGCGTCGCGGAATCAGTAGCAATGCAAACTTTACCGAGTGTAGGCAATCCACGATTCTGTTGCGCGCTCTGATGACGTCTGTTGCGTGATTGACATGTCAAGTCCAAAACTGGAGGTTTAAAAAATACATAAGTAGTTTTCAGGCATATGTAACACCTATTGAAGTACTGTAGCATATGTTTATAACCATGCTGCTAAGATTTTAACTCCAGTGTCCATATTATGTCTACGGAGCTAAGTTGTCCAAAAGAGTGTACCTCTAACTACATAGAGTAACTATCAGTCATTACTTGTACAAATGTCCATTCTTTAATGCTAACCTTGTACCTTTGTTTGTCCTGTGTACTGCGTTATTTTCTTTGAGTGCTGAAATCTATAGTTTTTGATAAAAATAGCATTCTATGCGATGTCTTGACAAATTGCGCTGCATAATGTTTTCCAATGGAGTAGTAATTTAGAAACTTCAAATGTGCACTACCACTCGAAACTTTTATAAATATCCATTTTTTAATGCTTTAACGCTTACTTGTGCTTGTCCTGGGTCCGGTTTCCCAAAAGCATCTTAAGGCTAAGTTCATTGTTAGAACCTTCAAAGGAGCATCAATAAATCTCCTAGCTGTTTCCCAAAACTATCGTTATTAAAAGCGGAATAAAAATCAGAGCTTGACCAGTCTTGATTAGTCAGCTCTGGAAGGTCATGGATCTTTACACATGCTAATAGCCCTTAACACCTTGTCTATTGTCCTCATATCACGCCCCAGTTCAGCTAAGCAGACAATCTACTCCAAACATTTATTTATTAGGCCTATAACCTAGTTCATACATTTTAAAAACGTCTTAATAAAATCAAGGCAAAAGTAAACATGTCGTCCCCACGAATAGTGCAGCATGCTCCCAATTTTGAGATAATTTTCAGATACATTTCAGTTAATTACTATAGCTCCTGCCTTGGGCCAATCAGTGTAATTTTGTAAATGCCTGATCTCTATGGCAAGACACATTATTCACCCAAGTTTCGTCAAAATTGGGCCGGTGCTGTCTGAGATATTGTGTGTGACTAATGTACTAACGGACGGAGACAGATCCACAGACACAGACAGATCCTGATTTTATCGTGGTGGACAATGATAGACTATAAAGTTAATGGAGTCTATATTCATACCATCATCAATTAAAGATCCAATATATACGGCCTCCTGAGTGGCGCAGTGGTCTAAGGCACTGCAGTGCTAGAGGCATCACTACGATGAGACAAGTTCGAAATTGTGGAGAAAAAAAGGGGGTAAAGTACACACACAAAAAATTATAATAAATAAAAGATCCAATATATTTGAATTGTATTTAAAATAGCAACACTTTAAAAAATATATAAAACAAACACGGCAATAAAAGAGATAATATGTTATCAAAGAACATAAAACACAAAGGCATCATTGCACCAAGCTAAAAAGGCTGGTTGACAAATAGGATTTTAACAGTACAATGCAATATTCCGTATATATATATATACAGTGGGGAAAAAAAGTATTTAGTCAGCCACCAATTGTGCAAGTTCTCCCACTTAAAAAGATGAGAGAGACCTGTAATTTTCATCATAGGTACAAGTCAACTATGACAGACAAATTGAGGAAAAAAAATCCAGGAAATCACATTGTAGGATTTTTAATGAATTTATTTGCAAATTATGGTGGAAAATAAGTATTTGGTCACCTACAAACAAGCAAGATTTCTGGCTCTCACAGACCTGTAACTTCTTCTTTAAGAGGCTCCTCTGTCCTCCACTCGTTACCTGTATTAATGGCACCTGTTTGAACTTGTTATCAGTATAAAAGACACCTGTCCACAACCTCAAACAGTCACACTCCAAACTCCACTATGGCCAAGACCAAAGAGCTGTCAAAGGACACCAGAAACAAAATTGTAGACCTGCACCAGGCTGGGAAGACTGAATCTGCAATAGGTAAGCAGCTTGGTTTGAAGAAATCAACTGTGGGAGCAATTATTAGGAAATGGAAGACATACAAGACCACTGATAATCTCCCTCGATCTGGGGCTCCACGCAAGATCTCACCCCGTGGGGTCAAAATGATCACAAGAACGGTTAGCAAAAATCCCAGAACCACACGGGGGGACCTAGTGAATGACCTGCAGAGAGCTGGGATCAAAGTAACAAAGCCTACCATCAGTAACACACTACGCCGCCAGGGACTCAAATACTGCAGTGCCAGACGTGTCCCCCTGCTTAAGCCAGTACATGTCCAGGCCCGTCTGAAGTTTGCTAGAGCGCATTTGGATGATCCAGAAGAGGATTGGGAGAATGTCATATGGTCAGATGAAACCAAAATAGAACTTTTTGGTAAAACCTCACCTCGTCGTGTTTGGAGGACAAAGAATGCTGAGTTGCATCCAAAGAACACCATACCTACTGTGAAGCATGGGGGTGGAAACATCATGCTTTGGGGCTGTTATTCTGCAAAGGGACCAGGACGACTGATCCGTGTAAAGGAAAGAATGAATGGGGCCATGTATCGTGAGATTTTGAGTGAAAACCTCCTTCCATCAGCAAGGGCATTGAAGATGAAACGTGGCTGGGTCTTTCAGCATGACAATGATCCCAAACACACTGCCCGGGCAACGAAGGAGTGTCTTCGTAAGAAGCATTTCAAGGTCCTGGAGTGTTCTAGCCAGTCTCCAGATCTCAACCCCATAGAAAGTCTTTGCAGGGAGTTGAAAGTCCGTGTTGCCCAGCGACAGCCCCAAAACATCACTGCTCTAGAGGAGATCTGCATGGAGGAATGGGCCAAAATACCAGCAACAGTGTGTGAAAACCTTGTGAAGACTTACAGAAAACGTTTGACCTGTGTCATTGCCAACAAAGGGTATATAACAAAGTGTTGAGAAACTTTTGTTATTGACCAAATACTTATTTTCCACCATAATTTGCAAATATATTCATTAAAAATCCTACAATGTGATTTTCTGTTTTTTTTCCCTCATTTTGTCTGTCATAGTTGACGTGTACCTATGATGAAAATTACAGGCCTCTCTCATCTTTTTAAGTGGGAGAACTTGCACAATTGGTGGCTGACTAAATACTTTTCCCCCCACTGTATATATATATATATATATATATATACAGTGGGGAGAACAAGTATTTGATACACTGCCGATTTTGCAGGTTTTCCTACTTACAAAGCATGTAGAGGTCTGTAATTTTTATCATAGGTACACTTCAACTGTGAGAGACGGAATCTAAAACAAAAATCCAGAAAATCACATTGTATAATTTTTAAGTAATTCATTTGCATTTTATTGCATGACATAAGTATTTGATCACCTACCAACCAGTAAGAATTCCGGCTCTCACAGACCTGTTCTTTTTTCTTTAAGAAGCCCTCCTGTTCTCCACTCATTACCTGTATTAACTGCACCTGTTTCAACTCGTTACCTGTATAAAAGACACCTGTCCACACACTCAATCAAACAGACTCCAACCTCTCCACAATGGCCAAGACCAGAGAGCTGTGTAAGGACATCAGGGATAAAATTGTAGACCTGCACAAGGATGGGATGGGCTACAGGACAATAGGCAAGCAGCTTGGTGAGAAGGCAACAACTGTTGGCGCAATTATTAGAAAATGGAAGAAGTTCAAAATGACGGTCAATCACCCTTGGTCTGCAAGATCTCACCTCGTGGGGCATCAATGATCATGAGGAAGGTGAGGGATCACCCCAGAACTACACGGCAGGACCTGGTCAATGACCTGAAGAGAGCTGGGACCACAGTCTCAAAGAAAACCATTAGTAACACACTACGCCGTCATGGAATTCAATCCTGCAGTGCACGCAAGGTCCCCCTGCTCAAGCCAGCGCATGTCCAGGACCATCTGAAGTTTGCCAATGACCATCTGGATGATCCAGAGGAGGAATGGGAGAAGGTCATGTGGTCTGATGAGACAAAAATAGAGCTTTTTGGTCTAAACTCCACTCGCCGCGTTTGGAGGAAGAAGAAGGATTACAAGAAGAAGGAGTACAACCCCAAGAACACCATCCCAACCGTGAAGAATGTAGGTGGAAACATCATTCTTTGGGGATGCTTTTCTGCAAAGGGGACAGGACGACTGCACCGTATTGAGGGGAGGATGGATGGGGCCATGTATCGCGAGATCTTGGCCAACAACCTCCTTCCCTCAGTAAAAGCATTGACGATGGGTCGTGGCTGGGTCTTCCAGCATGACAACGACCCGAAACACACAGCCAGGGCAACTAAGGAGTGGCTCCGTAAGAAGCATCTCAACGTCCTGGAGTGGCCTAGCCAGTCTCCAGACCTGAACCCAATAGAAAATCTTTGGAGGGAGCTGAAAGTCCGTTTTCCCAGCGACAGCCCTGAAACCTGAAGGATCTGGAGAAGGTCTGTATGGAGGAGTGGGCCAAAATCCCTGCAGCAGTGTGTGCAAACCTGGTCAAGACCTACAGGAAACGTATGATCTCTGTAATTGCAAACAAAGGTTTCTGTACCAAATATTAAGTTCTGCTTTTCTGATGTATCAAATACTTATGTCATGCAATAAAATGCAAATTAATTACTTAAAAATCATACAATGTGATTTTCTGGATTTTTGTTTTAGATTCTGTCTCTCACAGTTGAAGTGTACCTATGAAAAACATTACAGACCTCTACATGCTTTGTAAGTAGGAAAACCTGCAAAATCGGCAGTGTTTCAAATACTTGTTCTGTATATATATATATATAAAAATACTGATAATTAAAGGTATAAAAAGTATGATACACTTTATAAAATAAACAAACAATTATGAATAATCAAACGTTTTTACTGCTAATATTTAACATATCTCTTGGGCAGTAAAACATTACTTATTAACTGAATTGAGATGCTGTGATTGTTGGTCTTCTGTTTACCCATGAAACCATTTGCTCGCTCAAATGGAAAGCACCAGAAACCATATACTGGACCATAGTCCAAAACACATTTCTTCAAGTGGCTATGGAGGTGCATATTTGGTGTGCAATACTGTTTTCCATACAACCTTCCAAAGCTCTCACAGAACTGTTGCAAGTGGCGATGACACTCTCTAACTCGCTCCATTGACATACATCTTGTACATAAGATGGTACAGGCTTTGACAAAATGGGTCTAGCAATGATAATGTGCATCCTTCACAAGTCCTTTAACAGTGAATAAGGAGTAAACGTATGTCCAATTTTTCCATTGTTGTGCATTGAAATGAGAAAACCCTGAGGAGATTTTAGCAGGTAGTTGGCCTATGTCTGCAGGAGTTTTCAGTGCATCAACTTTAAGCTGAATATTTCTTAGTATTCCCTCATCCAGCACACCAATATTCTTCCAGATGGTAAAATGTGATTTGCTGTCCCAAGTAAAATATTATGCATAGGCAACCATGTACTGTATATGGGCATGAAATATGGCAATTTAAATAGCTCTGACAATCTGGCCCCAGTTTCAGTCTCTATTGTTTTCCTCTGTCTTGGTCTTCGCCTGTGTCCACATACTAACTTGCATTTTGTGAACTTCATTCTGACGTTGCAGTACATGGTTGTCCATCCCCATTTCTGTGGAATTGTCTGTAGGCATTTGTTGCAACATGTGTGAGCTTGACTTGGATCTGTGTTGTTGAACAGATAAAAAGATGGTGGTGAAATCCCAAGTAGGATACATTAAAAGTTAAAAACATCACACTGACCCAAAAGGGTTTAAATGACGTTCAGCTTATAAAGGCTTCATAAAGCCTTCATAAGCACTACATAAATGTGTTACAAAGCATTTATAACCGCATATCATGCTTTATAAAGGGTTCATAAATGTGGCATAACTGTGTGATAATCACCAATGTCAAATGTGACATAACCCACTATGTTGAATATGATATAAACATGTGTTTTATAAAGGGTGACATGTTGTGCTGAAGGATGGCATATGCTCTAAAGTGATGTCATGTTAGTCATATTACACCTAATCTCGTTCCCAGACACTTCCATCCAAATGTGCAGAAGGTCTGGTGGACCAATGCATCAAACTTGACCGTCATTAGTTAGGGTTTGACTTAAAATACAATTTTAAGAAGATACATTATGGAAATGATTTCAGCCATAATTATGACTTTTTGTCTGTGTTAAGTAGTGGCGATGACAAATACTTTACTTAGGAAGCTCACTCCTATAGAATTCTATGGGCACTCCCACTTAGGCCAATTTTGAATGGTTGATATCCCAGGCTTATGTGTGCTGTGTGTGCAATAGCCTTGGGATGACGTTACACCAAGAAACACTTACCTTGATGAAAGCCCCCAATCTAAAGAAATGAAAGTGTCTTTCTTCTGGAACCAAGTTACATGTTCCTCAGTACACAAACACGCACACAACAAAAATGAGCCATAACGCACGGTGCTGGGCCCTGTCAAGTCTTTGACACATTCACCCACTCCTCCGCTGAAAGATCAGCCACAAAATGTTGGCACCATTGTAACAGCTTGAAATCAAGCCCTGGTCTCCAGCATGGGAACAGAAGAGGAATACCTGGTGCGGTAGTCTCAGGTTGGACTACTCCAAATCATCTTGGTTCTGACACACTCATACCCGACAGTAACCTGTGGATATTGCTGGGTTAAAACAACCCATCACATTGGGTTGGGGGATTGACCCAGGGTAATTTTTTATGTAACCCTTGGGTTATTTTCAATGTCATCCTAATTTCAATTTTGCTTGCATATTTTTGCCTTCTCTACCATCCCACCCCCTCCCTTTCCAACACACACAATCAAGATACAATGTTGAATTTCAAATAATTAATTTATATTGCCTGCATTTCAGAACATACATAATGTCAGAGATTGTACAATAATGTCAGAGATTGTACAATAATGTATATTTTTTAAATAGCACATTGAAACAAAGCCCTATTGTCTAAATATGTATTACTTCACAAGATAAGATTTCATAAGTGTCAAGATTGTTGAGAGACGGATCAGACCAAGGTGCAGCGTGGTATGCGAACATGTTTATTAAATCAAATAAACATTAAACAAAACAAGAAACAACGTAACGTGAAGTCCTCAGGCTAAACACATACGAGCCTAACACAGAAAAAGATCCCACAATTAAGGTAGGCAAACAGGCTACTTAAGTATGATCCCCAATCAGAGACAACGAGCGACAGCTGTCTCTGATTGGGAATCACACCCGGCCAAACATAGAAATACACTACCTAGATCACCAACATAGAATTTCAAGCATAGATTCTCACGCCCTGACCAAACCAACTAAAAACAACCGGCCTCTGAAGGCCAGTGCGTGACAGTACCCCCCCCCCCCCCAAAGGTGCGTACTCTGGCCGCACCAACCTGACTCATTAGGGGAGGGTCCGGGTGGGCATTCAGCCTCAGAGGCGGGTCCGGCTCCGGGTGTGACGACCTCTCCCTTACTGCCTCCCCGTTGCGCCCCTGGTCTGGTCTGGACCTCGGCGCGATGCTTCCCCTCTCCTTCCTCCCACGATGCACCAAGCCCTGTCTGGACCCTGGTGTGGAAGACCCCAAACCTGGAGAGGGGCTGACGTCTGGGCCTGGATCGGCAATCCTCCCGCGATGCACCAAGCCCTTTCTGGACCCTGGTGTGGGAGGCTCCAACCCTGGAGAGGGGCTGATTTCTGGGTCTGAAGTGGAGCCGCTGACCGGAGCTGAACCCCGGTGGAGCGGACTGCTCTGGCTCCGGATTGGAACCGCTGACCGGAGCTGGACTAGAAACCGGTGGAGCGGACTGCTCTGGCTCCGGACTGGATCCGCTGACCGGGGCTGAATTGGGCACCGGTGGAGCGGACTGCTCTGGCTCCGGAGTGGAGCCGCTGACCGGAGCTGGACTGGACCCCGGTGGAGCGGACTGCTCTGGCTCCGGAGTGGAACCGCTGACCGGAGCTGGACTGGGCACCGGTGGAGCGGACTGCTCTGGCTCCGGAGTGGAACCGCTGACCGGAGCTGGACCTGGCACCGGTGGAGCGGACTGCTCTGGCTCCGGAGTGGAGCAGCTGACCGGTGCTGAACCAGGCACCGGTGGAACGGGCCGGGCCGGACTGGAGACACGCACCACTGGTCTGGTGCGAGGAGCAGGCACGGGCCGTACCGGACTGGGAACACGCACCACTGGCTTGGTGCGAGGTGCAGGTACGGGGCGTACCGGGCTGGCGACACGCACCACTGGTTTGGTGCGAGGAGCAGGGACGGGCCTTACTGGACTGGGAACACGCACCACTGGCTTGGTGCGGGGAGCAGGTACGGGACGTACCGGGCTGCGACAGGCACCACTGGTTTGGTGTGAGGAGCTGGCACGGGCCGTACCGGACTGGATACGCGCACCACTGGTTTGGTGCGGGGAGCAGGTACGGGGCGTACCGGACTGTGGAGGCACACTGGAGGTCTGGAGCGTAGAGCTGGCACAACCTGTCCTGGCTGGATGCCCACTTCCGCACAGTACGTGTGTGGCGTTAGCACAGGACGCACTGGACTGTGCCGGCGCACTGGCGACACAGTGCGTAGCTCCGCATAACACGGAGCCTGCACGGTCACACGCTTCCTAGCGTGAGTACGGGGAGTTGGCTCTGCTCTGAACCCAGGCTCCGCCAACCACCCCGTGTGCCCCCCCCAAATTTTTTTTCTTGGGGCTGCTTCTCGGGCTTTCGTCGTGACCGCGTCCTCTTGGGTCGCCGTTTCTCCTCTCCTGCCTAGGCTTCCTCCTTCGCCCAGGGTCCTCTATCGGCTACTCTCTCCTTCTCCACCCTCATCCCTTTCAGGGCCTCCATATGCTTGGCCAGATCCTCTCTTATCTCCCCCCAAGTCCATGATCTCTGCTCCACTACCTGTGTCCAGGGTATCTGCTGCTCCTGGGCACGCTGCTTGGTCCGTGTTTGGTGGGATCTTCTGTCACGATTGTTGAGAGATGGGTCAGACCAAGGTGCAGCGTGGTATGCGAACATGTTTATTAAATCAAATAAACATTGAACAAAACAAGAAACAGCGTAACGTGAAGTCCTCAGGCTAAATACATACGAGCCTAACCCGGAACAAGATCCCACAATTAAGGTAGGCAAACAGGCTACTTAAGTATGTTCCCCAATCAGAGACAACGAGCGACAGCTGTCTCTGATTGGGAATCACACCCAGCCAAACATAGAAATACACTACCTAGATCACAAACATAGAATTTCCAGCATAGATTCTCACGCCCTGACCAAACCAACTATAAACAACCGGCCTCTCAAGGCCAGCGCGTGACAATAAGATAGGATTGATTATTATAATTTATTTATATTACAGTATTTCATGAACCAAACAGTCCAAACATCAGACTAAAGCCTCAGTTGAACTTGATGTGCACACTCAGATTGCTATCTGAGAAAAACAAAGCATGTGTGCGTCTTTCTTAAGGTCTATCAGACAGTGCCAAAGCTACAGTAATGAATAGATATTCACATTCACTGAAACATTCGGCTATCTTAGGTGACAGCACACACACACACACACCCACCCACCCACCCACACACACACACACACACACAAACACACACACACACACACACACACACACACACACACGTAACCGGTGTGAAATGGCTAGCTAGTTAGCGGTGCGCGCTAGTAGCATTTCAATCGGTGACGTCACTCGCTCTGAGACCTTGAAGTAGATGTTTCCCTTGCTCTGCAAGGGCCGCGGCTTTTGTGTAGCGACGGGTTACGGTGCTTCGAGGGTGACTGTCGTCGATGTGTGCAGAGGGTCCCTGGTTCAAGCCCAGGTAGGGCCGAGGAGAGGGACGGAAGCAACGCTGTTACACATACACACACACACACCATGCAGTTTTGCCATTCAATAATGGTCTACATTTGGGTTGAGTTAAAACATTGTTACACAGAACAAGTGTAAAATATTACATTTGAAGGTCACTCTACTAAGGACATGGACTAATGACTCAGTACTTAATAACTGTATTTCATTCATAAAGCACTTTTCACAATCCAAAATGTAACATTTATATTTAAAATAAATTGAGTGATAGAATGAAAGAATACCAGAACGCGCATCAGTAGTTGAACTAAAGGCAAACGAGCCACATACCGTACTGTAGGCAAAAAGCAGGCACAAATGCATAAAATAACTAACTAAAAGTAAATGTAACAGAGCTATAAATAGTGCCTTAAGAACATATTAGCATTGGAATGAGACACTCATGCACTGTAAAAAATAATGTGCCTGTTCTACTTAACAAAATTGAGGCAATTATTTGCATCAGCTTTTTTGAGTATTTCCAACATTAGGTATTTTTATGTATAATATGCTTTTAGTGTTTCACAAACAATATTATATTAAGTGCAAACAACTTACAGCATCTAAAAAATGTGTTAGATCTAACTTAATTTGATAATTTACAGAACTGTTATTGTAAATTGGATCAACTTTATTTGTCTGATTAGTTACTTATGGTAATCAGGTTAGTAAAATATATTTAAATTAGGTTCCTATAACTGGAAAAGTTATTACAAATATACTCAAAAAGCTGATGCAAATTGTTCCCTCAATTTCTTTTAGATAATTTACTCAAAATGATTTGTTTGATGCAACAACACCTACATGGGAATATGCATAAAAGTAACACAAATCTGAGGAACTTTGAAACTTCACTTTTTGGTCCTTAACTAGCCTCTCAAAGCACTTCATGATGACAGAAGTGAGTGCTATGGGGCGATAATCATTTAGTTCAGTTACCTTTGCTTTCTTGGGTACAGGAACAATGTTGGACATCTTGAAGAAAGTGGGGACAGCAGACTGGGATAGGGAGAGATTGAATATGTCCGTAAACACTTTTGCCAGCTGGTTTGCGCATGCTCTGAGGACGCGGCTAGGGATGCCATCTGGGCAGGCAGCCTTGCGAGGGTTAACACGCTTAAATGTCTTACTCACGTCTGCCATGGAGAAGGAGAGCCCACAGTCCTTGGTAGCGTGCCGCGTTGGTGGCACTGTGTTATCCTCAAAGCGGGCGAAGAAGGTGTTTGTCCGGAAGCAAGACATCGGTGTCCGCGACGTGGCTGGTTTTCCCTTTCTAGTCCGTGATTGTCTGTAGACTCTGCCATACACGTCTCGTGTGTGTATGTTGCGTGTGTTATCATGTGTGTGTATGCATGTGTCTGTGCATATGTTTGTGTTGCTTCACAGTCCCCGCTGTTTCATAAGCTGTATTTTTATCTGTATTTTAAATCTGATTCTACTGCTTGCATCAGTTACCTGATGTGGAATAGAGTTCCATGTAGTCATGGCTCTAGGTAGTACTGTGCGCCTCCCATAGTCTGTTCTGGACTTGGGGACAGTGAAGAGACCTCTGGTGGCATGTCTTGTGGGGTATGCATGGGTGTCTGAGCTGTGTGCTAGTTGTTTAAACAGACAGCTCGGTGCTTTCAACATGTCAATACCTCTCACAAATACAAGTAGTGATGAAGTCAATCTCTCCTCCACTTTGAGCCAGGAGAGATTGGCTCTCTGTGTACATCCAAGGGCCAGCCGTGCTGCCCTGTTCTGAGCCAATTGCAAAGTCCCTCTTTGTGGCACCTGACCACACGACTGAACAGTAGTCCAGGTGCGACAAAACTAGAGCCTGTAGGACCTGCCTTGTTGATAGTGCTGTTAAGAAGGTAGAGCAGTGCTATATTAAGGACAGTCTTCTCCCCATCTTAGTTACTGTTGTATCAATATGTTTTGACCATGACAGTTTACAATCCAGGGTTACTCCAAGCAGTTTAGTCCCCTCAATTTGCTAAATTTCCACATTATTTATTACAAGATTTAGTTGAGGTTTAGGGTTTAGTGAATGATTTGTCCCAAATACAATGCTTTTAGTTTTTGAAATATTTATGACTAATTTATTCATTGCCACCCATTCTGAAACTTACTGCAGCTCTTTGTTAAGTGTTGCAGTCATTTCAGTCTCTGTAGTAGCTGACGTGTATAGTGTTGAGTCATCCGCATACATGGGCGGCAGGTAGCTAAGTGGGTAAGAGCGTTGTGCCAGTAACCGAAAGGTCGCTGGTTCTAATCCCCGAGCTGACAAGGTGAAAAATCTGTCGATGTGCCCTTAAGCAAGGCACTTAACCCTAATTGCTCATGTAAGTCGCTCTGGATAAGAGCGTCTGCTAAATGACTAAAATGTAAAATGTAATAGACACACTGGCTTTACTAAAAGCCAGTGTGGCATGTCGTTAGTTAGTAAAGGTTGAAAAAAGTAAGGGGCCTAGACAGCTGCCCTGGGGAATTCCTGATTCTACCTGGATTATGTTGGAGAGGTTTTCTTTAAAGAACACCCTCTGTGTTCTATTAGACAGGTAACTCTTTATCCGCAATATAGCAGGGGGTGTAAAGCCATAACACATACGTTTTTCCAGCAGAAGACTGTGATTGATAATGTCAAAAGCTGCACTGAAGTCCAACAAAACAGCCCCACAATGTTAAAAGCTAATCACATCGCGGAATCCATGCAAAAACAAGTTGGGTATTTATGTTTAACAAAGATTGGTTATGTTTTAGTTAAAATAACAAACCAAGTGTTTCCAGCATACAGTGTTCAGCTGCGCACTCTGATTATGTAGTGACACACTTTTGACGTAGTGAGTATTGGAGGAAACAAAGTGGAGAGGACAATATCACAGTGTCGCGGGACCCAGAGGAGCAGGTGTCATCCGATAGCATGGTAGAGCTAGTGTCCAATACTTCTTGTAGATTCAGACTAGAAACTGTGGGGTGGGGGGGGGTCAAGGAAAACCATTTTGATGGTGTCTTTGTCCAAATTCATTGTCCATGTACTGTAGATTAAAATCCCATTGAAGCTGAAATGTCTCTGGCACAATTGAGCAAAGTTCAACAACGGTATCAGGTGTTCCAGAGGGCAATACAAGCTTCTGAATATCAGGGTTCTCCAACATGACCCACAGTCTGGCAGACATTTGTTATATAAAGAAAGAGATCCTGTAACAAGAATAAAAGGCATGTTAGTTATCATATTGGCAATTCTCAATACAAAAGGTGTATCGGTATCCCATTCAATCACAAGTAAAGTGCTGCTTAATAGTTCAATATTAGAACTCTTATTTTGAAAACATGTCCAAGACTCCTTATAAACACTTAAATTATATACAAAATATACATCTAAAACAGTTGTATGACCAATGTAGAGTGTTTCAACCCAATATGTTGTATTATTGGGTGGAATAGACCTTATCAAAATGTTAAATGCATGCCTTATAAAATTAACATATTCAAATAATGTCAGTTAATATTAAAATAATGTTACCTAATACAGTAGGCATATGTGACGCTTCAGGGTGACCATGCACTTTTGCCCAACAGCGTATGCAGCTATTGGGTAGATGTCTGCCAATTCCTTTTGCTCAAGGACTTTAACCTTCCATATGGATTCCAGTTGAAAACCACTAAGGTGCTCATTGTACCACGCATTCTGACACTTGACAATAAAAGCAAGTTTGCCATGAACAATGATCATTAGAAGTATTTCTACAAAGTCTGGTAGACCTCCAGTGGACCCGTGGGCCAAGATCAATCCGACAGAGTAATTGGTACCATTGCAGGAAATGGTGTTTGCCAACTGAACACGTCTCATCTGGAAATTGTCTTCACACTACTTCCTTTATGTCGTCCTTTAACACTTCTAAAGCTACTGTGTACAGCTTTGTGACGGAGAGGGCAGGTTTGACAACAACTGTGCCATACAGATTGTATGCAAGCATTAGTTGATGCTTAGTTGCAAGAGACAGTAAAACATTTAGAAAGCTGTTGGTCTGTCGAACAATTAGCTTAAAAAAGCTGTGTTTAGCTTCGAAGCGCATAGTCCACAAAGTTATAAGGGGTCCAAATGCCTTCATCAGTTGTGGGTAGTGTTCAATGAAATGATGCCTCGGGATAAGTCTTTCCTGAGGGAAAACCTCCAAGAATCTATGCCTGTGCTCAGATATCTTTGTGTCAAGGTACCAAAAATTATCCTCTGTGTGAAGTGGGGCAACCACAAGTTCAACAATATCTTTGAGGTCCAATATTATCTGCCAGGTAACACTTTACCTTAAGTGTACATTAATGAATATGTAACTAAATAGTAATACATGTATTTATAACATAGTAGTTACATGTAATTACTACGTAAATACTGTGTAATTACACTGTAATAAGGGTTTAGCGATATAGGTTATTACACAAGTGGAACAAGGATATGTTATTACAAATAAGCTTGTCCTACAATGATGGAGGTTATTCCACATGTGTAATCATGATTTATGTATATGTAATTACAAGATGTCTTGTTCCAAATGTAACTAACATGTTCTGTAATTACACTTTTGCAGTCTCCTGTGTAGCACCATGTTAACAATGCATCCTATTATTATATTTCACAGGATATAGCAAAATGTCAGTTATCACAATGTTGTTATAAAGAAAAGTATAGTAACTACAACGTTTCTACACAGGAACAAGTACATTTTACGTCAATTAGCAGACGCTCTTATCCAGAGCGACTTACAGGAGCAATTAGGGTTAAGTGCCTTGCTCAAGGGCACATCGACAGATTTTTCACCTAGTCGGCTCGGGGATTAGAACCAGCAACCTTTCCGTTACTGGCACAACGCTCTTAACCACTAAGCTACCTGCCGCCCCGAGCAACTTAATGTAAAGTGAAACACATCATGAATTACTCATGTAATTACTATATAGTTACTATGTTACAACGATGGCAGACACGGACACCCAATACAGTACATGTAATTGTGGTCAATGGGAATCCATCTCAATCTAGGAAAACTGTTGTTTCAATATTATTAAATATTTGGCAGGGTATATCACAATATCAGTTATTACAATGTCGTTATAAAGAAAAGTATTGTAATTACAATGTTTCTACACAGGAACAAGCAATTTAATGTAAATTCTTGGATTATCTTTTGTGGAGCATGTACAGACTGCTCTCTCCACAGCACATCTGGAGGAAGCGTCAACCACTCACAATATTTTGTTTATTTCTTATTCAAATTTACAGCCAGAACATGCTGTATCATTAACAGTTAAACATAAATGTGTGCAAAATCACATTTATAGGGGATATGGAGCAGTTCCATGCCCCTCATATCCGAAAACAGTCTAACAAAATCTATTTTTTCTTCTTATTTTTTTACCTTTTTGCTATGTTGTCCGGGTTTTTTGCTGTTAACATATATAACATATATATATATATATATATATATATATATATATATATATATATATATACAGTGGGGAGAACAAGTATTTGATACACTGCCGATTTTGCAGGTTTTCCTACTTACAAAGCATGTAGAGGTCTGTAATTTTTATCATAGGTACATTTCAACTGTGATAGACGGAATCTAAAACAAAAATCCAGAAAATCACATTGTATGATTTTTAAGTAATTAATTTGCATTTTATTGCATGACATAAGTATTTGATACATCAGAAAAGCAGAACTTAATATTTGGTACAGAAACCTTTGTTTGCAATTACAGAGATCATACGTTTCCTGTAGGTCTTGACCAGGTTTGCACACACTGCAGCAGGGATTTTGTCCCACTCCTCCATACAGACCTTTTCCAGTTCCTTCAGGTTTCGGGGCTGTCGCTGGGAAATACGGACTTTCAGCTCCCTCCAAAGATGTTCTATTGGGTTCAGGTCTGGAGACTGGCTAGGCCACTCCAGGACCTTGAGATGCTTCTTACGGAGCCACTACTTAGTTGCCCTGGCTGTGTGTTTCGGGTCGTTGTCATGCTGGAAGACCCAGCCACGACCCATCTTCAATACTCTTACTGAGGGAAGGAGGTTGTTGGCCAAGATCTCATGATACATGGCCCCATCCATCCTCCCCTCAATACGGTGCAGTCGTCCTGTCCCCTTTGCAGAAAAGCATCCCTAAAGAATGATGTTTCCACCTCCATGCTTCACGGTTGGGATGGTGTTCTTGGGGTTGTACTCATCCTTCTTCTTCCTCCAAACACGGCGAGTGGAGTTTAGACCAAAAAGCTCTATTTCAGTCTCATCAGACCACATGACCTTCTCCCATTCCTCCTCTGGATCATCCAGATGGACATTGGCAAACTTCAGACGGGCCTGGACATGCGCTGGCTTAAGCAGGGGGACCTTGCGTGCGCTGCAGGATTTTAATCCATGACGGCGTAGTGTGTTACTAATGGTTTTCTTTGAGACTGTGGTCCCAGGTCTCTTCAGGTCATTGACCAGGTCCTGCCGTGTAGTTCTGGGCTGATCCCTCACCTTCCTCATGATCATTGATGCCCCACGAGGTGAGATCTTGCATGGAGCCCCAGACCGAGGGTGATTGACCGTCATCTTGAACTTCTTCCATTTTCTAATAATTGCGCCAACAGTTGTTGCCTTCTCACCAAGCTGCTTTTCTATTGTCCTGTAGCCCATCCCAGCCTTGTGCAGGTCTACAATTTTATCCCTGATGTCCTTACACAGCTCTCTGGTCTTGGCCATTGTGGAGAGGTTGGAGTCTGTTTGATTGAGTGTGTGGACAGGTGTCTTTTATACAGGTAACAAGTTCAAACAGGTGCAGTTAATACAGGTAATGAGTGGAGAACAGGAGGGCTTCTTAAAGAAAAACTAACAGGTCTGTGAGAGCCGGAATTCTTACTGGTTGGTAGGTGATCAAATACTTATGTCATGCAATAAAATGCAAATTAATGACTTAAAAATCATACAATGTGATTTTCTGTATTTTTGTTTTACATTCTGTCTCTCACAGTTGAAGTGTACCTATGATAAAAATTACAGACCTCTAAATGCTTTGTAAGTAGGAAAACCTGCAAAATCGGCAGTGTATCAAATACTTGTTCTCCCCACTGTATATATAACATAAAAGCAATTTATAAGCATAAAAGCAATTTATTAATGTGCTTGCTGAAATCTGAACACAATAGCATATATTCTAAACATACATATTTATATATTTCCTTCTGCCATAACTCAAATAGATCTTAAGCTAGAAAACCAAATCAACTTCAGCATGTACAGAATGATTGAGGATGTTTCATTAGAAAACATGATAACACTTATCCTTAAGTTGATGTTATATAGTAACTACATAGTAATGCTCTTAGTAACAACAATGTAGGTAAATAGTAATTGCAATGTAATTACAGTTTGACACACGTTATTACAGGACGCCTCCCCCGAGTCCTCCCTCCCCATACCTTGTTCCACCTAATAACCTATGGCTCTAAACAATATTACCATGTAATTACATAGTTGCAATTCCAATAAAAATGTTTTGATAATAACATAAGTAGTTAATATTACTACTAATATGTTAATTTTATGCTTTAAGCTATATCAAATATGCCATATGGCTTTTACCAGGGGGCTTTTGGGCCCAAAATTGTAGAGGAACCTTAATTAAGGTGTTGGAAAACCGAGTGGTAGTAGTAATGTAAATTGCCAGCTGGCTCCACTCGTGCCCAGGCGCAGAACAAGCTCTTCAAATGATGTGATAACTCAACATTGGGGCCGTGTGAACATCGTGTTTATATGATTTTGGAGTTAACTTTGGTCTGCTCTATCCTATGCGTGGTGAGGAGCAGTCAGCCAACCGTCCGGTTGGTGCGTTTTAGCCTTAAAGTGACAACTGCCCATGTGCATAATGCCTTAAACTTGCCCTTTAAGACAAGGTTACACACTAAAATATCCACAAAAGTAACAACGTAGGTCACTTACAGAACGCCTAAGTAGTTGAAATTTCCCAAATGTACACATTTATTTTAGCGTTTTAAAGGTAAAATGTAGATTGTCCCTCATATTTTTCTAATGCTTCTGGACCTTGTTTCAGAACTCTACCCATAATGCACTATTTTATGACAGGAGGGTAACCAAGCAACGAAACAAGGCTAACTCATGCTAGCTCAAAGTGTACCATCTAATGCCCCTTTGCCGGCTAGCCTGTGCAGGAGTGAGCTAGCTATACTTCAAACTGATTTTAGTAAATTAACAGGAATATGTGTTAACATAAACAGTAGGTACTGTATATATTAACATGTATGCAGACTATATAATATGCTTTTGTTGAAATAGCAGACAGCAAAACACAGGTGACCAAATTACCAACTCATCGGGCGGGGGATTGCGCGATAAACCTCCGGGTAGACGCTGTGCCTCCCAGGAGTCATGTATATCCCCTGTCGCAAGCTGAAATGGAGGCGATGGAGTCATACGTCTCCGAGTCCCTGCGCCAGGGGTTCATACGTCCCTCCATTTCGCCCGCCTCCTCAAGTTTATTTTTTGTGAAGAAGAAAGACGGAGGTCTGCACCCTTGCATTGATTACCGAGCACTGAACAAGGGGCCAATACGTTATAGTTATCCTCTACCCCTCATTCCATCTGTAATCGAGTCAATGCATGGGGGCGTGCTTCTTCACAAAATTAGATCTCCGGAGTGCGTACAACCTGGTGCGTGTCCGAGAGGGTGGAAGTGGAAGACAGCATTCAGCACAACCACAGGGCATTACGAATACCTGGTGATGCCGTACGGTTTGATGAATGCTCCATGCGTCTTCAAGTCCTTTGTGAACGAGGTGTTTCGGGACATGCTTGGTCACGGTGTAGTGGTCTACATTGATGACATTCTGGTGTATTCCGCTACGCGCGCCGAGCATGTGTCCCTGGTTCGCAAAGTGCTGGGCCGACTGTTGGAACATGACCTTTATGCCAAGGCAGAAAAGTGTCTGTTTTTCCAACAGTCCTTCTCCTTCCTCGGATACCGCATTACCACCTCGGTGTGGCGATGGAGGGAGATCGTATTTCAGTCATGCGTAATTGGCTGACTCCAACCACGGTAAAGGAGGTGCAGCACTTTATTGGCTTTGCCAACTGCTATAGGAGGTTTATCCGGGGCTTTGGCAAGGTCACATCTCCCATCACCTCTCTGTTGAAGGGTGGGCCGTCCTGGCTCCGCTGGTCTGCTGAGGCTGACAGGGCCTTCAGTTACCTGAGGGTTCTGTTCACCTCAGCCCCGGTACTGGCCCATCCCGATCCATCACTACCGTTCGTAGTGGAGGTGGATGCGTCTGAGGTAGGGATAGTCGCTGTCCTATCTAAATGCTCAGGCACGCCACCCAAGCTTCGCCCCTGTGCCTTCTTCTCCAAGAAGCTCAGCCTGGCGGAGCAGAACTACGACGTTGGTGATCGGGAGCTGTTGGCTGTTGTCCAGAAACGATGTCCTCTGGCACCCTGTAGTGCCGGAAGACGTGAGTAAACAGTGCCTCCGCAGTCTGCAGGGCCGTGGAGAGACCGGGCAGAGGAAGGAGGCGGCATGCTTTTGAAACTAGCTAGCTACATATCTTATCAAAAGACTCCACTATTCAAGTATCCATTTCAATAGAATGTCACTGCGACAACTGTTGATAGACATAGCTGGTAAATTTGCTCTGGCTATCTACTCCGATTTCCTAGCATGGGTAAGATAGTCTAGCTAGCTACATTTTCAGATATTACACGTTTCTACTTCTGACAGAAAGTCGTTTTCATTTCAAGTTAAAGTGTACTGTTAGCTGGCTGGCTCGCTAGCTAACATTACGTGTATGATCTTATTATTTGTATCTCAGAGCCATTTGCTTTGCTAGTTATAGCCTAATGTTAGCTAGCTAACATTGAACCTGGTTGGTTAGCTACCTGCAGATTCATGCAGGGTAGTAGCTTCATGAGTTGGGATTATGATGCATTGTTTACCTAGCTAGCTAGCTAGCTACATGTCTTAACAAAAGACTCCACTATGCAAGTAACCATTTTGGGTACGTTCGTAAATTCAGTCTGACCATCTACTCCGATTTCAGAGCATGTCTGAGTATGCCAGAGCGCAGAATAACAGATGAATTTACAAAGGCTTAACACCCATTGAATATGACCAGTGTCAGTAAACGTCGGCAAAAAAATGTAAATAATTTGTTGCCAGCAGCACAGTTACAGTCACCAACGCTCTGGATAACATGAAAACAGCCTAACCAGCTCTGCTAGGGCGAGTAAAATGGTCAGAGTGGGGTGTTCTCTCATTTGTGTCTGTAAGTAGCTAGCAAGTTAGCCAATGTTAGCCAGTTAGCTTGGGTGCTGAGGTTAGAACGCTCAGATCAACCCTATTCATCGGCCACAGCGTCCAATGTGCGCTCTGAACACGCCGAGAGCAAAACACTCTGAATTTACGAACGGACAATCTGACAACGCTCTTAATTTATGAACGCCCAGAGTGCACTCTGGCACTACAGATTGAATTTACAAACACACCCATCAATAGAATGTCACTTCGACAACTGTTGATAGACTTAGCTGGTAAATTCGCTCTGGCTATCTACTCCGATTTCAGAGCACTGTCGTCTGAGTGTGCCAGAGCGCAGAATAACTGATGAATTTACAAACACTCAACACCCGTTGAATATGCGTAAATTGTTGCCAGCAGCACAGTTGCAGTCACCAATGCTCTGCATAACATAAAAACAGCCTAACCAGCTCTGCTAGGGCGAGTAATGGTCAGTGAGCTGTTCTCTCATTTGTGTCTGGAAGTAGCTAGCAAGTTAGACAGTTAGCTTGGGTGCTTGACTGCTGTTGCTGGTACAGAACGCTTAACTCAAGCCTTAAAGAGATGGGTGGGGCTAAAGCTTAAGAGGGTGTGAACGATGCTGAATGGGTGTAGACAAAGAAGAGCTCTCCATTAGGTAACAAAACATTCAAGGCCATTTTCTCAAAAGTGAGGTTACAAGTTAATGATCTTTCAAAGCAGAATTATTTTCCCATTGTTCCTCAAATGCAGTGTATGATATACCATTTTGTATAATATAATAATATAAATATAATATGCCATTTAGCAGACGCTTTTATCCAAAGCGACTTACAGTCATGCGTGCATACATTTTTTTATTTTGTGTATGGGGTGGTCCCGGGGATCAAACCCACTACCTTGGCGTTACAAGCGCCGTGCTCTACCAGCTGAGCTACAGAGGACCAGAGGTCTCTACTTTTATTCAATGCCAAAAACACAATTTCAAATTTTGCTACATAAAACCGAATCGAGGCGGTCGGTCACATTTATTGACTCAGGGGGTTGAATACTTTAATATATTAGTGTTTAATTATCCATTAATGCTTCTTTGTTGTTGATTTTTTCTTCCACTTTACAAAGTGGGATTAAATGGATTTATAATTTTTTGTCAACGATCTATACAAAATACTCTGTAATGTAAAATTGTAAGACAAATTCTAACTTTTTTTATTTATTAAATACTCTGATGTCAATCTAATAAAAAGCATGAGCTGGCGCACACCCCCCAAAAATTGTTAAATTTGCTGACTAACGGCGAGAATAACTGTATAATATAAAAAATAAATAAAGAGAGTTGCACACTCTATATACACGCTCCCAGTAATTTATTGGGTAAACCACCAATAGATTACTGGGAGCTTGTACAGTGAGGGAAAAAAGTATTTGATCCCCTGCTGATTTTGTAAGTTTGCCCACTGACAAAGAAATGATCAGTCTATAATTTTAAAGGTACGTTTATTTGAACAGTGAGAGACAGAATAAAAACAAAAAAATACAGAAAAACGAATGTAAAAATTTTTATAAATTGATTTGCATTTTAATGAGGGAATGAGGGTCACAATTTATAACATTTTTGACATGCGTTTTTCTGGATTTTTTTGTTGTTATTCTGTCTCTCACTGTTCAAATAAACCTACCATTAAAATTATAGACTGATAATTTCTTTGTCAGTGGGCAAACGTACAAAATCAGCAGGGGATCAAATACTTTTTCCCTCACTGTATGTATATAGAGTCTGTGACTCTATTTATTTTTATTGCATACAATCTCACTTTGTAAAACAACAAAATGTGGAAAAAGTCAAGGGGTTTAAATACTTTCTGAAGGCACTGTGACTCTGAGCCCCTCCAAACAAAATCATTATGACATTCCCGGAACGTCATGAAATGGTCACCTAAAGTCACCTAAAGTCATCATGACGTTGTGTCATAAACCCATGTAGGTTTTGTCTAGTTCCCTGGAACAACGCTAAGGATGAATTAACCCTCCCGTTGTCCTAGGGTCCAAATGTTTAAGACTTTAAAGAAAGTATCACTGCCTCCTTCTCACAAATGATCCAAAAAATATAAAAATTAAATAAAGTTGGCTCAACACAGTGGCGGGTCATTTTGACCCTAGGACAACGGGAGGGTTAAGAATGTTCTCGGGGATGCTCTGTTACGGTCCCCTAGATATTTTTGTCTAGTACATGGTTTGTTCCGGGGACGTCCCTAAGAACGTTTAAAAGACGCTCTTAGAACAGTCTGTCATGGTCCCCTGGAGGTTTTTGTCTAGTTCCTGGTGGTCTCAAAAAGATTATACGCAGGGAACGCACACCTCAGTATCATTACACAGCACCCCTTGTTACTGTTGCCAAGCCCATCAAGGCCCTGATTGGTGAACCACTGATCCATTCACAGCTCATTGTCTGTTGGCAATGTTATAGACACCCACACACAAACATACTTGCAAACCTGGATCCTGGTAATCATTGCAGTTTGCAGCAAGTTTGAATCCCAGGTGTACATTCAACTTTAATGTTCTATAGACCTCCTTTATCATTTTCCCATAAGATCACATGGATGTGTGTGAAATGGATACGCAAAAATGTGGGATATTGTCATATATGCGAAAACATGCCTTTAGAATGCCAGCTGGTCAGGTTAGCATAGGGCTGAGTGTTCCAGGTTATCTGGGAAAAGCTAACATGTAACGTTCTATCATGTGCTACTATGTTGCGGTCCTGTGTGGGTCAGTTGGTAGAGCATGGCATTTGCAATGCCAGGGTTGTGGGTTCAATTCCCACTGGGGACCAGTATGGAAATGTATTCACTCGCTACTTTAAGTCACTCTGAATACGCACATCTGCTAAAACATGAATGATTGTAGTGGGCTGATGTGGATTTTGTTCAAACATTTTCTAATGTTCGCAAGTATGGACCCACAGTGTTTTAAACGTACATATTTGACACGCTTTGACATACATTATTATATTGTGGATGTTTATTATACAATCACTATGTTCAACATATCCTCACCTGGGATTTGATCTCACAATCTCTTGGTTCATGACATTCTGTTTTGCACCGTCAAAACTGTGATTATATGTAGATGCCAGACAACACAGTATAAAGTAAGCCTTTGAAATCAGTAGATCAATATATCCCCAAGCTACCGGGAGAGAGTGAGTGGTCAGTTACAGTGGGGAGAACAAGTATTTGATACACTGCCGATTTTGCAGGTTTTCCTACTTACAAAGCATGTAGAGGTCTGTAATTTTTATCATAGGTACACTTCAACTGTGAGAGACGGAATCTAGAATTGTATGATCATCACATTGTATGATTTTTAAGTAATTAATTTGCATTTTATTGCATGACATACGTATTTGAAAAGCAGAACTTAATATTTGGTACAAAAACCTTTGTTTGCAATTACAGAGATCATACGTTTCCTGTAGGTCTTGACCGGGTTTGCAGCAGGGATTTTGGCCCACTCTTCCATACAGACCTTCTCCAGATCCTTCAGGTTTCGGGGCTGTCGCTGGGCAATACAGACTTTCAGCTCCCTCCAAAGAGTTTCTATTGGGCTCAGGTCTGGAGACTGGCTAAGCCACTCCAGGACCTTGAGATGCTTCTTACGGAGCCACTCCTTAGTTGCCCTGGCTGTGTGTTTCGGGTCGTTGTCATGCTGGAAGACCCAGCCACGACCCATCTTTAATGCTCTTACTGAGGGAAGGAGGTTGTTGGCCAAGATCTCGCGATACATGGCCCCATCCATCCTCCCCTCAATACGGTGCAGTCGTCCTGTCCCCTTTCCACCTCCATGCTTCACGGTTGGGATGGTGTTCTTGGGGTTGTACTCATCCTTCTTCTTCCTCCAAACACGGCGAGTGGAGTTTAGACCAAAAAGCTCTATTTTTGTCTCATCAGACCACATGACCTTCTCCCATTCCTCCTCTGGATCATCCAGATGGTCATTGGCAAACTTCAGACGGGCCTGAACATGCGCTGGCTTGAGCAGGGGCACCTTGCGTGCGCTACAGGATTTTAATGTATGGCGGCGTAGTGTGTTACTAATGGTTTTCTTTGAGACTGTGGTCCCAGCTCTCTTCAGGTCATTGACCAGGTCCTGCCATGTAGTTCTGGGCTGATCCCTCACCTTCCTCATGATCATTGATGCCCCACGAGGTGAGATCTTGCATGGAGCCCCAGACCGAGGTTGATTGACCGTCATCTTGAACTTCTTCCATTTTCAAAAAATTGCGCCAACAGTTGTTGCCTTCTCACCAAGCTGCTTGCCTATTGTTCTGTAGCCCATCCCAGCCTTTTGCAGGTCTACAATTTTATCCCTGATGTCCTTACACAGCTCTCTGGTCTTGGCCATTGTGGAGAGGTTGGAGTCTGTTTGATTGAGTGTGTGGACAGGTGTCTTTTATACAGTTAACGAGTTCAAACAGGTTCAGTTAATACAGGTAATGAGTGGAGAACAGGAGGGCTTCTTAAAGAAAAACTAACAGGTCTGTGAGAGCCGGAATTCTTACTGGTTGGTAGGTGATCAAATACTTATGTCATGCAATAAAATGCAAATGAATTACTTAAAAATCATACAATGTGATTTTCTGGATTTTTGTTTTAGATTCCGTCTCTCACAGTGTACCTATGATAAAAATTACAGACCTCTACATGCTTTGTAAGTAGGAAAACCTGCAAAATCGGCAGTGTATCAAATACTTGTTCTCCCCACTGTATATACAACAGCGAACCAATCTGTAGGTAAAGCGATGCTGCGACTTGAACCCAACAAGCCATGGCTTCCCTAAGAGGAAAAGACAAAGAACAATTTGGCGATGCAAATGAGAGCAACGAACAGCTGAAGGATATGCAGGAAAACATAGCTAAAATGCTCCCAATGCTCACCAAAACAAACAAACTGTTACAATCTGTTGTTAAATAGTATATTTGCTCGAAAGGAAAGTAGAGTCTATCGTGTCAGATATGCATATACAGGGTGGGCGTGTGGACGAACAAGACAACAAAATTGGCTTTCTGGAAACAAAGGTGCAAACTTTAGCAGATTAACTGGACCATCAAGAAAACAGAATGAGACAAAACAATATGAGATTATTCCTACCGGATGACGAGGGAAAAGGAGACCTTTCCAGCTATGTGATCAAGCTGATATCGGGGGAGCTTAGCATGGATGTATCACCAGAGGATCTGCATCGATGCCATCGGATTGGCGTGAATCAGAAGAACACTAAATACCCTCGCTGTGAAACTATCTGACCAAAGTCAACATTCTGAAGGCTCACAGGGAAAAGGAAAGCAAAATCCATGGCCAGTCCATTTGATTCGTCCAGGACCTGTCTGCTAAGCTGAGGAAAAAACACAAACAATTCATTTAGATCAGACAGTCACTGCAGGTGAAAGGAATCAAGTCTCAGCTCCGATTCCCAGCAGAATTATGGGAATGGAAGGGAACACAGAGAATGGAGTTTACAAGCACTGATGAAGCCCTGAACAGGCTGCAGGAAACATTTGCAGTTGAAAGAGAGCCCAATTTCCTGAGGAGAGGCAGAAGCGGAAAAAAGAGATACAGTGCCTTGCAAAAGTATTCATCCCCTTTGGCGTTTTTCCTATTTTGTTTCATTACAACCTGTAATTTAAATTGATTTTTATTCGGATGTTATGTAACGGACATATACAAAATAGTCCAAATTGGTGAACTGAAATGAAAAAAATAAAGTGTTAAAAGAAATTCTAAAACATTAATAACGGAAAAGTGTTGCGTGCATATGTATTCACCCCCTTTGCTATGAAGCCCCTAAATAAGATCTGGTGCAACCAAATACCTTCAGAAGTCACATAATTAATTAGATTGCACACAGGTGGACTTTATTTAAGTGTCACATGATCTGTCACATGATCTCAGTATATTTACACCTGTTCTGAAAGGCCCCAGAGTCTGCCTCAACACTAAGCAAGGGGCACAACCAAGCAATCGGCACCATGAAGACCAAGGAGCTCTCCAAACAGGTCAGGGACAAAGCTGTGGAGAAGTATAGATCAGGGTTGGGTTATAAAAAAATATCAGAAACTTTGAACATCCCACGGAGCACCATTAAATCCATTATAAAAAAATTGAAAGAATATGGCACCACAACAAACCTGCCAAGAGAGGGTCGCCCACCAAAACTCACGGACCAGGCAAGGAGGGCATTAATCAGAGAGGCAACAAAGAGACCAAAGATAACACTGAAGGAACTGCAAAGCTCGACCATGGAGATTGGAGTTGCTGTCCAAGGGACCACTTTAAGCCGTACACTCCACAGAGCTGGGCTTTACGGAAGACTGGCCAGAAAAAAGCCATTGCTTGAAGAAAAAAATAAGTAAACACATTTGGTGTTCGCCAAAAGGCATGTGGGAGACACCCCAAACATAAGGAAGAAGGTACTCTGGTCAGATGAGACTAAAATTGAGCTTTTTGGCCATCAAAGAAAACGCTATGTCTGGCGCAAACCCAACACCTCTCATCACCCCGAGAACAACATCCATTTTTCATCGGCAGGGACTGGGAAACTGGTCAGAACTGAAGGAATGATGGATGGCGCTAAATACAGGGAAATTCTTGAGGGAAACCTGTTTCAGTCTTCCAGAGATTTGAGACTGGGATGGAGGTTCAACTTCCAGCAGGACAATGACCCTAAGCATCCTGCTAAAGCAACACTCAAGTGGTTTAAGGGGAAACATTTAAATGTATTGGAATGGCCTAGTCAAAGCCCAGACCCCAATCCAATTGAGAATCTGTGGTATGACTTAAAGATTGCTGTACACCAGCGGAACTCATCCAACTTGAAGGAGTTGGAGCAGTTTTGCCTTTAAGAATGGGAAAAAATCCCAGTGGCTAGATGTGCCAAGCTTATAGAGACATACCCCAAGAGACTTGCAGCAGTAATGTCTTCAAAAGGTGTCTCTACAAAGTATTAACTTTGGGGGGATGAATAGTTATGCACGCTCAATTTGTCTGTTTTTTTGTCTTATTTCTTGTTTGTTTCACAAGAAAAAATATTTTGCATCTTCAAAGTGGTAGGCATGTTGCGTAAATCAAATGATACAAACCCCCCAAAAAATATATTTTAATTCCAGGTTGTAAGGCAACAAAATAGGAAAAATGCCAAAGGGGGTGAATACTTCCACAAGCCACTGTATGTAGGCTACATACAGTGATGCCCAAGACCAGCTTATTGTAAATTGAGACAATAGTCTTTCTCCCTCCCCCCGGTACAACCCCCTTTATCAGCCAAAAACTGGGAGTTTTTCTCCTGCATTTCACATGAGATAAGATAAGATTTGCTCTATGTCAGATCGAACAGGCACTGAGTGGAACATCCCTGCCTGGGTACACATTGGAAGAGGAAGTTTGCGGGCGAGATGATTTGAAAGCCATAGGAATCTCTTCAGTAGCGTATAGTCCAGACTCCAAAGTGACAAATTTAGGTTGTTCTGAATTCAATAGTGCAAATGCCACCAAATCTGTTAGTTCGTATGTATTTTAAAACGCTTGCACAGAGGTCCACTACTTTGTGCATGTCAGGTGGCGAGGTGGCGAGATTGGTTTAAAGTTTTTGATATGATGAAACAAGTGCAACAGTTTTTCCACCATCGTGAATATTTACGAAGATGGTCCCTTCTGTCCGCAAGACAAAACTTTGGCTTAACGGCAAGAAGGTTGAGCTATCATCAAAAGGAAACCAGGCGAAGAGGCGATGTCTGATGCCCTCACAGCTTGAAGACTGAGATTTGGAGACTGATGGGGGTGGTGTCGGGTTACAATAGGCCCCGGCCAAGGAGGAACATGCTCATTCTACTTTTTTTTAAGAAAGGAATAAAAAACTGTCTTTCCAACAAAAGAAAACATATAAACATTTATTATGTAGTAATGTGTAGTATTGTGTAATAATAATATGTATGATCTATATACAGTGAGGGAAAAAAGTATTTGATCCCCTGCTGATTTTGTACGTTTACCCACTGTCAAAGACATGATCAGTCTATAATTTTAATGGTAGGTTTATTTGAACAGTGAGTGACAGAATAACAACAAAATAATCCAGAAAAACGCATGTAAAAAATTGTATGAATTGATTTGCATTTTAATGAGGGAAATAAGTATTTGACCCCTCTGCAAAACATGACTAGTACATGGTGGCAAAACCCTTGTTGGCAATCACAGAGGTCAGATGTTTCTTGTAGTTGGCCACCAGGTTTGCACACATCTCAGGAGGGATTTTGTTCCACTCCTCTTTGCAGATCTTCTCCAAGTCATTAAGGTTTCGAGGCTGACATTTGGCAACTCGAACCTTCAGCTCCCTCCACAGATTTTCTATGGGATTAAGGTCTGGAGACTGGCTAGGCCACTCCAGGACCTTAATGTGCTTCTTCTTGAGCCAGTCCTTTGTAGCCTTGGGCGTGTGTTTTGGGTCATTGTCAAGCGCTATGATAAAACTGGCTCTCATGAGGACAGCCACAGGAAAGAAAAACCCAGAGTTACCTCTGCTGCAGAAGATAAGTTCATTAGAGTTACCAGCCTCAGAATTTACAGCCCAAATAAATGCTTCACAGAGTTCAAGTAACAGACATATCTCAACATCAACTGTTCAGAGGAGACTGCGTGAATCAGGCCTTCATGGTTGAATTGCTGCAAAGAAACCACTTCTAAAGGACACCAATAATAAGAAGAGACTTGCTTGGGCCAAGAAACACAAACAATGGACATTAGACCTTTGGAAATCTCTCCTTTGGTCTGTTGAGTCCAAATTGGAGATTTTTGGTTCTTTGTGAGATGCAGAGTAGGTGAATGGATGATCTCCACATGTGTGGATCCCACTGTGAAGCATGGAGGAGGAGGTGTGATGGTGTCGGGGTGCTTTGCTGGTGACACTGTCTTGTGATTTATTTAGAATTCAAGGCACACTTAACCAGCATGGCTACCACAACATTCTGCAGCGAAACGTCATCCCATCTGGTTTGCACTTAGTGGGACTATCATTTGTTTTTCAACAGGACAATGACCCAAAACACACCTCCAGGCTGTGTAAGGGCTATTTGACCAAGAAGGAGAGTGATGGAGTGCTGCATCAGATGACCTGGCCTCCACAATCACCCGACCTCAACCCAATTGAGATGGTTTGGGATGATTTGGACCGCAGGGTAACGGTAAAGCAGCCAACAAATGCTCAGCATATGTGGGAACTCCTTCAAGACTGTTGGAAAAGCATTCTTCATGAAGCTGGTTGAGAGAATGCCAAGAGTGTGCAAAGCTGTCATCAAGGCAAAGGGTGGCTACTTTGAAGAATCTAAAACATAAAATATATTTTGATTTGTTTAACACTTTTTTGGTTACTACATGATTCCATATGTGTTTTTTCGTAGTTTTGATGTCGTCACTATTGTTCTACAATGTAGAAAATAGTAAAAAATTAAGAAAAACCCTTGAATGTGTAGGTGTGTCCAAACTTTTTACTGGTACTGTATACCGTTCAAAAGTTTGGGGTCACTTATAAATGTCCTTGTTTTCGAAAGAAAAGCATTTTTTTGGTCCATTAAAATAACATCAAATTGATCAGAAATACCGTGTAGACATTGTTAATGTTGTAAATGGCTATTGTACGAGATCTTCAGTTTCTTGACAATTTCTCGCATGGAATGGCCTTCATTTCTCAGAACAAGAATAGACAGGCGAGTTTCAGAATAAAGTTCTTTGTTTGCTGATGCTCCAGATACTCAACTAGTCTCAAGAAGGCCAGTTTTATTGCTTCTTTAATCAGCACAACAGTTTTCAGCTGTGCTAACATAATTGCAAAAGGGTTTTCTAATGATCAATTAGCCTTTTAAAATAATAAACTTGGATTAGCAAACACAATGTGCCATTGGAACACAGGACTGACGGTTGCTGATAATGGGCCTCTGTACGCCTATGTAGATATTGTCACGATCGTCAGGGAGAGACCAATGCGCAGCGTTGAAGGTGAACATATTTATATTTATTTAATGATCACACGATCAAAACAACAAACGAAAAACGTGACGTCTATGGTTTAAACACAAACCAACACGAACAAGAAACCACAAACACAAAGTGAAAGACAGACAGTTAAATATGGCTCCCAATCAGACCAACATAGATAGACAACGACTAGAACCTAAACAAAATAAACACCCTGGCTCAACATACGAGAGTCCCCAGAGCCAGGGCGTGACAGTACCCCCCCCCAAAGGCGCGGACTCCGACCGCGCCAACCAACCACAACAGGGGAGGGACCGGGTGGGCACTCCGCCTCGGCGGCGGATCCGGCTGCGGACATGACGCAGGCACGGGTTGTGCTGGACTGACGACGCGCACCCCTGGCTTGGTGCGTGGAGGAGGAACGGGCCTTACCAGGCTGACGACGCACACCTTAGGCTTGGTGCGTGGAGCAGGGACAGGCCGGACTGGGCTGATGAAGCACACCACTGACTTGGTGCGGGGAGCAGGAACGGGCCGAGCCGGGCTGACGAAGCGCACCACTGTCTTGGTGCGGGGAGCAGGAATGGGCCGGACCGGGCTGACGAAGCGCACCCCTGACTTGGTGCGGGGAGCAGGAATGGGCCGGACCGGGCTGACGAAGCGCACCACTGACTTGGTGCGGGGAGCAGGACTGGGCCGGACCGGGCTGACGACGCGCACCACTGACTTGGTGCGGGGAGCAGGAACGGGCCGCGCCGGGCTGACGAAACGCACCACTGACTTGGTGGGAGTGGCAGGAACAGGCCGGACCGTACTGGGAACACACCCCACTGGCCCTACGTGGGGATCAGGAACAGGCCGGACCGGACTGGCAACACACGCCAGTACCTCTCGCCGTCCCTCTACAACCTCCCTCCCCCTGGTGACCAGTGACTCCCGTAACCTGGCGGCCTCCTCTGCCAACCCGCTGGACCGCTCTATCGCGGCCTCCTGCTGCCCCGACGTCGTGAGCCCCCCCCCTAAACATTTTCTGGGGGTCTCTCCTCCCCGTGGGCCAGGCCTCCATCGTTCTCGCCCAACTCTCGCTCCTCTGTCTCCAACTCCCGCCATTCAGCTCCTCAATGGGCTTGACCCAGTCGAAGCTCTTCCTCAACTGGTCCCAAGTCCACCCTCTCTGCTCCTCACTAGGCTTGACCCAGTCGAGGTTGCCACGGAGATCTGCTAGCGATGGCTCCTGGACACGCTGCTTGGTCTGGTTTTGGTGGTTTCTTCTGTCACGATCGTCAGGGAGAGACCAATGCGCAGCGTTGAAGGTGAACATATTTATATTTATTTAATGATCACACGATCAAAACAACAAATGAAAAACATGACGTCTATCGTTTAAACACAAACCAACACGAACAAGAAACCACAAACACAAAGTGAAAGACAGACAGTTAAATATGGCTCCCAATCAGACCAACATAGATAGACAACGACTAGAACCTAAACAAAATAAACACCCTGGCTCAACATACGAGAGTCCCCAGAGCCAGGGCGTGACAGATATGTCATTAAAAAATCAGCAGTTTCCAGCTACAATAGCCATTTACAACATTAAAAATATCTACACTGTATTTCTGTTATTTTAATGGACAAAAAAATTGCTTTTCTTTCGAAAACAAGGACATTTCTAAGTGACACCAACCTTTTGAGCGGTAGTGTATCTAGATACAAACATAATATTGAATATTCAACTCGCTTTTAAAATGCTCCATGGAGAATAAAGGATTCAAGGATTCCCTAGTCTTTGGGGCTTGTGTTCTGGTCTTCTTTAAGGAGGTTGTAGTGCCTCTGGACTGAGATGGAACACAAAACTTATTTTTAAGGGGTAAAATTGATCTGGTGTTGTTTAGTAAAGTACGTCGTTTACTAAGTTCTGTGTTCTGCGCCTGACTCCGTCCTACCGCTACACACTGGCGCATGACAGAATCGCGCACCCATAATGGGGTCAGCAGGCACATCCATTCCTCCAGTATCAGTGGAGGAACGCATCCAGCAGCACTCGACCATGCTACAGTATCTCGGCACAGCCATGGATCGAGTACTACAGTCGATGGAGCGATGGGAGAGAGGGGGTTTGCCTACACCTCCTCCCAATACAAATCCCCCCACATCGCTGTCTACTCCTTCACCACCTGGATACAGTGGGATTCGGCTTTCGCTCCCGAGGGCATATGATGGAACAGCTGCCGGGTGCCAGGGGTTTCTGCTCCAGGTGGCGCTTTACCTGGCAACCATCCACCCGGCTCCCTCGGGATACGAGAGCGTGTCCGCCCTCATCTCCTGTCTGTAGGGGAAAGCGCTCGAGTGGGCAAACGCTGAGCGGGGAGGTATAGACGCAGCATCTCAGACAGGGGAGGAGGAGCGCACAGGACTTCGCACTGGACTTCAGGACCTTGGCAGCCAGCGTGGGATGGAATGAGAGGGCCCTGATCGACCATTACAGATGCAGCCTACGGGAGGACGTTCGTCGAGAGCTGGCCTGCAGGGAAACCACCCTCAACCTGGACCAGCTGGTGGACATATCTATATGGCTGGATAACCTGTTGGCCACCTGCGGACGTTCAGATCAGGGTCCGTCCAGTCCATCTCCCAGCACTTCCGACCCTACACCGATGGAGCTCGGAGGTGCTGATTTAAGGGTTAGCAGAAGGGGGGCTGTTTCCTGCACCAACTGTGGCCGCAGAGGACACACTGCTGGTAGGTGCTGGAGAGGGTCCTTAGGGAATGAAGGCAGCAGGCAGGGCACTGGAGGACCATCCCAGGTGAGTAGGCACCCGACTCACCCAGAGCTCTCTGTTGCTCACGTGTGTTCTTGTCGAATTTCCTGTGTTTTCCCCGCATTCCCAGCATAAGGCGCTCGTAGATTCAGGCGCAGCTGGGACTTTTATAGACCGTCTATTTGCACATAGATGAGGGATTCCTATTTCTCCTGTTGATGTGCCCTTCCCTATACATGCCTTAGATAGTTGCCCTTTAGGGTCAGGCCTGATTAGGGAGGTCACAGCTCCACTCTGAATGAAAACGCAGGAGGGTCAAGAGGAGAGAATCAGTCTCTTCCTGATCGTTTCTCCTGCATTTCCCGTGGTGTTGGGGCTTCCCT
The DNA here is from genome assembly GCF_964263955.1 of Coregonus lavaretus. Classification (NCBI taxonomy): domain Eukaryota; kingdom Metazoa; phylum Chordata; class Actinopteri; order Salmoniformes; family Salmonidae; genus Coregonus; species Coregonus lavaretus. Next base: position 76,057,918 of record NC_139988.1, on the reverse strand, counting down.
GGTTAGCCTCTCATGACCCCAATATTTTGTGGCAACAGAGGGCTCTCAAGGGATGGTCACCTCAGTGCTCGGGGAGGTGTGTAGGTGTTTCCACAGGTGCAACGACGGTGGAGAGTCCAAACTAGGTCTCCACTATGCACATTCCCCCCGAATATGCCGATTTGGCTCTCGCCTTCTGTAAAAGGAAGGCGACTCAATTACCACCCCATCGACAGGGGGATTGTGCGATAAATCTGCACTTCCTCTGAGTCATGTGTATCCTCTGTCACAGGAGGAAACGGTGGCTATGGAATCATATGTCTCCGAATCTCTGGGACAGGGATACATTCGGCCTTCCACTTCCCCTGCTTCCTCAAGTTTATTTTTTGTAAAGAAGAAGGATGGAGGGTTGCGCCCGTGAATTGACTATCGAGGTCTCAATCAGATAACTGTTAAGTACAGTTATCCACTACCGCTCATTGGGAGTATGATAGAGTCATTGCACGGGGGGACGCTTCTTCACCAAATTGGATCTCAGGAGCGCGTACAACCTGGTGCGTATCCGGGAGGGGGATGAGTGGAAGACGGCATTTAGTACCACCTCTGGGCACTATGAGTACCTCGTCATGCCGTACGGGTTGATGAATCCATACACAAAAAAAAATGTATGCACGCATGACTGTAAGTCGCTTTGGATAAAAGCGTCTGCTAAATGGCATATTATTATTATTATTATATTATTATGCTCCCTCAGTCTTCCAATTCTTTATCGATTAGATTTCCAGGGACCTGCACAGACAGGGTGTAGTGGTGTGTATATAGATGATATTCTCATCTACTCTGCTACACGAGCCGAGCATGTGTCCCTGGTGCACAGGGTGCTTGGTCGACTGTTAGAACATGACCTGTACGTCAAGGCTGAGAAATGTCTGTTCTTTCAACAGTCCGTCTCCTTCTCCGCGTCAGGGGTGGAGATGGAAAATGACCGCATTTCAGCCGTGTGTAATTGGCCGATTCCAACCAAGGTAAAGGAAGTGCAGCGATTCTTAGGGTATGCCAACTACTACCAGAGGTTTATCCGGGGCTTTGGTCAGGTAGCGGCTCCTATTACCTCCTTGCTGAAGGGGGGACCGGTGCACCTGCAGTAGTCAGCTGAGGCGGACAGGGCTTTTGGTCACCTGAAGGCTCTGTTCACCTCGGCTCCCGTGCTGGCTCATCCGGATCCTTCCTTGGCATTCATAGTCGAGGTGGATAGGAGCTGTACTGTCTCAGCGCTCGGGTACGCCACCAAAGCTCCGCCCCAGGAGCGAAACTATGATGTGGGGGACCGGGAGCTATTAGCTGTTGTTAAGGCTCTGAAGGTGTGGAGACATTGGCTTGAGGGGGCAAAACACCCTTTTCTCATTTGGACTGACCACCGCAATCTGGAGTACATCCGGGCGGCGAGGAGACTGAACCCTCGCCAGGCAAGGTGGGCCATGTTTTTCACACGTTTTGTTTTCACCCTCTCTACAGACCATATTCCCAGAATGCTAAGGCAGACGCTCTGTCCCGACTGTATGACACAGAGGAGCGGTCCAGGGAGCCCACTCCCATACTTCCGGCTTCTTGTTTGGTGGCACCGGTGGTATGGGAGGTTGACGCGGACATCAAGCGTGCGTTACGCACGGAGCCCACTCCCCCCCAGTGTCCAGTGGGTCGTGTGTACGTTCCGTCTGATGTCCGCGATCGATTGATCTATTGGGCTCATACGTCACCCTCTTCTGGTCATCCTGGCATCGGTCGGACAGTGCGCTGTCTTAGTGGGAAGTACTGGTGGCCTACTTTAGCTAAGGATGTGAGGGTTTATGTTACCTCCTGCTCGGTGTGCTCCCAGTGCAAGGCACCTAGACACCTGCCCAGAGGGAAATTACAACCTCTACCCGTTCCACAACGGCCGTGGTCACACCTATCGGTGGATTTTGTTACGGACCTCCCCCCATCACAGGGGAATACCACGATCTTAGTCGCTGTGGATCGGTTTTCTAAGTCCTGCCGTCTCATTCCTTTGCCCGGTCTCCCTACGGCCCTACAGACTGCTGAGGCCCTGTTTACACACGTCTTCTGGCACTACGGGGTACCTGAGGATATAGTGTCTGATTGGGGTCCCCAGTTCACATCAAGGGTCTGGAGGGCGTTCATGGACCATCTGGGGGTCTCAATCAGCCTGACCTCAGGGTTTCACCCCGAGAGTAATGGGCAGGTGGAGGGAGTAAACCAGGATGTGGGTAGGTTTCTGAGGTCATATTGCCAGGGCCGGCCGGGGAATTGGTCGGTGTACATCCCCTGGGCAGAGATGGCCCAAAACTGCCTCCGCCACTCCTCTACTGACCTGTCTCCATTACAGTGTGTACTAGGTTATCAGCCGGTCCTGGCAGCATGGCATCAGAGCCAGATCGAGGCACCTGCAGTGGATGAATGGTTTTGGCGCTCTGAGGAGACCTGGAACGCTGCCCATGTACACCTGCAATGGGCTATCAGGCGACAGAAGGCGAGCACCGACCGCCACCGCAGTGAGGCCCCGGTGTATGCACCGGGGGACCGGGTCTGGCTCTCGACCCGAAACCTGCCCCTTCGCCTGCCCTGCTGGCTGGGTCGGCAGTTTGTGGGGCCATTTAAAGTCCTGAGGAGATTGAATGAGGTATGTTATAGGTTACAGCTCCCTCCTGATTACAGTATTAACCCCTCGTTCCATGTGTCTCCTCAGGCCGGTGGTAGTTGGTCCGCTCAAGGAGTCTGAGGTGCGGGAGGCTCCTCCGCCCCCACTGGATATTGAGGGGGCACCGGCGTACTCGGTCCGTGCCATCCTGGATTCAAGGCATCGGGTGGGGGTCTGCAGTATCTTGTGGAGTGGGAGGGGTACGGTCCGGAGGAACGGTGCTGGGTTCCTAGGAGGGACATCCTCGATCCCTCCCTGTTGAGGGATTTCCACCGTCGTAACCCGACTCGCCCTGCTCCGCGTCCTCCTGGCCATCCCCGAGGCCGGTGTCGGTGCACGGCTGGAGCCGAGCGTCAAGGCGGGGGGTACTGTCACAAATTCAGCCGATGCTGCCCCTCCTCCTTGCTCGGGCAAGCTTCGGCGTTCGTCGTCACCGGAGTACTAGCTGCCACCGATCTATGTTTCATGCTGGTGTCCAATGAAAGTTGACTACCAACAACAACTGGAACCTAAAAGACACCTACCATGAGCACCCACTAAAGTTGCCCAAGAAGAGGCAAACAAAAGAAAACACACTCCAAATGTCATCAAACTCCTCCTCTGGATGCATCTCATCAACAAGAGGGGAGAGGGAAACTCTTTACTCTGTTCAGGAATCAGCTGCTTCCTAGACATCAAATTGTCAACTGTAGGGGACCTCTCTTTCTTCAGTGGTCCTACAAACTTGCTTACCTTTGGGTTTTCAAAGGAGAGGTCAACTCAGGAGGTTTACCGAAATCAGGATCACACAAACGTCTCAGACAAATCGACCATGGTGGGATCGCTGACATCCTCATCACTAGACTTGCTCCCGGTGACTTTCTTAGACATGAAACGGCACATGCTGGGAACACTGTGGGGTACTTTTCTGATAACCCATCAAGTTCCTCTACTCTGGGTCTCTTACAAATGACAGGTTCTGGCACGACCTTCCCTCCAGCCAATCGTTTTCCCAAAATGAATGAGACCCACTTCACCGGTAGGCTAGGTCTCTGACGACAACGGAACCAGAAACAAGATCAAACTTGAGTTCCACATTATACAAAGGAACTTCCATGCAACCCATCTCCACGCCTTGTAACTAGTTGCTGAAGTGTCAGACAAAGTCAAAATACCCTCCAAAATGAAGGATTGGGCTGCCCCCGTCTCCAAGAATCTTCACTGGCTGCAAAGGGTTCCTACACATCTGATCTCAAATTTTGTTTAGGAGATAACCCAGTCCCAACTAGAGATTTAATGGGCTGGAGTGCTCCCACAAGAATAAACAGTTTTTTCTCCCTCTCATTTTTCTGTTTCAACTTTGGACACAGAGACAACGTGTCCCTTCGCACAGCAGTAATGACAAACTGGCGGATACGAAAACCCGTTTTCTGCCAATGCTTATCTTTGGGCACTGTAAAAATAAAAATAAATAAACCTAGCAGTAGAAGGTGCCTTCTGCGGAAGGATAACTACTTGGCGCTTTGTTTGTGAAGGTAGTTTGTGACTGCAGCTTTCTCAAGAGTGAGATCCTTGTGCTCATAAATGTAGGTAGCAACCCTTTCGTGAAGGCAATTCTTGAACTGATCGAGAAGTATGAGTGTTTAAATCCTTGAGATCCACACCACCAATCATAAAGACATGCTTGTTCCCTTGCAAACTCAACATGGCTTTGTGATTCTGTCTTTTGTAATTTACGGAATAGTTGTCTGTATGCCTCTGGGACCAACTTGTAAGCCCAAAGGAAAGCAGCTTTAACAGTGTCATAATCTGAGCTCTGGTCAAGAGATAAAGCAACATACATTTTCTGGGCTTTTACCACAAGAACACATTGGAGGAGCGGTGACCAAATATCTTGTGGCCATTTTAGGGATGTGGCAATCCGCTCAAACAGAGTAAAATACACATCCACCTCCTTTTTGTTGAAATGCGATACAAGCCGGCTGTTCCGACCAAGATCAAACTGTTGAGGGTGCAGGATGGCCTGACTTGATTCGGAGTAATTCCAGACCTATCTCCCTTTGTCGCGCTTCCAGCTCCATCTCTTTTTATTGAATGTTAATGCACATGCTCTTCTTGTTATTGTTCTAGTCTGGCTGCACATTCTCTTTCCCTTTCCTTGTGCTCGAGCTCTAATTTCTGTTGTTCCCATTTTGCCTTCAGTTCTACCTCTCGCAGTTGCATGTCTATGGGGAGTACTCTACCACCCGTAGGACCCTTTTCATCATCCTCCCTCTCCGGAAGGATTTCCTCCACCACCAAAGCAGTATAGATTAACTCTGACTACTGCTTTGCGAATCGGTATGTGTAACTTTGATGTTATAATGCTTTGCAATGACGAGCAGATTCACCTTCGTACATTTATCTAGCATCGCCCATGTAGGGTTTTCCACAAATGCTTACAACTTAAACTCCATTGCTTTTTAGTATTTTTATATTAGCCTGTGTGTTTATGCAACTTTCAAAATGAACCCCACCTGTTTCATTTTGGTTGTTGTCAGTGACTCTTTGTTAGTTCCCCCTTCTGTTTGAGCAACAATTTATAGGTTTCTTGCTGGGGAATGTAACTTTCTAAATGAACCCCACAAGAACTATGTGGGACGCTGGGCTGAAGGGAGTTGTAATTTCCATTAAGCAAATATTCAACCTAGTTCAGCGCAATAACATGGTAATTAACTGCAAAGGCCATATTCCGTTGCGCCAGTTTTTTCCAGCTCGGACCGAGATGGATACACTTTTATGCCTGCTACACTACATGACCAAAAGTATGTGGAAACCTGATCGTCGGACATCTCATTCCAAAATCATGGGCATGAATATAGAGTTGGTCCCCCTTTTACTGCATAACAGCCTCCACTCTTCTCGGAAGGCTTTTCACTAGATGTTAAAACATTGCTGCGGGGACTTGCTTCCATTCAGCCACAAGAGCATTAGTGATGTACTCGATTAGGCCTGGCTCGCAGTCGGCATTCCAATTCATCTCAAAGGTGTTAGATGGGGTTGAGGTCAGGGCAATGTGCAGGCCAGTCAAGTTCTTCCACACCGATCACAACCTTGCTTTGTGCACGGGGCATTGTCATGCTGAAACAGGAAAGGGCCTGCCCCAAACTGTTGCCACAAAGTTGGAAGCACAGAATCATCTAGAATGTCATTGTATGGTGTAGCATTAATATTTCCCTTCACTGAAACTAAGGGGCATAGCTCGAACCATGAAAAAAAGCCCGAGACCATTATTCCTCCTCATCCAAACTTTACAATTGGCACTATGCATTATGCCAAACCCAGATTCGTCCGTCGGACTGCCAGATGGTGGAGCATGATTCATCACTCCAGAGAATGTGTTTCCACTGCTCCAGAGTCCAATGATGGCGAGCTTTACACCACTCCAGCTGAATCTTGGTTGCTCGGTCATGGTAACCCATTTCATGAAGCACCCGACAAACAGTTATTGAGCTGACGTTGCTTCCAGAGGCAGTTTGGAACTTGGTAGTGAGTGTTGCAACCGAGGACAGGCGGTCCTGTTCTGTGAGCTTGTGTGGCCTACCACTTTGTGGCTGAGCCGTTGTAGCTCCTAGACGTTTCCACTTCACAATAACAGCACTTACAGTTGACCAGGGCAGCTCTAGTAGGGCAGAAATGTTATACACCTGTCAGCAACGGGTGTGGCTGAAATTGCCGAATCCACTAATTTGAAGGGGTGTCCACATACTTTTGTATATATTGTGTATGTTATCTTAGATACACATAGACTGCATAGACCGCATGAGATAGGAATGTACACAACACAACAACAAGAGGGATATACACAGTTCCTGAAGTGATGAGAGAAGACTGATTAACTGATAATTAAAATAACAGTTAAGATGGCCCTTTTTCCTAAGTGCAGAGATGTATTATAGGTAATGAATGTGAAGCAGAAAGATCAGCGTACCCCAAATCCAGAGGTTGTGAGTTTAAATCCCACGTCGTTTCATATTTTGTATTTGTATTTTGTATTTATTATGGATCTCCATTAGCTTCTGCCAAGGCAGCAGCTACTCTTCCTGGGGTCTGGTAAAATTAAGGCAGTTATACAATTTTAAAACATTACAAAACCTTCATTACAGAATTCACAACACACTAAGTGTGTGCCCTCAGGCCCATACTTCACTACCATATGTCTACAACACAAAATCTATGTGTACGTGTGTGTATAGTGCGTATGCATGTGTCTTTACCTATGTTTGTGTTGCTTCTCAGTCCCCGCTGTTCCATAAGGTGTATTTTTATCTTTTTTTTTTTTATCTGATTCTACTGCTTGCATCAGTTACCTGATGTGGAATAGAGTTCCATGTAGTCATGGCTCTAGGTAGTACTGTGCGCCTCCCATAGTTTGTTCTGGACTTGGGGACTGTGAATATACCTCTGGTGGCATGTCTTGTTGGGTATGCATGGGTGTCTGAGTTGTGTGCCAGTCGTTTAAACAGACAGCTCGGTGCTTTCAACATACATTTACGTTTTCATCATTTAGCAGACGCTCTTATCCAGACGACTTACAGTTAGTGCATACATTATTCTTTTTTTTTTCTTCTTTTTTTTTTTCATACTGGCCCCCCGTGGGAATCGAACCCACAACCCTGGCGTTGCAAACGCCATGCTCTACCAACTGAGCTACCTCCCTGTCAACCTCTCACAAATACAAGTAGTGATGAAGTCAATCTCTCCTCTACTTTGAGCCAGGAGAGATTGACATATAAATTATTAATGTTTGCTCTCTGTATACATCCAAGGGCCAGTCGTGCTGCCCTGTTCCGAACCAATTGCAATTTGTGGCACCTGACCACACAACTAAACAGTAGTCCAGGTGCAACAAAACTTGAGCCTGTAGGACCTGCCTTGTGGATAGTGCTGTTGATAGATGCTATTTACCATTGTGTACTCAGGTTTATCACAGGTGATAGTTACAAAACTCATCACTGTTTCCTATATCAACATGTGGGTTGGGCCTCTCTATCTGTGAGGCGAGAGCAACATGCTCTCTTGTTTATTTATAAAGCACTTCTTTTAAAACTACCTCCATATATATCATCATTAATTTCCAATAGATATACTAATTTTAAAACCAGATCACAGATGTGGATTACATTAGAGACTCATGTGGTCTCCACAGAGTTGGGTAGGACTGCCTTCATTTCCTTTGCACCTTATTTATGGAACAAACTGCAGATCCAACTTAAGTTAGACACTCTGGTGTCCCTTGCCCATTTAAAAAATGTTATGGAGGATCAATATGATGTTGTCTGTGATTGTTTCTGTTGAATTGTGTTTTTGTTTTGTATGTTTGAAATGTTCTTGTCTGTATGTCTAAAACTGTACATGTCAACATGTTTACACAGGGCACAGCCGTAAAAGAGATCCAGGTCTCAGTCTGTTAATCCCTGTTAAAATAAAGATTTAAAAAAAAAAGAAGGTAGAGCAGCGCTTTATTATGGACAGACTTCTCCCCATCTTAGCTACTGTTGTATCAATATGTTTTGACAATGACATTTTACAATCCAGGATTACTCCAAGCAGTTTAGTCACCTCAACTTGCTCAATTTCCACATTATTCATTACAAGATTTAGTTGAGGTTTAGGGTTTAGTGAATGATTTGTCCCAAATACAATGCTTTTAGTTGTAGAAATATTTAGGACTAACTTATTCCTTGCCAGCCATTCTGAAACTAACTGCAGCTCGTTGTTAAGTGTTGCAGTCATTTCAGTTGCTGTAGTAGCTGATGTGTATAGTGTTGAGTCATCCGCGTACATAGACACATTGTCTTTACTCAAAGCCAGTGGCATGTCATTAGTAAAGATGGAAAAAAAGTAGGGGGCCTAGACAGCTACCCTGGGGAATTCCTAATTCTACCTGGATTATGTTGGAGAGGCTTCCAATAAAGAACACCCTCTGTGTTCTGTTAGACAGGTAACTCTTATTCCACATTATATCAAGGGGTGTAAAGCCATAACACATACGTTTTTCCAGCAGCAGACTATGATCGATAATGTCAAAAGCGACACTGAAGTCTAACAAAACAGCCTCCACAATCTTTTAATCATCAATTTCTCTCAGCCAATCATCAGTCATTTGTGTAAGTGCTGTGCTTGTTGAATGCCCTTCCCTATCAGCGTGTTGAAAGTCTGTTGTCAATTTGTTTACTGGAAAATAGTATTGTATCTGGTCAAACACCATTTTTTTCAAAACTTTACTAAGTGTTGGTAACAGGCTGATTGGTCGGATATTTGAGCCAGTAAAGGGGTTTTACTATTCTTAGGTAGCGGAATAGCTTTTGCTTTCCTCCAGGCCTGAGGGCACACACTTTCTAGGAGGCTTAAATGGAAGATATGACAAATAGGAGTGGCAATATCGTCCGCTCTTATCCTCAGTAATTTTCCACCCAGGTTGTCAGACCACGTTGGCTTGTCATTGTTGATAGACAACAATAATTTTTTCACCTCTTCCCCACTCACTTTACGGAATTCAAAATTACAATTCTTCTCTATCATTATTTGGTCAGATATACTTGGATGTGTAGTGTCAGCGTTTGTTGCTGGCATGTCATGCCTAAATTTGCTAATCTTGCCAATGAAAAAATTATTAAAGTAGTTGGCAATATCAGTCGGTTTTGTAATGAATGAGCCATCTGATTCAATGAATGATGGAGTTGAGTTTGCCTTTTTTTCCAACATTTAATTGAAGGTGCTCCAAAGCTTTTTACTACCATTCTTTGTCATTTATCTTTGTTCATTGTGTAGTTTCTTCTTCTTTTTAATCAGTTTAGTCACATAATTTCTCAATTTGCTGTGCGTTTGCCAATCGGTTGTGCAGCCAGACTTATTTGCCGTTCCTTTTGCTTCATCCCTCTGAACCATAAAATATTTCAATTCCTCATCAATCCACAGGGATTTAACAGTTTTTACAGTAATTTTCTTAATTGGTGCATGCTTATTTGTAACTGGGATACATCAGTACTAAGTGATCATGTCAAATGTAATCAAATCATATTGTCATTGATTAAAGATTTGTACACTATTTTAGCTGAATAGCGTACCACTTAAGACACCCATACCATTTAATTACTTTACTTTTAATTGTGTGGGACACTTGGGACCATCACGTGACGTCCTGACGGCTGGTAAAACAAATGTCTTGAAAACAGCTTACAAACGTCCTAACATGACGTCCTGGTAACGTACAGGGAACTACACAAAGGTCCATCAGAGAATGTTCCCTTGGAACAATCTTGCGACATCCTACCCTGCAAATAAAAACTAGTCGTTAGAATGTCACAAAATGGTCACCTAAAGTGGTCAGGACATTGTGTCATGCTCCCCTGGAAGTACAAAGTAGGAATCGCTCGCCTCTTCCTCTGTTCTTGAAAGCCGGCATGAAAAGTGACAGAGTAATCTGTGTCGCAGTCTTACAGTAGCCTATAGCAATGGCGCCCTCTACAGTCAGCTGAGTAGCGTCCCACATGAGTTTGTAGGTTTGGGTCTGTGTGGCGGGAAAGAGGCAGAGAACTTGTCCTTATGATTTGTTCTCTTCATTAATGACCTCACTCCTCCTTTGCAAGTTTTTCAGTAACCAATACCTGTTTTACCCTATGTTGAATAATGCATATAGTCTCAGTTTATCCCAGATTTTACTACCTGTGTTTGAATTTAGAGAACCGTCTGTGTGGTAATAAAAGTCTGCTAAATACTCCTCTACCTCTCCAAATCAGTGGGCATGGAGTAGCGATATGAGAATCATAAGCAATATGAGAAGCATCCCACTGAGCAGAAACTGGTAGAATCAACGTTGTTTACAAGTCATTGTGGTCCTCTGTAGCTCAATTGGTAGAGCATGGCGCTTGTAACGCCAGGGTAGTGGGTTCGATCCCCGGGACCACCCATATGTAAAAATGTATGCACACATGACTGTAAGTCACTTTGGATAAAAACATCTGCTAAATGGCATATTATATTATTATTTCAACCAAAACAATCAATGTGATGTTGAACCAACGTGGAAATCTGATTGGATTGAAAAAACTCATCAACTTTTCATCTTTTTTTTTACCCAACTTTTAACCTAAATCCAATATAATGATGATTTTTTCTTTTTTTACATTGAATTCACGTTAGTTGACAACTCAACCAAATGTAAATCAAAACTAGACGTTGAACTTATGTCTGTGCCCAGTAGGATATGCATAACCATAGGAGCAATTGAAAGGGAACCCTTTCGAGATTCTGGGGAAATTCCCAGAACAAAGATGAGGAACCAAAGGTTCACATGTCACAAGACTGAATTCAAACATTACACATTATTTAATGTACCTTTACTCTACTTTTTGAAACAATTTTTCGATAAAAGAATCTGGAAATACTCTGTATATATTTAGTTGCATAACAAGAATATTCATGACAAATTTGGGGTAGATACAACAGAACATTTGTATTTCTATTTGTATTCATTAAGGATCCGTACTCTTCCTGGGGTCCAGCAACATTAAGGCAATTACAGTATATACAATTTAAAATATTACATAACATTACATTTCATTACACTTTACACAATATATTTAGTGTGTTCCCTCAGGCAACTACTCCACTATCACATATTTACAATACAACATCCATGTTTATGTGTGTGTAGAGTGCGTGTGTGCATGTGTGTCTCTGCCTGTGTGTGTGTCTCTTTACAGTCCCCGCTCTTCCATAAGGTGTATTTTTATCTGTTTTTTAAATCTGATTCTACTGCTTGCATCATTTACCTGATTTGGAATAGAATTCCATGTAGTCGTGGCTCTATTTAGTACTGTGTGCCTCCCATAGTCTGTTCTTGACTTGGGGACTGTGAAGAGACCTTTGGTGGCATGTCTTGTGGGGTATGCATGGGTGTCCGAGCTCTGTGCTAGTAGTTTAAACAGACACCTCGGTGCATTCAGCATGTCAACACTTCTTACAAAAACAAGTAGTGATGAAGTCAATCTCTCCACTTTGAGCAATGAGAGATTTACATGCATATTATTAATGTTAGCTCTCTGTGTACATTTAAGGGCCAGCAGTGCTGTCCTGTGCAGTCCATGTGCGACAAAACTAGAGTCTGTAGGACCTACCTTGTTGATAGTGCTGTTAAGAAGGTAGAGTAACACTTTATTATGGACAGACTTCTCCCCATCTTGGCTACTGTTGTATCAACATGTTTTGACCATGACAGTTTACAATCCAGGGTTACTCTAAGCAGTTTAGTCACCTCAACTTGATCAATTTCCACATTATGTATCACAAGATTTAGTTGAGGTTTAGGGTTTAGTGAATGATTTGTCCCAAATACAATGCTTTTAGTTTTTGAAATATTTAGGACTAACTTATTCCTTGCCACCCATTCTGAAACTAGCTGCAGCTCTTTGTTATGTGTTGCAGTAATTTCACTCGCTGTAGTAGCTGACGTGTATAGTGTTGAGTCATCCGCATACATAGACACACTGGCTTTACTCAAGGCCAGTGGCATGTCATTAGTAAAGATTGAAAAAAGTAAGGGACCTAAACAGCTACCCTGGGGAATTCCTGATTTTACCTGGATTATGTTCGAGAGGCTTCTATTAAAGAACACCCTCTGTGTTCTGTTAGACAAGTAAAGCCATAACACATACGTTTTTCCAGCAGCAGACTTTGATCGATAATGTCAAAAGCCGCACTGAAGTCTAACAAAACAGCCCCACAATCTTTTTATCATCAATTGCTCTCAGCCAATCATCAGTCATTTGTGCTTGTTGAATGTCCTTCCCTATTAGCGTACTGAAAGTCTGTTGTCAATTTGTTTACAGTAAAATAGCATTATATCTGTTCAAGCACAATTTTTCCCAGAAGTTTACTAAGGGTTGGTAACAGGCTGATTGGTTGGCTATTTGAGCCAGTAATGGGGGCTTTACTATTGTTGGGTAGCGTAATTACTTTTGCTTCACTCCTGAAGGCACACAATTTCTAGTAGGCTCGGATTGAAGATATGGCAAATAGAAGTGGCAATATCATCCGCTATTATCCTCAGTAATTTTCCATCCAAGTTGTCATACTTAGTCACATGATTTCTCAACTTACAGTACGTTTGCCAATCGGTTGTGCAGCCAGACTTATTTGCCATTCCTTTTGCCTCATCCCTCTCAACCATACCATTTTTCAATTCTTCATGAAACCACTGGTTTAACAGTTTTTACAGTTATTTTCTTAGTGGGTGCATACTTATTAGTAACTGGAATAAGCTATTTCATAAATGTGTCAAGTGCAGCGTCTGGTTGCTCCTCATTACACACCACAGACCAACAAATATTATTTACATCAACAACATAGGAATCACTACAAAACTTATTGTATGACCTCTTATACACTATATTAGGCTCAGCCTTTTAACTTTGTTTTTTCTAGATATGGCTACTATATTGTGATCACTACATCTGATGGATTTGGATACTGCTTTAAAACAAATTTCTGCAGCATTAGTAAAGATGTGATCAAAACATGTTGATGATCTCATTCCTGTGCTGTTTGTAACTACCCTGGTAGGTTGACAGACAACATGAACCTGGTTGCAGGCACTAGTTACAGTTTGAAGCTTTTTCATGAATTAGCAGCTTGATGAAAGCCAGTCAATATTTAAATCACCCAGAAAATATACCTTTCTGTTGATATCACATACATTATCAAGCATTTCACACATGTTATCCAGATACTGACGGTTAGCACTTGGAGGTCTATAGCAACTTCCGACCAGGATGGGCTTTAGGTGAGGCAGATGAACCTGTAGCTATATTACTTCAACAGTATTTAACATGAGATCCTCTCTAAGCTTTACAGGAATGTGGTTCTGAATGTAAACGGCAGCACCTCCACCTTTGGCATTTCTGTATTTTCTGAAGATGTTATATCCATGTATTGCTACCACTGTATCATCAAAGGTGTTATCTAGGTGAGTTTCAGAGATGTCACGATTTAGGGAGGGCACAGGGCGAGTTGTTATGGGGCGTTTGTTGGTGTCAAGCAGAGACCCAATCAGTTCTTTAAAATCCATCTTCAGGTGTTCTGAGCTGCCCTTCATAATGTAATTGAATCCCACATGATCTGTGATAGACTCAATTTCCTCATGCAGGTTTAAAATGTTTGGGAGCAGTTTATTGATGTCCTGTACTCGTGATCCTGTCCTGTACTCGTGACTGAGACATTTATCACCATTGAACTGCCCAATACAATGGTCGGAGAAGGAGATGGAGAAATCCGCCCATTCCTACCCCTCACACAATTCGTTGAACCTTTCACAGGCCCACGAGAAGCAGGATAGTATATGCCCGCTGCTCCCGGCGATAGGTCCAGACCTCCCACAGCAGGCAGTGTCACTTCAGATCCAGAGAGAGGGAAAGGAGCCGAACTCAATGACAAAGCTGCTGCTGGAGTCAGCGTAGTTGGATTCAGCACAGCTGTCGCAGACACTGGCAATCCCAGCAATGAAGGCGTAGGTAGATCAGGCACCAGTGTGGCGAAGCTATTCCTTATGTCAATCTGCTCTGAACCTCTCGCAGACACTCCAATCCGCTTAGCATTATGCCGCTGCCTTCGGATTCCACGACTTGTGACATGGGACCCGTGCTGATTGGAACAATCCTCTTGCTGTTCTCCGTCTACTCCACTACAAGATGGAGGAGGAGAAGCAGATGGAGACGACTTCCTCGGCAGGCAAGTTCCAGGTGGTACAAGCCATTCAGATAAGGACAGATGACAAGGCGGGGATACATTCATCAGGCCCGAGTGGCGTCCAGCCACAGGAGTTGAGAACAAGAAAGTTCCAATTTGCATTTTCCCCATAAGTTCGCGCAGAATAGAAATTTGACAGCCACTTAATTCCTGTAATCCTCCGCAATTATCAATATTGTCCCGGATAAGAGCGTAATAAACACAGCTTCTACAGTGCTGGAAACTTCCGTTAGCTATTCCAGGCGAATCGGGCTCCATTGCAACCTAGCTAGCTGACTAGTTGATAGCAGGTGTTGACACAAACACTAATGAACAAAATAAAAATAAAACAAAATAAAACTTCGGAAACAACAGGCCGAAACAACAGGTCGAGGCGCAGGAGGTGTCCGAGTTCGTGACAGGAGTTTGTGGAGTTCGTGACAAGAAATGACGTAGACAGGTGCCAGGGAGGATGGAGGGATTGTGTAAGAGGTCTAAATGATTAATTAATTTCAATACACTTGTATGACTCAGGAAAAGCGTTCAACTTTTAGGTGGTTTCTGGACCTCTCATGACTGTGCCTTCGGAGGAACTGACGCAACCACACTTGTAGTTTTTTGTTTGGAACACTGCCCTGCATCCCCACCATCACACAATGGTGGTGTTCACGCAATCCCAAAAATACCATTACAAATTGAAATCTGGATCAGGTGGGCATCAATTGAAGGTGGGCATCTATTGCCTAGCTGATTTATAAAATTAGATCTTACAGTCTTAGGCTTTCACATTGTCATTTTGGTACACATAGAATAATATGTTCAGAACAACCCCGGGCATGACGCCATGTTATCCTTTCAACCGTTCATCAAACATAGCGATCATCAACATTGATACTGTAAATGACATGAGTTTTATAATATGGAAATGTAAAATGCACATTTGCACTCATGATTGTGTGGGTTTCTTGTATGACATCAAAGCGGTATTTATTATACTCTTCAACATCTCATATTTTAGAACACCTTCAGTCCTCTTAATTTACAGCACCCCTCTCTCTGACGACATGAAATGTGCAAAAGTAGCTTGACCCCCTTCAAGCTAATGAGCAGTCATTCTGACTGCAACATTCTAACAGTGTAATTAATATATTTCATATGTGCTATAGCAACAATTATCATTTGGTTGTGTTTATGAAGGCCTTGGGTAACATTAGAAAACGATTTGTATTTTATTTCAAATAACACAATAGTGTTTTCATTAGATTATGTTACTGTAGGCTATATGTAAAAACAAAATGTTTATTCGTGGATTGCCTTTGCTACAACTATGAAACAGAAAGCATATGCGTTGGAACATGGTAACATAACAAAATAAAATACAAAATACCCCAACCACCAAGAAGCACGGTCAAAAGACGCGTGGTAAAATGATGAAAACACTAGTAGCCTAAACATCATTATAAACGCCAAGTGGCTACATAAATAGTGAAACTCTGCACAAAAGCAATAATGGCATTATAATGAATACATGTATCAATATGACAGCAGTCAAAAATGGTCAATTATTGTCAGCTCGTGCTTGTGTGCATCAGTTGGATTTAATTTAGCTGTTATCGCTTGTCCCAACAGTTCACACAATTTTCATTACTTTCACTTGCTTGACACACTTTGACATACTGTACCTTTGTTTGGTTGTAGTGCGTAATAGTATCCGGTTTTCTCTAGATTGTGTCTAGTTGTGGAGTACAACGGCTGTGCAGGTGCCTTATTTTGCATCACTTTGTTCATGGTGCTGGCCAGACTTGTTTTCTTTGCAAGCAACTTGTTCACCAATGACAGTGAAGTGAAGAAATAGTAGTATGCCAGAGTATACTGATAAGAATGCTTTGAGTCAGTGAACTGATATAGGGTACATACCATTTTAAGATTAGGCCTATAATTAGAATGTATCAATACAATAGAATGGCCCGCCCTGTTCTTCATTCACAATTGGTGATTACATAATAAAACTTCCCCTGGTCATCAACTCACCCATCATACTTTACTTAATTTATTTAATCTGTTCTTATTTGTGTGAAATTGGTTTCAGTATAGTTTAGGTTCAGTTTCGAGGCAATTATCAGGGCGACTATCAGCTGGACACTGCACTTTCAACTGTCAGAAGAAGGAACAGAAGCATTTCGCTACACCCGCGATAACAACTGCTAAATATGTGTATGTGACCAATAACATTTTATTTTATTTGAAGGAGCGGAGCACGCCCTACTGTTGGGAGAAGGAGGGGCAACTGGGGAAAAACCATTCAAAAGAAATGACTTGCCCTCCTAAAACTGGTTATAACTCCAGTTCTGTTTGTGCTATTAAGATTCTAACGGTGGCAGTGTGTTATATAGACTTATTTAGGAAAAGCCAAGGAAGCAGGGGTGCATGAGTTACAAAATGAAAGAGTAAAAAAAGTAAATCATTCATGATCAGTCAAAATGACTGCTTTAGCGGTTCTAGTGTTAAATACACTAAGTTCATTTATACAAACACAATATGCCTTCTTCAAATGGGACTAGATCCATAAAGGGCTTTCATTTTTTTTAAACAGTAAAATAGCTATGTATGAAAATACCCTCAAATAAAAGCTGACATTCTGTACTGTCGCCTAATATGACACATTCTGTCTCAAATCTAAAATGTCAGAGTATAGCGTCAAATTAAACAATTTTGCTTCACTGTCCAAATACATATGGAGGGGAATGTACAGTATGAGAGATGGGGGTGGTGTGCATGTTAACATTCATCTTTGAATAATCTCTTTCTTAAAGTACCCATTGTTACCAAATAATTTGTCAGCAAATATCAAGAAAAAGCATGATGAAAAAGAGCATAGAAAAATAATTGTGTAGAAGTGTTCAATGTACCTTCACTTTAACAGTATTGTGTCTCTCCACAGGCATGCAGGACTTTAACTACCTATACACCAACTGCTTTGAGATCACTCTGGAACTCAGCTGTGACAAGTTCCCCCCGGCATCAGCCTTGTCAAGAGAATGGCTGGGCAACAGAGAGGCCCTGATCTCCTACCTGGAGCAGGTTCTTTTTCTACTCTCTCTCTCCCCCCCCCCCCCCCCCCCACATACACACACACACATATATTTACTGTGGCACAGTATCAGTAGAGGGTCAGATAATTGTTCACTGTTAGAGCTGTAAACTAGTGTCCCTGCTCAAATACAATGGGTTACAAGGAACAGCATACTGCACAGTACATGATGTCGTAACATAACATAAGCCATGTATTCTCACAGGAGGACTGTGTAGTGGAGGTGTAGTGGAGCTGGGACAATAAACAGAAAATGACCGACATTACCTTCCTCTTACCTAAGCAATTTTGGTTAGGTCAGTAATTTTTGGTGATTATGCTAAACAACGTTCCTGCAGATTTGATTGTTCTAAAACTATGCTTTGGTCAACAGTAATGTGCATTATATTGATTCCTGCTATGAAAGTATCTGCCAGTCCCTGTCTTGCTGCTGGCTGATGTGTGACCGAGCTACTCACATTTCCTCTTCCTGTCCATGTGAGCACAGAAGGAGAGATGCATTCTGATAGGCACAAGCATATGACCATTGCGCATTTCAAAATGCAATTGCTGGAAAAACAGTTTTAAAGCAACTGCTGATGTTATTGTTAAAGAGAGGAGAGTATCAGCTTTCTGTGAGTATATCATTTATTTCTCAACTCTCAATATTGAGCAAAACCACTTCACAATCGGAGTAGGCTATGTAGTATGGTTGATTTGCAGTGAATACATCAAGTAGCCTAGGCTATTACATTTACTAATACAATTTATAATTTACATGGCTATCTAGCAACAATATCATATTTAGAGTTAGCTATCTAGTTAAGTGTTTTGAGTTCCCACTTACTCAGGTGGTGAATTATGTAGCATAGGCCTAGGCCAATGTGCACATCTTGTCATGTCTCCTCCCGTTGCTCCCCTCCTGCACTCTGATTCACCGGTCTACTGAGCCACCGGTCTGAGCGCACCACCTCAGCAACACCGGAATGGAAACCCAATGCACCCTAATCACCTCCAGTGCACCTGCACCTCATCATCTCATCACCACCCATACAGTGTGGGGAAAAAGTATTTAGTCAGCCACCAATTGTGCAAGTTCTCCCACTTAAAAAGATGAGAGAGGCCTGTAATTTTCATCATAGGTACACGTCAACTATGACAAACAAAATGAGAAAAAGAAATCCAGAAAATCACATTGTAGGATTTTTAATGAATTTATTGGCATATGATGGTGGAAAATAAGTATTTGGTCAATAACAAAAGTTTCTCAATACTTTGTTATATACCCTTTGTTGGCAATGACACAGGTCAAACATTTTCTGTAAGTCTTCACAAGGTTTTCACACACTGTTGCTGGTATTTTGGCCAATTCCTCCATGCAGATCTCCTCTAGAGCAGTGATGTTTTGGGGCTGTCGCTGGGCAACACAGACTTTCAACTCCCTCCAAAGATTCTCTATGGGGTTGAGATCTGGAGACTGGCTAGGCCACTCCAGGACCTTGAAATGCTTCTTACGAAGCCACTCCTTCGTTGCCCGGGCGGTGTGTTTGGGATCATTGTCATGCTGAAAGACCCAGCCACGTTTCATCTTCAATGCCCTTGCTGATGGAAGGAGGGTTTCACTCAAAATCTCACGATACATGGCCCCATTCATTCTTTCGTTTACACGGATCAGTCGTCCTGGTCCCTTTGCAGAAAAACAGCCCCAAAGCATGATGTTTCCAACCCTATGCTTCACAGTAGGTATGGTGTTCTTTGGATGCAACTCAGCATTCTTTGTCCTCCAAACATGACGAGTTGAGTTTTTACCAAAAAGTTATATTTTGGTTTCATCTGACCATATGACATTCTCCCAATCCTCTTCTGGATCATCCAAATGCACTTCAGACGGGCCTGGACATGTACTGGCTTAAGCAGGGGGACACGTCTCGCACTGCAGGATTTGAGTCCCTGGCGGCGTAGTGTGTTACTGATGGTTGGCTTTGTTACTTTGGTCCCAGCTCTCTGCAGGTCATTCACTAGGTCCCCCCGTGTGGTTCTGGGATTTTTGCTCACCGTTCTTGTGATCATTTTGACCCCACGGGGTGAGATCTTGCGTGGAGCCCCAGATCGAGGGAGATTATCAGTGGTCTTGTATGTCTTCCATTTCCTAATAATTGCTCCCACAGTTGATTTCTTCAAACCAAGCTGCTTACCTATTGCAGATTCAGTCTTCCCAGCCTGGTGCAGGTCTACAATTTTGTTTTTGGTGTCCTTTGACAGCTCTTTGGTCTTGGCCATTGTGAAGTTTGGAGTGTGACTGTTTGAGGTTGTGGACAGGTGTCTTTTATACTGATAACAAGTTCAAACAGGTGCCATTAATACAGGTAACGAGTGGAGGACAGAGGAGCCTCTTAAAGAAGAAGTTACAGGTCTGTGAGAGCCAGAAATCTTGCTTGTTTGTAGGTGACCAAATACTTATTTTCCACCATAATTTGCAAATTAATTAATTAAAAACCCTACAATGGGATTTTCTGGATTTTTTTTCCTCAATTTGTCTGTCATAGTTGACGTGTACCTATGATGAAAATGACAGGCCTCTCTCATCTTTTTAAGTGGGAGAACTTGCACAATTGGTGGCTGACTAAATACTTTTTCCCCCCACTGTATATAGCCCTGGACTGTTCAGTGTTGTATTGTGTGTGATTGTTTGTCATGTCGTGTACTCGCTCTTTGTTGTTCTCTTGCTCAGTGTTAAGTAAACCTTTACAGTGTTGATTCCTGCGTTTGCGTCCTGCCTCTTCGTATCCTCAGTACTCGTCACAGAATTACACACCTATCACAAAGATGGATGCAGAAGGTAATCCTGCTAGAGTTTACCAGCGCCTCGACCAGCACCGGCAGCAGATTGCCTAGGTGAACGCCGCCATGCAGGAAGTG
Organism: Coregonus lavaretus; assembly: GCF_964263955.1. Classification (NCBI taxonomy): domain Eukaryota; kingdom Metazoa; phylum Chordata; class Actinopteri; order Salmoniformes; family Salmonidae; genus Coregonus; species Coregonus lavaretus. The sequence goes on along the minus strand of NC_139988.1, from coordinate 76,037,507 downwards.
CTCCAAGCGCTGCACAAACGCTCCGGTTCCACCTCAGGGAGCGGCGAGTGCACCCAGTCCCCTTCCTCCCGTGCTATCACCAACGTCTGACGGACCCCTCGCCCTGCCGGAGCGCTATGACGTGAAAACGACGAAATGTAGAGGCTTCCTGCTACAGGTCTCACTGTATCTGGTGCATTAGCATGGGGCATCTCCATCGGACCAAGCCAGGATAGTGCTGGTGATTTTGCTACTGAAGGGAAAGGCGCTGGATTGGGCCACGGCAGTCTGGGAAGGAGGTGAGGCCGCGGCGCTTCCCTACTCCACCTTCCTCGCTCGGTTCAGGGCGGTGTTCGATCATCCCACGGAGGGAAAGGACAGGGGTGAGCATCTCCTCCGGCTACAACAGGGAGAGGAGGCTGCCTTCGAGTACTCCCTGAGCTTTCGCACGGTGGCGGCATCTTCCGGCTGGAATGAGCGTGCTCTGCGCACGGCCTTCAGGAGAGGCTTATGGGAGGACATCACGACGGAACTCGCATGTCGGGATGATGAGATGGACCTTAATACCCTCACCCATGGAGGTGGGCAGCACCCCCTACAGCACCACAGATCTCCTGGCGGAGATCTATCTATGCGGTATGACTCCCGTTGCCGCTCCGTGAGTGTTCTGCCATCACCTGTCACCAAACCATTGTTTTAAGTTACCCTAACGGTGAATGGTTCTTCCTTTTCTTTGCTTTCCACGGCAAGGATAGATTCCGGATCAGCGGGGAACCTTATCGATAGGGAGCTGGTCTCTTAATGTGGGTTGCCCACTGTGCCACTGCTTTCTCCACTACACGTCACCTTGCTGGACAATAAACCACTTGGATCAGGCACCATTATGCACGTCACTCTCCCCATCACCATCACCATTCCCACATTACCGGAGCACCACGAGGAGCTGTCCTTCCACATCGTCACGTCACCCCTTCACCGGATTGTCTTGGGATTGCCCTGGCTCAGACTACACAACCCCACCATCATTTGGATCACCAGGAGGATCACAGCCTGGTCCCCCTCATGCCGGAGGACCTGCCTGCCGGTGGTTTGTTGTTCCACGTCAGTGGAGAGTCCGGAGTCCGCCCTCCAGCCCAACATTCCATGTGAGTATGCAGATCTCTCCGAGGTCTTCTCTGCCTCCAAGGCTAAGTGTCTCCCTCCTCACAGGCCCTGGGACTGCACCATTGACCCCCCGAAGAGTTGCATTTACTCCATCTCCATAGCGGAGACTGAGGCCATGGAGAAGTATGTGGCGGAGACCCTGAAACAGGGGTTCATCAGATGCTCTACCTCTCCTGCCTCTTCCAGCTTCTTCTTCGTAGCCAAAAAAGACGGAGGACTGAGGCCGTGCATTGACTACCGGGGGCTGAACGCAGTCCCCACCAAGTACCGGTACCCCCTCCCTCTGGTTCCGTCGGCCATCGAGCAGCTGTGAGGGGCCCGGTACTTGTTGGACCTGAGGAGTGCCTACAACCTGATCCGAATCCGGGAAGGAGACGAGTGGAAGATGGCATTCCGCACTACCTCAGGCCACTATGAATACTGCGTCATGCCCTATGGCCTCACCAACACACCTTCCGTGTTCCAGTCCTTTGTCAATGACGTGTTCCGAGACATGCTGAGTATACAGGTGGTGGTGTACATCGACGATATCCTGATCTACTCAGTTACGTTCGAGGAGCACGACAGGGACGTCCAAGCAGTCCTACTCCGCCTCCGGGAACACAGCCTTTTGGTGAAGGGGGAGAAATGTGAATACAACCAACAGGCCATCTCCTTCCTGGGATACAGGATCAGTCCTCAGGGGGTGTTCATGGAAAGAGCGAAGACGGACGGCGTCAGGTCATGGCCAGTGCCCACCACCATCAAGGGCCTACAGAACTTCCTGGGCTTTGCACATTTCTATCAGCGTTTCATCAGGTCCTTCAGCTCCATAGCCACCCTGCTCACCTCTCTCCTTAAGGGTGGGCCTCAGAAGCTGGCCTGGAACCCTGCGGCTGACGTTGCCTTCAAGAGGCTGAAGGAGAGGTTCACCACAACGCCCCTCCTAAAACACCCAGATCCAGCTCGTCCTTTCATCCTGGAGGTGGACGCATCTGAAGAGGGCAAGGGTGGGGCCCTCTCCCAGCGGCAAGGTCAGCCAGAGAAAATGTATCCCTGTCCCTTTTTCTCTAAAAAGCTTACCCCCGCAGAGAGCAACTATGGAGTTGGAGACAGGGAGCTGTTGGCGGTGGTCCTCACTCTGGAGGAATGGAGACACTGGCTGGAGGGCGCAGTCCATCCATTCCGGATTCTCACTGACCACTGGAATTTGGAGCACATACGGATGAACTCTCGTCAAGCCAGGTGGTCCCAATTTCTTACTTGCTTTCAGTTTATTCTGTCCTACCGCCCAGGATCCCAGAATGTGAAAGCTGATGCACTCTCCAGGATGCACCATACTGGAAAAAGGAAGGATCTGGGGGGTCCTATCCTGCCTCCGTCTCACATCGTGGCACCTGTCGTTTGGGATGTGGACGAAGACATCCGCCTGGCGGCTCAGGAGGACCCAGCGCCTGCCAACGCCCCTCCTGGGCGCGTGTATGTACCCACCAGGGTCCGTGACCGCCTGCTGATCTGGGCGCACACCACCTTTTACGGCAGGGCACTCCGGTGTTACCCTAAATTCTCTCTCACAAAAATACTGGTGGCCACCTTGGCTACTGATGTCTCCTGCTATGTCAACTCCTGTTCCATATGTGCCCAAACGAAGACATCTCGGAACGCCCCAGCAGGCAAACTAGTTCCTCTCCCAGTGCTTCAGCGACCCTGGTCACACCTGTCCATATACTTTGCCACCAACCTCCCACGTTCGGACGGCTTCACCACAGTCCTGGTGGTCGTAGATTGGTTCTCCAACTAACTGGTCTTCCTTCTGCTCTCCAGGTCGCTTAGGTCCAGTTCCAACAGGTCTTCCGGCATTATGGACTTCCGGATTACATCGTCTCGAACCGTGGCCCTCAATTCACCTCCCGAGTGTGGAAGGCTTTCCTGGAGAAGTTCAGGGCCACGGCCAGCCTCACTTCCGGGTATAGGCCTCAGTCGAATGGGCAGGTGGAGCGCATGAACCAGGAGCTGGGGAAGTTTCTTCGTTGCCACTGTCAGGACCGGCAGGGTGAGTGGGCGATGTTTCTTCCCTGGGCAGAATATGCCCAGAACTCCCTCGTTCACTCCTCCACGGGGCTCACTCCCTTCCAGTGCATCCTGGGGTACCAGCTGGCCCTGGCCCCTTGGACACCCAGCCAGACCGATGCGCCCACTCTCGACGAGTGGTTCCGCAGGGCCAGACAGGTTTGGGACGCCGTCCATCTCCAGAGGGCCATTCGTCAGCAGAAGGACCAAGCCGACCGCCACCACAGTGAGGCCCCCATATTCCAGCCTGGTGATCGTGTCTGGCTGTCCACTAAAAACCTCCCTCTCTGCCTGCCCTGCAAGAAACTGAGCCCCCGGTTTGTGGGGACGTTTAAGGTCCTCCAGCGGATAAATTAGGTATCGTACCGGCTGCTCCTTCCCCCTCACTACCGTGTCTCACCCACTTTTCATATGTCTCTCCTCAGGCCGGAAGTTCCTGGTCCTCTGGCGGATGCCGTCCCCCTGGGTACACCCCTCCCGCCCCTGGACATTGACGGGAGTCCGGCGCATGCGGTGAGGGACCTGCTGGACTCCAGGTTCTGTGGGGGACGACTCCGTTACCTGGTGGACTGGGAGGGGTATGGTCCTGAGGAGAGGATTTGGCCCCAGGGCTGGAGACGTCCTGCGGCGGGAGCCGCGCATCCAGGGGTGTGTCACGTCTCCTCCCGTTGCTCCCCTCTGGCGCTCTGATTCGCCGGTCTACTGAGCCACCAGTCTGAGCGCACCACCTCGGCAACACCGGAATGGAAACCCAACGCACCCTAATCACCTCCAGTGCATCTGCACCTCATCATCTCATCACCACCCCTATATAGCCCTGTACTGTTCAGTGTTGTGTTGTGTGTGATTGTTTGTGTCATGTTGTGTACTCGCTCTTTGTTGTTCTCTTGCTCAGTGTTAAGTAAACATTTACGTTGTTGATTCCTGCGTCTGTGTCCTGCCTCTTTGTCTCCTCAGTACTCGTCACACATCTGTGCCAAAAATAATTCTGGATCCTATTTTAACAAGTTGCACATCAAAATATAAATTGAGCATTCCAAGAATATGTTAGATGAAATAGATACCTTTTTTCTTGAATGATACCATCTCAGTTTCCTTACTTAGCGCTGGAAAAAATTGTTTAGAGCCCTGACGCTAATGGAAAGTAACTGTGCATAAAACTATATATACAGTGAACTCGGAAAGTATTCAGACCCCTTGACTTTTCCACATTTTGTTATGTTACAGCCTTATTCTCAAATGGATTAAATTGTTATTTTTTCCCCCCATCATCAATCTACACACAATACCCCATAATGACAAAGCAAAAAAATTATTTTTGGAATATTTTGCAAATTTATAAAACCAATAAACTGAAATATTACATTTACATAAAATATTCAGACCCTTTACTCAGTACTTTGTTGAAGCACCTTTGGCAGTGATTACAGCCTCAAGTCTTCTTGGGTATGTTGCTACAAGCTTGGAACACCTGTATTTGGGGTGTTTCTCCCATTCTTCTCTGCAGATCCTCTAAAACAAGATTCTGGTTTTGGGGTGTTTCTCCCATTCTTCTCTGCAGATCCTCTAAAACAAGATTCTGGTTGGATGGGGAGTGCACAAATATTTTCAGGTCTCTCCAGAGATGTTCGATTGGGTTCAAGTCCGGGCTCTGGCTGGGCCATTCAAGGACATTCAGAGACTTGTCCCGAAGCCACTACTGCGTTGTCCTGTTGGAAGGTGAACCTTCGCCACAGTCTGAGGTCCTGAGCACTCTGGAGCAGGTTTTCATCAAGGATCTCTATGTACTTTGCTCAATTCATCTTTCCCTCGATCCTGACTAGTCTCCCAGTCCCTGCCGCTGAAAAAGTTGTAGAAACATCTCAAGGATGATAAATGGAAACAGGATGCACCTGAGCTCAGTTTTGAGTCTCATAGCAAAGGGTCTGAATACTTATGTAAATAAGGTATTTCTGTTTTTTATGTCTAATAAATTTGCAAAAACATCTAAAAACCTGTTTTCGCTTTGTGATTATTGGGTATTGTGTGTAGATTGCTGAGGAAAATTTTAATTTAATACATTTTAGAATAAGGCTGTAACGTAACAAATGTGGAAAAAGGGAAGGGGTCTGAATACTTTCCGAATGCACTTTATGTTGTTGTAGTTATCGTAATCGAGCAAAATGGTTACATTTATTGTATTGTGATATGACTTTTAGTCCATATCGCCCAGCGCTAAGGTGTAGTATTATAAAAGCAAAGGTTTGTTTTCTTGCCCTATTGGGGGGGTTCAGTAAACTGTCCTTCCGCCCTCTCCAGGTGCATCATGGGATCAAAGGAATGGTGTATGATAACAACAACAACCCAATCGGCAACGCAGAGATTTCAGTAGCTGGTATCAACCACGATGTGACCACTGGTAAGAGGGGCAGAGAAACCATTTAACATCAGGGGAGACATTTTCCTCTCACAAAAACACGCACAACCATCTAAAAACCCTGAGCAATGCCAAAGTTAGGAATTTTCGGCTTACCAGTAGGTACGTATGCACAGATCTTAGTCAAATGCACATATAATTTCCATTAATGTAACAATAGGCTACAACAAGACACTTTGAATAAATTAGGGACAATAATATTTGGTGACAATAGCCTAATACATAATATTACTCTATAATCTTTGAACTGGGTGTTAAGCCTTTGTGTTTTTATGTATTTTGAGATTGTATTGTTTCATTATGTTACATATTATGTTACATATTCTACATGTAACATGTTACATTTCCACCTGCAACTAGCATCACATTTCAGATACATACCAGTAGTTGCAAAGGAATAGAAATTCATGTGAGTAAAACATACTTAGAATGCCGCGCAACTCTGCAATTTTTTTTTTTTTTTTTAAGCAAATGAGCATTTTGCAACTCTATGGCCAGTCTGTTGTTGTGAGTACAACTTCCTGAATTAGGATTGGTTCTCATTCAGAAGGTAGACAACAATAGCAAAAATGTCAGCAATACAAATCTTATTCCTTGTAACTGATGCTAAGATTATGATAAGGTAAGAAGCAGTAGCAAGCAATTCTGGGCATTTCTAAGCAGTGTCCTTCAAAACGCCATGACGAAATAAAATTTATGGCTAAAATGTTACATGTAGGTCCTTCAAACTGACACTCAGTGAGTATGGATACATGCACACAATAATGCGATTATTGTGAATATAATAGTTTGATTAAAACATTTACATGCTCTGCAAAAAGAACGATTTCCCTAATAATCTTGTTTATATGGGCACATCTGAAATAAGGTTAACTGATGGCACTCTGATAAATGCAGAAAATCGCTAATCAAAATAAATATTCTAACACAGCGACCATGGTATTTTTGGGAAGCAAATTTGATTCTGATTTCGGACATGTGAAAACTACTTCTAAGATGCATACATTCAATTGTTCCGAACTCACTTCACTCGCACTAAAGATGGAGGCGTAGATCAAATACACCACTGGAACGCAGTAATTCTAAAGATTACTCAGAAAACCAGGTGTTTTAATTGGCGTATGGTTCATTTGATTTTGACCTTACGCCAATTAACATAAGCAGAGTAAGGTGTTTACATGACTATTGCATAATTTGCCTACTGCCAAAATCAGTTTAATATTGAATTATTACTGTGCATGTAAACGTACTCATTGATATGACATTGCCACTAGCAGCAGAATGAACGACAGATATGCGCCATGAAAGGGACATGTCAATTTCACTTCGTATTCTCATTTTGTCGGCTCATACAGTGAGGAAAAAAAGTATTTGATCCCCTGCTGATTTTGTACGTTTGCCCACTGACAAAAAAATTATCAGTCTATCATTTTAATGGTAGGTTTATTTTAAAAATGAGAGACAGAATAACAACAAAAAAATCCAGAAGAATGCATGTCAAAAGTTTTATAAATTGATTTGCATTTTATTGAGGGAAATAAGTATTTGACCCTCTCTCAATCAGAAAGATTTCTGGCTCCCAGGTGTCTTTTATACAGGTAACGAGCTGAGATTAGGAGCACACTCTTAAAGGGAGTGCTCCTAATCTCAGCTTGTTACCTGTATAAAAGACACCTGTCCACAGAAGCAATCAATCAATCAGATTCCAAACTCTCCACCATGGCCAGCTCTCCAAGGATGTCAGGGACAAGATTGTAGACCTACACAAGGCTGGAATGGGCTACAAGACCATTGCCAAGCAGCTAGGTGAGAAGGTGACAACAGTTGGTGCGATTATTCGCAAATGGAAGAAACACAAAATAACTGTCAATCTCCCTTGGCCTGGGGCTCCATGCAAGATCTCACCTCGTGTAGTTGCAATGATCATGAGAACGGTGAGGAATCAGCCCAGAACTACACGGGAGGATCTTGTCAATGATCTCAAGGCAGCTGGGACCATAGTCACCAAGAAGACAATTGGTAACACACTACGCCGTGAAGGACTGAAATCCTGAAGCGCTCGCAAGGTCCCCCTGCTCAAGAAAGCACATATACAGGGCCGTCTGAAGTTTGTCAATGAACATCTGAATGATTCAGAGGAGAACTGGGTGAAAGTGTTGAGGTCAGATGAGACCAAAATCGAGCTCTTTGGCATAATAATATGCCATTTAGCAGACGCTTTTATCCAAAGCGACTTACAGTCATGCGTGCATACATTTTTGTGTATGGGTGGTCCAGGGGATCGAACCCACTACCCTGGCATTACAAGCGCCGTGCTCTACCAGCTGAGCTACAGACGACCACATCAATTCAACTCGCCATGTTTGGAGGCGGAGGAATGCTGCCTATGACCCCAAGAACACCATCCCCACCGTCAAACATGGAGGTGGAAACATTATGCTTTGGGGGTGTTTTTCTCCTAAGGGGACAGGACAACTTCACTGCATCAAAGGGACGATGGACGATGTACTGTCAAATCTTGGGTGAGAACCTCCTTCCCTCAGCCAGGGCATTGAAAATGGGTCGTGGATGGGTATTCCAGCATGACAATGACCCAAAACACACGGCCAAGGCAACAAAGGAGTGGCTCAAGAAGAAGCACATTAAGGTCCTGGAGTGGCCTAGCCAGTCTCCAGACCTTAATCCCATAGAAAATCTGTGGAGGGAGCTGAAGGTTCGAGTTGCCAAACGTCAGCCTTGAAACCTTAATGACTTGGAGAAGATCTGCAAAGAGGAGTGGAAGAAAATCCCTCCTGAGATGTGTGCAAACCTGGTGGCCAACTTCAAGAAACGTCTGACCTCTTTGATTGCCAACAAGGGTTTTGCCAGCAAGTACGAAGTCATGTTTTGCAGAGGGGTCAAATACTTATTTCCCTCATAAAATGCAAATAAATTTATAACATTTTTGACATGCCTTTTTCTGGATTTTTTTGTTGGTATTCTGTCTCACTGTTCAAATAAACCTACCATTAAAATTATAGACTGATCATGTCTTTGTCAGTGGGCAAAGGTACAATATCAGCAGGGGATCAAATACTTTTTCCCTCACTGTAGCTGACATCCTAAGGACTTTAGTCCTCTGTAGCTCAGCTGGTAGAGCACGGCGCTTGTAACGCCAAGGTAGTGGGTTCGATCCCCAGGACCACCCATACACAAAAATGTATGCACGCATGACTATAAGTCGCTTTGGATAAAAGCGACTGCTAAATGGCATATTATTATATTATTTAGGCGACATTCCCATTAGGTCCCTTTTAGGGTTTTGGAGAATGTTCTATGATCATTAAAATATTATGTTTACCTCGGGACCATAAGAGGACGTTCAGTACAGGTCCCAGTTTGGTCGCAGTATAACAATATAATTAGGTATTTTGATGTCCATATTAGGGCAGTGGTTCCCAACCTTTTTTGAACCGTGGCACACTTTGATGGGATATATAATTATCTGGCACAGTTACAATTTCCAGTATTAATTTATTGATTAAGTGTTCATTTTTTGTATTTTATTAGTATTCCCATTAGCTGTTGGAAAACATGAAACGTTACATAAAACAGAACATTAATAGACAAGAACAGCTCAAGGACAGAACTACATACATTTTGAACAAGAGAAATGTAACTAAAAGGTTCTGTACTAACTCAATACTGAGAGAGAAAAGACAAGAGACCTATTATTCTAAGCCTTCATTTATCATTTACATTTTCATATATTACATTTACATTCAGTAGCATTTATCAGTACATACACACAAAATAAGTCAAAAATAAGTCAAATAAGGGAGAGGCGTACTGTGAAGTGTTGCTTTATCTGGTGGGTTTTAAGCCAGGTTTGCTGTTCACTTGAACAATATGAGATGGAAGGCAGTTCCACGCAATCATGGCTCTATATAATACTGTATGTTTCCTTGAATTCGTTCTGGATTTGGGGACTGTGAAAAGACCCCTGGTGACATGTCTGGTAGGGTAAGTGTGTGTGTCAGTGCTGTGTTGACTATGCAAACAATTTAGCATTTTCAACACATTGTTTCTCATAAAAAAAGAAGCAATGCAGTCAGTCGCTCCTGAACTTTTAGCCAAGAGAGACTGGCATGCTTAGTATTGATATTAGCCCTCTGATTACAGTGAAGAGCAAGACGTGCCGCTCTGTTCTGGGCCAGCTGCAGTTTTTCTTGGTCCTTCTTTGCAATATCTGACCAAATGACTGGGCAATAATCAAGATAAGATAAAACTAGAGCCTGCAGGACTTGCTTTGTGGAGTGTGGTGTCAAAAAAGCAGAGTATCTCTTTATCACAGAAAGAACTCCCCCCAACTTTACAGTCATTGAATCAATATATTTTTTCACCATGACAGTTAACAATCCAGGGTAACACCAAGTAATTTAGTCTCCTCAATTTTCTCAACAGCCACATTATTCAATATCAGATTCAGTTGAGGTCTAGAACTTAGGGAATGATTTGTACCAAATACAATGCTTTTAGATTTAGAGATGTTCAGGACTAGTTTATTACTGGCCACCCATTCTAAAACTGACTGCAACTCTGTTTAGGGTTGCAGTGATTTCACTAGCTGTGGTTGCTGATGTGTATAATGTTGAATCAAAAGCACACATAGTGATAGTGTGATGGGTGATTCGAAGGAGTCAGGCGCAGGAGGGTAAATCACAGAATACAGAGTTTATTCCGGAATACAGAGTTACGCAGGATAGCGTCAAACAGTCCAGTGCTCAAAACAGGCACACTGGAACAAAAGAGGCACACAGGGAAAATATACCCCGGCAATACAAAATACACGTAGCTCAACCGAGCTACTCTCTCCTCACATTAAACAATCACCCACAAGGACAAGGGGGCAGAGGGAACACTTATACCTGTACTAATGAGGGGATATGAACCAGGTGTGTGTAATAGACAAGACAAAACAAATGGAATGATGAGATGTGATGCGGTAGTGGCTAGAAGGTCGGTGACGACGAACGCCGAAGCCTGCCCAAACAAGGAGAGGAGGCAGCTTCGGAGGAAGTCGTGACAGATAGATCATTAGTAAAAATTGAAAAGAGAGCTCCCCTGCGGTACACCACACGTTACATGTTTAACATTAGAGAAGCTTCCATTAAAGAAAACGTTCTGTGTTCTATTAGATAGATAGCTTTGAATCCACGATATGGCAGAGGTTAAAAATCCATAATACATACGTTTTTGTCAATAACAGGTTATGGTCAATAATATCAAAGGCTGCACTGAAATCTAACAATACAGCTCCCACAATCTTCTTCTCAACCAATCATCAGTCATTTGTGTCAGTGCAGAACATGTTAAGTGCCCTTCTCTATAAGCATGTTGAAAGTCTGTTGTTCATTTGTTTACAGAGAATTAGCATTGTATCTGGTCAAACACAATTTTCTCCAAAAGTTTACTAAGAGTCTGCAGTAATCAAAGGGTGCTTTACCATGTTTGAGTAGCGGAATGATTTTGGCTTCCCTCCAGGTCTGAGGACATTTTTATTTTTCAGACTCAGATTAAAGACATAACAAATAGGAGTGGCAATATAGTCACCACTATCCACAGTAGCTTTCCATCTAAATTGTCAATACTAGGTGGAGCCATCTGATTCAATGAAAGTTTAATTAGTCTTTCTGGCCAAAATGTCATTTAAACTATTCTAAAGCTTTTTTCCATCATGCTTTATATAACTTATCTTGTTTTCATAATACAATTTATTCTTCTTTTTGTTCAGTTTAGTCACATTATTTTTCAATTTACAGTAAGTTTGCCAATCAGCCAGACTTATTCACCACTCCTTTTGCCTCGTCCCTCTCGAACCATACAGCTTTTCAATTTCTCATCAATCCACGGGACCTTAACAGTTCTAACAGTCAGTTTCTTAATAGGTGCATGCTTATGAATAACTGGAAGAAACGATTTAATAAATGCTCCTCATCATACACATCAGAGCAACATATTATACACTATTTTAGGCCCAGCCTTTGGAACTTTGACCTTTCTAGATATGGCCACTATATTGCGGTCAGTACATCCAATCGGTATGGAAACAGCTTTAGAGCAGAGTTCTGCAGCATTGGTAAAAATGTGTTTGAAACACGTGGATGATATAGTTCCTGTGCTGTTTGTAAACACCCTACTAGGTTGATTAATAACCTGAACCACATTACAGGCACTGGTTACAGTGAGCAACTTCCTCTTGACCGGACAGCTTGATGAAAACCAGGTCAACCAGAAAATAGACCTCTCTGTTAACACCACACACATTATAAAGCATTGCACACATATTATCCAGATAATTAATGTTACCACTTGGTGGCCTATGGCAGCACCCCAAAAAAAAGCAGGTGAACCTGCAACCACATCACTTCAACAACATTAGAAATGAGATCATCTCTAAGCTTTACAGGAATATGGCTCTGAATATGGCAACACCTCCCCCATAGGGATTCCTGTCTCTTCTGTAGATGTTATATCCCTGTATTGCTAATGCTGTATCCTCAAAGGAATTCTCTAAGTGAGTCTCAGATATGGACAATGTACACAGTGTACAAAACATTAAGAACACCTTCATAATATTGAGTTTCACCCTTTTGCCCTCAGGACAGCCTCAATTAATTGGGGCATAGTCGTAATGTTTTGTACACTCAGTGTATGAATATTATATGATGTTAGCAGGTTATTGATTTCATTAACCTTATTTCTAAGGCTACATTCACATTTGCCTTCATCTACACTGATTGAAGTGTATTTAACAAGTGACATCAAAAAGGATCATAGCTTTCAACTGGATTCACCTAGTCAGTGCTATGTCATGGAAAGAGCAGGTGTTCTCAATGTTTTGTATACTCAATGTATATTAATATGGGCTATTTTTTGCCCTTTCCTGGGTAGCTTATCGGAGATAGACATAATATGAAAAAAAGCATGAAAAAAACAGTCAAACAGGCACTTGTGAGTGTCAGTTGGTGCATGTGTGTGTGTGTAAGTGTGTGTGTGTGATGTGGGGCTGAACATCTCATTCCAACATCATAGGCATTAATATGGAGTTGGTCCCCCCTTTGCTGCTATAACAGCCTCCACTCTTCTGGGAAGGATTCCACAAGATGTTGGAACATTGCTGCAGGGACTTGCTTCCATTCAGCCACAAGAGCATTAGTGAGGTCGGGCACTGATGTTGGGCAATTAGGCCTGGCTCGCAATTCATCCCAAAGGTGTTCAATGGAGTTGAGGTCAGGGCTCTGTGCAAGCCAGTCAAGTTCTTCCACACAGAGCTCGACAAATCATTTCTGTATGGACCTCGCTTTGTGCACGGGGGCATTGTCATGCTGAAACAGGAAAGGGTCTTCCCCAAACCGTTGCCACAAAGTTGGAAGCACAATGTCATTGTATGCTGTAGCGTTAAGATTTCTCTTCACTGGAACTATGGGGCCTAGCCCAAACATTGAACAAAAAGCCCCAGACCATTATTCCTCCTCCACCAAACTTTACAGTTGACACTATGCATTCGGGCATCTGGGCAACCCAGATTTGTCTGTCGGACTGACAGATGGTAAAACGTGATTCATCATTCCAGAGAACGCGTTTCCACTGCTCCAGAGGCCAATGGTGGCGAGCTTTACACCACTCCAGCCAATGCTTGGCATTGTGCATGATGATCTTAGGCATGTGTGCGGCTGCTCGGCCATGGAAACCCATTTCATGAAGCTCCCGATGAGCAGTTCTTGTGCTGACATTGCTTCCAGAGGCAGTTTGGAACTCGGTAGTGAGTGTTGCAACCAAGGACAGATTTTTACTCGCTATGAGCTTCAGCACTTGTCGGTCCCGTTCTGTGAACTTGAGTGGCCTACCACTTCGCGGATGAGCCGATGTTACTCCTAGACGTTTCCACTTCACAATTACAGCACTAACAGTTGACCGGGGCAGCTCTAGCAAGGCAGAAATTTGATGAACTGAAAGGTGGCATCCTATGACGGTGCCACATAGAAAGTCACTGAGCTCTTCAGTAAGGCCATTCTACTGCCAATGTTTGTCTATAGAGATTGCATGTCTGTGTGCTCGATATTATACACCTGTCAGCTACGGGTGTGGCTGAAATAGCCAAATTCACTAATTTGAAGGAGTGTCCACATACTTTTGTATATATAGTGTATATATAAAGTACCAGTCAAAAGTTTGGACACACCTACTCATTCAAGGGTTTTTCTTTATTTTTACTATTTTCTACATTGTAAAATAATAGTGAAGACATCAAAACTATGAAATAACACATGGTGTGGGGGTGCTTTGCTGGTGACACTGTCTGTGATTTATTTAGAATTCAAGGCACACTTAATCAGTATGGCTACCACAGCATTCTGCAGCGATACGCCATCCCATCTGGTTTGCGCTTAGTGGGACTATCACTTGTTTTTCAACAGAACAATGACCCAACACACCTCCAGGCTGTGTAAGGGCTATTTTACCAAGAAGGAGAGTGATGGAGTGCTGCATCAGATGACCTGGCCTCCACAATCACCCGACCTCTACCCAATTGAGATGGTTTGGGATGAGTCAGACCGCAGAGTGAAGGAAAAGCAGCGAACAAGTGCTCAGCATATGTGGGAACTCCTTCAAGACTGTTGGAAAAGCATTCCAGGTGAAGCTGGTTGAGAGAATGCCAAGAGTGTGCAAAGGTGTCATCAAGGCAAAGGGTGGTAATTTGGCAAATCTCAAATATAAAATATATTCATTTTTTTAACACTTTTTTGGTTACTACATGATTCCATATATGTCACGGTTCTCTAAGACCGAACCCAGAAGCAGACCAGGACAAGGTGAGTTGAATGAATGAGTGTTTATTTACAGATAAAAGATGCAGAATAGTCCAGGAGACAGAGCGGGTGGCGGAGATGAGTAGGTGGTGGTGAAGTGGCAGATGAACTGATGGCACGGCAGGGGTTGGTTGAAGGTTCCGGGAGAATGACTGTGGACAGAACAAACGGAGGTAAGTACAAGGCAGGTCAACAAGGTGCAAAAAACAACAAAACTAACGCTAGTACTCTGAGGCTGATACGCTGGCAAAACATACTGTTTATGGCTAACGATCCGGCAGGGAATGGATGTCAGGTCAGAGCTTATGAAGGGGTGATGATCAGGACCAGGTGTGCCGAAGCTGATGAGAAGCAGGTGCGGGTAATCGAGAGATCACCCGCCTAGCAACGTCGCCCGGCAACCGGACAGGGTGCGTTCAGGCACCTTCGGGAAACAGGAGATACAGAGCAGAAAAACGGCAACACAGGCAGGAACAGACTCAGGACGCAGGGTTCATGACAGTACCCCCCCTCCGACGAACGCCACCGGGCGGACTACCCGGAGCGCCAGGATGGAGGCGGTAGAAGTCACGAAGGAGGTCAGCATCAAGGATCTGACGCCGAGGAATCCAACTCCTCAGGACCATACCCCTCCCAGTCCACGAGATACTGGAAACCCCGGCCCCGCCGTCTGGAATCCATGATGCGGCGCACCATGTAGACAGGACCTCCTCCGATCATCCGAGGAGGAGGAGGGGGAGGTGGAGGGGGCAACAGAGGGCTGAGGAGAACAGGCTTGAGGCAGGAGACATGGAAGGTGGGATGGACTCTGAGCGTACCAGGCAACTTGAGTTGAACCACAACAGGATTAATCACTCTCTCCACCACAAACGGACCAATGAATCTCGGCGAAAGTTTCCTTGACTCAGTCCGCAGAGGAAGGTCCCGTGTAGCCAACCAGACCCTATGTCCGATTGCATAAGCGGGGGCTGGAATGCGGCGACGATTCGCCTGGAGCTGATACTGGTCAGAAACTCTAAGGAGGGCCTTTCTGGCCCGATGCCAGGTCCAGTGGCAACGACGAATGTGGGCCTGGACAGAGGGAACCGAGAGATCCTTCTCCTGAGAAGGAAACAAGGGGGGGTTGGTAGCCGTATAGGCACTGGAAGGGAGACATCCCAGTGGCAGAAGTAGGGAGAGTATTGTGGGCATACTCAACCCAAGGCAACTGAGAGGCCCAAGAGGTGGGGTTGGAGGAAACAAGGCAGCACAGCGTGGATTCCATCTTCTGGTTGGCTCTCTCCGCCTGTCCATTAGATTGGGGGTGAAATCCAGATGTAAGACTGATGGTAGCTCCAATGGCCAAACAGAAGGATTTCCAGACAGCAGAGGTGAACTGAGGGCCACGGTCGGAAACTATGTCACTGGGCAATCCGTGGACCCTGAAAACCTCCCTAACCAGGATCTTGGACGTCTCAGAGGCAGAGGGAAGCTTGGAGATGGGCACAAAGTGGGCGAACTTGCTGAATCGGTCCACAATAGTCAGAATGACCGTGTTCCCCTCAGAAGAGGGCAACCCAGTGACAAAGTCCAGAGCCAGATGCGACCATGGTCGCCGGGGAATCGGTAGGGGGTGAAGAAGTCCAGAGCTGGGCCGATTGGCACTCTTGTTCTGCGCACAAACTGGACAGGCAGCAACAAACCTCCGAGTATCTTCTCCCATGGCAGGCCACCAAAATCGTCTGCATAGAAGCACCATCGTCCGAGCCACGCCAGGGTGACAAGCCATCTTGCTGGCGTGGGACCATTGGAGGACAGCCGAACGAACCGACTCAGGCACAAACAACCGACCGGGTGGACCGTTACCGGGGCCGGGCTGTGTCCGAAGGGCCGCCATAACCTCCTCCTCAATCCTCCACATAACGGCTCCCACGACAAGGTTCCGGGGAAGAATCGTCTCAGTCTTGGCCCCACTCTCCTCCGTCTTGGAGAACATCCGGGACAAGGCATCCGCCTTGCCGTTCTTAGACCCCGGTCGGAACGTCAAGGAAAAATTAAAGCGTCCAAAAAACAACGACCACCTGGCCTGACGGGAGTTGAGACGTTTAGCCGATTGCACGTAAGCAAGATTCTTGTGGTCAGTCCAAACAACAACCGGTTGCTCCGCCCCCTCCAACCAGTGGCGCCACTCCTCCAAGGCAAGTTTCACCGCGAGAAGCTCCCGGTTACCCGCATCGTAGTTCCTCTCCGTAGACGAAAGACGACGAGAGTAGTAGGCGCAGGGATGGAGTTTACCGTCAGTGGAGCATCGCTGGGACATGATGGCGCCAACCCCCACATCAGACGCATCCACTTCAACGACAAACTGACGGGCAGTGTCAGGTTGAGAGAGAATCGGAGCGTTGGTGAATCGCCTCTTCAAATCCAGTCATGCTCGGTCCGCCTCAGGATTCCAACTGAAGGTTCTGGTACTAGTAGTCAGGGCAGTTAAAGGAGCGGCCACACGGCTGTAATCACGGATAAATCTCCGATAGAAATTCGCAAACCCCAGAAACCTCTGGAGCTGCAATCTCTTACCGGGCTGGGCCCAATCCAGAACCGCCCTAACCTTCTCTTGGTCCATCCTAATCTCTCCCCTGGAGATGATGTACCCGAGGAAGGATGTAGTGTGGGCGTGAAATTCACACTTCTCGGCCTTCACAAACAGGCGATTCTCCAGCAATCGCTGCAGAACCTGCTTGACATGCTGGACGTGGCTGGAAGGCTCCTTCGAGAAGATAAGAATGTCATCCAGGTAAACGAACACAAAAAGACCGATCATATCTCTCAGGACGTCATTCACCATACTCTGGAACACTGCTGGGTCATTGGTCAGTCCAAACGGCATCACCTGATACTCGAAATGACCCATCGGTGTATTGAAACCAGTCAACCACTCGTCCCCCTCTCTGATCCGAACCAGATGATACGCATTGCGTAGGTCCAGCTTGGTGAACACAGTAGCATCCTGTAAGGAGTTGAAAGCAGAGCTCATCAAGGGCAGGGGATACTTGTTCTTGACCGTGATATCATTCAACCCCCGATAATCAATACAAGGTCGAAGAGAGCCATCCTTTTTACTCACAAAGAAGAATCCTGCCCCCAGGGGTGATGACGAGGGACGAATGAGACCAGCAGCTAGGGACTCCTTTATGTAGGTCTCCAAAGCCTCACGTTCAGGTCGGGAGATGCTGTATAACCGTCCCTTGGGATAGGCAGCTCCAGGGAAGAGGTTTATGGCACAATCATATGGTCGGTGGGGAGGGAGTGACAGAGCCCTCTGCTTACTGAACACTTCCCCCAAATCGTGATATGTCTCGGGAACCAGGGACAAATCTGGGGGGTTAGCCTCAATCACCTGACTGGGAACAGAATGGGAACAGGCAGTCTTGAGGCAGTTAGCATGACAATCAATGCTCCAACTAGTTACCTTGCCAGTCACCCAATCGAACGTGGGATTGTGTTCTTTCAGCCAGGGGTATCCAAGGACCAGAGGAACATGGGAAGAAGGCAGAATGAAGAATGAGAACCTCAGAATGATTCCCTGACAACAGCATCTTAACCAGTTCAGTCCTCATCGTGATACGTGCCAGACTACTGCCGTTCAGAGTGGTAGCTTCAATGGCTTCCGGTAATCGCTCCTTGGAAAGCCCCAGCTGTTCCACCACGTCGGCATCAATAAAGCTTCCATTGGCACCTGAATCGACGAAAGCGTTAATCGCTAAACTCTGATTCCTGTTCATGAGGGTAGCCGGGAAACGGGGTCTGACAGGGGTATTGAGAGGTTGAAACTGGCTTGCTAAAAGTCCTCCCAACTTTAGCGAGCCGAGCAGTTTGACGGCCGCTGGGAACAAGTGGAGATGTAATGTCCCGAACTACCACAGTAGAGGCAGCGGTTGGTCTTACGTCTATTTTGGCGCTTCTCCTGGGTTAACCCGTGCCGCCCCACTTGCATGGGTTCAGAATCTGGAGGCAGGACCTCTCCACTAATCCCGTGTGGTGGACAATGATCGATGCATTCTGGTCCACCTCCTGACCCGACTGGAAACTGAGAAGCTGATTGATTGGACGGGCCCCATTGCTTCTCCCTCCTTCTCTCTCGAACTCTGTTATCCACCCGAATAGACAAAGCTACCAAACTGTCCAGGTCACTAGGCTCCGAATAGGAGATCAACTCATCCTTGAGCTGCTCCGACAGCCCCTGGTAAAAGGCCGCTTGCAGTGACTCCTCATTCCACCCACTCTCCACAGCCAATGTCCTGAATTCGACTACGAAGTCGGCAACGCTGAGAGTTCCTTGGCGAAGAGAAAACAGGCGCTTAGCTGCGTCCTTACCTCGGACTGGATGGTCAAACAGCTTCCTCATCTCTGCCGTGAACTGCTGGTATGACGCCATGCAGGTGTCCTGTCGTTCCCATACGGTTGAAGCCCACTCCAGGGCTCTACCACGCAGCAATTCAATAACAAAGGCTATCCTAGCCTTGTTTGTGGCGTAAGAGTGGGGCTGTAGATCGAACACTAATCCACACTGCATAAGAAAGGAACGGCATCTTCCCAAATCCCCTTCATACTTCTCAGGCGTCGGAACCTTGGGCTCACTGAAGGGCACAGCTCCAGAAGCGGCAGGCGAGAGAGGTGAAACCGGTGGTGGATTCTCCACCGGCAAACTGAGCTGAGCCTGGATCTTCGTCAGACTGGCAGAAAAGTTCCGAACCGATAACGCTATCTCCTGTAGCGCTGTGCTGTGTTGTCCCAACATCATCTCCTGCTGGGTAATGGCATGGCGAACAGAGTCCAGGTCCGCTGGGTTCATTTATGGCCGGATCGTTCTGTCACGGTTCTCTAAGACCGAACCCAGAAGCAGACCAGGACAAGGTGAGTTGAACGAATGAGAGTGTTTATTTACAGATAAAAGATGCAGAATAGTCCAGGAGACGGAGCGGGTGGCGGAGATGAGTAGGTGGTGGTGAAGTAGCAGATGAACTGATGGCACGGCAGGGGTTGGGTGAAGGTTCCGGGAGAATGCCTGTAGACAGAACAAATGGAGGTAAGTACAAGGCAGGTCAACAAGGTGCAAAAAACAACAAAACTAATGCTAGTACTCTGAGGCTGATACGCTGGCAAAACATACTGTTTATGGCTAACGATCCGGCAGGGAATGGATGTCAGGTCAGAGCTTATGAAGGGGTGATGATCAGGACCAGGTGTGCCGAAGCTGATGAGAAGCAGGTGCGGGTAATCGAGAGATCACCCGCCTAGCAACGTCGCCCGGCAACCGGACAGGGTGCGTTCAGGCACCTTCGGGAAACAGGAGATACAGAGCAGAAAAACGGCAACACAGGCAGGAACAGACTCAGGATGCAGGGTTCATGACAATATGTGTTATTTCATAGTTTTGATGGCTTCACTATTATTCTACAATGTAAAAAATAGTAACAATAAAGAAAAACCCTTGAATGAGTAGGTGTGTCCAAGCTTTTGACTGGTAGTGTATATATATACATTAAAATACAAAACACAGTCATGGGAAGCACGTATAAAACATCACAAATCATCCAGAAAAACTGTTACATTCCTCCACAAATAAGTCCCCAATCAATACTTTAAATTGCCCGAACCAGCACCAGAACATCAAGATCAAATGTGTTTTTTATTTTGTTCCAGCAATACGGTGCATTAAATCTAAAAGCAGATTTACTAGCGTGACCCTAGAGATATCCAATCCTGTGAATGGGTTAGGCAACTCAGGTGTCTATACTTCAACAGCAAAGTTAGATAAGATGGAAGTTTATAAAGATGGGCATGATAAACAAAAAGGGAGTAATCTAGAGATCTGCGGGTCTTTATCGAAGTCCAGACAACCTTTTTATACAGGAGGCAGTGATGAGTATCAAAACTGTCACCTGTAACAAAATGAAGGGCACTATGGTAGATGGCATCAAAAGGTTTAAGAGTAGTAGCAGCTGCACTTTGATAAATAATATCACCATAATCAAAAACAGATAAAAATGTTGACTGAAAAATCTGCTTCATACTGCTTAGAGAAAGGCACAATCTGTTTCTATAGAAAAAGAAAACTTAAATCTTAGTGCTCTAGTATAACAAACCTAATGCAATGGTCAATCTAAGCACTGTGCGGTAGCGCTATAGGTTCAGGGGTTTGTCTGAAATATTTGTGTTATTTTTACAAGCACAATAATCAGCGCAGTTGCTGCCGTTGGGTTTTGATGAATCAACTAGTTGTGGGTGTGTCGAGGCTTGGCCCCTCACTAGCCAATCAGAACGTGCTCCACGGCTAAATATGTGGTTGCTTCAAGTTGTGTATTTATGGTATTGTATGTATTGCCTTGGAATCAACTCCAATTCCAATGTTAGTCCATTATAGTTTGTTAAACAGCTTACAGAAACATAATGAGAAAATGTAGACCTATCCCATCTTTGCTAAATATGTTAACTTGAACCTGTTTGCAGTCCACATTGCTCTAAGTAACTGCATGGCTTCAATATTGTAATATATACATAGCAGTCACACTGATTTGGGGCTAGGCCTACAGTAAATTGCATTATGGCTGAGGATGGACATGCCTAATGTTGTCAATAAGCAAGATTAACTTCACTAAAAAGAGAGCGAGTAATTCTAAGCAAATTCTAAACAAAACTAAACAACAACTTGTTTTAAATAGGCTATGTCTAAATACACTTACAGGCACCATAATTGCTTCCCGTGGGCATATAATATTAAAACAACCCACACTATGGAGGGTTTTACGCAGATCTAAACTTTTCATAGTCGCTGGACAAAGATCCAATATAAAGAGAAAGGGAGAATGTCCACTCACCCTTATACTGCTCCCAAATATAATGTTTTATATACATATTGGAACCATCTTACAGATTGCATTCACTCGTTTCCAAAAGTGGCACTGCATGTGTGCCATTGACTTTCTCACCATAAAACCATGACAGTGAATAATTCTAATGAATTTGGTTTAAATAAAATGTAACAAAAAACAAGCAATCCCCGTAAGTTTTTTTAAACATCGAAAAATACATCGGCAGGATATTTTTTTTTGTGAAAAATTGTATGGTTGAGAGGGATGAGGCAAAAGGAACGGCAAATAAGTCTGGCTGCACAACCGATTGGAAAACGTATCACAAATTGAGAAATCATATGACTAAACTGAATAAAAAGAAGTAGAAACCACACTATGAAACAAAGATAAATGACATAAAGAATGATAGTAAAAAGCTTATGGGGAAAAAATCAAACTCAGCTCCATCATTCATTGAATCAGATGGCTCATTCATCACAAAACCGACTGACATTGCCAACTTCTTTAATGATTTTTTCATTGGCAATATTAGCAACTTAGGCATGACATGCCAGCAACAAAGGCTGACACTACACATCCAAGTATATCTGACCAGATTATGAAAGACAAAGCATTGTAATTTTGAATTCCGTAAAGTAAGTGTGGAAGAGGTGAAAAAATTATTGTTGTCTATCAACAATGAAAAGCCACCAGTGTCTGACAACTTGAATGGAAAATTACTGAGGATAATAGCACACGATATTGCCATTTCTATTTGCCATATTTCAATTTAAGCGTACTAGAAAGTGTGTGTCCCCAGGCCTGGAGGGAAACAAAAGTCATTCCGCTACGTAAGAATAGTAAAGCCCCCTTTACTGGCTCAAATAGCCGACCAATCAGCCTGTTACCAACCCTTAGCAAACTTTTTTTATTTTTTATGTGTTTGACCAGATACAATACAATTATACAGTAAACAAATTGACAACAGACTTTCAGCACGCTTAGAGGGAAGGGCATTCAACAAACACAGCACTTACACAAATGACTGATGATTGGCTGAGACAAATTGATGATTAAAAGATTGTGGGGGCTGTTTTGTTAGACTTCAGTGTTGCTTTTGACATGATCAATCATAGTCTGCTGCTGGAAAAACGTATGTGTTATGGCTTTACACCCCCTGCTATATTGTCGATAAATAGTTACCTGTCTAACAGAACACAGAAGGTGTTCTTCAATGGAAGCTTCTCCAACATAATCCAGGTAGAATCAGGAATTATCCAGGTCAGCTGTCTAGGCCCCCTACTTTTTTCAATCTTTACTAACGACATGCCACTGGCTTTGCGTAAAGCCAGTGTGTCTCTGTATGCGGATGATTCAACACTATACACATCAGCTACTACAGCGACTGAAATGACTGCAACACTTAACAAAGAGCTGCAGCTAGTTTCAGAGTGGGTAGCAAGGAATAAGTTAGTCCTAAATATTTCTAAAACTAAAGTATTTTATTTGGGACAAATCATTCACCAAACCCTAAACCTCAACTAAATCTTGTGGTAAATAATGTGGAAATTGAGCAGATTCAGGTGACTAAACTGCTTGGAATAACCCTGGATTGTAAACTGCCATGGTCAAAACATATTGATACAACAGTAGTTTAGATGGGGAGAAGTCAGTCCGTATTAAAGCACTGCTCTACCTTCTTAACAGCACTATCAACAAGGCAGGTCCTACAGGCTCTAGTTTTGTCGCACCTGGACTACTGTTCTGTCGTGTGATCAGGTGCCACAAAAAGGGACATAGGAAAATAGCAATCGGCTCAGAACAGGGCAGCACGGCTGGCCCTTGGATGTACACAGGGAGCTAACATCAATAATATGCATGTCAATCTCTCCTGGCTCAAAGTGGAAGAGAGATTGACTTCATCACTACTTTTATGAGAGGTATTGACATGTTGAATGCACCGAGCTGTCTTTTTGAACTACTGGTGCACAGCTCGGACACCCATGCATACCCCACAAGTCATGCCACAAGAGGTCTCTTCACAGTCCCCAAGTCCAGAACAGACTATGGGAGGCGCACAGTACTACATGGAGCCATGACTACATAGAACTCTATTCCACATCAAGTAACTGATGCAAGCGGTACAATTAGATTTAAAAAACAGAAACAAATACACCTTATGGAACAGCGCGGACTGTGAAGCAACACAAACATAGGCACAGACACATGCATTCACACATACGATAACATACGCACTCTACAAACACGTACCCATGGACTTTGTATTGTAAATATGTGGTAGTGGTGGAGTAGGGGCCTGACGGCACACAGTGTGTTGTGAAATCTGTGAATTTATTGTAATGTTTTTAAAATGGCATAACTGCCTTAAATTTGCTGGACCCCAGGAAGAGTAGCTTCTGAAGCTAATGGGGATCCATAGTAAATACAAATACGAATACACACAGGTAAATTGCCGAACCTGGAGTTAGGGCTGGAAAAAGCCAGTGCGACAGTTTTTACAAGACGACATTTCAAACTAACGTGGGTTTAACACTAGTGCCACCTTAAAGCCAGACGAAAATAGAGCCCTTAGCTTCTTAACCAGCTGATCTATATGTTTTTTAAACGTCAAATCCATATCAATCCAAATGCGTAAGTATTTATATACGGGAACACATTCGATTGGAGAACTATCTAATGAGTGAACATATAGTTAATCTGAAACATTCTTACGAGAGCTTAAAATGAACATTTTGTTTAGCCCGTTTAAGCACACATTTTAAATCAGCAAGGGATTCCTGCATAGCTATAAAATCTGACTGTAGTTTTGACACAGCCAGATTAACAGTCGGGGCAAGAGCATATCATCCTCATAAACAGTAGATTAACTTTAACATTTTTAACAGATTGAACAAAGGTTTTTATATGAATAGTGAAGAGAACAGGTCCCAAAATCGACCCCAGATGTAACCCCATCAATTACGATGGCCTGAGTTCTGTTACTAAGATAATCATTAAGCCATGAACAGGCATCAGAGCTCAGGTCTTTCGAGGACAATTTATTTAATAAAATAGCATGATCAACTCAGAGTTGACAGAAGTTACCTCGCTATCTCTTCATACCTGATTCGTAGTATAGGGCTCAGGACGAAGCCCTCTCTGTTGCCGTCTCCTCTGTCCCACCACTACAGCACTGTGCTCCCAGTTCATATTTCTATGCTTCCTGTTTTTAGGATTCGTTTTTGCGTCTTTTACGTTTTGTACACCAGCTTCAAAAAGCTGAAAATTAAATATGTTTGGTTATGGAAAATTAAGTATATTTCACAGTGTTTTAGATGGTACAATGATTCTCTACACTATATTTGCTTAGCAACCAGGAAATGGCAGAGCGATTTTTGCATAGTGCATCTTTAACACTTTAAGTGAAGTACTGAATGACTCCAACTACTTAAGGACTTTGCAGACTATGATTTTAGCCATCTTATGCCACGTTTTTGCCTTCCTAGACAACATTTTCAAATAATGGAAAAATTCTTAGGTCATAAATGATCTAGGTCTGCTGATTAAGTACCACTACGTGCGGTCGTAGGCTCTGAAAAAATCTTTGTGAATAGTCAGATTAATATAATAATTCGATTTAAATGTTTAAATGCTTTTGAGTGAACGATTTACCTAATAATCTTGTTCACATGACACATCTGAAATCAGGCTACATGATGGGACTTTAATAAATGCACAAAATCACCAATTAAAATAAACATTCTATTACAGCGACCATGTTATTTTGGGGAAGCCTATTTGATTCTGAGTTCAGACATATAACTATACTGAACTTAAATATAAACGCAGCATGTAAAGTGTTGGTCCCATGTTTCGTGAGCTTAAATAAAAGATCCCAGAAGTTTTCCTTATGCACAAATTAGTTTACATCACTGTTAGTGAGCATTTCTCATTTGCCAAGGTATTCCATCCACCTGACAGGTGCGGCATATCAAGAAGCTGATTAAACAGCATGATCATTACACAGGTGCACCTTGTGCTGGGGACATTTTGTGTGACAAAATGTACAGTTTTGTCACACAACACAATGCCACAGAAGTCTCAAGTTTTGAGGCAGCGTACAATTGGCATGCTGACTGCATGAATGTCCACCAGAGCTGTTGCAAGATAATTGAATTTTTATTTCTCTACCATAAGCCGTTTTAGAGAATGTGGCAGTACGTCCAACCGGCCTCAAAACCGCAGACCATGTGTAACCACGCCAGCCCAGGACCTACACATCCGGCTTCTTCACCTGCGGGGTCGTCTGAGACCAGCCACCTGGACAGCTGATGAAATTGTGGGTTTGCACAACCAAATAATTTCTGCACAAACTGTCAGAAAGCTAATCTGCGTGCTCGTCGTCCTCACCAGGGTCTTGACCTGACTGTAGTTCGGAGTTGTAACCGACTTCAGTGGGCAAACGCTCACCTTCAATGCTACTGGCACGCTGGAGAAGTGTACTCTTCTCAGATGAATCCCTGTTTCAACTGTATGGTTTGCTGATGTCAATGTTGTGAACAGAGTGTCCCATGGTGGCGGTGGGGTTATGGTATGGGCAGGCATAAGCTACGGACAATGAACACAATTGCATTTTATCGATGGCAATTTGAATGCATAGAGATATCGTGACGACATCCTGAGGCCCATTGTCGTGCCATTCATTACCTCATGTTTCAGCATGATAACGCATGGCCCCATGTCGCAAGGATCTGTACACAATTCCTGGAAGCTGAAAATGTCCCAGTTCTTCCATGGCCTGCATACCACCCATTGAACATGTTTGCGATGCTCTGGATCGACGTTTAAGACAGCGTGTTTCAGTTACCGCCAATATCCAGCGACTTCGCAAAGCCATTGAAGAGGAGTGGGACAACATTCCACAGGCCACAATCAACAGCCTGATCAACTCTATGCGAAGGAGACGTGTCACGCTGCATGAGGCAAATGGTGGTCACACCAGATACTGACTGGTTTGCTGGTCCACGCCCCTACCTTTTTTTAAAGGTATCTGTGACCAACAGATGCATATCTGTATTCTCAGTCATGTGAAATCCATAGATTAGGGCCTAATTTATTTATTTCAATTGACTGATTTCCTTATATGAACTGTAACTCAGTAAAATCATTGAAATTGTTAAATTTTGCATTTATATTTTTGTTCTAAGAGTGCATGGCAAGGTTCAGCACTGTGGTAAAGAAATATATAACACACACACGTAGGTGAGGTGTTCATTTTGAAAACCCTGAATTAAAGTCTCGTATTTGCGTCAGATGCTCGATTACGTTCTGGGGGAGATGTGTTAGAAAATATACTCGAACGAGGATCTGCCTCTCTGCAAGTTTCGGGGAAGTCTATAGGCCAAATGTTCCCTCCCCTTCTGAAATTCCAAAGATGTGAGCACCAGCAAAATCGTGATTTGTCCAAATGATCAGTGACAAAAGATCAGCGTACCGGAACAAAATTCCTCATTAGTCGTCACATCCCACAGTTTGATGATGATACCATTTCTGTTACGTGCATCTATTCATGAGATAATCTATGCAAATGAAAATGAAAATTGCACACTTATCTCTCCTTGCTTTGAATTTATTGACAATGACAATGACTACAAGAAGCACAGCTTGCTGGGTTGTGTCAGTTTCAATGAGGTTTACACCTCAATAGTCTGTCAAAGGCTTTCATCTCACCTTTGAAAGCTTGTGGAAGTCCTTGTCAGAAAGACGCTTAAAGGGTATCCACCTCATTTGCCCCTCCCAACAACTGGAATAACCACCTTCAAACAGAGGCAGAGATTTGAAACGAAACAGCCAATAACTGCTGCTCACGTGCAGGCATTGAGCCACTTAGTTGGGTTGTGTTCTTTAAAAAGAGCCAGGTTGGGTTATTGATGGTGAGTTATTGATGCTGGGTTATTGAGATATGATCCAGCGGGTCAGATTAGAAGACTGGGGGCGTGGCTTGCAGGTAGTTATTTCTTGCCACCTGTGAGAGTAAATGTAATTCCTGTTCATCTGTTCTGTTGTGTTGTTATTGCATGTTATGATTTAACACTGATAGTTCTGAAGCTTCATCAGAATTATAGGTGTTTAAGAGTTCCTTAAATGCCTATGCAAATCCCAATGCTTGGATAGATACCACTTTATTACAATATGTAGTAAATAAGGTTAATATTAAATATAATATAATAATTAATAAATATACAATATATATATATATATATATATATATATATATATATATATATATATATATATATATATATACTTTTTTTGGAGGGTGTAGATCAATTTTAATATTGCAAATAGATTGTGGCTTATATCAATGTAATTGTCTACATAATTTCCAATCCCCCATATTTTGGGGGGGTAAATATACAGTATCAGTCAAAAGTTTGGACAAACCTACTCATTCCAGGGTTTTTCTTTATTTTTACTATTTTCTACAATGTATAATAATAGTGAAGACATCGAAACAATGAAATAACACAAATGGAATCATGTAGTAACCAAAAATGTGTTAAACAAATCAAGATATATTTTGTATTTGAGATTATTCAAAGTAGCCACCCTTTGCCTTGATGACAGCTTTGCACACTCTTGGCATTCTCTCAACCAGCTTCATGAGGTAGTCACCTGGAATGCATTTCAATTAACAGGTGTGCCTTCTTAAAAGTTAATTTGTGGAATTTCTTTCCTTCTTAATGCGTTTGAGCCAATCAGTTGTGTTGTGACAAGGTAGCGGTGGTATACAGAAGATAGCCCTATTTGGTAAAAGACCAAGTCCATATTATGGCAAGAACAGCTCAAATAAGCAAAGAGAAACGACAGTCCATCATGAAGGTCAGTCAATCCGGAAAATTTCAAGAACTTTGAAAGTTTCTTCAAGTGCAGTCGCAAAAACCATCAAGCGCTATGATCAAAATGGCTCTCATGAGGACCGCCACAGGAAAGGAAGACCAAGAGTTATCTCTGCTGCAGAGGATAAGTTAACTGCACCTCAGATTGCAGCCCAAATAAATGCTTCACAGAGTTCAAGTAACAGACATATCTCAACATCAACTGTTCAGAGGAGACTGCGTGAATCAAGACTTCATGGTCGACTTGCTGCAAAGAAACCACTACTAAAGGACACCAATAATAAGAAGAGACTTTCTTGGGCCAAAAAACACAAGAAATTAACATTAGACCGGTGGAAATCTGTCCTTTGGTCCAATGAGTCCAAATTTGAAATTTTTGGTTCTAACCGCCGTGTGTTTGTGAAACACAGAGTAGGTAAACGGATGATCTCCGCATGTGTGGTTCCCACCGTGAAGCATGGAGGAGGAGGTGTGATGGTGTGGAGGTGATTTGCTGGTGACACTGTCAGTGATTTATTTAGAGTTCAAGGCACACTTAACCAGCATGGCTACCACAGCATTCTGCAGCGATACGCCATCCCATCTGGTTTGTGATTAGTGGGATTATCATTTGTTTTTCAACAGGTCAATGACCCAAAACACACCTCCAGGCTGTGTAAGGGCTATTTGACCAAGAAGGAGAATGATGGAGTGCTGCATCAGATGACCTGTTCTCAACAATCACCCGACCTCAACCCAATTGAGATGGTTTGTGATGAGTTGGACCACAGAGTTAAGGAAAAGCAGCCAACAAGTGCTCAGCATATGTGGGAACTCCTTCAAGACTGTTGGAAAAGCATTCCCCATGAAGCTGGTTGAGAGAATTCCAAGAGTGTGCAAAGCTGTCATCAAGGCAAAGGGTGGCTACTTTGAAGAATCTAAAATCTAAAATATATTGTGATTTGTTTAATACTTTTTTGGTTACGACATGATTCCAAGTGTGTTATTTCATAGTGTTGATGCCTTCACTATTATTATACAATGTAAAAAATAGTAAAACAAAGAAAAACCCTTGAATGAGTAGGTGTGTCCAAACTTTGGACTGGTACTGTATAGATATATATATATATATATATATATATATATATATATATTTTTTTTTTTTTTGCTTTTGACATATTCTAATGTAAAACTGAATTTGTAGCACACAAACTTAACATGATGAACAAGAAATAAATTTACTCTCACGGGTGGCCAAAATGAACTATCTGAAAATAATCTAAGGATTACATTCAAAAAGACCCAGCTGCTAGGTTAACCCATCATGAAAGTGGAAAAAAAACAACTGATGGTTATATTTACCCTTGTTTGGGTAATCCCAACAACCCAACATGTTGGGTTATTCACACAACTCAACTGGCTAGGTCAAACTAACCCAGCGTGTGTTCTGTCCAATATTTATCCAGCGCAGGGTTACCAAATAACCCAAATTGGCTTGTTATTAACCCAGCATTTTTTAGAGTTTGGGGTTCTGTCATAACAACCGAATTATGTAAAATGTAAAACAATTTCCAGCAATGCTAACACAGTCAATTAGCTTACTCTAGAACAGACCTGGGCAAAGGTTGGCCCGGGGCCGCGACCTGATTCAGTACGGCCCGCGGAATCATGCTCAGATCACATAAAGAATTTGCGATAGTAAAGTTTTGAAAAATGTATTTGTTATTCAAATTAAAAGCCCTTTGTGTAATGATTTAACTCCCACCGCTTGTGGGACATTTATTTTTAAGGCACGTATAAATAACAACTGCACAAGGACAGACAGTGACTGACAGGCTGACACACACGTCACAGTTACAAATAGTAGCTAGCTAGAAATTTGCTCAAAAATTAGTTTTTCAAAGATTTCAAAGAAAAGGAAAGTAGACAATGAATGTAGGGTGTTCCAGCAAGAGTGGACATCGAAATATTGATTTATTGAGGTATCAGGGAAAGCTGTGTGCTTAGTGTGCAAAGAGAGCATCGCTGTCTTGAAAGACTACAACTTGTCCCGACACTTCCAGACTAAGCATGCAGGGAAATATAGGAATACTTATTCTGAGCAGAGGGCAAGTGCATCGAAAGAGTTGCTTTCTCAGTTGCAAAAGCAGCAAGGACTTTTCACAAAACTGCATTCAGCAAACGACGGAATTGCGAGAGCTATCTATGTACTGTCCCACAAAATGCTAAACATAGCAAGCCATTGGCTAAGTGCGAATTCATTAAAGAATGTTTAATTGACTCTGCAGCAATACTTTCCCCCGACAAAAAAGAGCTGTTTGAAAATGTTTCCCTGTCAAGACGAACAGTGACTTGGCGTGTTAAGGACATCGCAGAGAATATGGAACAACAATTGAAAGACAATATGATGTACGTCATTGTCCGTCATAAATTCAGCTCATTTAAATAATTTCTGATGAGTTGCGTAGATTAAAAGACAGAAAATGTGTGTGTTTTTTGTCAAACAATCATCTCCATTGTTATTACGGCAATAGATGATTGCCATTGAAAAAGCATTTGTTCCATCCAGAATTTTCGTACACAAAATCTCAATGTAGCCATACCCTTAGTTCAGGCTGTCATGGCAGCCACAAGCTGTTGTATTTTTCAGGAGTGTACACTGAACCTATGTTACTTGTATGTTGTCTTGGAGGTGTGGATGGAGACTACTTCAGATTGCTGTTACCAGGCACCTACACTGTGACAGCATCCACATCAGGATACCTCCCCTCTACCAGCACGGTAACAGTGGGACCTGCTGAGGCTATACAGGTGAGACTGTGTGTGAGAGGAGAATGAGAGTTTATTAGAATGTTAGGCATGATCTCAGTCTTAAAACAATTTTTGTTTAAAGAGTTTCTCCAGTACGTGTGTATACTTTTTAGCCAGCAGTTCTGAAAGTAGAACTCACGAGCCAAAAATGGTCCCCGTAAATTGCGTACTACGTCACATATATGCAGATATGTGCAACACTTCATCGCTCTCTCTCACTCTGCTGTGTGGGCATCTTGCTAGCTGTCACTCAAATGACGGGAGGCTGAAGCTCATTGGCTTGTACTTGAATTGCTAAGGGGCTGGCCCATGTGGAGGAAAATGTAGGGAAAATGGCGATGCACAGCTTCCAAAAAAAAGGGATTTTTTGGCTAATTTAGGTAAAACAGTAATTCTGCTAATAGATTATGCATGTATGAACTACTCATTGACACATCCAGACCAAAGCGGGAGGTTTAAAAAATACTTACTATTTCTGGAGCATGTCTTTAATTTCATTCAGTTATGCAATTCTGTCCCTCAAACTCAATGTTCTATTTTCTTACCCATTACAGTTGCACTTTTACCTGAAAGTGGCACCAAAAGACACAAATCTGACACAGACCCACCACAACAAGAAAAACCTCTCCTCAGCTAAGGTCCCCCTAAACCTGGGCCCAAGATGAGACATGGGCAGGAGATAAACAACGAACACACCCACACGCCCACCCAGAGGGAACAATTGACAATTAGTGTAATAAATGTCACTTAAAGATACATCTATTTTGTAAGCCTGATATATTTATGCATTAGTCCTGATTTGTACTGTATGAGCTCTATAATTTTGTGATTTTTAAGGACAGTTTTCGTGTTCACATTTTGAGTTAAAAAAATACATTGATTTACAGTACTTTCATGAAATCAATCAACAATAAAAGGTGGTGAATGCTTTACTTTATGTATTAGTCACTGAAGTTGTATACATTTTAGAGGCAGTAATATGATCTGCAAATATGATATCTTTATAGTATTGAAATGATGTGCTAAACAATTATTTAAAGATTAAAAAAAAGATAAATGTTGAAACAATTGGTTTTATGAAATATGGTATGTTATAATGCTGACGTTGATTAAAGGAATACTACACTCAAATCGGCTAATTCCTATGAATTTAAAATGTTAAAAATAACAATATTTTTTGTGAATAAATGTTTCATTTCATTGTTGTAATAAGTTTGGAAGCAACATGTGAAAATCACTGTGGAAATTAGTGAAGAGAAGTTCGGCTCTTTATACTGACTTTTGAAAGCTTCAATATGTAACTGTTTGGGCGAACCAACCAAATTCACATAGAAATGTGTGTTATAGATCTGTCATTCTCATTCAAAGCAAGTCTAAGAAGCGGTAGATCTGCGCTATTTCTTTGCTTCCTGTTCTTAAATTTAGTTTTTGCCTCTTTTATTTTCGTTTTTGTACACCAGCTTACACCACCAATATTTTTGGTGTGGAAAATATATTTCACAGCGGTTTAGATGGTACAATGATTATCTACACTATACTTGCTTGTTTTATCACATAAACTGAAATTAGGAGAACTATTAGAATTTTAGCAAATGGCATAGCGATTTCTGCATAGCGCATCTTTAACTCGTTCAGTCAAAATAACAAATATTTTGACAAATGTCTTTCATTTGATTCAGTAATACCGAGAGTACGCAGGACCCCCTACCGGTGAATGATGAACTAAAAACTAGAAAGAATCATGATTCTTCAAGCCTCTTTTTCACCAAAGGGGGCTTATTGGAGCTGTTTCATTGTGACTCAGACTTATACAAGTGTGCTTCACAAATATTATTATTTCTTGACACCTTTAAAGAAGGATTAGTTGTGGCCGCAACTGGACTAGATTGTGAACGACTCTTGGCCGAATGCAAATGCGTGACTGCAGCGATAGCACAGATACACTACATGACCAAAAGTATGTGAACATCTCATTCCAAAATCATGGGTATTAATATGGAGTTGGTCCCCCCTTTGCTGCTATAACAGCCTCCACTCTTCTGGGAAGGCTTTCCACAAGATGTTGGAACATTGCTGAGGGGACTTGCTTCCGTTCAGCCACAAGAGCATTAGTGAGGTCGGGTACTGATGTTGGGCGATTAGGCCTGGCTTACAGTTCCAATTCATCCCAAAGGTGTTCGATGGGGTTGAGGACAGTGCTCTGTCCAGGCCAGTTAAGTTCTTCCACACCGATCTCGACAAACCATTTCTGTATGGACCTCGCTTTGTGCACGGGGGCATTGTCATGCTGAAACCAGAAAGGGCCTTCCCCAAACTGTTGCCACAAAGTTGGAAGCACAGAATAATCTAGAATGTAATTGAATGCTGTAGCGTTAAGATTTCTCTTAACTGGAACTAAGGGGCCTAGCCCGAACCACCAAAAACAACCCCAGACCATTATTCCTCCACCAAACTTTACAGTTGGTACTATGCATTCGGGAAGGTAGCGTTCTCCTGGCATCCGCCAAACCCAGATTCTCAACCTCCAGACTTTAACCCCATTGAAAACCTGTGGTTTGAATTGAAGAGGGCAGTCCATAAGCGCAGACAAAGGATATTAAGGATCTGTAAAGATTTTGTGTGGAGGAATGGTCTAAGATCCCTCCCAATGCGTTCTCCAAACAACTTAGTTTCGTTATCTTCGCAAGGTGAGGGTGCTTGGAGTATTGAAATCAGGGGTGCCAATAATATATTTATCTGAGCAATTGTATTAGTATAAAATAATATAATGTTCTTTTTTTTGTTGCAAACAATGTAGCTCAGTATTTCTGTTATTTATTTGACAGTCTTTTTTGCTCATCTTTATGAAGGGTGCTAATTATTTGGATCTGACTGTACTTGCTCGCATCCTATGCTGAAAACACTCTCTGGGAAACAGTGCAGTTTTAGAACCTCACGAGGTACCATGATCTTTGCTGTGAGACAAGAACAGGCAGCCTAACGCTTAAGAGCTGAATGGTTGCTGGTTCAAATCCCTGAGCCGACTAGGTGAAAAATCTGCCAATGAGCCCTTGAGCCAGGCACTTAGCCCAAATTGCTCCTGTAAGTCAATCTGGATAAAAGCGTCTGTTAATTGAAAAAAACATCAGTAACTGTACATGGCATTGATCGACCTGACCAAAGCCTTCGATTCAATCAGTTGAGACATGCTCTGAGAAATCCTTGGGTGCCCTGACAAGCTCAAAACAATCATCAAAGAGTCTGGGACTCAACCTGAACATACAGAAAAAAAGGTGCTCCACCACCCTGCCCCAGGACAACCATCAAATCTGACAGTAACTGACTGGAGGTGAACCACTTGACAACGTGGAACACTTTGCTTACCTCAGCAGCCACCTCTCACCATTGAGGAAGAAATACAGCACAGTTGATTCAAATAGTCTGGGTAGCCATTTGATTAGATGTTCAGGAGTCTTATGGCTTGGGGTTAGAAGCTGTTTAGAAGCCTCTTGGACCTAAACTTGGCACTACGGTAGCGCTTGCCATGCGATAGCAGAGAGAACAGTCTATGACTAGGGTAGCTGGAGTCTTTGACAATTTTTAGGGCCTTCCTCTGACACCGCCTGGTATAGAGGTCCTGGATGGCAGGAAGCTTGTTCCCAGTGATGTACTGGGTCGTACGCACTACCCTCTGTAGTGCCTTGCGGTCGGAGGCCGAGCAGTTGCCATACCAGGCAGTGATGCAACTAGTCAGGATGCTTTTGATGGTGCAGCTGTATAACCTTTTGAGGATCTGAGGACCCATGCCAAATATTTTCAGTCTCCTTAGGTTTAGTCGTGCATGACTGTCTTGGTGTGGTTGGACCATGTTGGTGATGTGGACACCAAGGAACTTGAAGCTCTCAACCTGCTCCACTACAGCCCTGTCGATGAGAATGGGTTTGTGCTCGGTCCTTTTCTTTATCCTGTAGTCCACAATCATCTAGTGTACAAGGCTGTCATAATACAAACTATCTCTATGGCTGTCAGATAGTCAAAAACCGGAGCGTCAGCAGCAAAAGATCTTGCTGAACATCAGGTTGGAGGATCGGCAGACCATCCTCAGCGTCCTGACCCAGGCCAACATCCCCAGCATAGAAACCCAAATCATCTGACACCAACTCCAATGGACAGAACACTGTGTCTGCATGCCCGGCTCAAGCCTGCAAAAAACAACTGGCAGAGGGGAAAATAACACAAGGGGGACAAAAGAAAGGGTACAAAGATAACATTAAAAACAACCTCAAGTAATGCTACAATGAGGGGAAAAAGTATTTGATCCCCTGCTGATTTTGTACGTTTGCCCACTGCCAAAGAAATTATCAGTCTATAATTTTAATGGTAGGTTTATTTGAAAAGTGAGAGACAGAATAACAACAAAAAAATCCAGAAAAACGCATGTCAAAAATGTTATAAATTGATTTGCATTTTAATGAGGGAAATAAGTATTTGACCCCCTCTCAATCAGAAAGATTTCTGGCTCCCAGGTGTATTTTATACAGGTAACGAGCTGAGATTAGGAGCACACTCTTAAAGGGAGTGCTCCTAATCTCAGCTTGTTACCTGTATAAAAGACACCTGTCCACAGAAGCAATCAATCAGATTCCAAACTCTCCACCATGGCCAAGACCAAAGAGCTCTCCAAGGATGTCAGGGACAAGATTGTAGACCTACACAAGGCTTGAATGGGCTACAAGATCATCGCCAAGCTTGGTGAGAAGGTGACAACAGTTGGTGTGATTATTCGCAAATGGAAGAAACACAAAAGAACTGTCAATTTCCCTCGGCCTGGGGCTCCATGCAAGATCTCACCTCGTGGAGTTGCAATGATCATAAGAACGGTGAGGAATCAGCCCAGAACTACACGGGAGGATCTTGTCAATGATCTCAAGGCAGCTGGGACCATAGTCACCAAGAAAACAATTGGTAACACACTACGCCGTGAAGGACTGAAATCCTGCAGCAAGGTCCCCCTGCTCAAGAAAGCACATATACAGGCCCGTCTGAAGTTTGCCAACGAACATCTGAATGATTCAGAGGAGAACTGGGTGAAAGTGTTGTGGTCAGATGAGACCAAAATCGAGCTCTTTGGCATCAACTCAACTTGCCGTGTTTGGAGGAGGAGGAATGCTGCCTATGACCCCAAGAACACCATCCCCACCGTCAAACATGGAGGTGGAAACATTATGCTTTGGGGTTGTTTTTCTGCTAAGGGGACAGGACAACTTCACCGCATCAAAGGGACGATGGACGGGGCTATGTACCGTCAAATCTTGGGTGAGAACCTCCTTCCCTCAGCCAGGGCATTGAAAATGGGTCGTGGATGGGTATTCCAGCATGACAATGACCCAAAACACACGGCCAAGGCAACAAAGGAGCGGCTCAGGAAGAAGCACATTAAGGTCCTGGAGTGGCCTAGCCAGTCTCCAGACATTAACCCCATTGAAAACCTGTGGTTTGAATTGAAGAGGGCAGTCCATAAGCGCAGACAAAGGATATCAAGGATCTGTAAAGATTTTGTGTGGAGGAATGGTCTAAGATCCCTCCCAATGCGTTCTCCAAACAACTTAGTTTCGTTATCTTCGCAAGGTGAGGGTGCTTGGAGTATTGAAATCAGGGGTGCCAATAATATATTTCTCTTAGCAATTGTATTAGTATAAAATAATATAATGTTCTTTTTTTTGTTGCAAACAATGTAGCTCAGTATTTCTGTTATTTATTTGACAGTCTTTTTTGCTCATCTTTATGAAGGGTGCTAATAATTTTGGATCTGACTGTACTTGCTCGCATCCTATGCTGAAAACACTATCTGGGAAACAGTGCAGTTTTAGAACCTCACGAGGTACCATGATCTTTGCTGTGAGACAAGAACAGGTAGCCTAACGCTTAAGAGCTGAATGGTTGCTGGTTCAAATCCCTGAGCCGACTAGGTGAAAAATCTGCCAATGAGCCCTTGAGCCAGGCACTTAGCCCAAATTGCTCCTGTAAGTCGCTCTGGATAAAAGCGTCTGTTAATTGAAATAAACATCAGGAACTGTACATGGTATTAATCGACCTGACCAAAGCCTTCGATTCAATCAGTTGAGACATGCTCTGAGAAATCCTTGGGTGCCCTGACAAGCTCAAAACAATCATCAAAGAGTCTGGGACTCAACCTGAACATACAGAAAAAAAGGTGCTCCACCAGCCTGCCCCAGGACAACCATCAAATCTGACAGTAACTGACTGGAGGTGAACCACTTGACAACGTGGAACACTTTGCTTTCCTCAGCAGCCACCTCTCACCATTGAGGAAGAAATACAGCACAGTTGATTCAAATAGTCTGGGTAGCCATTTGATTAGATGTTCAGGAGTCTTATGGCTTTGGGTTAGAAGCTGTTTAGAAGCCTCTTGGACCTAAACTTGGCACTACGGTAGCGCTTGCCGTGCGATAGCAGAGAGAACAGTGTATGACTAGGGTAGCTGGATTCTTTGACAATTTTTAGGGCCTTCCTCTGACACCGCCTGGTATAGAGGTCCTGGATGGCAGGAAGCTTGTTCCCAGTGATGTACTGGGTCGTACGCACTACCCTCTGTAGTGCCTTGCGGTCGGAGGCCGAGCAGTTGCCATACCAGGCAGTGATGCAACTAGTCAGGATGCTTTTGATGGTGCAGCTGTATAACCTTTTGAGGATCTGAGGACCCATGCCAAATATTTTCAGTCTCCTTAGGTTTAGTCGTGCATGACTGTCTTGGTGTGGTTGGACCATGTTGGTGATGTGGACACCAAGGAACTTGAAGCTCTCAACC
The DNA here is from genome assembly GCF_964263955.1 of Coregonus lavaretus. Classification (NCBI taxonomy): domain Eukaryota; kingdom Metazoa; phylum Chordata; class Actinopteri; order Salmoniformes; family Salmonidae; genus Coregonus; species Coregonus lavaretus. Next base: position 75,999,720 of record NC_139988.1, on the reverse strand, counting down.
TGCTCCACTAAAGCCCCGTCGATGAGAATGGGTTTGTGCTCGGTCCTTTTCTTTATCCTGTAGTCCACAATCATCTAGTGTACAAGGCTGTCATAATACAAACTATCTCTATGGCTGTCAGATAGTCAAGAACCGGAGCGTCAGCAGCAAAAGATCTTGCTGAACATCAGGTTGGAGGATCGACAGACCAACCTCAGCGTCCTGACCCAGGCCAACATCCCCAGCATAGAATCCCAAATCATCTGGCACCAACTCCAATGGACAGAACACTGTGTCTGCATGCCCGGCTCAAGCCTGCAAAAAACAACTGGCAGTGGGGAAAATAACACAAGGGGGACAAAAGAAAGGGTACAAAGATAACATTAAAACCAACCTCAAGTAATGCTACAATGAGGGGAAAAAGTATTTGATCCCCTGCTGATTTTGTACGTTTGCCCACTGCCAAAGAAATTATCAGTCTATAATTTTAATGGTAGGTTTATTTGAAAAGTGAGAGACAGAATAACAACAAAAAAATCCAGAAAAACGCATGTCAAAAATGTTATAAATTGATTTGCATTTTAATGAGGGAAATAAGTATTTGACCCCCTCTCAATCAGAAAGATTTCTGGCTCCCAGGTGTCTTTTATACAGGTAACGAGCTGAGATTAGGAGCACACTCTTAAAGGGAGTGCTCCTAATCTCAGCTTGTTACCTGTATAAAAGACACCTGTCCACAGAAGCAATCAATCAATCAGATTCCAAGCTCTCCACCATGGCCAAGACCAAAGAGCTCTCCAAGGATGTCAGGGACAAGATTGTAGACCTACACAAGGCTTGAATGGGCTACAAGATCATCGCCAAGCTTGGTGAGAAGGTGACAACAGTTGGTGTGATTATTCGCAAATGGAAGAAACACAAAAGAACTGTCAATCTCCTTCGGCCTGGGGCTCCATGCAAGATCTCACCTCGTGGAGTTGCAATGATCATAAGAACGGTGAGGAATCAGCCCAGAACTACACGGGAGGATCTTGTCAATGATCTCAAGGCAGCTGGGACCATAGTCACCAAGAAAACAATTGGTAACACACTACGCCGTGAAGGACTGAAATCCTGCAGCAAGGTCCCCCTGCTCAAGAAAGCACATATACAGGCCCGTCTGAAGTTTGCCAACGAACATCTGAATGATTCAGAGGAGAACTGGGTGAAAGTGTTGTGGTCAGATGAGACCAAAATCGAGCTCTTTGGCATCAACTCAACTCGCCGTGTTTGGAGGAGGAGGAATGCTGCCTATGACCCCAAGAACACCATCCCCACCGTCAAACATGGAGGTGGAAACATTATGCTTTGGGGTTGTTTTTCTGCTAAGGGGACAGGACAACTTCACCGCATCAAAGGGACGATGGACGGGGCTATGTACCGTCAAATCTTGGGTGAGAACCTCCTTCCCTCAGCCAGGGCATTGAAAATGGGTCGTGGATGGGTATTCCAGCATGACAATGACCCAAAACACACGGCCAAGGCAACAAAGGAGTGGCTCAAGAAGAAGCACATTAAGGTCCTGGAGTGGCCTAGCCAGTCTCCAGACCTTAATTCCATAGAAAATATGTGGAGAGAGCTGAAGGTTCGAGTTGCCAAACGTCAGCCTTGAAACCTTAATGACTTGGAGAAGATCTTCAAAGACGACTGGAACAAAATCCCTCCTGAGATGTGTGCAAACCTGGTGGCCAACTACAAGAAACGTCTGACCTCTGTGATTGCCAACAAGGGTTTTGCCAGAAAGTACTAAGTCATGTTTTGCAGAGGTGTCAAATACTTATTTCCCTCATTAAAATGCAAATCAATATATAACATTTTTGACATGCTTTTGTTGTTATTCTGTCTCTCACTGTTCAAATAAACCTACCATTAAAATTATAGACTGATCATGTCTTTGTCAGTGGGCAAACGTACAAAATCAGCAGGGGATCAAATACTTTTTTCCCTCACTGTATAAGAAGAGTTTCGTTCCAAAACGCTATATCCACACATTTTTCACATTTGTCTGAGTGCTTATGGGTACCTTCATGTGTGTGTAAAATATTGCTGTCCTCAGATTTTTATTTAATAGATGTTCTGTTTATTAAAATGGGTTTTGTTGCAAAACGCTATATATACATTGTTTATCTGGAATAGAATGTTCGTATCTTGTATATTTGACTGTGATATATGGTTGTCTCATCTAGCTATCTTAAGATGAATGCACTCACTGTAAGTCACTCTGGATAAGAGCATCTGCTAAATGACAAAAATGTCAAATGTATTGATTCATTGTTTAGATTTTTTAGTTTTTTATATTGATCTCAAAATGTATCATTTGTACAGTTCTTTATTAAAAATGTCGTTATTTATCACATTTTACTGTGTTAAACCTAGCAGTACTATTTATTCCTCTGATAGTGAGCGGGTAACTGCCAAAATAATGGAAACACTTGAGTAAATGAGGGAAACAATGTATATTGAAAGCAGGTGCTTTCACACAGGTGTGTTTGCTGAGTTAAATAAGCAATTACCATGTATGAAAATGCTGGTCAGGCCATTATTTGGGCAATTGTTTGGCTTACCATGGCTATGCCCCCCATAGGATGACAATGCCCCCATCCACAGGGCACGAGTTGTCACTGAATGGTTTGATGAGCATGAAAACTATGTAAACCATATGCCATGGCTGTCTCAGTCACCAGATCTCAACCAATTGAACACTTATGGGAGATTCTGGAGTGGCACCTGAGACAGTGTTTTCCACAACCATCAACAAACACAAAATTATGACATTTATTGTGGAAGAATGGTCTCACATCCCTCCAATAGAGTTCCTGACACTTGTAGAATCTATGCCAAGGTGCATTGAAGCTGTTCTGGCTCGTGGTGACCCAATGCCCTATTAAGACACTTTATGTTGTTGTTTCCTTTATTTTGGCAGTTACCTGTACAGCGCTTTGCAACAAAACATGAGTATTTGTCTCTCTGAAATGACACCATCAAGTGATACATTTCAAACAAATACATGTCTGTCATTGAACAACCCCATGCCATGATTAGATGGTGAAAAAACACCAATCTCTTTCATATGTTCTTTAAACAATAAAAGGTAAATTTACAAAAATTTCAGAAAATGTATATATAGCATTTTGGAATGAAACTCTTCATATGGGACCTACTGAATATGTTCAATAACTATGACATTGACCTTACTGAGTGAGGAAGGGGGAGTGCAGTAAGTTTATATTCTGTCAAAACATGGTATTGTTAAATCTCATGGCTCCTAAGGAGGGAGGCAAAGGGTTTCAGTCACTGATAAACTAGGACAGCCGTGGATTAGGGAGGAGCGAGGAATTCGGCCAGGGGTCAGGTCAGATGAAGTGAGAAGTTAGAGTCCTATCCCACACACATATATTTCCATGTCCATGAAGGTTCTAGCATGAGGCAGGGCCATGACTACACCAGTGAGAGGAACCAATGAAGTTCCTGACTTAGCAACAGAGATGTTTTGGCTGTCTAGATGTGCAAGGAGTTGACTCCGCCTAGTAGGAGGGTATAAATATATGTGCTTGTGTAAACATGTCTTTGTCTTTGCAGCTGTTTGACCCAGTGGGTGAATAAACTTGGTTTGAGCTTGTTCTAGTTGTCCGTGAGTTTTTACTCTGTTTGTCAGAACCTAACACATTTGTTTTTGAAATCTAGAAATAACTTGTTTATCTAAACTGTGATGAGTTTTCTCGTCATTTTGATGGATAATTTAAGTGTTTTGACCAAGTAAAAAATTAGTGAGCTTTTCCCCTTCATATGAGTGTAGCCAAGTAAGCTAGCTAACTTTGTATGTAAGTCAATGAGACAAGATGGCGTCTCGGATTAAATGTATTTCTGTTATAAACGTTTTGGCTCTTAAATGGTTTTATTTGTTACAAACGATGGCTCGTATTAAGTGTATTTACATGAGTATATATAAACCACGCTAATGATATGTATTTTTATGAAATGTGTATCTAAAGGTTGCATGCTAACCGCAAATTTTAGCTACCATAGCTAGCTAGTTGTTGTTAGCTTTTCATGGGTTTTGTTACATTTAATACACATGCCTCTTCTATAATTAGTTTGTACAACTAGCACTGTATATATAGAATGAACTAGATGTGCTGTTGTTGCCTCAACAATGCATAGGTGTACTTCCTTGTTTTGCACACCACCATCTTTAGTGATAGGGTAGCTAATGTTAGATAAAGAAACTAACTAGGTGGTAACTGTTAGCTAGCTAGCTACTTGCATAGCTGAGAGCTAGCTTGAACTATGTTCTGAAAACATTGAGAAAATAGGATTGTAATGTATTTGAGGATGTGTGAAAGTGTTTGCTATTGCCATAATATATTTAGTATGACATTTTCGTTTTCAGCTTTCTTTAGTGGTGTCACCGCATTGTAGCATACTCTTTTCTGTTATTTTCTTACATTTTTCAGAGAAAGTAATGCATTTTCTGCATCTAGGGGGAGGGGGGACGTCAGCGGTTCCTTTTTTGGGGGGGCGTCAGGGGTGCCATGAGACTTATTTAAGATACTCTTCAAAGAGGTAGGGTTTCTGACGTTTTGGAAGATGGGCAGGGATTCTGCTTTCCTGACTTTAGCGGGAAGCTTGTTCCACCATTGGGGTGCCAGGACAGAGAAGAGCGACAATCAAGTCAAACTTCATGAGAGCCCATGAGCTCATGTTGCGCAACATTTCTATAGGCTATGCAATTGTGTGAGAAAACAGAGTTTTGATGGCCTCTATTAAAAAGAGGAGGCCATCCAGCCACAACTGTGGGAAGCATTGGAGTCAACATGGGCCATCATCCCTGTGGAACGCTTTCGAATTTAGGCTGTTCTGGAGGGCATAAGGGGGTGCAACTCAATATTGGGAAGGTGTTCATAATGTTTGTACATTCCATTGTTTGTGTCAAAATTGTTCTGTGTCAAAATTGCTCAAGCTCAGTACATTTGGTTTGGAATTATTGATGGACAGCAATATTCAAACCTCGTCTCTGATTTTCAAGCCCAATTTAAGTCAGGACTGAGACTGGACCACTCAGGAACACTCAACAACTCTTGGAAAGCCATTCTTGTGTGTCTTTGGCATATTTGTTTGGGTAATTGTGCAATTGCTGAAAAATAAAAATATCCCAGGGTTAGGTATTCAGAAGACTGAGGCAGGTTTTCCTGCTACACACATTTAGAACCTCTGTCTGTTGAATCCCATACAGCGCTGTAAAGTAGAGACCTTGAGGCGTTGAGTGTTCCTGAGTTTTCCAGTCTCTCTTTTTTATTTATTTATTAATCTGGAACATAAAAGAAAGAAAAAATATTTTGAAAATGTGGAGTAGGTTGTGTATATCAATCATAAAAAATCTAATTGAATCCCTTTTAAGATTTGACTTTAAGGCAGCAAAATTTGAAAACTGTGGAAGGGGTATGTAGACTTTCACTAGGCACTGTATAATCTACACTGGGACTATGTTCCAATTCTCAACCCTTCTCCCAAAATGTGCACTCGTTCACTCCCCCTCATGGATTTAAAGGAATGGACTGGTGTGAGGAATATTGTGGTGGAAACTCCCTCCAGCCATGCTTGCACCAATCCAATGTGTTGAAATGAATGGGGAGGGGGGTTAGAGCATGTTCATGGGTTTAGAGCATGAAGGTATTGTTGGTTGCTCAAAAGGTAATATCTAAGTGTAGCTTCTCATTTAAATCAGAAAAATCAAAGGAACAAAACTAGGTTTGCAAGCACTCCTTTCAAATTATCTGTTAGTAGCCTGAATCTGAATGCAATGGTTCTGTAGCTCCATTCAACTGGGTTTGACAGAGTGAGTAAAAGCTGATGGTGATGAAAGCAAATATGGTGGATAAATGAAGATAGTTCACTCAGGCCGTTTACCATTGAAAAAAAAAAGTATGTTCCGGTCTACTTAACTGGGTGTGTCACCAATCCAATAGCAGCTAGGTCTGGTCTACTTAGTTCATTGACTTCCATTGAACCAGAAAAATACAGACAAAACCAGCGATTGGGTTGTCTAACTTCCTCTTCTGTCTCTGATGAAAGGTTTGACCAATGATATGGGTGCGAAGTTTAACCAATAGGGACAGAGACCCAGAGGTCATGGTCAGATCTCCGGCCCTGATTGGTCTCACTCCTCTAATACATATACAGTGCCTTCAGAAAGTATTCACACCCCTTGACTTTTTCCAAAATAAATTGTGTTACAGCCTGAATTTTAAACGGATTAAATTGAGATTTTTTTGTCACTGGCATACACACAATTCCCCATAATGTCAAAGTGGAATAATGTTTTAACACATTTTTACAAATTAATAAAAAATGAAATGCTGAAATGTCTTGAGTCAATAAGTATTCAACCCGTTTGTTATGGCAAGCCTAAATAAGTTCAGGACTAAACATTTGCTTAACAAGTTACATAATAAGTTGCATGGACTCTGTGTGCAATAATAGGGTTTAACGTGATTATCGAATGACTACCTCATCTCTGTACCCCACACATACAATTATCTGTAAGATCCCTCAGTCGAGAATTTCAAACCACAAAGACCAGGGAGGTTTTTCAATGCCTCGCAAAGAAGAGCACCTATTGGTAGATGAGTAAAAATTTTAAAAAGCAGACATTGAATATCCCTTTGATATTCAATGTTATTGGATGGTGTATCAATACACCCAGTCAAAACAAAGATACAGGTGTCCTTCCTAACTCAGTTGCTGGAGAAGAAGGAACCCGCTCAGGGATTTCACCATGATGCCAATGGTGACTTTAAAGCAGTTTCAGAGTTTAATGACTGTGATAGGAGAAAACTGAATTACACAATACTAACCTAATTAACAGAGTGAAAAGAAGGAAGCCTGTACAGAATAAAAACATTCCAAAACATGCATCCTGTTTACAACAAGGCACTAATGTAATACTGCAAAAGATGTGGCAAAGCAATTAGCTTTTTTTCCTGAATTCAACGTGTTATGTTTGGGGCAAATCCAATACAACACAGAGTACCACTCTCCATATTTTCAAGCATACAGTGCCTTGCAAAAGTATTCATCCTCCTTGGCGTTTTATCCTATTTTGTAAAAAAAAAAACTGTAATTTAAATGGATTTTTATTTGAATTTCATTTAATGGACATACACAAAATAGTGAAATTGGTGAAGTGAAATGAAAAAAATTACTTGTTTCAAAAAATTATGAAAAATAAAGAACGGAAAAGTGGTGCGTGCATATGTATTCACCCCCTTTGCTATGAAGCCCCTAAATAAGATATGGTGCAACCAATTACCTTCAGAAGTCACGATCGTCATCTACAGAGGAGGACCAAGGCGCAGCGTTGAATGCGAACATTTTATTAAATGAATGAACACACGAACAAAAACAACAAAACGAAAACGTGACGTCCCTGGTTACAACACGAACCAACACGGAACAAGAAACCACAAACACAAAGTGAAAGACAGACAGTTAAATATGGCTCCCAATCAGAGACAACCAGCTGACACTCGTTGCCTCTGATTGGGAGTCACTCAGGCCAACATAGAAATACAAACATAGAGTTACACACCCTGGCTCAACATAACAGTGTCCCCAGAGCCAGGGCATGACAGTACCCCCCCCTAAAGGCGCGGACTCCGACCGCGGCAACTAAATACCACAGGGGAGGGACCGGGTGGGCACTCCGCCTTGGCGGCGGATCCGGCTCCGGGCCTGATCCCCACTCCCTCTAAAACCCCCCAAAGTACCCCTGGTCCGGTCTGGCCCCGCTGGCCGGAGCTGGACTGCACACTGATGGAGCGGATTGCTCTAGCTCCGGCGTAACGCATCTGACCGGTGCCGGACCAGGCACCAGTGGAACAAGCACGGGCTGTGCCGGACCGACAACGCACACCACTGGCTTGGTGTGGGGAACAGGCACGGGCCGTGCTGGACTGACGACGCACACCACTGGCTTGGTGTGGGGAGCAGGAGCGGGCCGGACAGGGCTGACGATACGCACCACAGACTTGGTGCGGGGAGCAGGAATGGGCCGGACTGGGCTGGCGACGCGCACCACAGACTTGGTGCGGAGAGCAGGAACGGGCCGGACTGGGGTGGCGACGCGCACCACAGACTTGGTGCGGAGAGCAGGAACGGGCCGGACTGGGCTGGCGACGCGCACCACAGACTTGGTGCGGAGAGCAGGAACGGGCCGGACAGGGCTGACGAAACGCACCACAGACTTGGTGCGGGGAGCAGGAATGGGCCGGACTGGGCTGGCGACGCGCACCACAGACTTGGTGCGGAGAGCAGGAACGGGCCGGACAGGGCTGACGAAACGCACCACTGACTTGGTGCGGGGAGCAGGAATGGGCCGGGCCGAGCTGGCGATGCGCACCGTAGACTTGGTGCGAGTGGCAGGAACTGGCCGGACCGTACTGGGAACACACACCACTGGCCCTACGTGGGGATCAGGAACAGGCCGGACCGGACTGGCAACACTCGCCAGTACCTCTCGCCGTGCCTCTACATCTTCCACCCCCTCTTCGACCAGTGGCCCCCGTAACCTGGCGGCCTCCTCTGCCAATCCGCTGGGCCGCTCTGCCGCGGTCTCCTGCTGGCCCGTCGTCCACGGCGTTAGCCCCCCCCTAAAAATTTTCGGGGCGTCTCTCCTACCCGTGGACCAGGTCTCCATGTCCCTCGCCAGCCGTTCGCCCTTCTGCCACAATGTCAAGTCCTTCTCTTCCTCACTCGGCTTGACCCAGTCGAGGAGGCGAAGGAGATCTGTTAGGGATCTCCCTGGCGATGGCTCCTGGACACGCTGCTTGGTCACATCTTGGTGGTTTCTTCTGTCACGATCGTCATCTACAGAAGAGGACCAAGGCGCAGCGTTGAATGCGAACATTTTATTAAATGAATGAACACACGAACAAAAACAACAAAACGAAAACGTGACGTCCCTGGTTACAACACGAACCAACACGGAACAAGAAACCACCAACACAAAGTGAAAGACAGACAGTTAAATATGGCTCCCAATCAGAGAAAACCAGCTGACACTCGTTGCCTCTGATTGGGAGTCACTCAGGCCAACATAGAAATACAAACATAGAGTTACACACCCTGGCTCAACATAACAGTGTCCCCAGAGCCAGGGCGTGACACATAATTAGTTAATTAAAGTCCACCTGTGTGCAATCTAAGTGTCACATGATCTGTCACATGATCTCAGTATATATACACCTTACTTCACTAAACTTATCAATGCACATACCATATAGCCCAGGGGCATTATAAATGCCTTCCTAAGCACTCTAAAGATGTACACTGAACAAAAATATAAACGCAACATGCAAAGTGTTGGTCCCATGTTTCATGAGCTGAAATACAAAATCCCAGAAATGTTCCATACGCACAAAAAGCTTATGTCTCTCAAATTTGTTTACATCCCTGTTAGTGAGCATTTCTCCTTTGCCAAGATAATTCATCCACCTGACAGGTGTGGCATATCAAGAAGCTGATTAAGGATATTGGAAATGTAATCAAAGCCTATTGGATGATAACTTGTTTTTAACTAGGACAAAATAATTTATAACTGACTTTTTTTCCCCTTTATTGTATGGGACACTTTTAAATGTGCCTTTAGAGGCCATGCAATTCAATACTCATATTTAAAACAAAAGCAATTTAGGTCAAAAGAGTTCATATGTGACTGTACATCTTTAGAGTGCTTAGGCGTATGTCGCATGTCGCATGTCACTACGTTCATATGAACGTAAACATGTTTCTTTTTAAATCAAAATGCTTTTTCAGCAGAAATGCCTTCTGGAACATGTGAACATTAATGTGCCTTAATAACAAACTTGTATTCCATCCATAAATGTGAATAGAATTGTTAAATTACGAGCCTAGTTGGTTTAGCCACGGAAAAAGACAGGAACCTAGCCATGATTGGCTGAGATAATGGATGGGCTGGACATGCCGGGAGATGAGTTTGGATTGATCTGCCATGTAGCATGCTTCTGTCTATAACGTGAGCTGTTCAGTATGTGTTGACAGTCCTTTCTACCGTGCAGTTTTTGAAAGATATAACGTTAGCCACTTTTCTCAACTACATTGATGCCCTGAATTTAGCAGGCACTATTGACAGATCATTTGGAAAAAGTGATGGGCTACTTTCTGCACACGCCATGGTCAGTGTGAACCGGAGTGACTTGACACAACGCTGGCCAAACAAGATGTAGCTACAAACTAAACAGAGTTAAATGGTTCTAGTCTGCCGTGAAGCTTTCAGTATGCTAGCAAACGTTAGCTTGCTGGCTCTCTAGCTACCGTTACATGTATGATCTGTGTAGTAATATTATTTGAATCAGAAATCAATTTTCATGTTAGCTAGCTAACATTGAACATAGTTTGTTAGCTTTAGCTATATGGAGATTCATACTACAGCTATGACAATGTTTGTATTGGTACATTTACATTTTAGTCATTTAGCAGACGCTCTTATCCAGATCGACTTACAGTGAGTGAACGCATACATGTTTTAATTTTTTATACTGGCCCCCCGTGAGACGAACCCACATCCCTGCCGGCCAAACCCTCCCCTACCTTGGACAACGCTGGACCAATTGTGCGCCGCCCATGGGTCTCCCGGTCGCGGCCAGCTGCGACAGAGCCTGGATTCGAACCAGGATCTCTAATGGCACTTAGACCACTGCGCCACTCGGGAGTAGGTAATTGGTCTTATCAAGAGCGACTTACAAATTGGTGCAATCACCTTATGATAGCCAGTGGGACAACCACTTTATTTTGTTTTTGTTTTTTATTTTATTTAATTTTTTTGGGTTATTGTTTTTATTAATTTCTTTGAAATCATTTTCAAAATTGAGTATTTTTATAATTGTCATTTGTTTATATATATATATATATATATATATATATATATATATATATATATATATATATATATATATATTGTTGTATTTTTCTTTTATTGTTGTTGTTAATTAATTTTTATATGTGTTTCTTTTTGTTAATTATTATTATTATAATACAAATTTTCATAAATGTTTACTTTTTTTCTAGGGGTTCAAGTGTCTCCGGAAGGTGGTCAGTGACTCTGCTGTCCTGGCGTCGTGAGGGAGCTTGTTCCACCATTGGGGTGCCAGAGCAGCGAACAGTTTTGACTGGGCTGAGCAGGAACTGTGCTTCCGCAGAGGTAGGGGGACGAGCAGGCCAGAGGTGGAAGAACGCAATGCCCTCGTTTGGGTGTAGGGACTGATCAGAGCCTGAAGGTAAGGAGGTGCTGTTCCCCTCACAGCTCCGTAGGCAAGCACCATGGTCTTGTAGCAGATGCGAGCTTCAACTGGAAGCCAGTGGAGTGTGCGGAGGAGCGGGGTGATGTGAGAGAACTTGGGAAGGTTGAACACCAGACGGGCTGCAGCGTTCTGGATGAGTTGTAGGGGTTTAATGGCACAGGCAGGGAGCCCAGCCAACAGCGAGTTGCAGTAATCCAAATGGGATGTGACAAGTGCCTGGATTAGGATATGTGCCGCTTCCTGTGTAAGGTAGGGTCATACTCTGCGAATGTTGTAGAGCATGAACCTACAGGATCGGGTCACCGCTTTGATGTCAGCGGAGAACGACATGGTGTTGTCCAGGGTCACGCCAAGTTTCTTTGCACTCTGGGAGGAGAACACAACAGAGTTGTCAACCGTGATGGCAAGATCATGGAGCGGGCAGTCCTTCCCCGGGAGGAAGAGCAGCTCCGTCTTGCCGAGGTTCAGCTTGAGGTGGTGATCCGACATCCACACTGATATGTCTGCCAGACATGCAGAGATGCGATTCGCCACTTGGTTATCAGAAGGGGGAAAGGAGAAGATTCATTGTGTGTCGTCTGCGTAGCAATGATAGGAGAGACCATGTGAGGATATGACAGAGCCAAGTGACTTGGTGTATAGAGAGAATAGGAGAGGGCCTAGAACTGAGCCCTGGGGGACACCAGTGGTGAGAGCACGTGGTGTGGAGACAGATTCTCCCCACGCCACCTGGTAGGAGCGACCTGTCAGGTAAGACGCAATCCAAGAGTGAGCCACGCCGGAGATGCCCAACTCGGAGAGGGTGGAGAGGAGGATCTGATGGTTCACAGTATCAAAGGCAGCAGATAGGTCTAGAAGGAAAGAGCAGAGGAGAGAGAGTTAGCTTTAGCAGTGCGGAGAGCCTCCGTGACACAGAGAAGAGCAGTGTCAGTTGAATGACCAGTCTTGAAACCTGACTGGTTTGGATCAAGAAGGTAATTCTGAGAGAGATAGAAGGAGAGTTGGCTATAGATGGCACGCTCAAGAGTTTTGGAGAGAAAATAAAAAAGGGATACTGGTCTGTAGTTGTTGACATCGGAGGGATCGAGTGTAGGTTTTTTGAGGAGGGGTGCAACTCTCACTTTCTTGTAGATGGAAGGGACATAGCCAGCGGACAAGGATGAGTTGATTAGCGAGGTGAGGTAAGGGAGAAGGTCTCCGGAAATGTTCTGGAGAAGGGAGGAGGGGATAGGTTCAAGCAGGCAGGTTGTTGGGCGGCAGGCCGTCACAAGTTGCAAGATTTCATCTGGAGAGAGAGGGGAGAAAGAAGTCAAAGCATAGGGTAGGGCAGTGTGAGCAGGACCAGTGGTGTCATTTGACTTAATAAATGAGGATCGGATGTTGTCAACCTTCTTTTCAAAATGGTTGACGAAGTCATCCACAGAGAGGGAGGAGGGAGGGGGAGGAGGAGGATACAGCAGGGAGGAGAAGGTGGCAAAGAGTTTCCTAGGGTAGAAATGTAGAGTGGTAGAAAGTGGCTTTAGCAGCACAAACGGAGGAAGAGAATGTAGAGAGGAGGGAGTGGAAAGATGACAGGTCCGCAGGGAGTCTAGTTTTCTTCCATTTCCGCTCGGCTGCCCGGAGCCCTGTTCTGTGAGCTCGCAATGAATCGTCAAGCCACGGAGCAGGAGGGGAGGACCGAGCCGGCCGGGAGGATAGGGGACATAGAGAGTCAAAAGATTCAGAGAGGGAGGAGAGGAGGGTTGAGGAGGCAGAATCAGGAGATTGGAGGGAAAAGGATTTAGCAGAGGGAAGAGATGATAGTATGGAAGAGGAGAGAGTAGCGGGAGAGAGAGAGAGAAGGTTGCGACGGCACATTACCATCTGAGTAGGGGAAGAGTGAATAGTGTTGGAGGAGAGCGAGAGAGAAAAGGATACAAAGTAGTGGTCGGAGACTTGAGGGGAGTTGCAGTGAGATTAGTAGAAGAACAGCATCTAGTAAAGCGTATTGCCTGCCTTGTGAGTAGGGGGGGACGGTGTGAGGGTGAGGTCAAAAGAGGAAAGGAGTGGAAAGAAGGAGGCAGAGAAAAATGAGTCAAAGGCAGACGTAGGGAGGTTAAAGTCACCCAGAACTGTGAGGGGTGAGCCATCCTCAGGAAAGGAACTTACAGTGAAGGAAAAAATGATTTGATCCCCTGCTGATTTTGTACGTTTGCCCACTGACAAAGAAGTTATCATTCTATAATTTTAATGGTAGATTTATTTGAACAGTGAGAGACAGAATAACAACAACAAAAATCCAGAAAAACGCATGTCAAAAATTTTATAAATTGATTTGCATTTTAACATGGAAAATAAGTATTTGACCCCCTCTCAATCAGAAAGATGTCTGGCTCCCAGGTGTCTTTTATACAGGTAACGAGCTGAGATTAGGTGCACACTTTTAAAGGGAGTGCTCCTAATCTCAGTTTGTTACCTGTATAAAAGACACCTGTCCACAGAAGTAATCAATCAATCAGATTCCAAACTCTCCACCATGACCAAGACCACAGAGCTCTCCAAGGATGTCAGCGACAAGATTGTAGACCTACACAAGGCTGGAATGGGCTACAAGACCATCGCCAAGCAGCTTGGTGAGAAGGTGACAACAGTTGGTGTGATTATTCGCAAATGGAAGAAACACAAAAGAACTGTCAATCTCCTTCGGCCTGGGGCTCCATACAAGATCTCACCTCATGGAGTTGCAATGATCAGGAGAACAGTGAGGAATCAGCCCAGAACTACACGGGAGGATCTTGTCAATGATCTCAAGGCAACTGGGACTATAGTCACCAAGAAAACAATTGGTAACACACTACGCCGTGAAGGACTGAAATCCTGCAGCGGCCGCAAGGTCCCCCTGCTCAAGAAAGCACATATACAGGCCCGTCTGAAGTTTGCCAACAAACATCTGAATGATTCAGAGGAGAATTGGGTGAAAGTGTTGTGGTCAGATGAGACCAAAATCGAGCTCTTTGGCATCAACTCAACTCGCCGTGTTTGGAGGAGGAGGAATGCTGCCTATGACCCCAAGAACACCATCCCCACCGTCAAACATGGAGGTGGAAACATTATGCTTTGGGGGTGTTTTTCTGCTAAGGGGACAGGACAACTTCACCGCATCAAAGGGACGATGGACGGGGCCATGTACCGTCAAATCTTGAGTGAAAACCTCCTTCCCTCAGCCAGGGCATTGAAAATGGGTCGTGGATGGGTATTCCAGCATGACAATGACGCAAAACACACGGCCAAGGCAACAAAGGAGTGGCTCAAGAAGAAGCACATTAAGGTCCTGGAGCGGCCTAGCCAGTCTCCAGACCTTAATCCCATAGAAAATCCGTGGAGGGAGCTGAAGGTTCGAGTTGTCAAACGTCAGCCTCGAAACCTTAATGACTCGAAGAAGATCTCCAAAGAGGAGTGGGACAAAATCCCTCCTGAGATGTGTGCAAACCTGGTGGCCAACTACAAGAAACGTCTGACCTCTGTGATTGCCAACAAGGGTTTTGCCACCAAGTACTAAGTCATGTTTTGCAGAGGGGTCAAATACTTATTTCCCTCATTAAAATGCAAACCAATATATAACATTTTTGACATGTGTTTTTCTGGATTTTTTTGTCTCTCACTGCTCAAATAAACCTACCATTAAAATTATAGACTGATAATTTATTTGTCAGTGGGAAAACGTACTAAATCAGCCGGGGATCAAATACTTTTTCCCCTCACTGTATCAAGGCGTCAAGCTCATTGATGAACTCTCCAAGGGAACCTTGAGGGCGATAAATGACAAGGATGTTAAGCTTGAATGGGCTAGTGACTGTGACAGCATGGAATTCAAATGAGGAGATAGACAGATGGGTCGGGGGAAAAGAGAGAATGTCCACTTGGGAGAGATGAGGATTCCTGTGCCACCGCCGCGATGACCAGATGCTCTCGGGGTATGCGAGAACACATGATCAGACGAGGAAAGAGCAGTAGGAGTAGCAGTGTTTTCTGTGGGAATCCATGTTTCCGTCAGCGCCAAGAAGTCGAGGGACTGGAGGATGGCATAGGCTGTGATGAACTCTGCCTTGTTGGCCGCAGAACGGCAGTTCCAGAGGCTACCGGACACCTGGAACTCCACGTGGGTCAAGCGCGCAGGGACCACCAGATTAGAGTGGCAGCAGCCACGCCATGTGAAGCGTTTGTATGGCCTGTGCGGAGAGGAGAGAACAGGGATAGACAGACACATAGTTGACAGGCTACAGAAAAACTCTTTAGTCATATCCCAGTTTACCTATTTGCTTATGGCCTTGCCTACACCTAGCGACTTGTTTTTTAAATTATATGATCAAAAAATATTTTATTTTATTTGGAACGGCAAGCCAGACAAAATTAAACCGGTCTATTTATATAACGGAGTGCAGAATATGAATTCGGAGTGCAGAAACTATGAAATATTAAAGCATTAGACCTCTCACTGAAGGCTTCAGTGATACAAACGTTATACTTAAATCCGAACTGGTTCTCTGGCAGATTAGTAAGAATATCTCACCCCATGTTCAAGAATGGCCCTTTTCCCTTTATTCAGATGTCAACCTCTCACTTCCGGTTATTTGAAAATGAAATAATCTCCTAAATATCACTATTTTTAAAACAAGCCATAGAAAGTTGGTTGCAATTTCAGTTTAATCCACCAGAAAAGACAGAACAAATAATACAATAAATATTATGGTTAAACTCAAATATACTAATTGATAAAAAAACGTTATTTTTGGAACAAAAAATAAAATAATTATAATCTTTGTAAATTATATCATAAATAGGATTGGTGGAGTTACTGTATGTCACACATGCAGCTAACAAATATATATTTGTCTGTTCTACCCAAAATTACAACCAACTAATTGCAGCATTACAGCAAAAATAGAAGAGGCAAGTGGAAGGGAGGAAGAGTAAATAACTTGTCTGTCAGCTTCATGAGAAAATATGTTGTCCAGCAAGTGGGAGGGTTTTCAGCGGTTGAATTACATTTATTCAGCGCGCACAAGGGAACCACGCCTGCAAAGCCCGTTACACACCTGAATAAGGTAAGTCTGAATAACAATTACTAAGAAGTGCGTAGGAAAGGCGAATATTTCCTAACTCTGAATCGGGCCCTATGTGTGGATGATATTGCCAGTATGTATTTACTAAATGTGACCCTCTTGGTGTCAGTTTGGAGGAATACAAACTCTGCTTGAGCTAATTTGAATGTGTAAAACTGTGTAAAACCAAAGGACTGCACCAAAATGTTCTTACCGACACTTGCTAAACGAAAGTCTATCACCCCTCTATAGGCAGACGGGTTGGGTCCCACATTAACAATGTTACGACCTACACTACTAAGCACATACACACAACTTCTGACCACAGAACTACTGAACACTCATCTACTGACCACAACAGCTGACCAACAACCACACAACTTCTGATTTGACTTCTTGGCTCGGATTTGAAAGTTGAGTAAAAGCAAATGATATGTAGCTTTATTTGATTTATTTGAATGTTGAGTGAACATAGTTCTTAGCTGAGTCAACACTATTTCAGAATTTAAGAGAATTTCATGAGTTGTCTTAACTTCATATTTTTAGTCAACACAAATATTGTTACTTTGGTTGATATGACTTGTAGGTTCTGATTTGAAAGTTGAGTAAACACGTAGTTCTTAGCTGATTCAACTTTATTTCAGAAGTTAAGATAATTTCATGAGTTGTAGTCATATTAACTTGACAGTTTTTCAACATAATTTATGTTGCTTTAGTTGATTTAACTTTGTGGTTTTGATTTGAAAATGGAGTAAACATATAGTTCTTACCTGAGTCAACAATATTTCAGAAGTTAAGATAATTTAATGAGTTGTCTTAACCACCACAGCCACACAACTATTGACCAATCTCTAGGTAGAGCAGTTTTAGTAACCCATCGCTTGCTCTCTTCTAACAACAGGTCTCTGTGTCATTATTGAGATTCCAAAACATAAACCGTTGCTAGGATACTCACTGACACTGAGGGCCAAAATGATGAGGAGAGAAAAGAGACTGACCAATATTACTGACCACAACAACACAACTTTTGACCTCAACTGCACAACTTCTGACCACATCTAGTATCCATAGTGAAAGTTGAGTAAACACATAGTTCTTTATCATGTTTCAGGAGAAGACCCAGATGCAGGCAGTGTCGAAGTAAAATAAGTTTATTACAAAAACAGGGGGCAGGCAAACGACAGGTCAAGGGCAGGCAGAGGTCAGTAATCCAGATCAGAGTCCAAAAGGTACAGGATGGCAGGCAGTCTCAGGGTCAGGGCAGGCAGAGATCAATAATCCAGGGTGGTGTGACAAGGTACAGAACAGCAGGCAGGCTCAGGGTCAGGGCAGGCAGAATGGTCAAAACTGGGAAAACTAGAAAACAGGAATTTGAGAAAGACAGGAGCAAGGGAAAATATGCTGGTAGGCTTGACGAAACAAAACGAACTGGCAACAGACAAACAGAGAACACAGGTAAAAATACAATGGGGATAATGGGGAAGATGGGCGACACCTGGAGGGGGGTGGAGACAATCACAAAGACAGGTGATACAGATCAGTGTGTGACAGTAACACCCCCTCTAGGGGTTCCTCCTGGTGTCCTACCTGGGCGCATTCCTGGTTGACCGGGGTGCCGGCGTTTAAACTCAGCGATGAGGCCTGGATCCAGGATGTCCCTAGCGGGGACCCAGCACCTCTCCTCCGGGCCATAACCAGGTACTGGAATCCCCTGCCCAGAGGTCGAACCTTCAGGAGACGCCTCACCGTGTACGCCGGTTGGCCGTCGATGAGACAGGGGAGAGGGGTGGGCCTGGAAACAGGAGACAAAGGGCTGTGAGACATGGGTTTGATCCTAGACACATGAGAAGTGGGATGTATACTGAGGGTATGGGGCAACAGAAGACAAACAGCAGAGGGGCTAATGATCTTGGAGATGGGGAAAGGGCCGATAAACCAGGGGGAAAGTTTGCGGGACTCCACCCGGAGTCTTGGTTTTGATTGAAAAGTTGAGAAAACATATACCTCTTAGCTGATTCAACTCTATTTCAGAAGTTTAGACAAGTTGATGAGTTGTAGTCTCCTTAACTTGACATGTTTTGTCAACACAACTGTTATGTTGCTTTAGTTGATTTGACTTCTTGGTTTTGATTTGGAAATGGAGTAAACACATAGTTCTTAGCTGGTTCAATGTGATTTCATAAGTTAAGACAATTTGATGAGTTGTAGATATCTTAACTTGACATGTTTTGTCAACACAACTATTATGTTGCTTTAGTTGATTTGACTTCTTGGTTCTGATTTGAAAGTTGGGTAAACATATTGTTCTTAGCTTATTCAACTCTATTTCATAATTCAAGGCAATTTGATGAGTTCTGATTTGATGAGTTCTTTCTGATTTGAAAGTTTAGTGAACCACACATTGTTCTTTATTAACTCAATTTGATTTTATACGTTTTTACATTTTGAGTGAGTTGAATTGTAGCAAATTTTGTTGACTTGGCTAGATAAAACAAGTTATTTTGACTAAAACTGAAAACATATTCGACAGTTTAGCCGGTGCAGGCAGGGACCTGCAGGCGTGTTGCTGTGAGACCACCAAGACATATATGTTTGCATGGCGTAACTCCTTCACGAGCGGCCTGGACCCTGTAAAGGCTTTCTTGCCTGCCTGCCTGTCTGTCTGTGTTTCTTCCTTTGTGAGTCTTTTTCTCTCTATATCCCTTTCTTTGTTGGTCTGTCTGTCTCTCTCTCTGTGTTAGTTGATCAATAAATAATCAAATTCTCACCCAGATGTTTGCATTCTTAAAAAAATATATAGATATATATACAGTTGAAGTCGGAAGTTTACATACACCTTAGCCAAATACATTTAAACTCAGTTTTTCACAATTCCTGATATTTAATCCTAGTAAAAATTCCCTATCTTAGGTCAGTTAGGATCACCACTTTATTTTAAGAATGTGAAATGTCAGAATAATAGTAGAGATAATGATTTATTTGCGATTTTATTGCTTTCATCACATTCCCAGTCAGAAGTTTACATACACTCAATTAGTATTTGGTAGCGTTGCCTTTAAATTGTTTAACTTGGGTCAAACGTTTCGGGCAGCCTTCCACAAGCTTCCCACAATAAGTTGGGTGAATTTTGGCCCATTCCTCCTGACAGACCTGGTGTAACTGAGTCAGGTTTGTAGGCCTCTGTCATAAAAAATGTCAGTGTAATGCGAAGGATCGAAGTCAGGCGCAGGACACAGAACTCATTGAAACGTACTTTACTGAACAAGTAAAGAAACCAATACAAAATACCTCCACACAGGGAGGAACCATCCCACTGGACCCAGGTGGCAAAGGGGTGGACAGTGGTATGGGTGGTTGAGTAGTTGGAGGAGGTGTAGGAAAGCCACCTCTCTCCCATCGGTCCATAGCATTCACCACCCTCTCCATAGCGGTGCCGAGAGCCTGGATCATGCTCTCCTGTCGTTGAACGCGTTCCTCCATCAATCCGGACTGACTGGCTGTACCTGCTGACTCCATCTTTGGTGCGTGCTTCTGTCACGAATGTCAGTGTAATGCGGTGGATCAAAGTCAGACGCAGGACACAGAACTCATTGAAACGTACTTTACTGAATAAGTAAAGAAACCACTACAAAATACCTCCACACAGGGAGGAACAAACCCGCTCACCAACGACACACAAAACGAAAAATAAACACGCACAAAACACATTGGGAGTCACCGGGTTAAATAGGGAAGGAGTAATCACATAATGGGAAACAGGTGTGTAACAATCAGACAACAGGTAGAACATAGAAACATAGATCTGCAGAAGCTTATATTCCGGTGACGACGAACGCCGAAGCCTGCCCGAGCAAGGAGGAGGGGCAGCCTCGGCAGAATCCGTGACGGTTTTTCAGATGACTGAACGCCCTGTCCGCCTCAGCTGACCACCGCAGATGCAGCGGTCCCCCCTTCAGCAACGAGGTAATGGGAGCCGCTACCTGACCAAAGCCCCGGATAAACCTCCGGTAGTAATTGGCAAACCCCAAAAATCAGTGCACCTCCTTCACCGTGGTTGGAGTCGCCCAATTACGCACAGCCGAAATGCGGTCACTCTCCATCCTCACCCCAGACATGTGGTGCCCTAGGAAGGAGATGGACTCCTGGAAGAACAGGTATTTCTCCGCCTTGGCATACAGGTCATGCTTCAACAGTTGTCCAAGCACTTTACGCACCAGGGACACATGCTCGGCCCGTGTAGCGGAGTATATGAGAATGTCATCAATATACACCACTACACCCTGTCCGTGCAGATCCCTGAAAATCTCATCGACAAAGGATTGGAAGACTGATGGAGCATTCACCAACCCGTATGGCATGACGAGGTACTCATAGTGTCCTGAGGTAGTACTGAATGCTGTCTTCCACTCATCTCCCTCCCGGATACGCACCAGGTTGTACGCGCTCCTGAGATCCAATTTCGTGAAGAAGCGCGCCCCGTGCAATGACTCCTTCATACAAGCTATCAGAGGTAATGGATAGCTGTACTTGATGGTGATCTGATTAAGACCACAGTAATCAATGCACGGGCGTAACCCACCATCCTTCTTCTTCACGAAAAAGAAACTTGAGGAAACAGGTGAAGTGGAAGGCCGAATGTATCCCTGTCTCAGAGATTCGGAGACGTATGTTTCCATAGCCGCCTTCTCCTCCTGTGACAGAGGGTACACGTGACTCCGGGGAAGTGCAGCGCCTACCTGGAGATTTATCGCACAATCCTCCAGATGATGGAGTGGTAATTTAGTCGCCCTCTTTTTACTGAAGGCGAGAGCCAAATCGGCATACTCGGAAGGAATGTGCATTGTGGAGACCTGGTTTGGACTCTCCACCGTAGTAGCCCCTAAGGAAACCCCTACACAACTCCCTGAGCACTGACTGGACCATCCCTTGAGAGCCCTCTGTTGCCAAGAAATAGTGAAGGTCATGAGTGGTTAACCAGGGAAGCCCCAACACCACAGGATACGCAGGAGAATCAATCAGATAGAGACCAATCCTCTCCTCATGACCCCCCTGCATCCTCATTAAGAGTGGTGCGGTAACCTCCCTTATTAGGCCTGACCCTAACGGGCGACTATCTAATGCATGTACAGGGAAGGGCACATCAACACGAACAGTGGGAATCCCTAAACTAAGTGAATACTGATGATCAATGAAATTCCTAGCTGCGCCTGAATCTACTAGCGCCTTATGCTGGGAATTTGAGAAAACTCTGGGAAAACAACCTCTATACACAGCTGATCAACAGGGAGCTCTGGGTGAGTCGGGTGCTTACTCACCTGGGATGGTCGACCAGTGCTCTGCCTACTGCCTCAACTCCCTGGGGACCCTCCCCGACACCGACCCGCAGTGTCCTCTGCGGCCAGTTGGTGCAGGGGACGGCCCCTCTCCTGGTCTCCCTAAGCGCAGCACCTCCGAGCTACATGGGGGTAGGGTCGGAGGTGCTGGGAGATGGAATGAATTGGCCCTGATCAGAACGTTCGCGGGTCTCCAACAGGTGATCCAGCCTGATGGACATCTCCACCAGTTGGTCCAGGTTGAGGTTGGTATCCCTGCAGGCCAGTTCCGGCCGAACGTCCTCCCTTAGGCTGCAACGATAGTGGTCGATCAGGGCCCTCTCATTCCATCCTGCGCTGATTGCCAGAGTCCTGAACTCCAGCGCAAAATCCTGGGCGCTCCTCCTCTCCAGTCTTAGGTGGAACAGCCGCTCGCCCGCCGCTCTCCCCTCCGGTGGATGATCGAATACCGCCCGGAAGCGGTGGGTGAATCCTCGTAGGGGACAGATGTAGCGTCAATTCCTCCCCACTCGGCATTGGCCCACTCGAGCGCCTTCCCCGACAGACACGAGATGAGGACGGACACGCTCTCGTCTCCCGAGGGCGCCGGGTGAATGGTTGCCAGGTTGAGCTCTACCTGGAGAAGGAAACCCTGACACCCGGCTGGTGTACCGTCATATGCCCTCAGGAGCGAGAGCCGAAAAACACTGGGCCCAGGTGGCAAAGGGGTGGACAGTGGTATGGGTGGTTGAGTAGTTGGAGGAGGTGTAGGAAAGCCACCTCTCTCCCATCGGTCCATAGCATTCACCACCCTCTCCATAGCGGTGCCGAGAGCCTGGATCATGCTCTCCTGTCGTTGAACACGTTCCTCCATCAATCCGGACTGACTGGCTGTACCTGCTGACTCCATCTTTGGTGCGTGTTTCTGTCACGAGTGTCAGTGTAATGCGGTGGATCCAAGTCAGGCGCAGGACCCAGAACTCATTGAAACGTACTTTACTGAATAAGTAAAGAAACCACTACAAAATACCTCCACACAGGGAGGAACAAACCCGCTCACCAACGACACACGAAACGAAAAACAAACACGCACAAAACACATTGGGAGCCACCGGGTTAAATAGAGAAGGAGTAATCACATAATGGGAAACAGGTGTATAACAATCAGACAACAGGTAGAACATAGAAACATAGAACATAGATCGGTAGTAGTTAGTATTCCGGTGACGACGAATGCCGAAGCCTGCCCGAGCAAGGAGGAGGGGCAGCCTCGGCAGAATCCGTGACAGCCTCCTTGCTCACACACACTTTTTCAGTTATGCCCACAAATGTTCTATATGATTGTGGTCAGGGCTTTGTGATGGCCACTCCAATACATTGACTTTGTTGTTCTTAAGCCATTTTGCCAAAACTTTGGAAGTATGCTTGGGGGTCATTGTCCATTTGGAAGACCCATGTGCGACCAAGCTTTAAGTTCCTGACTGATATCTTGAGATGTTGCTTCAATATGTCCACATAATTTTCCTTCCTCATGATGCCATCTATTTTGTGAAGTGCACCAGTCCCTCCTGCAGAAAAGCACCCCCACAGCATGATGCTGCCACCCCCGTTCTTCACAGTTGGGATGGTGTTCTTCGGCTTGCAAGCGTTCCCCATTTTCCTCCAAACATAACGATGGTCATGATGGCCAAACAATTCTATTTTTGTTTCATCAGACCAGAGGACATTTCTCCAAAAAGTACGATCTTTGTGCAGTTGCAAACGGTATTCTGGCTTTTTTATGGCGGTTTTGGAGCAGTGGCTACTTCCTTACTGAGCGGCCTTTCAGGTTATGTCGATATAGGACTCGTTTTTCTGTGGATATAGACACTTTTGTACCTGTTTCCTCCAGCATCTTCACAAGGTCCTTTGCTGTTGTTCTGGGATTGATTTGCACTTTTCGCACCAAAGTACTTCATCTCTAGGAGAAAGAACGAGTCTCCTTCCTGGGCGGTATGATGGCTGCGTGGTCCCATGGTGTTTACACTTGCGTACTATTGTTTATACAGATGAACGTGGTACCTTCAGGGGTTTGGAAATTGCTCCCAAGGATAAACCAGACTTGTGGATGTCTACAATTTTTTTTTTGAGGTCTTGGCTGATTTCTTTTGATTTTCCCATGATGTCAAGCAAAGAGGCACTGAGTTTGAAGGTAGGCCTTGAAATACATCCACAGGTACACCTCCAATTGACTCAAATTATGTCAATTAGCCTATCAGAAGCTTCTAAAGCCATGACATCATTACCTGGAATTTTCCAAGCTGTTTAAAGGCACAGTCAATTTAGTGTATGTAAACTTCTGACCCACTGGTATTGTGATACAGTGAATTATAAGTGAAATAATCTGTCTGTAAACAATTGTTGGAAAAATTACTTGTGTCACACACAAAGTAGATGTCCTAGCCGACTTGCCAAAACTATAGTTTGTTAACAAGAAATGTATGGAGTGGTTGAAAAACGAGTTTTAATGACTCCAACCGAAGTGTATGTAAACTTCTGACTTCAACTGTATACACCACCAGTCAGAAGTTTGGACACACCTACTCATTCAAGGGTTTTTCTTTATTTTTTACTATTTTGTACATTGTAGAATAATAGTGAAGACATCAAAACTATTAAATAACACATATGGAATCATGTAGTAAACATTTTTTTTTTTAAACAAATCAAAATATATTTTATATTTGAGATTCTTCAAATAGCCACCCTTTGCCTTGATGACAGATTTGCACACTCTTGGCATTCTCTCAACCAGTTTCACTTGAAATGCTTTTCCAACAGTCTTGAAGGAGTTCCCACATATGCTGCCCGAATGGTGCAGTGGTCTAAGGCACTACATCGCAGTGCTAGCTGTGCCACTAGAGATCCTGGTTCGAGTCCAGGCTCTGTCGCAGCCGGCCATGTCCGGGAGACCCATGGGCGGCGCACAATGGGTCCAGCGTCGTCCAAGGTAGGGGAGGGTTTGGCCGGCAGGGATGTGGGTTCGTTTCCCACGGGGGGGCAGTATAAAAAATAATAAAAAATGTATGCATTCACAAACTTTAAGTCGCTCTGGATAAGAGCGTCTGCTAAATGACCAAAATGTAAAATGTAAATATGCTGAGCACTTGTTGGCTTCTTTTCCTTCACTCTGCAGTCCGACTTATCCCAAACCATCTCAGTTTGGTTGAGGTCGGGGGATTGTGGAGGCCAGGTCATCTGATGCAGCACTCCATCATTCCCCTTCATGGTAAAATATCCCTTACACAGCCTGGAGGTGTGTTGGGTCATTGTCCTGTTGAAAAACAAATGATAGTCCAACTAAGCCCAAACCAGATGGGATGGTGAATCG
This sequence comes from Coregonus lavaretus, assembly GCF_964263955.1. Lineage (NCBI taxonomy): Eukaryota > Metazoa > Chordata > Actinopteri > Salmoniformes > Salmonidae > Coregonus > Coregonus lavaretus. The sequence continues at coordinate 75,974,621 of NC_139988.1, read as the reverse complement.
CTGCAGAATGCTGTGGTAGGCGTGCTGGTTAAGTGTGCCTTGAATTCTAAATAAATCACTGACAGTGTCACCAGCAAAGAAGGATTACTTTTATACTATTCCAGGTATACCTTAAAGAGGTAGGGTTTCAAGTGTCCCCGGAAGTTGGTCAGTGACTCCGCTATCCTAGCATCGTGGGGGAGCGTGTTCCACCATTGGGGTGCCAGAGCAGCGAATAGCTTTGACTGGGCTGAGCAGGAACTGTGCTTCTGTAGAGGTAAGGGGGCTAGCAGGCCAGAGGTGGATGAATGTAGTGCCCTCGTTTGGGTGTAAGGTCTGATCAGAGCCTGAAGGTAAGGAGGTGCCGTTCCCCTCACAGCTCCGTAGGCAAGCACAATGGTCTTGTAGTAGATGCGAGCTTCAACTGGAACCCAGTGGAGTGTGCGGAGGAGCGGGTTGACATGAGAGAACTTGGGAAGTTTGAACACCAGACGGGCTGCAGCGTTCTGGATAAGTTGTAGGGGTTTAATGGCACAGGCAGGGAGCTCAGCCGACAGCGAATTGCAGTAATCCAGACGGGAGATGACAAGCGCCTGGATTAGGACCTGTGCCACTTTCTGTGTAAGGTAGGGTCGTACTCTGCAAATGTTGTAGAGCATGAACATGCAGGATCTGGTCACTTTGATGTTAGAGGAGAACGACAGGGTGTTGTCCAGGGTCACGCCAAGGTTCTTTGTACTCTGGAAAGAGGACACAATGGAGTTGTTAACCGTGATGGCGAGATCATGGAGCGGGCAGTCCTTCCCCGGGAGGAAGAGCAGCTCCGTCTTGCCGAGGTTCAGCTTGAGGTGGTGATCCGACATCCATACTAATATGTCTGCCAGACATGCAGAGATGCAATTCGCCACCTGGTTATCAGAAGGGGGAAAGGAGAAAATGTATTGTGTGTCATCTAAGTAGCAATGATAGGAGAGACCATGTGAGGATATGACAGAGCCAAGTGACTTGATGTATAGAGAGAATAGGAGAGGGTCTAGAACTGAGCCCTGGGGGACACCAGTGGTGAGAGCACGTGGTGCGGAGACAGATTCTCGCCACGCCACCTGGTAGGAGCGACCTGTCAGGTAGGACGCAATCCAAGAGTGAGCAGCGCCGGAGATGCCCAACTCGGAGAGGGTGGAGAGGAGGATCTGATGGTTCACAGTATCAAAGGCAGCAGATAGGTCTAGAAGGATAAGAGCAGAGGAGAGAGAGTTAACTTTAGCAGTGCGAAGAGCCTCCGTAACACAGAGAAGAGCAGTCTCAGTTGAATGACCAGTCTTGAAACCTGACTGGTTTGGATCAAGAAGGTCATTCTGAGAGAGATGGCAGGAGAGTTGGCTAGAGACGACACACTGAAGAGTTTTGGAGAAAAAATAAAGAAGGGATACTGGTCTGTAGTTGTTGACATCGGAGGGATCGAGTGTAGGTTTTTTGAGGAGGGGTGCAACTCTCGCTCTCTTGAAGACGGAAGGGATATGGCCAGCGGTCAAGGATGAGTTGATGAGCGAGGTGAGGTAAGGGAGAAGGTCTCCGGAAATGGTCTGGAGAAGAGAGGAGGGGATAGGGTCAAGCGGGCAAGTTGTTGGGAGGCCGGCTGTCACAAGTCGCAAGATTTCATCTGGAGAGAGGGGGTGAAATAAGTCAAAGCATAGGGTAGGGCAGTGTGAGCAGGACCAGCGGTGTCATTTTACTTAATAAATGAGGATCGGATATAACTATAACTTGAGGAAAGTATTGTGGGGATATTCCCTGCTGTTTGTTAAGGATGTTTTGAATAAGATCTCTATGAATGCTAGCAAAACGTTCCTGTAATGTTTTCTCAGAACCACTTCTATATCTCCCACATTTTGTTGCGGCAATATGTTCTCAGAACATTACTGGAACATTGTGTTATTACATTCCCTGGCAACCTAATAAAAACCTTAGGGGAATGTTCTGTTGTAATTGGTAAACCGATGTTGTGCACAACATTTTAGTGAACATTAGGAGAAAATGTCAAACATTTTCTTCCTAAAAACATTTTGTTGTCAAAATAATTATTAGAATGTTTGTGGGATGTTATCATCCTAATGTTAGATCAAACCCTAACTAGTACTTAATGGGAATGCTCCCGGTTTGCTGGGTGGCTATCTGCATCCACATTGTGTTTGTCTCTGTCATGTTTTCGAAGGGATTATTTTTCAAGAAAGCATTTCCCGCTCGCATTTTAAGCCCTGCCTACCCAAAACTGGTGATTTGTTGGGAGAGTTGTCTGTCTGAAGAGCACCCTCCCCATAAATGTTTTTCCCCCATTTCGAGGTGGTCCAGAAAATACAGCATGTTAACCAGACCTAGTGCTGTTGCCCCAGGTCTAGGATTTCCGAGACTACCCCACTTATGGATTTAGTTTGCCTGTTGCCTAGAATCTTACATCTAGCCTGCTACTTATTACCATATCACCTATAGCCTGTTCTTTAGAACCATGATAACCTATAGTCTGATGTTCATAACCATACAGTAACATATTATTAGGTTATACAGTTATAACCACATATGTGATGCGCTCTATCATAATCAGTTAGATGTTCCCACGGGGGGCCAGTAACATTTTTAATTTTTTAAAATAATAATAATAATGTGTGCACTCACTAACTGTAAGTCGCTCTGGATAAGAGCGTCTGCTAAATGACTAAAATGTAAAATGTAAATGTAATGTCGCAACGGCTAATTTGCATATAAATTGTGTTTTTGTCAAAATTGAGATTTTCTGCTTTCATTTGGTTTTAACAAAACAATGTCTTTGCTTTCATAATCTGTATTACATTTACGTTTACGTCTTTTAGCAGACGCTCTTATCCAGAGCGACTTACAAATTGGTGCATTCACCTTATGATAGCCAGTGGGACAACCACTTTACAATTTGTTTTTTATTATTTTATTATTAATATTTTTTTAAATATTTTGTTGGGGTGGGGTAGGGGGGGATGTATTATTGCCAAATTCAGAATATAAATATAGTTTAGAATCTTATAAACATTGAACATAGCAACTGAGCACTTTCACATCGGTTCGGTGGATGCTAGCTTGTAACACATCACGTCAGGCTTTCGCGGCACTATCTTACAGTATCTGCACTATTAAAACCCTCCCCTATTCCGAAATGATGAATGAATTACAAACTGTCTAGCTAGCTATATATTTTGAATCAAGCTACAATAGGCTATTCAATCAGATTATTTTCCTGTTTGTCAAAGTTACTGTAGCGTATCATCCGCAGAAAAACAAAAAGTGTACCTTAGGCTACACTCTTGCATTTCAGAACCCATCATATATAGTCTAACTGTCACTACTGACTACACCTTAACTAGTAGCTAGCTAGCTTAGCTTTGTACTGTATCGATGGATTCCCAGGAGAGAGAAATCGCTAGATTTTTTTATAGTAATGATGTTGTGCTGGTAGCTGGTTCAGATGATCAGTGGCGTCAACTTATTGGCTACTACTTTTTGACCTGAGCCGAGGAGACTCCGTAAACCGCACAGACACCGACTCAGACAAGCTCACTGAAGTCGAGGCCAAACCCCTTGAGGAGGAAACCGAGGAAGATCACAGATTTTGCAGGTTTTCCTACTTACAAAGCATGTAGAGGTCCTTTCATTTCTATCATAGGTACACTTCAACTGTGAGAGACGGAATCTAAAACAAAAATCCAGGAAATCACATTGTATGATTTTTAAGTAATTAATTTGCATTTTATTGCATGACATAAGTATTTGATACATCAGAAAAGCAGAACTTAATATTTGGTACAGAAACCTTTGTTTGCAATTACAGAGATCATACGTTTCCTGTAGGTCTTGACCAGGTTTGCACACACTGCAGCAGGGATTTTGGCCCACTCCTCCATACAGACCTTCTCCAGATCCTTCAGGTTTCGGGGCTGTCGCTGGGCAATACGGACTTTCAGCTCCCTCCAAATATTTTCTATTGAGTTCAGGTCTGGAGACTGGCTAGGCCACTCCAGGACCTTGAGATGCTTCTTACGGAGCCACTCCTTGGTTGCCCTGGCTGTGTGTTTCGAGTCGTTGTCATGCTGGAAGACCCAGCCACGACCCATCTTCAATGCTCTTACTGAGGGAAGGAGGTTGTTGGCCAAGATCTCGCGATACATGGCCCCATCCATCCTCCCCTCAATACGGTGAAGTCGTCCTGTCCCCTTTGCAGAAAAGCATCCCCAAAGAATGATGTTTCCACATCCATGCTTCACTGTTGGGATGGTGTTCTTGGGGTTGTACTCATCCTTCTTCTTCCTCCAAACATGGCGAGTGGAGTTTAGACCAAACAGCTCTATTTTTGTCTCATCAGACCACATGACCTTCTCCCATTCCTCCTTTGGATTATCCAGATGGTCATTGGCAAACTTCAGACGGGCCTGGACATGCGCTGGCTTGAGCAGGGGGACCTTGCGTGCGCTGCAGGATTTTAATCCATGACGGCGTAGTGTGTTACTAATGGTTTTCTTTAAGACTGTGGTCCCAGCTCTCTTCAGGTCATTTTCCAGGTCCTGCCGTGTAGTTCTGGGCTGATCCCTCACCTTCCTCATGATCATTGATGCCCCACGAGGTGAGATCTTGCATGGAGCGCCAGACCGAGGGTGATTGACCGTCATCTTGAACTTCTTCCATTTTCTAATAAATGCGCCAACAGTTGTTGCCTTCTCACCAAGCTGCTTGCCTATTGTCCTGTAGCCCATCCCAGCCTTGTGCAGGTCTACAATTTTATCCCTGATGTCCTTACACAGCTCTCTGGTCTTGGCCATTGTGGAGAGGTTGGAGTCTGTTTGATTGAGTGTGTGGACAGGTCTCTTTTATACAGGTAATGACTTCAAACAGGTGCAGTTAATGTAGGTAATGAGTGGAGAACAGGAGGGCTTCTTAAAGAAAAACTAACAGGTCTGTGAGAGCCGGAATTCTTACTGGTTGGTAGGTGATCAAATACTTATGTCATGCAATAAAATTCAAATTAATTTTAATTACTTAAAAATCATACAATGTGATTTTCTGCATTTTTGTTTTAGATTCCGTCTCTCACAGTTGAAGTGTACCTATGTTACATATTACAGACCTCTACATGCTTTGTAAGTAGGAAAACCTGCAAAATTGGCAGTGTATCAAATACTTGTTCTCCCCACTGTATATATATATATATATATATATACACTACCGTTGAAAGGTTTGGGGTAACTTAGAAATGTTCTTGTTTTTGAAAGAAAAGCAATTTTTATGTCCATTAAAAGAACATAAAATTGATCAGAAATGGCGATTGTAGCTGGAATTTTTAGATTTTTAGAATATTTTGGAATATCTACATAGGCGTACAGAGGTCCATTATCAGCAACCATCAGTCCTGTGTTCCAATGGCACGTTGTGTTTGCTAATCCAAGTTGATCATTTTAAAAGACTAATTAATCATTAGAAAACCCTTTTGCAATTATGTTAGCACAGCTGAAAACTGTTGTGCTGATTAAAGAAGCAATAAAACTGGCCTTCTTGAGACTAGTTGAGTATCTGGAGCATCAGCAATTGTCGGTTCGATTATAGGCTCAAAATGGCCAGAAACAAATAACTTTCTTCTGAAACTCGTCAGTCTATCCTTGTTCTGAGAAATGAAGGATATTCTATGCGAGAAATTGACAAGAAACTGAAGATCTCGTACAACTATTCTTAGGTAGCGGAATGACTTTTGCTTCCTTCCAAGCCTGGGGGCACACACATTCTAGTAGGCTTAAATTGAAAATAAGGCAAATAGGAGTGGCAATATCATCCGCTATTATCCTCAGCAATTTTCCATCCAAATTGTCAGACCCCGGTGGCTTGTCATTGTTAATAGACAACAATAATGTTTTCACCTCTTCCACACTCACTTTACGGAATTCAAAATTACAATGCTTGTCTTTCCTAATTTGGTCAGATATACTTGGATGTGTAGTGTCCGCAATTGTTGCTGGCATGTCATGCCTACGTTTGTGTGATGAGTGAGTTCGAATGAGTCAAGCGTAGGAAGGTAAATCACAGAATAACAGGATTTATTCCGCAACACAAAGTTATGCAGTAAAGCGTTAAAACACTCCATTGCACAAAACAGGGGCACTGGAAACTACAAGGCACACAGGGAAATATCCCGCCAATACAAATATCAGGAGCTCCACCGAGCTTCTCTACCCTCACAATAAACAATCATACACAAAGACAAGGGGTTAGAGCTCCAGCAGCATGCCGACACCGGCCTCGGGGACGGCCAAGAGGACGCGGAGCAGGGCGAGCCAGATGGCGACGGTGAAAATCCCGCAATAGGGAGGGATCGAGGATATCCATCACCAGAACCCAGCACCGCTCCTCCGGACCGTACCGATCCCACTCCACGAGGTACTGAAGGCCCCCCAACCAACGCCTCAAATCCAGGATGGAACGGACGGAGTACGCTGGGCCCCCCTCGATGTCCAGAAGGCGCGGAGTAACCTCCCGCAACTCAGACTACTGGAGTGGACCTGCAACCACCAGCCTGAGGAGAGACCCATGGAACGAGGGGTTAATACGGTAATCTGTAGGGAGTAATAACCTATATGTAACCTTGTTTGTCCTCCTCAGGACTTTGAACGGCCCCACAAACTGCGGGCTCAGCTTCCGGCAGGGCAGGCGGATGGACAGATTCCGGGTCGAGAGCCAGACCCGATCACCCGATACCAAGACGTCAGCCAATTACGCATGGCTGAAATGCGATCTCCCTCCATCTCCACACTTGAGGTGGTAATGCGGTATCTGAGGAAGGAGACAGACTGTTGGAAAAACAGACACTTTTCTGCCTTGGCATAAAGGTCATGTTCCAACAGTTGGGCCAGCACTTTGCGAATCAGGGATACATGCTCGGCGCGCGTAGCGGAATACACCAGAATGTCATCGATGTAGACAACTACACCGCTACCAAGCATGTCCCGAAACACCTCGTTCACATAGAACTGGAAGACGGATGGAGCATTCATCAAACCGTACGGCATCACCAGGTATTCGTAATGCCCCGTGGTTGTGCTGAATACTGTCTTCCACTCGTCCCCCTCTCGGACACGCACCAGGTTGTATGCACTCCGGATATCTAATTCTGTGAAGAAGTGCATTGACTCAATCACAGATGGAATGAGGGGGTAGAGGATAACTATAACGTATTGTCCCCTTGTTCAGTGCTCGGTAATCAATGCAAGGGTGCAGACCTCCGTCTTTCGTCTTTACAAAAAAGAAACTTGAGGAGGCGGGCGAAGTGGAGGGACATATGAACCCCTGGCGCAGGGACTCGGAGAGTCCCTGCATATGTCTCCATCGCCTCCGTTTCAGCCTGCGACAGGGGACACAAATGACTCATGGGAGGCACAGCCTCTACCCGGAGGTTAATCGCACAATCCCCCGCCCGATGAGGTGGTCATTTGGTCGCCTGCGTTTTGGAAAACGCGTGCGCCAAATCGAGGTATTCGAGGGGAATGCATACAGTGGAGGTAGTGTCTGGACTTTCCACCGTGGTTGCACCAACGGAAACATCTAGACACCTACACTTACACTCTCGAGACCACCCCTTAAGAACCCTCTGCGGCCATGAAAAGGGGGGATTGTGTAATGCTAACCAGGGAAGACCTAACACAACAGGGAAATCAGGAGACTCAGTAATACAAAAAAGTGACTTGCTCTCTATGCTCTCGTGCATAACCATAGTGACTGGTGCTGTAACTTCCCTAATGAACCCGGAGCCTAATGGTCGACTGTCAAGTGCTCTGATGAGGAGTGGAATGGATAGGGGAACCAAGGTAATACCTAGACTATGTGCTAACGACCTGTCCATAAAGTTCCCAGATGCTCCTGAATCATCCAGTGCCTTACACTGGGGAACTACCAGGTAATCAGGAAAGCGGATGTGTAGGATACAGTGCGCAGCAGAGGGCTCTGAACGAGTGTGGGTGTTCGATTCCTGGGGTGACGCGAGAGTGCCCTGCCTGCCGCCTCCAGATCCGAAAGAACGCTGACGACAGCGTACAGTAGAATGTCCTTTCGTGCCACAAGATGAATGAGCAATCTGATTCAATGAATGATGGGTTCTCCAAAGCTTTTTACTATATTTCTTTATGTTATTTATCCTTGTTTCATAGTTTTCTTTTTATTCAGTTTAGTCACATGATTTCTCAATTTGCAATATGTTTGCCAATCGTTTGTCCAGCCAGACTTATTTGCCATTGCTTTTGCCTCATCCCTCTCAACCATACAATTTTTATATTCCTCATCAATCCACGGGGAATTAACAGTTTTTACAGTCATTTTCTTAATAAGTGCGTGCTTATTAGTAACTGGAATAAGCAATTTCATAAATGTGTCAAGTACAGTGTCTGTTTGCTCCTCATTACACACCATGGACCAACATATATTCTTTATATCAACAACATAGGAATCACTACAAAACGTATTGTATGACCCCTTAATCACAATATTAGGCCCAGCCTTTGGAACTTTGGTTTTCCTAGATATGGCTACTATATTGTTGCACTTCGGAGTTCGTCGAAGGAGGAGGTCGTCGGGTAAGCTTGGCGTCGGGTAAGCTTGGCTTTATACATAACTTGGGCTTTGTCGAGTAAGGCTTAAACTATGTATTTAGATTGTAGTTAGGTATTGTAGGTAGTTATCGTGGGTTGTTGTATGTAATTATTGTAGGTTAGTATTGTATTCTATGTGCCCGGTGTAGCACGAAGCTAGCTAGCTAACCCACCACCTGGACTAGCTGGCGAGTAGCTATTAGCAACGGTATAGTTGTTTCACGCCTGAGAGTGCCTGTAATTACGCCAGCTGGCTGCCTACAATAATTACATACAATAATTGCCTACCATTCAGTTGTTTTCTAACCTCATTGTCTGAACCGTTAACGTTAGGTAGAAAGTGGCTACTGTGCTTGAAATTTAGCTAGCTTGTTGCTACCTGGATAGCTACTAGTAAACAATAGCTGGAACGACCTAGCGAACAGATGCGAACTGGCTGAGTCAATTCAGTGGCTAGCTTTGCACTTGGCTAGCTAACAGTAGCTGCTAGGGGTAAGTCATAACTTACATTTGTGTTTTGTTTTTTTACATATTGGTAGCCCGAGTCGTTCAAGGAATTTGGGACATGGGTGACTAGTTAACGTTAGCATGGCTCTCTCTGTGTGTTCGTGCCGTGAAAGGAGGGGTTCTTCTTTGTCTGAAAGCAATGGCTAGCTAGCTTGCTAACTATTCTAGCTAACTAACTGGCTGAATAAGTTGACGATGGACTCGCTCAAGCTGTCGGGACTAACCCACAACGTTAGACACGGACACGAATGATCTGCTTGCGTGTTGATACACTGGTGGTTTGTTGTGGCCAAGTATTGGCGCTAAACCGTGTTGTTGGAGTCCGGCATGCTAGCTGGCTTTGGCGTCTTATGACTAGGTGCCCGGACGATTTTCATGGAATAATACTGTACCAAGTTAGCTAGCTGAATAAACTAAGTTAGTCTATTCCTATAAAACATTGAACCGCTGTAGTTTACAACAATTATAGTTTCTGAGGTGGAAGTTGGGAGAGTTATATTTGGGAGTTGTGGTGAGGGAGGCCCCGCTCTATCCTTTCCCAGATGTTTAGTTCATTTCATTCCGATCTCCTCTGCATTATTGTAGCCATTTGCTGCAGCCTGTCAACTATGCCTCTGCCTATTCCTGTTCTCTCCTCTCCGCACAGGCTATACAAACGCCTCACACCGCGTGGCTGCTGCCTCTCTAACCTGGTGGTCCCTGCACGCACCACCCACGTGGAGTTCCAGGTCTCAGGCAGCCTCTGGAACTGCCGTTCTACTGCCAACAAGGCAGAGTTCATCTCAGCCTATGCTAACCTCCAGTCCCTCGAATTCTTGGCGCTGACGGAAACATGGATTACCACTGAAAAAACTGCTACTCCTACTGCTCTGTCCTCGTCTGACCATGTGTTCTCGCATACCCCGAGAGCATCTGGTCAGCGGGGGGGGTGGCACAGGAATCCTCATCTCTCCCAAGTGGACATTCTCAATTTTTCCCCTGACCCATCTGTCTATCTCCTCATTTGAATTCCATGCTGTCACAGTCACTAGCCCATTTAAGCTTAATATCCTTGTCATCTATCGCCCTCCAGGTTCCATTGGAGAGTTCATCAATGAGCTTTACGCCTTGATAAGTTCCTTTCCTGAGGATGGCTCACCCCTCACAGTTCTGGGGGATTTCAACCTCCCTACGTCTACATTTGACTCATTTCTCTCTGCCTCCTTCTTTCCACTCCTCTCCTCTTTTGACCTCACCCTCTCACCGTCCCCCCCTACTCACAAGGCAGGAAATACGCTTGACCTCATCTTTACTAGATGCTGTTGTTCTACTAATCTCACTGCAACTCCCCTCCATGTCTCCGACCACAACTTTGTATCCTTTTCTCTCTCGCTCTCCTCCAACACTACTCACTCTGCCCCTACACAGATGGTAATGCGCCGTCGCAACCTTCGCTCTCTCTCTCCCGCTACTCTCTCCTCTTCCATCCTATCATCTCTTCCCTCTGCTCAATCCTTCTCCCTCCAATCTCCTGATTCTGCCTCCTCAACCCTCCTCTCCTCCCTTTCTGCATCCTTTGACTCTCTATGTCCCCTATCCTCCCGGCCGGCCGGCTCGGTCCTCCCCTCCAGCTCCGTGGCTTGATGACTCATTGCGAGCTCACAGAACAGAGCTCCGGGCAGCTGAGCGGAAATGGAAGAAAACTAGACTCCCTGCGGACCTGTCATCTTTTCACTCCCTCCTCTCTACATTTTCTTCATCTGTTTCTGCTGCTAAGGCCACTTTCTACCACTCTAAATTCCAAGCATCTGCCTCTAACCCTAGGAAGCTCTTTGCCACATTCTCCTCCCTGCTGAATGCCCCCCCCCCCCCTCCTCCCTCTCTGTGGATGACTTCGTCAACCATTTTGAAAAGAAGGTTGACGACATCCGATCCTCGTTTGTTAAGTCAAATGACACTGCTGGTCCTGCTCACACTGCCCTACCCTATGCTTTGACTACTTTCTCCCCTCTCTCTCCAGATAAAATCTTGCGACTTGTGACGGCAGGCCGCCCAACAACCTGCCCGCTTGACCCTATCCCCTCCTCTCTTCTCCAGACCATCTCCGGTGACCTTCTCCCTTACCTCACCTCGCTGATCAACTCATCCTTGACCGCTGGCTATGTCCCTTCCGTCTTCAAGAGAGCGAGAGTTGTACCCCTTCTCAAAAAACCAACACTTGACCCCTCTGATGTCAACAACTACAGACCAGTATCCCTTCTTTCTTTTCTCTCCAAAACTATTGAGCGTGCCGTCTTTAGCCAACTCTCTTGCTATCTCTCTCAGAATTACCTTCTTGATCCAAACCAGTCAGGTTTCAAGACTGGTCATTCAAATGAGACTGCTCTTCTCTGTGTCACGGAGGCTCTCCGCATAGCTAAAGCTAACTCTCTCTCCTCTGCTCTTATCCTTCTAGACCTATCTGCTGCCTTTGATACTGTGAACCATCAGATCCTCCTCTCCACCCTCTCCGAGTTGGGCATCTCCGGCGTGGCTCACTCTTGGATTGCGTCTTACCTGACAGGTCGCTCCTACCAGGTGGCGTGGCGAGAATCTGTCTCCACACCACGTGCTCTTACCACTGGTGTCCCCCAGGGCTCAGTTCTAGGCCCTCTCCTATTCTCTCTATACACCAAGTCACTTGGCTCTGTCATATCCTCACATGGTCTCTCCTATCATTGCTACGCAGACGACACACAATTAATCTTCTCCTTTCCCCCTTCTGATAACCAAGTGGCGAATCGCATCTCTGCATGTCTGGCAGACATATTAGTGTGGATGTTGGATCACTACCTCAAGCTGAACCTCGGCAAGACGGAGCCGCTCTTCCTCCAGGGGAAGGACTGCCCGCTCCATGATCTTGCCATCACGGTTGACAACTCTGTTGTGTCCTCCTACCAGAGTGCAAAGAACCTTGGCGTGACCCTGGACAACACCATGTCGTTCTCCGCTAACATCAAAGCGGTGACCCGATCCTGTAGGTTCATGCTCGACAACATTCGCAGAGTACCACCCTACCTTACACAGGAAGCGGCACATATCAAATTATGTTTTTTTTGTTAGTGTCTAGGAGAGAGTTAATCAGCTCTTTAAAATCCAGTTTTAACTGTTCAGAGCTGCCCTTCATAATGTCATTGAAACCCACATGGACTAAGATAGATTCGATTTGCATGGCCTGACGTAGTACATTCGGGAGCAGCTTAGTAATGTAATTTACTCAAGCTCCGGGATAGGACATTGTTTTTGCACCAGGAATGGTCACGTCTTACCATGTATCTGCCCCAAATCACGGCTGGTGAGAAGGACGAGGAAATCCGTCCACTCCCACGCTTCACAGGATGCAGGCCTCCAACAGATGGAGAAGCCCCTCCCGATCCAGAGCAGGGACGGAAGGTTGCCGACGTCGACTTCGAAATCGTAGTAGGCACTGCGGCCGCAGACACAGGCACCCCCAGCGACGAAGGTGCAGGAAGATCAGGCTCCAGGACAGCGCACTATTCATGGTTTGTATCCACGCCGGGCCTCTCGTTGGAAATGTAGACTCCCGTCTACACTTCCGAGTGGCGCAGTGGTCTAAGGCTCTGCATCGCAGTGCTAGCTGTGCCACTAGAAATCCTGGTTCGAATCCAGGTTCTGCTGTAGCCGGCCGCAACCGGGAGACCAATGGGGTAGGGGAGGGAATGGCCGGCAGGGAGGTAGCTCAGTTGGTAGAGCATGGCGTTTGCAACGCAAGGGTTGTGGGTTCGATTCCCATGGGGTATGAAAATTAAAAAGAATAATGTATGCACTAACTGTATGTCGCTCTGGATAAGAGCATCTGCTAAATGACGTAAATGTAAATGTAGACTGCTTTGCGGGAGGTCGCTGTCTTCGGCTTCCACGGCTCGTGACATGCGACCATCGTTGATTGCCTTTCTCCTCATGCTGTGCTCCTTCGACGGCGCTATCAGATGGGGGAGCTCTGGGCAACACCTGCCAGTCGGATAACGACAAACAACAAGGTGGAGATCCATCCAACAAGCGCGAATGCCATCCAGCCACCGGCATAGAAAATGTAAACATTCCACTCTGCATTTTCCCCAGTTTCTTAAGTAGGCTGGCGACCTGCGTGATCAAGGAAGCCACCTCAAGCCTATAATCCTCGGCAAGTAAACAATAGCCGCATTGGAACTCCGAATGATCAGGTTTGTCCCGAAACAAAGCGTAATCGATACAGCTCCTACAGCGCTGGAACCGTTCGTTAGCTTGATGGCTAGCAGCTTAGCGTCTCTGTCAAGCAGGCGTCAGCCTGTCTCTTAAGCGGGATTCCAGGACAAGAAATAGCGGTCTTAGCTGTTAAAAGCTAACCGAGCAGTTGTGCGTACGGCCCAGTACATCACTGGGGCCAAGCTTCCTGCCATCCAGGTCCTCTATACCATGCAGTGTCAGAGGAAGGCCCTAACAATTGTCAAAGACTCCAGCCACCCTAGTCATAGACTGTTTTCTCTGCTACCGCACGGCAAGCGGTACCGGAGCGCCAAGTCTAGGCTTCTAAACAGCTTCTACACCCAAGTCTAGGCTTCTAAACAGCTTCTACACCCAAGCCATAAGACTCCTGAACATCTAATCAAATGGCTACCCAGACTATTTGCATTGCCCCCCCTCTCTTTTATGCTGCTGCTACTCTCTGTTTATTATCTATGCATAGTCACTTTAATAACTCTACCTACATGTACACATTATCTCAATTACCTCGACTAACCGGTGCCCCCGCACATTGACTCGGTACCGGTACCCCCTTTATATAGCCTTGCTATTGTTATTTTTACTGCTGCTCTTTACTTATTTGTTATTCTTTCTTAAAACTGCATTGTTGGTTAAGGGCTTGTAAGTAAGCATTCGGCGCATGTGACAAATAACATTTGATTTGATTTTAATGTTACCGAATAGATAACAACAATAGAAATAATAATCTGGTGGCATTGGTAGAGAGTCAGGCGGAGAATGGAATGAAAGTGCACTGTCCTGTAAGTACGCAACAACGCTGTGGGCCAGGTGTAAATTGTTTAGCAGCCTTTCCAATAAATTGGAATACAAAAGAAGCCATCCACCCTTGATGGGCTATCAGCAGGACATTAGACTCCTACTGAGTTTAGGGACTTTAAATGCATTAATGGATGTTTGCGAGGCATGTCACTTCACCCATCTCTTTGCTTAGCCAACCACATGCACTGTTTTCTAACCACATCTGGATGGATCCATAAGAAATTATTATGGGAAAAAATATCACTGAATGACAGAAATGTTGAAATAAAGTAGGCTAATGCAATTAAAGGCAACAAATTGTTGCTTACTGACACACCCAAAATCATCCAAGTGTTATAATAGGATTTGAAGCTAACATCAAGGCGGTGACCCGATCTTGCAGGTTCATGCTCTACAACATTCGGAGAGTACGACCCTGCCTTACACAGGAAGCGGCACAGGTCCTAATCCAGGCACTTGTCATCTCCCGTCTGGATTACTGCAACTCGCTGTTGGCTGGGCTCCCTGCCTGTGCCATTAAACCCCTACAACTCATCCAGAATGCCGCAGCCCGTCTGGTGTTCAACCTTCCCAAGTTCTCTCACGTCACCCCCCTCCTCCGCACACTCCACTGGCTTCCAGTTGAAGCTCGCATCCGTTACAAGACCATGGTGCTTGCCTATGGAGCAGTGAGGGGAACGGCACCTCCGTACCTTCAGGCTCTGATCAGTCCCTACACCCAAACGAGGGCATTGCGTTCATCCACCTCTGGCCTGCTGGCTCCCCTTCCTCTGCGGAAGCATAGTTCCCGCTCAGCCCAGTCAAAACTGTTCGCTGCTCTGGCACCCCAATGGTGGAACAAGCTCCCTCACGACGCCAGGACAGCGGAGTCACTCACCACCTTCCGGAGACATTTGAAACCCCACCTCTTTAAGGAATACCTGGGATAGGATAAAGTAATCCTTCTACCCCCCCCCCCCCAAAAAAAATAAATAAATAAATAAATAAATACAAATTTGTAAAGTGGTTATCCCACTGGCCATAGGGTGAATGCACCAATTTGTAAGTCACTCTGGATAAGAGCGTCTGCTAAATGACGTAAATGTAAATGTAAATGTAATGAAGCAATAGCCTACCCACGTGTGGTCAACTATTTCAACACCATTTCCGCTGCTTTAAGACAAGCATGGGGACTGGTCTTGCTAAATCAATCAGATTTTTATTTTCACTGAAACTCCGTTTGGGTATTGGTTAGCCTACAATTAGGGTGTAGAAATGTTAGGATTATTTTGCTCTTCACTCACAGTTGTTTATTAGCCTAGGCCTACTCCCGACCGGTCACATTGTACAGCGCAATATATTTTCCTGACGGAAACCCTGAGGCCTACATAGGCTACTGTAAAATGCATTTGAGTTTTTTTTGTAATAATATAAACACCATAATATTAATCAATTTAATTAAGCAACATTTCTAACAGCATAAACAGCACAACAAATACTCCGTGCTCGGTCAGGCTGCATTCTTCAGTTATTGCCGTTCTCACAATATCCTCCAACATGTTTCATACTCTCTTCCAAGCCTAACAGTTCTCCTTCTTCTTCGCCGTCCAGCCCAACTCCCACTGTCACGCCCTGGCTCTAGGGACTCTTTTAAGTTGAGCCAGGGTGTGCAGAGTTTATGTTTTGTGCTCGTTGTGTCTAGTCTATTTTTTGTATATCTATGTTGGCCAGAGTGGTTCTCAATCAGAGGCAACGAGTATCAGCTGTTGCTGGTTGTCTCTGATTGGGAACCATATTAAGTCAGGTGGTTTTCCCACAGTGTTTGTGGGATCTTGTTCATTGTTGGTTTGTGTTTTGCACCTGTGGACGTCACGTATCGATTTGTTTTTTGTTCGTGTATCATTTAATAAATAAGTATGTTCACCTTCCACGCTGCGCCTTGGTCCTCTATATCCGACGATCGTGACACCCACTCACATTGCCAAACAGCAACACAATGTAATCTCAACTTGCCCTACGCTCACACATTACCAGGTAGTAGTCTTATGATTCTAACACATCTCACACAGTTTCAGAGTATAATAATTAGTCACTACCAAGAAAGTACTAATCATACTTAAAACAATTACATTTCACAACTCTATTTAAGGGTGGAACATTTAGTCATTACTTTTAACCTGTATATATATTTTAATTTCTATATCATTTTGATAGCTTGCTACTACTATAATTGATTTTCTTAAAAACAATATGTTTCTTGCCCTTGATGTATTTATTAGAGTTGTTGACCTCACAATAAGCCAGATTGAAGTAATTTACATTGTGGTGCTGAAACTTGAAAAAGCAGCCATGGCACAATCAATCGGAAATAAATAAGAGGTAGGCCTACCTGTAAGACAGACAAAATTAGACTATATGCTGCTATATCCATACATTTGTCGGTCAATTCCTCCACCCACCATGCACTCTTTAAATAGCCTACCTCCGTGTCAGTGAAGGGCTGTTAAGTTAAAACCAAGACTTGAATTGGGAGGAATGAGAGGGTATACCATAGGCCTACCTTTTATTAAAGAAAATTGCAAAAAGCACAGTTAAAAATTTGGATGAAAATAAAACGGATCCAATTATATAAAGTGATCTATAACAGCGCTTTGGTCCGCGATACTTTATGCTAGAAACAAACTTTACCTGGGAAAGATGTGACTCCGATGCGTATGGGGATATCATTGTTAAAACGGCTCTCCTGTGAAGTAGTGACCCTTAACATACGCCTAGTTTCCTGAAACCGGTCACATATATATACATTTTTACCCCTTTTTTCTCCCCAATTGGTAGCTACAGTCTTGTCCCATCGCTTGTCCTCCAAAACACGACCCTGCCAAGCCGCACTGCTTCTTGACACACTGCCCGGAAGCCAGCCGCACCAATGTCGGAGGAAACACCGTACAACTGGCGACAGTGTCAGCGTGGAGTCGCTAGTCGCATCCTGGCCGGCCAAACCCTCCCCTATCCCGGATGAGGCTGGGCCAATTGTGCACCGCCTCATGGGTCTCCCAGTTGCGACACAGCCTGGGATCGAACCAGGGTCTGTAGTGACGCCTCAAGCACTACAATGCAGTGCCTTAGACCGCTGCACCACTTGGGAGTCCAGTTTTTGAAATATTTAGGACTGTCTTATTCCTTGCCACCCATTATGAAACTTACTGCAGCTCTTTGTTAAGTGTTGCAGTGATTTCACTCGCTGTAGTAGCTTACATGTATAGTGTTGATTCATCCGCATACATAGACACACTGGCTTTACAATTAGTAAAGATTGAAAAAAGTAAGGGGCCTAGACAGCTGCAATGGAGAATTCCTGATTCTACCTGGATTATGTGGGAGAGAACATGCCTACCGTTTTCATGCAATGCTTTTACTATAAAGGAGATCTTTCCACCCCTATTCTTGTCCACGGTGGTCAGCGAACCCACAACCTTCTGGCCCTTCTGTGCGCTATCAAATGACATGTAATGCTTACAGGACAAAGAAACAATTTCTAAAACTGCATATCTAAGGCTCTGGTCTATCCAATAAGTGAGGGTAAATGGTAGGCATGTTCTCTGCTATCCACTTTTTTAAATTAGTATTTTGGAAATAGGGGAGGGTCACATTTTTTTTTTAAGCCTTCAGGGAGGGTTTAGATAAAATATGTCTTGCTGAAGGGAGAGCCATCCATTTTCATTTCAGAGAGATCCGATTTTCTCCATGTAAGCCTTATTATAAATAATGTTCACTCCCTAATTACTTTAAAAGTGGCATTAATAATTATGTGGGAACTGTTTGAAGGCATATTGTTCTATCTAGTGCTTAAAAATAACTACCATTAAGATTCACCCCTTGAAAGTAAAACTTGGTAACATTTCTTGGCAGAGGAATTTTGTTGTTGAGTTGTTTACCAGAGGTTATAGATGTAGGCCTATCCAAACAAGTTGGGCTGTTGGTGTGAGTAAAACCAACTCCATATTTAACCCTTTGAAACGTACCAACAAACGGGTGTGATCATTCTACAGTGGTCGCTGCAGTGTACGCTAAACCGGTGTGATTAGAACGCTTATTTAGAATGTCCAGTTTTGATTAACGCAACAGTCAGAGTTTGAGCTGGCCACTGTTTTTTCACAGAAAATTTTTCCACAAACACAGTCCTTAAAAAGATTTGTCCTGAATGTGACCTGTTTATTTTTGGATGCAATGTTCAGACATTGACAGAAGTAGTGACAGCATAACACAATCATCCAATCCGGAAAATGTAGGCTACATTAGTCCTAGCGCTAACTGAGGAAAGATTGACATAACACAAGCGGTCATATTTAGCTAACTCTCGGCTGACAGAAACCACAATATAAATTAGCTAATAGCAATGACTATTTACAATTCATCACATCACGGGTGAACTCACCATTGATCAAAATAATTTACTAAAACACTTTATAAAAATCGAAAGTAATTTGACGATGGGTAGTTTGTGCGTGCCACCATATTTGTTATTTCACGTCAACCAAAGATAATAAGAGGAGACAAGAAGAGTTTGGTCTGTTTGCAGTATGTATGTTGAAGGGGGGGTGTCATCTACGATCATTCACTTCCCTTCACTCACTTCCGGAAGTTTACTCGAAAGACGAGTGAACCATTCCTTCACCTCATTTTAATATCTTTGTTTTGACAGGAGTTTACATAACACCCAGAATGCATTGTACAATGTCAACAGTAGCTAGGATGGGGAGAAGTTTGTCTATAATAATGCGCTGCTCTGCATTCTTAACAGCACTATCAACAAGGCAGGTCCTACAGGCCCTAGTTTTGTCACACCTGGACTACTGTTCAGTCATGTGGTCAGGTGCCACAAAGAGCCACTTAGGAAAATTGCAATTGGCTCAGAACAGAGCAGCATGGCTGGCCCTTGGATGTACACAGAGAGCTGACATTAATAATTCATGTCAATTTCTCCTGGCTCAAAGTGGAGGAGAGATTGACTTCATCACTACTTGTATTTGAAAGAGGTATTGACATGTTGAATGCACCTAGCTGTCTGTTTGAACTACTGGCACACAGCTCGGACACCCATGCATACCCCACAAGACATGCCACCAGAGGTGTATTCACAGTCCCCAAGTCAAGAACAGACTATGGGAGACGCACAGTACTACATAGAGCCATGACTACATGGAACTCTTTTCCACATCAATTAATTCATGCCATCAGTCAAATTAGATTTAAAAAACACATAAAAATACACCTTATGGAACAGCGGGGACTGTGAAGCAACACAAACATAGACACATGCATACAAACACAAGATAACATACGCACTATAAACACATGTACACATGGATTTTGTGTTAGATATGTGGTAGTAGAGTAGAGGCCTGAGGGCACACACTTAATATGTTGTGAAATCTGTTATGAATGTATTGTAATGTTTTTAAAATGTATAACTGCCTTAATTTTGCTGGACCCCAGGAAGAGTATCTGCTGTCTTGGCAGCAGCTAATGGGGATCCATAATAAATACAAATACAAATACTTAATGTATGCTACAGTAGAAACGACAACACGATATAAGGCACTTACTTTGATAGGAACGCACACATGTCCAAAGTTATTATTGGTAAGGAAAACAACAATGAAGGCAATGAGAGCGGCATCCAGAAAATGTGCCACGGGGAAAAAGTTAGTGTATGACTGCACAAATGTCTGCATACTTGATCTGCGGAAACACTGGGGAAGTGCTTGGGCTCTCCTCGAAGAGAGAAGTTTGTCCGGCTCAGTAAAGCCTTCTATGTGAATTAATGAGGAGGCGGAACAAACCTCAAAAGTTGAAACATAGTCTATAGATAATTAGCAGGCAGCATGGGTTAACTGTCCTGTTGAGTAACAATCACATTTTGGAACAGTGAGTGCATTCTGACATCACGTGCATAAAACAACTCACGCTGGAGCAACCGTTAGCGATATTTGGAACTCACACGTGAAAAGGTTAACAGTAAAATGCTAGACATAACAGTATGTATTTGAACTGGGTTCAAATACATTTTATGTAACTTTACCTGAAACATTTATCCAGGTATATCTGCAAGTGTCTAGTGGGCAAGCCCAAACTCTTCTTCATCCAGATGAGGACTAGAGCCTAACCTGGGCTGGACAGATCCACTAAACCCAAGCTTTTGTTCTAGCTAGGCTTGATTGAAGCACTTATTGTTGAGCTTAGATTCCTAACCTTATAGAAGAGGTAGATGTGTTGTCTTTAAATTAACCTTTCTATTTTGTCTATTATGTCTTGCTCAGTAAGAAGAATAAGGATGGCCAGACGCGGGAGCAGGACTACTTTTCTGAAAGCCATTACAGAATTGTTTCACCAACATTCCAGTATAAGATGAGCCACCAGCGAGTGGGCAAGTGCATCATCATCAACAAAAACTTTGACGAAAAGACGGGTATGGCATCACCTTTTACATTGACTTGGATACATGGTTGTCTAACACATCTATATCATCCACAGCTATTCACACCGTTTTATTACATTTATACAACAAATGTATGTAACACGGTTACTCTTAATAAGATTGTTAATTTCCATACATCCCATTAGATATTGCTTGATTTAACAAGTGGCCTATTGTATAACACTGTGTAAGCTATACACTGTACATGTTGAGTATAGTGAATGTGAATGCTGTTTATATTGTTTGTCAGGGATGGTTAAACGGAATGGCACAGATCGAGACGCAGGCGAGTTGTTCAAGTGCTTTAAGAGCCTGGGCTTCGACGTCTGCATCTACAAAGACCAGACCTGTCAGAAGATGGAGTGTCTTCTCAGAGAAGGTGAGCAACACACTGGGTAGACATTGTCCTTCGGCCTTACATAAGTATCTATTCAGTGAGAGTAACCTGTCTCACTGTCGCCCCCTGTTGTTCCAGTGCGGGACATTTTCAAACAGGGGGCACCAACAGTCCATCACATTCACTGTGGCAGGTTTAATACTCATAAACCTGCCTGTTTTAGTGCTGTTACTTAGATCCCCTGATTTCCATTTGCCTGTATACCTGAGTAGCTATTTTGCCTTTTTTTTAACATACTTTTTTATTGAAATCCTACAAACATAAGGGTTACAATAAATAGGAAACTGGTAATGCCAATGCATTAAAAAGTTTATTTAAGCCTATGTCAATTGCAATTTTAAAAAATGTGCGCGTGTGTCCTAGCCTCGGAAAAGAACCACAGCTCCTGCTTTGTCTGCATCCTGCTGAGTCACGGTGAGGAGGGTATAATCTATGGCACTGATGGAGCCATGCCCATCAAGAGCATTACCTCACTCTTCAGGGGTGAAATGTGCAAGAGTCTAGTGGGCAAGCCCAAACTCTTCTTCATCCAGGTGAGGACTAGAGCCTACCCTGGGCTGGACAGATTGACTAAACACAAGCTTTTGTTCTAGCTAGGCTTGATTGAAGCACTTATTGTTGAGCTTAGATTCATAACCTTTAAGAAGAGGTAGATGATAAATCATGGTGAGATATTGTTAGTTGGCACCTAACTGGTAACAGAACGTGAAAGGTTGTCTAACCCTGGAAGACAAGATGCTGATTTTCTTTTTTATATGTTTTGATATTTTTGAATTTTAGATTTTAGGTGGGGACTATTAGGTCCTAGGCAAACTAGATAGCTTACAACAGTGTTCACCAACCTTTTCTGAGTCAAGATCACTTTCGTAGTCAAAAAGCAAGCCGAGATCTACCGCTCAGAACTGTTTTTAAACATGACTTACATTGTTTTACATTAACCTAATAAATACTGTTCTGTAGGAATTAAGTTTGTGCAGTAGGCCTAATACATTATCACAGTATATTGGCTATATGCCTGGCCTTCCAATATTGTTCTTCTCAGACCATATCTTATTTCAAAACTCGAGCTTTGATAACAAAATAGATCAGTTGGTGTAACACTTGCGAGGCACAGCTGAGCATAAATTAAAATAATTTGCATTTACATTTACATTTTACATTTTAGTCATTTAGCAGACGCTCTTATCCAGAGCGACTTACAGGAGCAATTAGGGTTAAGTGCCTTGCTCAAGGGCACATTAACGTCATTTAGCAGACGCTCTTAGCCAGAGCGACTCACAAATTGGTGCATTCACCCTATAGCCAGTGGGATAACCACTTTACAATTGGGGGGGGGGGGGGGGGTAGAAGGATTCCTTTATCCTATCCCAGGTATTCCTTAAAGAGGTGGGGTTTCAAATGTCTATTTGCAAATAGCTTTTTTAATTTTACTGGACTAATGGTACCTGCATCTGATGGTCATGGTGCTTTCAAGACAACTGGGAACTCGGGAAAAAGACTTGGTAAAATCATGACGTCAGGGATCTTCAGGTCGGAAAGTCTGCGCTCTAGAAAGATGCCAGAGTTTCGGACTTGGAATTCCGAGTTGGATGACTGTTCAAAAATATTTTTTACAGTTGGATCTCGTTTTTTTCCGAGTTCCCAGTTGTCTTGAATGGACTGAAGTGGGAAGTCAGAGATTTCTGAGTTCCCAGTTGTTTTGAACATGGCATTACTCTCAGCGGAGGGAGGGAAAGAGCAGCAGAGGGTCAGCCTCTCACGGTCCCTGTGCTCTCCTTCCTTTCCTCCTGTGAGACTGACCTGATGGCAAAACTCGAGTCGCACCACATCTGCCTCATGCACAAATTCATGTTCTTCATGTGACCAGAGAAAGCAAAATATTCCATGATATTAAAATAGACACGAAGAGCTGCTGCTAATAATACAAACGCAGGGCTATCGATACACTTGGCTGCTCATTCATTGAAGCTGCAGCACTAGTGGAAGTAGGGAGAAGTGCGTTTTATGTTTTATAAGTGTTGAATAAAAACAGTGTTTATAGAAGAGGTAGATGATAAATTATGGTGAGATATTGTTAGTTGGCACCTAATTGGTAACAGAACGTGAAAGGTTGTCTAACCCTGAATAAAAAGTTAGACATGAACTCACTTATAAAAACAGCAGCTCTTTGCTGTATTCTTTGACAGTCTCTCTCTGGTCATGGTTTTAAAAGTTATGAAATCTCACGTAGGCTAGTATCAAACTTTGCTGTGGCCGGGGTCATGAATTTAGCCACAGATCTCCCAGTCCGCCAGGTAGGCTGAGTTTGTCTTTTCAGACAAATGACACCCTGCGCCTACCCGGGTGCGCAGGGTTCTGAATCAAGTGCACCTACCGCCAACAGCGCAATATGAGAAAAAAAACAGCGCAAGCCTTTATGCCTTTATCGTTGGCTTTTCTACAGAAATGTTTGGTGGCTGCTGAGGGGAGGATGGCTCATAATAATGGCTGGAACGGAGTTGATGGAATGGCATCAAATCTTGTGTTTGATGTATTTGATACCATTCCACTTATTCCGCTCCAGCCATTACCACGAGCCCGTCCTCCCCAATCAAGGTGCCACCAACCTCCTGTGCTAGAAATGCCTTGAAGTTCGACTGGTTGGTGACTACTGGCTTACACAATATCTGTAAGTAAGCTGTGCATTTGGGTCTTTCTATAATTAATGGGGCCAATGTGTGACATTGGGATAAAAATGTCTAAATGGTTTGAAACAAAAATAATAATACAATTATGCAGTTCCATATGGAATAAAAGTGAATGCAAATTGACCCAGACTACAGCTATACAACAACATAGGCCTCCCTAAAGTCGATATCCGCGCACCCGCGGAAATCAATTAGCATAATAAACGAATCCCCATAAAAATCTGTCAGTTTAAGCTAGAGATATCAGTTTTTTTGCATTGGATGTGTCTCAATCCACCACTTTCGCCTATGTAACACTTCCACATCTGCGGTGAAAGGTGACAGAGCTAGAACGGTGTTTGTCAGATCATGAGACATGCCGAAAAATCGGTCTTCTTACAAAATCATCTGTAGAGTCCAACGGTGTGGCCTACAAACTCTGGTGTTCTCTGTTTTGCTCTACGACCCCTCGTTCAGCCACGTAGTATGTGTCACAAAACGAGTCTGAAAACATAGGTGTCTGAATCTCCTATAAATTACTTTGTCCCGATGTACTATTTAGCCACATTTTAAAGGGGAAGTGATGTGACTCGTCTGAAATCGGTACAACCGATCTGCCAACTTCTTTCTGTAGCGTCCAAACTATTTGGGCTACACACTAATATGACCTCTCTGTGGAAAGGTGAGACTCTCACGAACACGTTGGTTGTTTTGCTCTAGGATGACCACAATACTCATCTGAAGGTTCTCCGGTACCAGTTAAAATGTTTTTACGGAAGTACAGTATATATGTGACTCTTTTCAGGAAACTATGCGTATGTAGCGTGTCACTACTTAACAGGAGCGCCATTTGAACGTAAAGTTTTTTAACAAATCTAAATGTATTTTTTGGCAGAAATGCCTTCTGGAACATGTGAACTTTCATGTGCCTTAATAACAAACTTGTATGCCATCTGTAAATATGAATAAATTGTTAAATTAAGAGTTGGTTTAGCCACGGAAAAAGACAGAAACCTTCCCGCTAGCCATGATTGGCTGAGATAATGAGTGGGCTGGACATGCCGAGAGTTGAGTTCGGATTGGCATGTAGCACGCTTCTTTCCATAACATGTGTAGGTAATCCTTTCTAACATGTATTTTTTAAAAAGATATCACGTAGTAGATTTGCATAAGTGTTGCTCTCCACTTTCTGGAGGACCGAGTTTTGAAATCAGTGGAATTAGAGTATGATAGCTAAGAAGATGGAGAAAAGTCTGGCGTTTGATTGCAAATATGCAGACTGAGTCGAAAAGAGAACACACAGAAGGCTGTTGTATAAAACACCTGTCTCCGGATTACATCT
This sequence comes from Coregonus lavaretus, assembly GCF_964263955.1. Lineage (NCBI taxonomy): Eukaryota > Metazoa > Chordata > Actinopteri > Salmoniformes > Salmonidae > Coregonus > Coregonus lavaretus. The sequence continues at coordinate 75,949,585 of NC_139988.1, read as the reverse complement.
TCTTCAAACTAAGGGCAACCATGGCATCCGTGACAGAGAGGGAGAAGCGTCCATCCATGTATACGGGTAAGAGAGTCTAGCTAGCTACATTTTCAGATATTACACATTTCTAATTTTGACAGAAAGGAGTTTTAATTTCAAGTTAAAGTGTACTATTAGCTAGCTAGCTAACGTTAGCTGGCTGGGTAGCTAGCTAACGTTACGTGTATTATCTGAGTAGTAATATTATTCGTATCTCAGAGCCATTTGCATTGCTAGTTATAGCCTAGTGTTAGCTAGCTAACATTGAAGTTGGTTGGTTAGCTACCTGCAGATTCATGCAGGGTAGTAACGTTATGAGTTGGGATTATGATTCATTGTTTAGCTAGCTAGCTACATGTCTAAACAAAAGACTCCACTATGCAAGTAACCATTTCAATACAATGTTCATGGTGTCACTGCGACAACTGTCGGTAGATGTAGCTGGTAGGTTCGCTCTGGCTATCAACCTTACTCCTCGGTCAGAGCGTCCAGTGTGCGATCTGAACGCTCCAAGACCGAAACGCTCTGAGTTTACGAAAGGACAATCTGACAACGCTCTGAGTTTACGAACGCCCAGAGCACACTCTGGCATTCCAGATTAAATTTACGAACACACCCGTAGTATAAACCAACCTTTAGTCTTGAAATCTTTGGTTGTTTAGTACATAGCCTCACATGTGAATCCTTAAAGAGATGGGTGGGGCTAAAGCTTAAGAGGGTGTGAACGATGCTGAATGGCTGTAGACAAAGAAGTGGACTCCAGTAGGCACCAAAACATTCAAGGGCCATTTTCACAAAAGTGAGGTTACAAGTTGATCAACTTTCAAAGCAGAATTACTTTCCCATTGTTCCTCAACTGTAGTGTATGATATACCATTTTCTAGCTCTAAGTCTCTACTTTTATCCAATGTAAAAAACACAATTTCAATTTTTGCTACATAAGACCGAATCGAGCCGGTCGGTCACATATGGCGACTGTTTAGTTCCAAAAATAAGGGGTTAAATACATGTCCAAAAAAAAACAAATGTTTCCTTATCTGTCTTATATCTCTCAGATATAGGACAGACACTTCAGAACAAACTTCCTTTAGATTTTTTGGGGGGACATTCTGTTGTTCCGTGTAGTGAATCTGTTTTTCAATGCATTTGTATGGGCTAATAGCAGTAAGGCCAAAAATACTTTTTCATCAAATAATTGTATATTCAGGGGACTTACATTTTCAAAATCAAAGAGCAAAATGATCCTTGGTATGACCTTTTTAAAACAATTCCATATAGCTTAGACAGTGCTTAGACTCTTAGTCAGGGTTCATACAGACATTGGCAAGTCAAATTTAAGGATTTCAGGGACTTTTTCAAGAACTTAATTGTAATTTTCAAGGACCTCAATGTTATACAATTGTATAAGTTATATAATTGTAGATATAGGGTCTATTATAGAACCCCTCTCCCCAAATATGCATGCAAAGAGTGCAAAAAAAAGTAGGCCATTACCACTTTAAGATTATTATTATATTTTGGGCCCTGCCAATTATTATTACATTCTAAAATATGTGAGAATAATGTGGACATTGCCTGACTAAGTAGATTGGATTCATGCATGGCAATTTGTCTGTAGCCTATGTGGTCGACGCAGCCACACATAATATAAAACCATGAAGAGTGGTAGCATTAATCTCACCATTTGAATCTCACTATCGCTGTTTTTACAGTGGCTTGCGAAAGTATTCACCCCCCTTGGCATTTTTCCTATTTTGTTGCCTTACAACCTGGAATTAAAATAGATTTTTGGGGGGTTTGTATCATTTGGATTTACACAACATGCCTACCACTTTGAAGATGCAAAATATGTTTTCTTGTGAAACAAACAAGAAAAAAGACAAAAAAACAGAAAACTTGAGCGTGCATAACTATTCACCCCCACAAAATCAATACTTTGTAGAGCCACCTTTTGCAGCAATTACAACTGCAAGTCTCTTGGTGTATGTCTCTATAAGCTTGGCACATTTAGCCACTGGGATTTTTGCCCATGCTTCAAGGCAAAACTGCTCCAGCTCCTTCAAGTTGGATGGGTTCCGCTGGTGTACAGCAATCTTTAAGTCATACCACAGATTCTGAATTGGATTGAGGTCTGGGCTTTGACTAGGCCATTCCAAGATATTTAAATGTTTCCCCTTAAACCACTCAAGTGTTGCTTTAGCAGTATGCTTAGGGTCATTGTCCTGCTGGAAGGTGAACCTCCGTCCCAGTCTCAAATCTCTGGAAGACTGACACAGGTTTCCCTCAACAATTTCCCTGTATTTAGTGCCATCCATCATTCCTTCAATTCTGACCAGTTTCCCAGTCCCTGCTGATGAAAAACATCCCCACAGCATGATGCTGCCACCACCATGCTTCACTGTGGGGATGGTGTTCTCGGGTGATGAGAGGTGTTGGGTTTGCGCCAGACATAGCGTTTTCCTTGATGGCCAAAAAGCTCAATTTTATACTCATTTGACCAGAGTACCTCCTTCCATATGTTCTCTTGGCAGGTTTGTTGTGGTGCCATATTCTTTCCATTTTTTTATAATGGATTTAATGGTGCTCCGTGGGATGTTCAAAGTTTCTGATATTCTTTTATAACCCAACCCTGATCTGTACTTCTCCACAACTTTGTGCCTGACCTGTTTAGAGCGCTCCTTGGTCTTCATGGTGCTGCTTGCTTGGTGGTGCCCCTTGCTTAGTGGCGTAGCAGATGCTGGGGCCTTTCAGAACAGGTGTATATATACTGAGATCATGTGACAGCATGTGACACTTATATTGCACACAGGTGGACTTTATTTAACTAATTATGTGACTTCTGAAGGTAATTGGTTGCACCAGATCTTATTTAGGGGCTTCATAGCAAGGGTGTGAATACATATGCACGCGCCACTTTTCTGTTATTTATTTTTTGAAACAAGTAATTTCTTTAATTTCACTTCCCCAATTTGGACTATCTTGTGTATGTCCATTACATGAAATCTAAATAAAAATCCATGAAAATTTCAGGTTGTAATGCAATGAAATAGGAAAAACGCCAAGGGGATGAATACTTTTGCAAGGCACTGTATAATGAGAAAGTGACCAAAAACCAGGTTCCTTTTTTAATGGAAGGATTTGTATGGAAAGCCAGGTTAAAGCCAACATAAGATGTTGTCATCCTCATAATAACCACACGTGGTTTTACTGTAGCGCAACACCCTTCAATTGAAGCGGTGGGGAAAAAACTAAAGTGGCCACCTCTCTCACAAAAACAGATAAAAAAATGAAATCACGGATAATTATAAGGGAGCAAGATAACTTATAAATTGGCTACAATAATTACAAGGACTTTTCAAGCACCAAATCGAGGGAATTTCAGATTTTCAAGGTAGGCCTATTCCAGCACTTGAATTTCTGAGCTCCAAATTCAAGTTTAAGTAGGCTACTTCAAGCCCCTTGTATTGTTTAAAATTGCAGGTGTAACATGGAAAACAAAATGTATTTGTCATGTTATTTCATTACCCGATCGTATTGTGAATAAGCACACTAGGCTGTCATTTGTTGTCATTGTATCCAGAACAATTGATAGTATTAGCGTTGGGTGTTGTGCAATAGTCTATGACAATTGCACACAGTCCAATCTGAGGCAGAAAAATATATGAAAACATGAACACATTACCTTGATGCTTTTCTGTTAAATCTAACAAGACCCTGCTGTAAATCAAGCAGACAACAAATTGATGATCAACATCAATTCACTAGGGATATTGGATCGGAGAGTACGACCCTGCCTTACACAGGAAGCGGCACAGGTCCTAATCCAGGCACTTGTCATCTCCCGTCTGGACTACTGCAACTCGCTGTTGGCTGGCCTCCCTGCCTGTGCCATTAAACCCCTACAACTCATCCAGAATGCCGCAGCCCGTCTGGTGTTCAACCTTCCCAAGTTCTCTCACGTCACCCCCCTCCTCCGCACACTCCACTGGCTTCCAGTTGAAGCTCGCATCCGCTACAAGACCATGGTGCTTGCCTATGGAGCAGAGAGGGGAACGGCACCTCTGTACCTTCAGGCTCTGATCAGTCCCTACACCCAAACGAGGGCATTGCGTTCATCCACCTCTGGCCTGCTGGCTCCCCTTCCTCTGCGGAAGCATAGTTCCCGCTCAGCCCAGTCAAAACTGTTCGCTGCTCTGGCACCCCAATGGTGGAACAAGCTCCCTCACGACGCCAGGACAGCGGAGTCACTCACCACCTTTCGGAGACATTTGAAACCCCACCTCTTTAAGGAATACCTGGGATAGGATAAAGTAATCCTTCTACCCCCCCCCCCCCCCAAATTGTAAAGTGGTTATCCCACTGGCAATAGGGTGAACGCACCAATTTGTGAGTCGCTCTGGCTAAGAGCGTCTGCTAAATGACGTTAATGTGCCCTTGAGCAAGGCACTTAACCCTAATTGCTCCTGTAAGTCGCTCTGGATAAGAGCGTCTGCTAAATGACTAAAATGTAAATGTAAATGTAAATCCAACGTGGATCCAGGCACAACTGTCTTCACCGGAGTAATGAATGAGACACCAAAATATTGTTTTGCATGCATTGCATCCGCTATCACAACAGCTGTTCGTCACTTGACTGTCATTTGGAAAATTCCTTCCTAGATCAGATTATTATTATTATTATTATTATTATAATTTCACGGTGCGACTAATCAGCTGGATACCAAATGCGCATCCAACAAGTGTTATGCATAATTATTGAAGAACCACGTTAATGACAGTATCGATTTAGGTTTTAAGTATCAAGGTAAGGTGAGTGTTAGAAGCATTACATTTTGCAATCGCATTTATTATTTTGGATTTTTGTGCCCATGAAAACTGTTTTCACTTTGTAGCATATATAAGAAAACGCGAAATGTTACGTAGTTACACTGCATTTCTGAGCTCTCTATACAAAAAACTGTCCGACAGCGAGTTCCAGGATTCTTATAGGGTTCAAGTTCAATGTTTAATTCAACTGATTAATGCTCAACCTTTTGACACATACCAACAAATGGGTGTGATCATTCTGCAGTGGTCCCTGCAGCGTACGCTCAAATCGGTGTGATTAGAATGCTTATTTAGAACTCGTTTCGATTGATGCAACAATCAGTATTTGAACTGGCCACACTGTTTTTTCACAGAAACATTTTGCACAAACACAGTCCTTACATTTTACATTTACATTTTTTAGTCATTTAGCAGACGCTCTTATCCAGAGCGACTTACAAAGTTATGTCCTGAATGTGAGCAGTTTATTTTTGGATGCAATGTTCAGACATTCACAAAAGTAGTGACAGCATAACACAATCATCCAAACCAGAAAATGTAGGCTACATTAGTCCTAGCACTAACTGAGGAAAGATTGACGTAACACAAGCGGTCATATTTTGATAAATCTCGGCTGACATAAACCACAATATGAATTTTTATAATAATATGCCATTTAGCAGACGCTTTTATCCAAAGCGACTTACAATCATGTGTGCATACATTTTTACGTATGGGTGGTTCCAGGGATCGAACCCACTACCCTGGCGTTACAAGCGCCATGCTCTACCAATTGAGCTACAGAGGACCAATTTGCTAATAGCAATTACTATTTATAATTCATCACATCACGGGTGAGCTCACCATTGATCGAAATAATTGAGTAAAACACTTTCTAGAAGTAATCCAACGATGGGTAGTTTGTGCGTGCTGCCATGTTATTGAGGAGACAAGATGAGTTTGGTCTGTTTGCAGTATGTATGTTGAAGGGGGTGTGTCGTCTACCATCATTCACATCCCATCATTCACTTCCGGAAGTTTACTCGAAAGATGAGTGAACCCTCCCTCACCTCATTTTGTTATAACATCTTTGGTCTGACAGACGTTTACGTGAAACCCAGAATGCATTGTCTGTCAACACACATGGTTCCGCACAAAGCTGGAATTAGCTTAGCTCATCATAATCAGTACAACCTTCAAAAAAGTATTTTACATACATCATATGTGTCCATTACAATCTATGCAAAAATCGGAATGCATGATTTGTCACCATGTGAATAAAACAGTAAATATTCTGATAGTGATTTATTGATACAAGTGGCGCGTGCCGGCAGTCAATCATGTACCTCTGACACCCACTCTGAGCCATTCATTGTTGTTGTTTATGTATGTAGCTAGTGGGCTAAGCTGTAGCATTAGCAATGTCTTTCAAAAGGACACAACTCACAAATGCGGAAATTCTGGAGATTTTTGTAAATTCTGACAATGAGTCTGAGTTTGAAAGTCAGGAATCAGATTCTAACAGTGAAAAAGACAGTGAGGTGCTTCCCCCCAATCTTGTAGCCATTGAGAACCCTGAATTTGATGACCCCTTGCCCACTGACGAAGTCCCAGGTCCCTTTGAAGATGTTGGTGGTGATGGAGGCAGACCAACAGTGGATGAAGTACAGGAGGTCTGTGGTAGCTGGAAGGCCGGCAGCCATTTCACCCCTCCTGGCCCTGCTATTTGCTTTGATGAGTCCCAGTCTGGAGTGCAAAGTCCCTTGCGATTTCCCTCTGAGGCAGAGTGCTTCAAGCTGTTTCTGACAGAGGAGCTGGTGGGAGACATAGTGGAGGAGACCAATCACTATGCCTTGGAGATACAGGAGAAGAGAGAGCCAGGAGTGAGGGGGAAACTCGCTAAATGGGTGACAACCACAAATAGTGAAATGTATACCTTCCTGGTGACAGTCCTTCTCATGGGAATTGGAAGAAGAACTCCCTAAGAGAATACTGGAGCACAGATCCTATGTTTGCGACTGCCTTCTTTGCCACCCTCTTTTCCCAAGACCACTTCCTAGTTCTGCTATGATGGCTACGTTTCGTCAACAATGCAACTGCCAACCTAAATGACCCGTTAATAAGAAATGTTCTTACCAGCCTGACATCAGCATTTGGTTGGGTATTTGTTCCATACAAGGACCTATGCATTGATGAGTCCCTGATGTTATGGAAGTGTAGGCTGGCGTTCCATCAATCTATTCCCTCCAGAAGGCACAGGTTTGGGGTCAAGTTCTTTGTTAAGTGCGACGTGAAGACATGATTTCTCCAGGACAGTATAGTCTACACAGGGTCCACCACTGACATCCAACATTATGAGGGGCTTGGGGTGTCCAGGTCCATGGTGATGACCATGCTGGCTCCTCATCTCGGCAAGGGACACACTTTGTATGTGGACAATTGGTACAGCAGTCCCACACTCTTCCAGCATCTGCTCTCCAACAGCACAGGGGCCTGTGACACAGTCAGGTCGAACAGGAAGGGGATGCCGGCATTCGGATGCAAGAAAATGCAGAGAGGGGAGGTGGAGTTCAAGGAGAACAGTGAACAGCTGGCAGTAAAGTGACAAACGGCATGACAAACGAGATGTTCATGTCCTCTCCACTGTCCATAGAGTAACCATGTCAGCCACAGGGAAGGTGGACCACCTGATGGGAGAGAGAAAGATCAAACCAGACTGTGTGCTTGACAATAACCTAAAAATGGGGGCAGTGGATAAGGTGGACATGATAAACAGCTTTGTGGAATGTGCTCAGAAAACTACCAAGTGGTATAAGAAGATATCTTTCCATCTGATTGACACTGCTGCCCTCAATGGCCACATAATTCACCGCCAACTAACAGTTGAGATGATTACCGAACAAGGTATTACCTACCAAAAGTACAGAGAAAACCTAATGAGAGAGCTGCTGGAGGAGTACCACACCCCTTGGCGTTCATCCACTGGGGGCCGTCCTGCTGCAGACAATCCCCTACGCCTCACTGTACAGGATTTTCCCTGCGAAGTCCCTCAAACTGCTGATCAAGGCAGTCGCACACGGAGGCACTGCAAAGTCTGCCTGTCTGGCACCAGAAGAAGGAAGCAGAGGAGGTTGACAAAGTACAGGTGTTTAGCTTGTGACACATCTCTATGTTTCACCATGCTTTGGGGAGTACCATATTCACAAGCACTATTGAGCACATCTGCTGCAATTACTGACTGACTTGACAGGTGACTTGACAGGTGACCTGCCATGATACTATGCCTTTAGAGGTGGGGGGTGGAAATGCAGTTGTTGTTCAATCACTGCATGAATATGAAATATGGGTTGTGCATTTTCATAAGTTGTCTGTCTTTTCTTGCAGTTTTTTTCCCTCTAGTGAAACAAGTTTTTGTTGTTGTTGTTCAACCACCACCAATACTTCAATAAAATAGATAACTATTACATATAGGCCTATATGTTTTCTTGCTGTGTTTTAATCCAGTAAAACTGTTAAGTAGTGTACGTTCAAACAGTATGTTGCTAGCATACAAAAGCTGGCCTCAATCTTCAGCTCGAAAGATGTCCAGTTCCAGTTAATATATTGGCAAATAATGGCAAATAATGGTTTCTGAAAGTACAGAATAAAGAGGAATTATTAGTAATTAGAATACAACATCAGGATATATAAATGAAAAAATATTACAAAGAAGTAACATAATAACACTGCTATAAAAATAATAAATTGCATTGACAAAATCACAAATATGAGAAACAGTAACTTTGAGCTCCACAGTGGGGCAGAGCAGGGCAGGGCAGAATAGAGCTATGCTAAACAGGCCAAATGAAAACAAACCATGGTCATAAGGCCAGGGTAGCTTTAAAAGACAACACGAACTAATACTTCTCTGATGCAATTAGCATTGTTTTACAGATCTAATAGAATAATGTAGCTAGCTACATAAGCACAATTTAGTATAACACCATAAAGGTTATGAAATTAGTACCTCGCGTGTCCGCGGTTATAAGGAATACACACAAATATATTATGCTCCATTAATACAGTGAACTACAGTAGAAACGGCATAACACGACATACAGAAACTATTATAACGTAATAAGGCACTTACTTTGATAGAAACGCACACATGTCCAAAGCTATTATCATGTAGTAAGGAAAACAACAATGAAGGCAATGCGGACACCAGCCGGAAAGTGTGAAAACGTTTGTGTAGGTCCTGTTCTGACTGGAGATGCTCAAATGTCTGCATACTTGATCTGCGGAAACACTGGGGAAGTGCTTGGGGAAGTTTGTCCGGCTCAGTAAAGCCTAAAAATGTGGAGGTGGAACACAGCTCAATTCAAACTGTTGTTAGAAAATAAAACTTGTTCGAAAATCATTTTAAATTAACAAGTTGAAACAGCCTATAAATAAAAGCAGGCAGCGTAGCGTGTCTTGGTTTGAGTGCAGCGCGGATTAACTGTCACATTTTGGAACAGTGAGTGCATTTTGACATCACGTGCATAACAAACTCACGCTGGGTCGACCGTTAGAGATATTTGGAAGTCACATGTGAAAAGGTTAATATATGATATAACGACAACTTAAACTGCCATAAATGCATAGACAGAAAAGTAATGTTTTATGTCACACGATTTTGGACAAATCCGTCAAGACACAACAATGATAAAGGATTAAACATTTAAATAAACTTGTGAATTTGATTGAATATAGCAATCCCCCCTTATATCTTAATGTAAGTTGTCCAGTGTAGGAAATCCTCATTGGTACCCTAGTTTATAAAAAGACCAATTTATGCCAGTGGTTTAAAGTAAAGTGACTTGTAAATAATTAATGGTGTTCCACAAGGCTGAATTCCAGGCCCTCTTCTTTAAAAAAATGTATATAGATTATGGTGACGTGTGCCACATTTATATGAAAGTGACTGTTGTTTTTTCTTGATGGACAGATAACTATACAGTGGGGAAAAAAAGTATTTAGTCAGCCACCAGTTGTGCAAGTTCTCCCACTTAAAAAGATGAGAGCGGCCTGTAATTTTCATCATAGGTACACGTCAACTATGACAGACAAAATGAGAAAAAAAATTCCAGAAAATCACATTGTAGGATTTTTTATGAATTAATTTGCAAATTATGGTGGAAAATAAGTATTTGGTCAATAACAAAAGTTTCTCAATACTTTGTTATATACCCTTTGTTGGCAATGACACAGGTCAAATATTTTCTGTAAGTCTTCACAAGGTTTTCACACACTGTTGCTGGTATTTTGGCCCATTCCTCCATGCAGATCTCCTCTAAAGCAGTGATGTTTTGGGGCTGTCGCTGGGCAACACGCACTTTCAACTCCCTCCAAAGATTTTCTATGGGGTTGAGATCTGGAGACTGGCTAGGCCGCTCCAGGACCTTGAAAGACTTCTTACGAAGCCACTCCTTCGTTGCCCGGGCGGTGTGTTTGGGATCATTGTCATGCTGAAAGACCCAGCCACGTTTCATCTTCAATGCCCTTGCTGATGGAAGGAGGTTTTCACTCAAAATCTCACGATACATGGCCCCATTCATTCATTCCTTTACACAGATCAGTCGTCCTGGTCCCTTTGCAGAAAAACAGCCCCAAAGCATGATGTTTCCACCCCCATGCTTCACAGTAGGTATGGTGTTCTTTGGATGCAACTCAGCATTCTTTGTCCTCCAAACACGACGAGTTGAGTTTTTACCAAAGAGTTTATTTTGGTTTCATCTGACCATATGACATTCTCCCAATCCTCTTCTGGATCATCCAAATGCACTCTAGCAAACTTCAGACGGGCCTGGACATGTACTGGCTTAAGCAGGGGGACACGTCTGGCACTGCAGGATTTGAGTCCCTGGCGGCGAAGTTTGTTACTGATGGTAGACTTTGTTACTTTGGTCCTAGCTCTCTGCAGGTCATTCACTAGGTCCCCCCGTGTGGTTCTGGGATTTTTGCTCACCGTTCTTGTGATCATTTTGACCCCACGGGGTGAGTTCTTGCATGGAGCCCCAGATCGAGGGAGATTATCAGTGGGCTTGTATGTCTTCCATTTCCTAATAATTGCTCCCACGGTTAATTTCTTCAAACCAAGCTGCTTACCTATTGCAGATTCAGTCTTCCCAGCCTGGTGCAGGTCTACAATTTTGTTTCTGGTGTCCTTTGACATCTCTTTGGTCTTGGCCATAGTGGAGTTTGGAGTGTGACTGTTTGAGGTTGTGGACAGGTGTCTTTTATACTGATAACAAGTTCAAACAGGTGCCATTAATACAGGTAACGAGTGGAGGACAGAGGAGCCTCTTAAAGAAGAAGTTACAGGTCTGTGAGAGCCAGAAATCTTGCTTGTTTGTAGGTGACCAAATACTTATTTTCCACCATAATTTGCAAATAAATTCATTAAAAATCCTACAATGGAATTATCAATGGAAATCAAATGTATCAACCCATGGAGGTCTGGATATGGAGTCACCCTCAAAATTAAAGTGGAAAATCACACTACAGGCTGATCCAACTTTGATGTAATGTCCTTAAAACAAAATTAGGCTCAGTAGTGTGTGTGGCCTCCACGTGCCTGTATGACCTCCCTACAATGCCTGGGCATGCTCCTGATGAGGTGACGGATGGTCTCCTGAGGGATCTCCTCCCAGACCTGGACTAAAGCATCCGCCAACTCCTGGACAGTCTGTGGTGCAACGTGGCGTTGGTGGATGGAGCGAGACATGATTTCCCAGATGTGCTCAATTGGATTCAGGTCTGGGGAACGGGCGGGCCAGTCCATAGCATCAATGCCTTCCTCTTGCAGGAACTGCTGACACACTCCAGCCACATGAGGTCTAGCATTGTCTTGCATTAGGAGGAACCCAGGGCCAACCGCACCAGCATATGGTCTCACAAGGGGTCTGAGGATCTCATCTCGGTACCTAATGGCAGTCAGGCTACCTCTGGCGAGCACATGGTGCGGCCCCCCAAATAAATGCCACCCCACACCATGACTGACCCACCGCCAAACCGGTCATGCTGGAGGATGTTGCAGGCAGCAGAACGTTCTCCACGGCGTCTCCAGACTCTGTCACGTCTGTCACATGTGCTCAGTGTGAACCTGCTTTCATCTGTGAAGAGCACAGGGCGCCAGTGGCGAATTTGCCAATCTTGGTGTCCTCTGGCAAATGCCAAACGTCCTGCACGGTGTTGGGCTGTAAGCACAACCCCCACCTGTGGACGTCGGGCCCTCATAGCACCCTCATGGAGTCTGTTTCTGACCGTTTGAGCAGACACATGCACATTTGTGGCCTGCTGGAGGTCATTTTGCAGGGCTCTTGCAGTGCTCCTCCTGCTACCCCTTGCAAAAAGGCGGAGGTAAAGGTCCTGCTGCTGGGTTGTTGCCCTCCTACGGCCTCCTCCACGTCTCCTGATGTACAGGCCTGTCTCCTGGTAGCGCCTTCATGCTCTGGACACTACGCTGACAGACACAGCAAACCTTCTTGCTACAGCTCGCATTGATGTGCTATCCTGGATGAGCTGCACTACCTGAGCCACTTGTGTGGGTTGTAAACTCCGTCTCATGCTACCACTAGAGTGAAAGCACCGCCAGCATTCAAAAGTGACCAAAACATCAGCCAGGAAGCATAGGAACTGAGAAGTGGTCTGTGGTCACCACCTGCAGAACCACTTCTTTATTGGGGGTGTCTTGCTAATTGCCTATAATTTCCACCTGTTGTCTATTCCATTTGCACAACAGCATGTTACATTTATTGTCAATCAGTGTTGTTTCCTATGTGGACAGTTTGATTTCACAGAAGTGTGATTGACTTGGAGTTTTTGAGCAGTGTATGTTGAATATGTTTGCAGTCCACATTGTTGTAATTGAATTGATTCAGTATGGAAATACATTGTTAAACATAGCCTATAGCATTCGCACTGATATAGGAGATAGGCCTGCATTGCAGTCTGGACATCGACATTCCAAACGTAGTCAATAAGCAAGATTCAATTCACTCGGCTATTGATAAGGTCTAAAAATACTTTAAATAGGCTATGCGTAAATACAGTTGCAGGCACCATAACTGCTCCCTGTGGGCCTATAATACAGACAAGGCAACTTAGACTATGGAGGGTTTTACGCAAGTCCAAACTTTTCACAGGAGCATCATGGAAACATCTTACAGATTTTATTTGCACTTCTCCAGGAATAGCAGACGGAATTGCATTGCATTTGAGCAATGTACGTTCTCAACATAAACCCATGAACGGTGAATCTTTCTAATAAGTTTGTATTTTAATCAAATTAAACAAAAAATGATCAATCTGTTTTTTAAAACAACAATATTTCTAAATAGGATCGGGTCAGAAGCATGATATCATAAATCGCATCTCTCGTTCCATGAGCAATGGGTGCACAAGTAGGCCTAAGGGCTCTTCGGCAGGAGATAGTTGAAGATAGTTTATTAAATAGTATACAGTAATCCTACAATAGGCCTAGTTATAACAAACATGTAGCCAATCTAGTGTTTTTATTAGCTTTAACATGGGAATATTCGTCGACACACATTTGGAAAATGCACTGCATGTTCGAGCCATGGACAATTGGACATTTGTCACACCCTGGCTCGGGGACTCATTATGTTGAGCCAGGGTGTGTTCATTCTATGTTTTCTGTTTCTTTGGTGGGTGTTCTAGGTTCTCTATTTTCTATGTTTGCCGGTGTGACTCCCAATCAGGGGCAACGAGTGTCAGCTGTCGGCTGGTTGTCTCTGATTGGGAGCCATATTTAATCAGTCTGTTTTTCTTTCGGGTTGTGGGATTTTGTTCGTGTGTGTTCATGTTGTACACTGGACGTCACGCTTTCGTTGTTTATTGTTTTTGTTCTTGTGAGCATTTAATAAATATAATATGTTCACTCGCAACGCTGCGCCTTGGTCTCCTGTTCTAGACGATCGTGACAGAAAATCCCACCAGTACCAGACCAAGCAGCGTGAGGAGGAGAAAGGAAGGACCTGGGATCAGGGGAGTAGGAGTTTCGGCTGGGCCACGCTAAGTGAAGAGGAGAGAGGCTGGTCTATGAAGCAATGGATCGAGAGTCTGGCGAGAGCTAGGGAGGCCTGGTCCACGGGGAGGAGAGAACCCCAGAAATTTTTTAGGGGGGGGCTCACGACGTGGACGACGGGGCAGCAGGAGGCCGCGATGGAGCGGTCCAGCGGGTGTGAAGAGGAGGCCGCCAGGTTAAGGGGGCCACTGGTCACAGAGGAGAGGGAAAGTGTGGAGGCACGGCGAGTACTGGGGTGTGTTACCAGTCCGGTCCGGCCCGTTCCTGATCCCTGCGTAGGGCCAGTGGTGTGTGTCCCCAGTACGGTCCGGCCTGTTCCTGTTCCTCGCATCGAGCCTGTGGTGCGTGTCGTCAGCCCGGCCCGGCCTGTTCCTGCTTCCCGCATCGAGTCTGTGGTGCGCGTCGCCAGCCCGGCCCGGCCTGTTCCTTCTCCCCGCACCAAGTCTGTGGTGCGCGTCGCCAGCCCGGCCCGGCCTGTTCCTTCTCCCCGCACCAAGTCTGTGGTGCGCGTCGCCAGCCCGGCCCGGCCCGTTCCTTCTCCCCGCACCAAGTCTGTGGTGTGCGTCGTCAGTCCGGCACGGCCCGTGCCTGTTCCCCGCACCAGGTCAGGGGTGCGCTTCGACGGCCCGGCTCGGCCCGCTCCTGCTTCCCACACCAAGCCAGTGGTGTGCGTCGTCAGTCCGGCACGGCCCGTGCCTGTTCCCCGCACCAGGTCGGGAGTGCGCTTTGACGGCCCGGCTCGGCCCGCTCCTGCTCCCCACACCAAGCCTGTGGTGCGTTTCGTCAGCCCTGTTCGGCTCGTTCCTGCTCTCCGCACCAAGTCTGTGGTGCGCGTCGCCAGCCCATTCCGGTCCATTCCTGCTCCACGCACCAAGCCAGGGGTGTGTATCGTCAGCCCGGTCCGGTCCGTTCCTGTTCCACGCACCAAGCCAGGGGCGCGTGTCGTCAGTCCGGCTCCGGCCAGTGGGGCTAGACAGGACCAGGGGTACTTTGGGGGGTTGGAGAGGAAGTGGGGATCAAGCCCGGAGCCGGAGCCGCCGCCGAGGAGGAATGCCCACCCAGCCCTCCCCCTGTTTTTGCTCGTATTTAGGCGCGGTCGCAGTCCGCGCCTTTAGGGGGGGGTACTGTCACACCCTGGCTCGGGGACTCATTATGTTGAGCCAGGGTGTGTTCATTCTATGTTTTCTGTTTCTTTGGTGGGTGTTCTAGGTTGTCTATTTTCTATGTTTGCCGGTGTGACTCCCAATCAGGGGCAACGAGTGTCAGCTGTCGGCTGGTTGTCTCTGATTGGGAGCCATATTTAATCAGTCTGTTTTTCTTTCGGGTTGTGGGATTTTGTTCGTGTGTGTTCGTGTTGTACACTGGACGTCACGCTTTCGTTGTTTATTGTTTTTGTTCTTGTGAGCATTTAATAAATATAATATGTTCACTCGCAACGCTGCGCCTTGGTCTCCTGTTCTAGACGATCGTGACAACATTGTCCAAACGTTATAATAAGGTTAGCCTACCATTGCCGTTGATATGGCCTGTTAGTGACTTAGCCACGTGAAAGGTAAAAAAACGAACAGGAAAATAGTCTAGGCTACAAGTGGATTCAGCACCAAGGACAGCAATCAGAATTCCAGTGATTTGACAGTTGGGTCCAACAGATGAAAATGGAAGATGCAATTTTTCAAACAATATGATCAAGGAAAAACAATAAAGCAGTCTATATAACTTGATGTTCCTAAACAGACTTCCTACTGACACATTTCATTCAATGGGCATCACACATAGGCCTAATGTGTCCAAACTTTTCACAGAAGCTGCATGGACAAAAATAATGTCCAATACAGTGAGGGAAAAAAGTATTTGATCCCCTGCTGATTTTGTACGGTTGCCCACTGACAAAGAAATGATCAGTCTATAATTTTAATGGTAGGTTTATTTGAACAGTGAGAGACAGAATAACAACAACAAAATCCAGAAAAACGCATGTCAAAAATGTTATAAATTGATTTGCATTTTAATGAGGGAAAGAAGTATTTGACCCCCTCTCAATCAGAAAGATTTCTGGCTCCCAGGTGTCTTTTATACAGGTAACGAGCTGAGATTAGGAGCACACTCTTAAAGGGAGTGCTCCTAATCTCAGCTTGTTACCTGTATAAAAGACACCTGTCCACAGAAGCAATCAATCAATCAGATTCCAAACTCTCCACCATGGCCAAGTCCAAAGAGCTCTCTAATGATGTCAGGGATAAGATTGTAGACCTACACAAGGCTGGAATGGGCTACAAGACCATCGCCAAGCAGCTTGGTGAGAAGGTGACAACAGTTGGTGCGATTATTCGCAAATGGAAGAAACACAAAATAACTGTCAATCTCCCTCAGCCTGGGGCTCCATGCAAGATCTCACCTCGTGGAGTTGCAATGATCATGAGAACGGTGAGGAATCAGCCCAGAACTACACGGGAGGATCTTGTCAATGTTCTCAAGGCAGCTGGGACCATAGTCACCAAGAAAACAGTTGGTAACACACTACGCCGTGAAGGACTGAAATCCTGCAGCGCCCGCAAGGTCCCCCTGCTCAAGAAAGCACATATACAGGCCCGTCTGAAGTTTGCCAATGAACATCTGAATGATTCAGAGGAGAACTGGGTGAAAGTGTTGTGGTCAGATGAGACCAAAATGGAGCTCTTTGGCATCAACTCAACTCGCTGTGTTTGGAGGAGGAGGAATGCTGCCTATGACCCCAAGAACACCATACCCAATGTCAAACATGGAGGTGGAAACATTATGCTAAGGGGACAGGACAACTTCACCGCATCAAAGGGACGATGGACGGGGCCATGTACTGTCAAATCTTGGGTGAGAACCTCCTTCCCTCAGCCAGGGCATTGAAAATGGGTCGTGGATGGCTATTCCAGCATAACAATGACCAAAAACACACGGCCAAGGCAACAAAGAGTGGCTCAAGAAGAAGCACATTAAGGTCCTGGAGTGGCCTAGCCAGTCTCCAGACCTTAATCCCATAGAAAATCTGTGGAGGGAGCTGAAGGTTCGAGTTGCCAAACGTCAGCCTCAAAACCTTAATGACTTGGAGAAGATCTGCAAAGAGGAGTGGGACAAAATCCCTCCTGAGATGTGTGCAAACCTTGTGGCCAACTACAAGAAACATCTGACCTCTGTGATGCCAACAAGGATTTTGCCACCAAGTACTAAGTCATGTTTTGCAGAGGGGTCAAATACTTATTTCCCTCATTAAAATGCAAATCAATTGATAACATTTTTGACATGCATTTTTCTGGATTTGTTTTGTTGTTATTTTGTCTCTCACTGTACAAATAAACCTACCATTAAAACTATAGACTGATCATGTCTTTGTCAGTGGGCAAACGTACAAAATCAGCAGGGGATGAAATACTTTTTTTCCCTCACTGTATATAGAAAAAACGGAATGTCTGTTGACTGTTATGCTGCTCGCGATATTTAAAAAAACATTGGTTATAGGCTACTGTACAGAATCGATGCCATAACCAATTGCGTTACCGCTAAGACCAGCCTTTGTTGAGTCTTAAATATCACCAGTGGCGCTGCTTGAAATTGGCACATTGGCAAAAAAAATGAAGGACACACCTTCAAATATTTCCACTCCTCCCACCTTAGCGCAAGCGAGCTGATATAAGACAGGTATATTACCAACTCTGGCGCCTGAGTTGGAAAATAGCATAGCGCTGGCTTTTACAAATTGAAATTGCCAAAGAGTGTGCGTTTGACACTAGCGCCGGCTTAACGGCAGCTGAAAATAGAGCCTCTTATGTAATGCCCCTTCTTTTACCAGGTTGTCCTTGAAACTCTGTTAAATAAAGGTTGAATAAAATGTCATTTCATTTGATTCACCAGGCTTGTCAGGGTTCTGAGTTCGATGATGGCATACAGACGGATTCCGGGCCCCCCAATGATACCCTTGAAACGGATGCAAATCCCAGGCACAAGATTCCTGTCAAGGCAGATTTCCTTTTCGCCTACTCCACCGTGCCAACATTCCCATACATTTTCCAGCTAACCTAGTCCGTCTGCTCCTAAATGTTCCCTGCACAGATAGTCTGACAGAAATCCCATAGTTACTATCTCCGCCTCAGACCCTCCCAGGTTGTGTCTGGGACCATGGTAGCTGGTAAAACACATCCACTATCCAGTTTTGATACTGTGTGAGAGAATCTGTTTGTGAGACTGTCTATAGCTAGGTTTTAATCCAATTGGTGACAGATTTTCAATCAAATGTTCTCAAATCTGCATAAATAAAATATGCACATTTTCCCAGCAGTGGTGTGTTTCCACCAAACATACTTTTTGCAGGCACTGCACACAAAAATTTACTTTTTCGCTTAAGTTTTCATGTACTGAATAAGTTCAATGTGTTTCCATCGCATTTTGAACTCTACCAATAGTTTTGTCAAAAAAACTGTTCCGTTAAATAGTAAATGTGTCTACTCTGGTCTTGGCACTTGCGCTCTAGCCAACAGCTTGTAGATACAGTGTGGGTAGGCTAGTCTACATGATGAGAATATTATGAATAAGAGCGAGAATGTTATTATTTGTCAAACGGCAGTCAAGCATCGATCATCATGTCACCAGAATAAGACCCTCGATATTTTTTGGAAAGGAGTATCAAGCTCATCACCGTGCACTTTCACCACCCTGTGATGTTCATCATATTTTATTTATTCTGTAGCCTAATAAACTGCATGGTTTCCTGAGTCGTAGAACCACACACCATATCATCTCGTGACTCCAAATGTACTTCGATATGATGGCTATTTGATCCATATTTGTGCATAAAGGCGTATCCATCGCCATTTCTCACATAATTAATTTTACAGACACAAAAAGATCCCACCATGTCGAATGAACAAATTATCTGTCTGCATTTATAAAACTGTACCAAAACTAACATCAGCGCCAATTGGAGAGAGTGATGTGGCTGCTCTTCCAGGGTACTACTCATGGAGAAACCCTGGGCATGGCTCCTGGTTTGTCCAGGCACTCTGCTACGTCCTCAATGAGTTTGTCAAGCAGCTGGAGATCATGCAGATCCTCACATGTGTCAACTAAATGGTGGCCACCAGTTTCGAGTCCTGGTCCGAGGACCCACACTTCAGCGAGAAAAAGCAGATCCCATGTGTGGTCACCATGCTGACAAAAGAGCTGTATTTCAACTGACTGCCAATGACCATCACAGACTGACAGAACGTAAGGACGGAATCAGTTATATCTGAAAATCTGTTATATCTGAAAATGGTCTAATTTGTTTTCCAGCTTGTCCAAATTTGGACATGCATACAAGCATTTGATTTATTGGCAAATATCCCAGCTAACAGTATTTGTGCCAAAGGGCATTTATTTTAGGTTTGGAGGGAAGGGAACATTTCTTGACATGAAGAGGTAGTTTTCCTGAGCCATGGTACTTGAACATTGGAGTCAACATGGGCCAGCATCCATGTGGAATGCTTTCGACACCTTGTATAGTCCATGCTCCGACGAATTGAGGCTGTTCTGAGGGCAAACGGGGGGTGGGTGCAACTCAATATTAGGAAGGTGTTCCTATTGTTTGGTATACTCAGTGTTTCAATGTCTTATCAATGGCCTTGGTTCATTGAACTTGTCTTATGAATTACCTCTTTCTGTTGACGAATTCACTAATTTCATTGTTTTTGTTTCTTGCACAACACTATTGGTGAACATTTTTCAAATAATGTTGAGTTAGAAGTAAAACAACATATGCCTGAATCTGGTCTCAAAGCACAAATGACGACATTGTTTCACTGTACAGTACCAGTCAAAAGTTTGGACACACCTACTCATTCCAGGGTTTTTCTTTATTTTTACTATTTTCTACATTGTAGAATAATAGTGAAGACATCAAAACTATAAAATAACACATATAGTTGTAACCAAAAAAGTGTTAAACAAATCAAAATCTATTTTATATTTGAGATTCTTCAAAGAAGCCACCCTTTGCCTTGATGACAACTTTGCACACTCTTGGTATTCTCTCAACCAGCTTCATGAGGTAGTCACCTGGAATGCATTTCAATTAACAGGTGTGCCTTCTTATAAGTTAATTTGTGGAATTTCTTTACTTCTTAATGCGTTTGAGCCAATCAGTTGTGTTGTGACAAGGTAGTTTTGTGACAGAAAATAGCCCTATTTGGTAAAATACCAAGTCCATGTTATGGCAAGAACAGCTCAAATAAGCAAAGAGAAATGACAGTCCATCATTACTTTAAGACATGAAGGTCAATCAATACAGAATATTTCAAGAACTTTCAACGTTTCTTCAAGTGCAGTCGCAAAACCCATCAAGCGCTATGATGAAACTGGCTCTCATGAGGACCGCTACAGGAATGGAAGACCCAGAGTTACCTCTGCTGCAGAGGATAAGTTAACTGCACCTCAGATTGCAGCCCAAATAAATGCTTAACAGAGTTAAAGTAACAGACACATCTCAACATCAACTTTATGCTTTATCTTGGCCAGGTCGCAGTTGTAAATGAGAACTTGTTCTCAACTGGCTTACCTGGTTAAATAAAGGTGAAATAAAAAACTGTTCAGAGGAGACTGTGTGAATCAGGCCTTCATGGTCAAATTGCTGCTAAGAAACCACTACTAAAGGACACCAATAAGAAGAAGAGACTTGCTTGGTCCAAGAAACACGAGCAATGGACTTTAGACCGGTGGAAATGTGTCCTTTGGTCTGGAGTCTAAATTTGAGATTTTTGGTTACAACCGCTGTGGCTTTGTGAGACACGGTGTGGGTGAACGGATTATCTCTGCATGTGTATTTCCCACCGTAAAGCATGGAGGAGGGGGTTTTATGGTGTGGGGGTGCTTTGCTGGTGACACTGTCTGTGATTTATTTAGAATTCAAGGTACACTTAACCAGCATGGCTACCACAGCATTCTACAGCGATACGCCATCCCATCTGGTTTGGGTTTAGTGGGACTATCATTTGTTTTTCAAAAGGACAATGACCCAACACACCTCCCGGCTTTGTAAGGGATATTTTACCAAGAAGGAGAGTGATGGTGTGCTGCATCAGATGACCTGTTCTCAACAATCACCCGACCTCAACCAAATTGGTTTGGGATGAGTTGGACCGCAGTGTGAAGGAAAAGCAGCCAACAAGTGCTCAGCATATGTGGGAACTCCTTCAAGACTGTTGGAAAAGCATTCCACGTGAAGCTGGTTGAGAGAATTCCAAGAGTGTGCAAAGCTGTCATCAAGGCAAAGGGAGGCTATTTGAAGAATCTCAAATATAAAATATATTTTGATTTGTTTAACACTTTTTTAGTTACTACATGATTCCATATGTTATTTCATAGTTTTGATGTCTAGAAAATAGTAATAATAAAGAAAAACCCTTGAATGAGTAGGTGTGTCCAAACTTTTGAGGCACCAGGCATTGTCCTTCAATTTCAAAATCAAATGCATTCATATTTTACATATTTATGATCTTGAAATTTACAGAAATGTGAAATTGATCAAAATTGATACAATTGAAACATAAAAAACGGTCATGCTAAATGTTATTCTCATGGCATTTGATAAATGCTTTGAGTGCCAAATATCACATACATTTGATCATGAATACCTTCAATATCCAGTACATAGGAAGCTATTACTGGTGGTACAAGTCTTACCATTCACAACTCACCGTTCCTAATTCGCAAACTGCATTCTTCCAATTTACAGGATTGCTACTACGGATTGCTAGTAACTTATTTTATACATTTTTACATGTTATTACATTTTAGTCATTTAGCAGAAGCTCTTATCCAGAGCGACTTACAGTTAGTGAGTGCATACATATATTTTTCCATACTGGCCCCCTGCGGGAATCGAACCCACAACCCTGGCGTTGCAAACGCCATGCTCTACCAACATCCCTGCCTGCCATTCCCTCCCCTACCCTGGACAACGCTGGGCCAATTGTGCGCCGCCCCATGGGTCTCCCGGTCACGGCCGGCTACGACAGAGCCTTATACATGATTACGCAATAATTCTATAAGCCATAGTAGTGAACAGTACGCTGGCGACCGAGTAGACATGTTACCCATTCTACACATACCTGTCAATCACATACATGGCACTCTTGAATCCTCTCGACACATGAATCTCTTATCAGTGATGTAGTGCCCAACCTGTACTGAAAGGAGTGTTTGCTCCACTTGTTTTGGAATGGAATTGAAGGGGAAAATCATATTTTAAATGCTTTCCAGGTTTAAATGCTATTGACCTCAGGAATATGTTTGAAAATAAAAAAATAAAAATTATTATATACTGTAGAATAGGAA
This sequence comes from Coregonus lavaretus, assembly GCF_964263955.1. Lineage (NCBI taxonomy): Eukaryota > Metazoa > Chordata > Actinopteri > Salmoniformes > Salmonidae > Coregonus > Coregonus lavaretus. The sequence goes on along the minus strand of NC_139988.1, from coordinate 75,927,351 downwards.
GACAAATTCCCTAAAAAAGGAAATATTGTGAATCTACTAAATATTGCCATAATCTACGGCTCCTTTTGAATCTGGGGCAATACAACGTTTAAATTACTTCACATCAAAGGAATGCCTATTTAAACACTACTTTATTGTATTAAACATGAAGAATTTTATTGTAAAATGAATAGTGTGGTTATTTTTGTCGTACTAACATTGCATACTCATGCTAATCCTGGATTTACAATCAATCAATTCAGTTAAATGAAAACTTTGCCTAAGGGCCTGCACACCAAGTCCGAAAGGTGTAGAAACAAATGTTTCAACATTAGGTGGGTGTTTCAAGCTCCTGGAAATGTATATAGGCTAGTCAGCCTGATATGCTATAGGTCAGTGAATTTTTTTATACACTTTTTTTTTTTTACACATACAGAAGTCAAACTTGTTTGGATTGGAAGCGGACATACCATTGCAGCACCAGACAGTCGGGCCAGGTGTGCAGAAAAAAAATCAGACTTGGTGTGCATGGTTCATAACACACAAAAAACACATGACAAAAGTTATATGCCACCTCCATTCCCTCCACACTTGGCATGTGTCCTCCATCAGAGGGTAGGGGCAGACCGTGAGGCATCGCAAATCTTAAGGGGCTTCCAGTTGGACCCCTGATTGTCGTGCCCGGGGCACACCGCCTGGTGGAGGACATTGGTGAAGGTGGCGACATAGAAGCAGTGGAGAGGGGTCATGGTGTCAGCCACAAGGAAGCACACCAGGCCCCCGGGGAAGCTGGAGTAAATACCGATGCGAGTGAAGTGCTGTCCGGCCACCACAGGGAGCGCGTGGGCCACCCTGTCATGCCATGCTGTGTAGTCCCCATTAAAGAACTCCACTGCCCAAGACTCGTCTCCACGGCCCAGCCAGCAGTCCTCCTCACGGCCCTTGCGTGGGATGCTTGGGTAGGTGAGGCCTATCTCCCAGTAGGTCTTCCCACTTACCTGCACCTCCCAGTAGTGACGGCCCTCTCGGAAGCCCTGCCGGCTGATGGCGTTGAGGGTGGTGTCGAAGCGTGAGGGGTTCTCTGGGACTTCTTGCCAGGTGTCCGTGTACTCTACCAAGTCACCCTTAGGGGAGATTATAAGTTTCGGGTGGGCAGTGGTAGGGTCAAGGACAACATCAGAGGCATCTAAGTAAAACACATAAATTGAGCAATTAAATACATATTTCTAATAAGTTTATAAAGAGAATAGGCTCAATGTTTTCGCCTTCAATAGCATTCATCAAAATATTTTTTTATTGCGTGACCAATCAAACCGTTAATAGATTAATACATGTTTTTATTATTTTGTGATTTATAGTGGCCCATACAGTAATGTTTGATATACAGCACCAGTCAAAAGTTTGGACACACCTACTCATTCCAGGGTTTTTCTTTACTTTTACTATTTTCTACAATGTAGAATAATAGTGAAGACATCAAAACTATGAAATTACACATATGGAATCATGTAGTAACCCAATTTTTTTTGCAACAAATCATCAATATTTTGTTTATATTTGAGATTCTTCAAATAGCCACCCTTTGCCTTGATGACAGCTTCGCACACTCTTGGCATTCTCTCAACCAGCTTCATGAGGTAGTCACCTGGAATGCATTTCAATTAACAGGTGTGCCTTCTTATAAGTTAATTTGTGGAATTTCTTTACTTCTTAATGCGTTTGAGCCAATCAGTTGTGTTGTGACAAGGTAGTTTTGTGACAGAAAATAGCCCTATTTGGTAAAATACCAAGTCCATATTATGGCAAGAACAGCTCAAATAAGCAAAGAGAAATGACAGTCCATCATTACTTTAAGACATGAAGGTCAGTCAATACCGAAAAAAAGTGCAGTCGCAAAAACCATCAAGCGCTATGATGAAACTGGCTCTCATGAGGACCGCGACAGGAATGGAAGACCCAGAGTTAACTGCTGCAGAGGATAGGTTCATTAGAGTTACCAGCCTCAGAAATTGCAGCCCAAACAAATGCTTCACAGAGTTCAAGTAACAGACACATCTCAACATCAACTGTTCAGTGGGGACTGTGTGAATCAGGCCTCCATGGTCGAATTGCTGCAGAAAAAACACTACAAAAGGACACAAATAAGAAGAAGAGACCTGCTTGGGCCAAGAAACACAAGCATTAGACTGGTGGAAATGTGTCCTTTGGTCTGGAGTCCAAATTGGAGATTTTTGGTTCCAAATGCCGTGTCTTTGAGATACGGTGTGGGTGAACGGATGATCTCCGCATGTGTATTTCCCACCGTAAAGCATGGAGGAGGAGGTGTTATGGTGTGGGGGTGCTTTGCTGGTGACACTGTCTGTGATTTATTTAGAATTCAAGGCACACTTAACCAGCATGGCTACCACAGCATTCTACAGCGATACGCCATCCCATCTGGTTTGGGCTTAATGGCACTATCATTTGTTTTTCAACAGGACAATGACCCAACACACCTCCAGGCTGTGTAAGGGCTATTTTACCAAGAAGGAGAGGGTTGGAGTGCTGCATCAGGTGACCTGGCCTCCACAATCCCCCAACCTCAACCCAATTGAGATGGTTTGGGCTGATTCGGACCGCAGAGTGAAGGAAAAGCAGCCAACAAGTGTTCAGCATGTGCAAACTCCTTCAAGACTGTTGGAAAAGCATTCCATGTGAAGCTGATTGAGAAATGCCAAGTGTGCAAAGGTGTCATCAAGGCAATGGGTGGCTATTTGAAGATTCTCAAATATAAAATATACTTTGATTTGTTTAACACTTTTTTGTTTACTACATGATTCCATATGTGTTATTTCATAGTTTTGATGTTTTTACTATTATTCTACAACGTAACAAATAGTACAAATAAAGAAAAACCCTTGAATGTGTAGGTGTGTCCAAACTTTTGACTGGTAGTGTATTTAATTGGGTATTATAGCAAACGGCAGGGCAGGGAAGCGAAACCGGGTGAATGGCGTGAAAGGCAAACACCCTACGCATGGCGCCAATACCACTTGGTGGGATTTGTAGCATGGGTCATATAGCGAGGATAGCTACACTGCCCCCTCCAAACAGGAATGCACATCCCCTTGATTTGACTACTCAGCCCCCTGACATGTCCGGGCTGTGCGTTCCGATGCCCTCAAAGATGCCATCCCACTTCTGACACCAACATAGTGAACGGTGGGGCAGGGAAGCGAACCCAGGTCATTGGCATGAAAGGCAAATACCCTACATATCGCACCACTTGGTGGGAATTGTAGCACGACTCATAGTTAGGATCGCTACACTGCCCCCTACAAATGGGAAGACACATCCCCTTGCTTCAACTACTCAGCCCCTTCACACATCCGAGCTGTGCGTTCCAATTGCCTCACAGCCATCATCCCACTTCTGACACCAATGTGGCGAACGGCGGGGCAGGAAAGCGAACCCGGGTCGCTGGCATGAAAAGCAAACACCCTAAGCATTGCGCCAATAGGATTAACCTACTTGCTGGGAATTGTACTGGGCTCATATAGAGAGGATCTCTACATTATGCTTTTAAATACCATTTCCGGAATGAACTTTTCCCAGGATTCTCAGATTGGAAAATGTTAAGATTTTTGGTAAAATATTGGTCCCTTTTTGAGGAGCCCTGCATTACAAGACCAAGCAATTACACAATCAAGGCAGGAGAATAGGAAACACACAAAGGAAATTACAAAGGAACTAGGGCTGTCCAAGTTAATCAGTTAACTCGAGTTCTTTTTGTAATTTTAGTGCACACTTTTGTTTTCTTGTGATAAATCACATTGTCTGAAAGCATTCAAAATACACTGAAAACATCCCAAATAAATAATCTTTACAGCTAAAAACAACAATGCAATGTAAATAGAAGTTGACATTGAGGTTAAAGAAAGTGTGTTTTCTCAATTCAACCTAATCTCGTCCACCAGCCAGCTCTCTGTCGAACCGTCTGGTTTCAGAGTGCCTCAGAAAGGGACTTGAATTGAGGCTATGGCAGGAGTGGACGAAACAATAGCTGATTTTAATTGGCTGATCTCTCATTCCATCACTATCTAGCGCTACCCTTTCTAAGCACAACCCTTAGAACCTCCCCCCTACATTGTGGACTTCAAAGCATGAGCAGCGCAAGTGATTTAAATAAGGAAGTGAGTTTGGAAAATCTGAAAGCAGTATAGAACAGTATAGAATAGTTTTCACTTTATATGCCCGAACTCAGAATCAATTGGGCTTCACAAAAATTATATGGTCAATATGATAGACATTTTTCGGCAATCAAAATAAATGTTCTAAGTCCCTATGAAAGTCCCGCCTACTTCCTGGTTCCAGTCCCATACAGTGTTTGAATGGGCTTCAAGCTTATACAGTGAGGGAAAAAAGTATTTGATCCCCTGCTGATTTTGAACGTTTGCCCACTGACAAAGACATGATCAGTCTATAATTTTAATGGTAGGTTTATTTGAACAGAATAAAAACAAATAAATCCAGAAAAAAGCATGTCAAAAATGTTATAAATTGATTTGCATTTTAATGAGGGAAATAAGTATTTGACCCTTCTGCAAAACATGACTTAGTACTTGGTGGCAAAACCCTTGTTGGCAATCACAGAGGTCAGACGTTTCTTGTAGTTGGCCACCAGGTTTGCACACATCTCAGGAGGGATTTTGTCCCACTCCTCTTTGCAGATCTTCTCCAAGTCATTAAGGTTTCGAGGCTGACGTTTGGCAACTCAAACCTTCAGCTCCCTCCACAGATTTTCTATGGGATTAAGGTCTGGAGACTGGCTAGGCCACTCCAGGACCTTAATATGCTTCTTCTTGAGCCACTCCTTTGTTGCCTTGGCCGTGTGTTTTGGGTCATTGTCATGCTGGAATACCCATCCACGACCCATTTTCAATGCCCTGGCAGAGGGAAGGAGGTTCTCACCCAAGACTTGATGGTACATGGCACCGTCCATCGTCCCTTTGATGCAGTGAAGTTGTCCTGTCCCCTTAGCAGAAAAAACACCCCCAAAGCATAATGTTTCCACCTCCATGTTTGACAGGGGGATGGTGTTCTTGGGGGTCATAGGCAGCATTCCTCCTCCTCCAAACACGGCGAGTTGAATTGATGTCAAAGAGCTCGATTTTGGTCTCATCTGACCACAACACTTTCACCCAGTTCTCCTCTGAATCATTCAGATGTTCATTGGCAAACTTCAGACGGGCCTGCATATGTGCTTTCTTGAGCAGGGGGACCTTCCGGGTGCAGCAGGATTTCAGTCCTTCACGGCATCGTGTGTTACCAATTGTTTTCTTGGTGACTATGGTCCCAGCTGCCTTGAGATCATTAACAAGATCCTGCCGTGTACTTCTGGGCTGATTCCTTACCGTTCTCATGATCATTGCAACTCCACGAGGTGAGATGTTGCATGGAGCCCCAGGCCGAGGGAGATTGACAGTTATTTTGTGTTTCTTCTATTTGCGAATAATCACACCAATTGTTGTCTCCTTCTCACCAAGCTGCTTGCCGATAGTTTTGTAGCCCATTCCAGCCTTGTGTAGGTCTACAATCTTGTCCCTGACATCCTTGGAGAGCTCTTTGGTCTTGGCCATGGTGGAGAGTTTGGAATCTGATTGATTGATTGCTTCTGTGGACAGGTGTCTTTTATACAGGTAACAAACTGAGATTAGGAGCACTCCCTTTAAGAGTGTGCTCCTAATCTCAGCTCATTACCTGTATAAAAGACACCTGGGAGCCAGAAATCTTTCTGATTGAGAGGGGGTCAAATACTTATTTCCCTCATTAAAATGCAAATCAATTTATAACATTTTTTACATGCATTTTCTGGATTTTTTTGTTGTTATTCTGTCTCTCACTGTTAATTAAAATTATAGACTGATCATTTCTTTGTCAGTGGGCAAATGTACAAAATCAGTAGGGGATCAAATACTTTTTTCCCTCACTGTATCATCATATTCATGAAAATTCTTGAAAATGCGGTCATTTAAGATATACTGTATATACAATTATATTTGTATTTGTGTATCAAAACATTTGATGCTCAAGAAGTAAGACACATCAGCAAAATTTAGAAAAGTCTCATTTGAACTACAATTCTTGCAGCCTTGTTAGCATGCTCGAGCGTGCCTGCTTGAGTTGAGGACTCACAGGATGATAAAAACCCGTTAGTCCGTTTAATGTGTTTTACAGCGCCTTCGGAAAGTATTCAGACCCCTTGACTTTTTCCACATTTTGTTACGTTACCGCCTTATTCTAAAATTGATTAAAAAAATAATTATCCTCAGCAGTCTACACACAATACCCCATAATGACAAAGCGAAAAGAGGATTTTAATATTTTTTGCAAATTTGTTATAAATCAAAAACAGAAATACCTTATTCATTTAAGTATTCAGACCCTTTGCTATGAGATTCGAAATTGAGTTCAGGTGCATCCTGTTTCAATTGATCATCATTGAGATGTTGCTACAACTTGATTGGAGTCCACCTGTGGTAAATTTAATTTATTGGAAATTATTTGGAAAGGCACACACCTGTCTATATAAGGTCCCACGGTTGACAGTGCATGTCAGAGAAAAAACCAAGCCATGAGGTCGAAGGAATTATCCGTAGAGCTCCAATACAGGATTGTGGCGTGGCACAGATCTGGGGATGGATAGCAAAACATTTCTGCAGCATTGAAGATCCCCCAAGAACACAGTGGCCTCCATCATTCTTCAATGGAAGAAGTTTGGAACCACCAATACTCTTCCTAGAGATGGCCGCCCGGCCAAACTGAGCAATCGGTGGAGAAGAGCCTTGGTCAGGTAGGTGACCAAGAACCCGATGGTCACTCTGAGAGAGCTCTAGAGTTCCTCTGTGGAGATGGGAGAACCTTCCAGAAGGACAACCATCTCTGCAGCACTCCACCAATCAGGCTTTTATGGTAGAGTGGCCAGACGGAAGCAATTCCTCAGTAAAAGGCACATGACAGCCCGAGTTTGCCAAAAGGCACCTAAAGACTCTCAGACCATGAGAAACAAGCTTCTCTGGTCTGATGAAACCAAGATTGAACTCTTTGGCCTGAATGCCAAACAAAACGTCTGGAGGAAACCTGGCACCATCCCTATGGTGAAGCATGGTGGTGGCAGCACCATGCTGTGGGAATGTTTATCAGCGGCAGGGACTGGGAGACTAGTCAGGATCGAGGCAAAGATTAATGGAGCAAAGTACAGAGAGATCCTTGATGAAAACCTGCTGCAGAGCGCTCAGGACCTCAGACTGGGGCGAAGGTTCACCTTCTAACAGGACAACGACCCTAAGCACACAGCCAAGACAACGTAGGAGTGGCTTTGGGACAAGTCTCTGAATGTCCTTGAGTGGCCCAGCCAGAGCCCGGACTTGAACCCGATCTAACATCTCTGGAGACTTGAAAATAGCTGTGCAGCAACGCACCCCATCCAAGCTGACAGAGCTTGAGAGGATCTGCAGAGAAGAATGGGAGAAACTCCCCAAATACTGGTGTGCCAAGTTTGTAGCGTCATATCCAAGAAGACTTGATGCTGTAATCGCTGCCAAAGGTGCTTCTAGAAAGTATTGAGTAAAGGGTCTGAAAATTTATGTAAATGTCATATTTCCATTTTTTTTTATTTTATAAATTAGCAACAATTTCTAAAAACCTGTTTTTGCTTTGTCATTATGGGGTATTGTGTGTACATTGATGAGGGAAAAAACTATTAAATCAATTTTAGAATAAGGCTGTAACGTAACAAAATGTGGAAAAAGTCAAGGGGTCTGAATAATTTCCGAAGGCACTGGGGCTTTTTGACTGAACGTTGCCAGCCAGTATTTTTTTTAAATTAAACAATATATATTTTTGTAGACCGGCAAGCTGTCGAACGTGAGACATATACAGCTGGTGGGAGTAGTAGTTCATGTGTGTAGGTCTGATGAAACGGTTGTAACATTTTGGCTTCGTGCTTTTTCTTGGTCGTTAAATACGTTGAAAAACGGCATATGGTAAGTAATAAAGGGGAGTATATATATAAAAAATATATTAAAATTTAAAAACATGGGGGATTGGAAGTGATGCAGACAATTACATTGATAGAAGATACAATCTATCTGCCCCCCAAAAAAAAAAAAAAAAAAAAAAAAAAAAGTAAATTCACTCCGAAACACGTATATATTTTAATATACATTGAGTATACCAAACATTAATGAACACTTTCCTAATATTGAGTTGCACCCCCCCCCCCCCCCCCCCTTTTACCCTCAGAACAGCCTCAATTTGTCGGGGCTGGGCTATGTTGACTCCGATGCTTCCCACAGTTGTGTCAAGTTTGCTGGATGTCGGGTGGTGGACCATTCTTGATACAGATGGGAAACTGTTGAGCGTGAAAAACCCAGCAGTGTTGCAGTTCTTGACACAAACCGGTGTGCCTGCCACGTACTACCATACCCCATTAAAATGTTTTGTCTTGCCCATTCACCCTCTGAATGGCACACATACATCATTAATGTCTCAATTGTCTCAAGGCTTAAAAATCCTTCTTTAACCCGTGATGTCAATAAGGGATCATAGCTTTCACCTGGATTCACTTGGTCAGTCTATGTCATGGAAAGAGCGGGTGTTCTTAATGTTTTTTTATGTTATATGACCGTGTTTTCATGAATTTGACTATGCAAATTTGAAGCAATTTCTTAGCCTACAAAACGAGGAACCAGGAAGTACCACTGTCACGGCGTATACAGCTGTGGCAGATTTGTTCCCTCTCCTGCCTCGATTTTAAGCCGCGCCCCCTTTTAAGTCCCACTTTGTTGCAGTGTTACCAGGCTCTGTATGCGGTAGCAATTGAGCCTGGGGATAGGGTTACAATTTGCCTAATCTTGCTAACCGTTACTTTAGACAAAATCAAGACGTCAATATTCTTGTAATGTTTTTTAATCACAGCAAATCCTGCGAAGAAATCGATTACATTTTTCACAGCCCTAAAAAAACCACAATCATAAAAAACAACCACATTCCTCAGTGAAGAGGTTCTCTACCAACAATCTGAATTGCCCGAAAAGCACTGTGTCCAACTGTAGGGTCTTCTGAAGATTGTTCCATAAGGTAGTTCGAAGAAACTAAAAGCCGTTTTACCTAAATCTGTAGTGACAGAAGGAATTTCAAGAGTTCCCTGTGACCGAGTATGGTATCTCGTACCTCTATAGGTTAGTAACGATGTTAGATAATGCAGGAGTTTTTGCAGAAGGGCTTTATAAATAAACATAATGCATTGTTTCGACCTATACCCGACATCAGAGAGGACCAGCCTACTTTCTGATACACTTTAAAAAATGCTGGATTGTTTGGATGACCCAACTGCTGGGTTGCAGGCATTGGGTCACTTAGTTGCGTTGTTTTATTTAAAAAGAGCATGGTTAGGTTGTTAATACTGGGTTATTGATGCTGGATTATTGAGATATGACCCAGTGAGTGAGTTACACTACCGTTCAAAAGTTTGGGGTCACTTAGAAATGTCCTTGTTTTCGTCCTTGTAAATTGTCCATTAAAATAACATCAAATTGATCAGAAATACAGTGTAGACATTGTTAATGTTGTAAATGGCTATTGTAGCTGGAAACTGCTGATTTTTTTATGGAATATCTACATAGGCGTACAGAGGCCCATTATCAGCAACCATCAGTCCTGTGTTCCTATGGCACGTTGTGTTTGCTGATCCAAGTAATCATTTTATCATTACATTCGCACAGCTGAAAACGGTTGTGCTGATTAATTAAAGAAGCAATAAAACTGGCCTTCTTGAGACTAGTTGAGTATCTGGAGCATCATCAATTGTTGGTTCGATTACAGGCTCAAAATGGCCAGAAACAAAGAACATTCTTCTGAAACTCGTCAGTCTGTTCTTGTTCTGAGAAATTAAGGCTATTCCATGCGAGAAATTGCCAAGAAACTGAAGATCTCGTACAACGCTGTGGCTCTAACCAGAACAGGCGCAAACTGGCTCTAACCAGAACAGGCGCCTCACAGGTCCTCAACTCGACGAACAACACCCGTTCCAATATATCCTCCAAACACCGGCTTCTCTGGCATTATCACTATTTAATATTTAATATGTAATACTGTAAACCAGAGGTGGGAAGTAACTAATTACAAATACTCTAGTTACCGTAATTGAGTAGCTTTTCAAAGTACTTTTTCCCCCAGAAATGTTACCTCTACTTGAGTAAAATGGCATTGAAGTAACAGTACTTCTACTTGAGTAGGCAATTTCAGTACTCTTCCCACCCCTGTTGTAAACCAAGCACAAAGTGGCTGGACTCAGCTCAATGCAGATTAACGTCCTGCACACAGCAATAGACTGTGTAGGAGTATAGCATGTTCTGAGCAATAGGAAAGGCCACAATTTGTGTGTGTGTGTATGGCATTCACCATCATGAATGGGCAGGCTCTGGAGCAGAAGACATAATGTTTCGTTGTTGTTGTTGTTGTTTTACATCAATTCCTATTGAAAATGTATACCTGGTAGTGGTTGGGTGAGTAGAGGGTAAAGTGTTTACTTTTCTTCAGCCCCTTTCCTCAGCTTTAATTGGTAGGGATGCTATGATTTTGAAATTATGGAAAGTCTTTTTTTATTTGTTTAAAAATATATATTTTGCATGACTTAGCTGAAATAGCTGAAATGAATATCTGAGAATAAACATTTTGTATTTTACTACAATTTGTCACGATTGGCCATATGTCATTTTAAGAATTTCATAGACTGTGTAGTAACGTTGTAACATTGATTGTTATTGTTAGACGTATTTGTACCTTTAGAAAATGTACAGACTCTGTAACAGAGAGAAGGTATATTTTTTTTTTACACAGCGATAAAGTAAGAAATAACCCACTGCTGGGTCAAAAACACATGAATAACAATAATCCAGCAAAAGAGTAAAAAGCAAACCACTGCTGGGCAAAATAACCACATTTTTTGTTAAATAAAGTAACCCAACGTGTTGGGTCGTTCACGTAACCCAACAGTGCTGGGTCAAAATAACCCAGTGCTGGGTATATACTATAGTGACCCAGCGCTGGGTTAGAGAAATGACCCAAATTGAGTCATTATTCACCCAGCATTTTTTAGAGTGTAGAGAATGAAATGGTGAGTGCAAAACCTGTCGCCCTTGATAAAATGAGCGGCAGCTGCATTTGTGTAGATGATGTCGCCATAGTTTAGAACTGGTAGGAAGGCCGACTAAGTGATCTGCTTTCTAGGGGTGTGCTGACCTGGCCATACTCGTATTTGTAATTGTATTCGTAAATTGACATTTGATCAGTGGCGGCTGGCCGATAGAGGGCGCTAGGGCGCCGCCCCCTTAAATAAAATTATTTTAAAAAATAAAATAAAAAATAAATAAAAATAATAATAATAATAATAAAAACATCAGTATGTCAATATTTGTGTGTTTGAAATATGGAATGCACACAGTAATATGTGTAAGATATGATAGAAAATCATATTCGCAATCGCAACCTTTCCTCTGCCTGTCAAACGCCTCGTCAGCTCTGGGCGATACAGAAAGTGCCCCGAGGAGGCGGGTCTACGTAGCAGTTAAGCCAATTGCTAATTTAAGATATGAATGTATGACATAAAATGTAGCTAATCAGCGATTTTAATTCGAATCCAAGGAGGGCGATTATTTTATCGCCCCAAGCTCGCCCCTGATAAAATAAGGACCGGGCTCCAGTGGCGCCAATTTTACTAGACGACAATGGCGAACGCAAACGTTACTCCTCCAAGACCCAACCCTAACTCGGTGAAATCTCTCCTCCAAGATCCGTTTGAGAGGAGAACTTTGTCAGAGAAAGTTCGGGTGAAAGAGCTGGGCCCAGATCAACCTGACCTCTCAATCAGACAGCAGGCTAGCGAGAAAGGGAAGCAGTATATGCGCGGCTTCTCCCGTAGCTGGTACACCAGGAAGGCTTGGCTAGCTGGGTGCACTGATGCTAATGCTTTATTTTGCTTTCCGTGCTTGCTTTTTAAAACGACGGGGTCAGATTCAGCATGGACAGGTACCGGAGTGAGGGATATGAAGCACCTGTCAGAGAAGGTAAAGAAACATGAGAACACCAGGGCACACATGGACAACTCTGTAAAGCTAGCTGTATTAGGAAGGGTGAACATTGCTACGCAGCTGGATGACGGCCACAGGATTGCGGTGAGGAAACACAATGAGGAGGTGGATAAAAACAGGCACATTCTATCCAAAATTATCGATTGTGTGAAGTTCTGTGGGGCTTTTGAGTTGACCTTGCGTGGGCACGAGGAGACTGACTCCTCGGACAACCCCGGCATTTTCCGGGGCTTAGTGGATTTTGTTGCCTCCCTCGACAGTGTGCTGGAGGAGCACCTGAAGACAGCTACCGTTTTTAAGGGCACGTCAAAGACGATACAGAACGAGCTGTTGGAATGTATGCTGTCAGTGCTTAAGGATTACATCCTGGAGGAAGTAAAGAGTGCTGATTTTATCGCCATTCAAGCTGACGAGACGACTGACGTTTCCACCCACTAACGTGTTTCCAGACCATCAGAGACTCTGGGAACTTTGATGCCCCGACTGTCAGAGAGGCGGGGGGCTTTGTGAGGATGCTCGAAGACGAGGCTTTCTGTTTTTTCCTGGCACTGTTCCACAAGATCATGCCAAATGTGGACATGCTTTTCAGCCAGCTGCAGAAGAGGAACATCGACCCTGTCTTCATTAAAGCACTTGTCCAGAGGTTCACAGACAGCATGCTAACAATCAGGTAAATAACTATGTTTACTATTGGCTGATAAAGATGTTGTTAGAAAGATGAATAGTTCACTTACAACAGTTTAAAAGCCTAAATGTGTCTGGTCATCAAAGTGAGTGATTATCATAGAGCCGTCACAATTATATTTGTTTTAGTATTTTAAAAGGAAAGAGAAGACACAATCAGACGTTGATAATAATGCAGGAAAGTACTACACAGTTTGTAATAATTATTCAGGTGTCCACCAGGTCAATTTCTAGAAGAGGCCTAGTTGTTATTGAAGATTAACTTTATTGCTAAGTGCACAGCAGAACAAAGTATGTTGCATCCCTCTCACAAATGTAATAGAAAAAGGCTTTAAAACGTAATAACATCAGTTAATTATGTACATCACAGGTTAAAAGCAGTTACTAGACATAGTTTGTGTGTATATACACACTATCTGTCTGTCTGTCTGTCTGTCTGTCTGTCTGTCTATATATATATATAAAATTCCTGTACAAATAAGATGACAGACACACACACACAGAGCAGCTCTGGCCGCATGTTTCTTTGTATATAGTTGACCTTAGCATAAAAAATCCAGTTATATATGGTACTCTAGAAAGTCTTAATAGTGTCTTTGCTAATATTACTGTATATATGTTGTTTCGTATCAATTAATTGTTGCAGTTCTGGAGCACATTAACAATTAGTCACATTTAGTATGATCATAAAATACTGTATGCTATTCTTCCAGTCAAAGGTTTGAGTTCATCCACTTGATATCCATTTCTATATTATACATCCTTTTATACAGTGTAAGATTTCCTATAAACTTTATAATAATTTCATGTTATTGTCCACTTTCCACTCTGTTCTGACAGCATGCCTGTTGCGTTGCCTGTTTACTACCAATGGTGAAAAGTTCACTTTAAATGCAAATGAAAGGCTTGGGTTTGTGTAATATGTTTTTGTGTAAGAATGCCTCAACTTTTTAATATTGGCATTAAATAATTACTGAATGTTTCACTGAGCACTGCTGTCCTGCAGTTTGTGTTAAAATATATTGCGATGGTTACAGGAAAAAAAAAGTATGGCACAGCCCCACCGAGAATATTTTTCACCAGCCGCCACTGCATTTGATAGTCGGATGATACTCGTGATCAGAAAACATGAAAGTGTTTTAATATGCCTAAGTAGATGTTGGCAAAATTCCAAAATCTCCCTGCACGTTTATAGACCTAAAAAGCAGCAGATTAGGAGCAGTGTGCGGATGTGTGTGTTTGTGTCTGTGTCCTCAACTTGCATCAGGCAGACAAGTTGGCTGTCACTCAGTCAGAATGCGCATTAGCGTTTGATCTTTTTACCCTCGCCCCGCTTGTTAGATACTATGCTAGCAAACGTCCTCACAATTTGGTTTATCATAGCAATCTAAATGATCAGAACGAAACATGCGAGGAGAAGTGATCGGGTGATCACTTCTCTATCCAATCAGTGCAGGATCTCTTTACAGACAGGCAAACTAGCCAGTTGAGTTATTTAGACCACGTAGCACCTTGCACTTAATTGAAAGATTTGTGCTGACACCCAGAAATCTCCCGATCACGGATAATAACAAAAAATACTAGGATCCTTATTGTATCAGGACAATTGCCCATATCCGTTGCGATACTCGTTTTATCCGACTACAACAACCGTAATACACGCGACAACTCATAGCTTCCCAAACGACCAAATACGAGGATAAAGCTAGTTAAATTATTTTGGAGAAAAGTAATGTCCAAAATACATTGCCAACGCCAACATGAATTACAACATTCCACAATAATGTTTGATGGTTAGTACACCCATTTACGATGTTTAAGTGCCTACAGCATGGCTGAAAAAGGGAATGAACCACAGCTGTGGTCCTGGACAATAAATCTCCTCCTACTTTCCCAGCGTAAAAGCAATCAATCTATTTAAGTTTAAAAAATGTTTTCATATTGTAAAAGTATTTTGGAGTAAAAAATATTTGGAAAAGTGTTTATAAATCTTTATCTTATGGCTTAATGAACACTTAATGTAATAAAAAGTGATTGCACAGGATCTTTAAATAAATTGATTTGAACTCACAGCTCTGAAAGAGTTTCTTGGTGACAGGGACCTGGGACCGGATGAAAAGCAGGAGGTTGATGGTTAAACTCAAGAGCTGTTCATTCTTAAATTCATCCTCCTGAAGCAGTTCTGGATCAGTAGCCTTCATCATCTCTGCTATTCTGGAGACAAGGAAGCAGAAAAATTGGTACATACACACACATACTCTTAGATTTAGGTTTATTTGACCATTGTGGTACATATGCAGAAACATACATAAAATGTGATGTTAAACTCACACAGCAAACACTATTAACAGAAAAATGGGTAACACGTTATATTACCTTTCATGAATAAGCACAGTAAGCAAGCATAATAAGTAAGTAAGCATTAAGACTTTGCTCCAAGTGTGGCCTATCAAAGAAGATCCGCCCTGGTTCTGCCGCCTGCACCAATCTCAACATCCTAGAACCAGTGCTCATGCAATATTTCATTCTGGGTTGCCGAGATTTGAGCCTTTATAATGTCTTATGAGAAGGCTTATTATAGGTTATCTTTCCCTATATATCAATTTCTACTCAAGATGGCTGATACTTAGTCAGGATCATTAAGATGTACAATATAAAATATGCAATAAAATACATTATACAGTGCTATGAATAAGTATTTGCCCCCTTTCTAATTTTCTCTACTTTTGCATATTTGTGATACTGAATGTTATCAGATCTTCAACCAAAATGCTTGAAAACCCACACGTCACTGAGTTAAAGCAGTTCTGCATGGAAGAGTGGGCCAAAATTCCTCCACAGCGATGTGAGAGACTGATCAACAACTACAGGAAGCATTTGGTTGGAGTCATTGCAGCTAAAGGTGGCACAACCAGTTATTGAGTGTAAGGGGGCAATTACTTTTTCACACAGGGAAATTGGGTGTTGCATAACTTTGTTTATGAAATAAATATGTAATTGTTGTGTTATTTGTTCACTTATGTTCCCTTTATCTAATATTAGGTTTTGGTTGAAGATCTGATAACATTCAGTATCACAAATATGCAAAAGTAGAGAAAATTAGAAAGGGGGCAAATTATGAGCCGTCCTCCCCTCAGCAGCCTCCACTGAAATATATATTTTGTATGCTAATTTAGGTCAACATTACCATATGCATTTAGCCTACATGACAACATAACCTAGCCTACATGTAACTTGTAGCCTAGTCATGTCTTTACATTGCATTGGGGCAAAATAATCTGTGTTTTACCCATAAATAACATAAAATTGTTATTTTACTTCTCAATGATCATGCAACACACAATTTATTGGACAGCACATCATTGAAATTTGCAAGAGTAGCCTTTTCCACTTCTGGGCAGCCAAACATTTGGCGCCTAGCGGTAACCAGTTTTTCTCAACATGTGATCAGTCTGCTGCACTCAGGTTAAAATGTGTGTGGCCGGTAAATTAGATTTGTATGGTTAATCATGTCGTTTATAGTTACAACAGACAAATATGTTTGTACAACATGTCTTACAACAGACAAAGACATCTGATCATCACCTCAGGGTGAGTAGAACAAGAAGGGAGGGGGGAGCAGAAGCGGAGCTACTGGAGATAGGTTAAAAACAATTGTTTGTAAAGTAGCACATGCGCATGCGTATTTCACCCCCCCCCCCCCCCCCCCCTTTTGCCCTCAGAACAGTCTCAATTGGTCGGGGCATGGACTCTACAATGTGTCGAAAGCGTTGACTCCAATGCTTCCCATAGTTGTGTTTTTGACACAAACCGGTGTGCCTTGCACCTACTACCATACCCCATTGAAAGGCACTTAAATCTTTTGTCTTGCCCATTTCACTCTCTGAATGGCACACATACACAATCCATTTTTCAATTGTCTCAAAGCTTAAAAATCCTTGTTTAACCTGTCTCCTCCCCTTCATCACTTATTGAAGTGGATTTAATAATAATGTTTTGTACACTGGCTTATTCATGAAAGTTCCAAATTGTAACCAAAACATTTGTTTCCTGATACATACCTTCTCTCCGTTTCAGCATCCTGTGTGGAGATAACGAAGCAGTTAGAGGCCAGAGATCAAATCGTAATCAATCTGAAAGTTATATTGGTTTATTGCATCCACATTCAATCAAATCTACCAAATAGGATCCACGCTGGTTCCCAATTCTACCGCAATGCTAGCTCCCACCTGTAAGAAGGACATTTAAAACATGATATGTTCTTGCCTTGCCATTCAATGAGCCACACAGCAACATCTGCCTCTACTGCCACCCTTCAGCTAGCTTGTCAGCTAGCTTTTGGTAGAATTTTTTTAGCATTCGCTATATCTATAGGATTTCCCATTGTAAAGCTTGTGATTTCCAGACATTTACACTCATTCACTAACAATGATGATGAAGAAAAAGGGCCCACATTTAACTTCAGCATGAACATCTACCACTGGAATCATTTATAAACTAGAGATTTTTGTAAGTAGTTTTTACAAACAATATTTGGTAGCACTTTATAATAACTTAATCATTACTCCATTCATAAGATGTAGGTCGTTATAAACCATTTACTAATAATTAGTTAAGTCTATTTGCGTGGCCTCATTAAAAGTGTGGGCCATTTATACCTCATAAATATTTTGAGTGACCAGTGTAATTTCTCACAAAAAGATGCATATGCCATTGGTAGCCTAAATTGTATCAATGGTAAAAGAATAAGCACAAAAAACTGGATGTTAAAGGAAATATATAGAACATTTTATTCACAAAAACGGTTGTGAAATAACTGTTGCAAGGACATGAGGAAGAGCTTCCTTTTGCTGAGGGTGGAGACTTCGCAAACCGGAACTCCCAATTTCTAACTCCTATGGACCCAGAATTTAATCACACAGCTGACCAAATTACGCAAGATTTTACTTCTAGGTTAACCGAGATTAGACTGCAATCCACACTTTGGTTTTGGTAGAAAAGTCACGTATGTTCAATATACTGTATGTTCTTAACCTTTTCACTCCTATCAACAAACAGGTGTGATCATTCTACAGTGGTCCCTGCAGCGTACGCTCAAACCGGTGTGATTAGAATGCTTATTTAGAATGTCCAGTTTTGATTGACGCAACAGTCAGCCACACTGTTTTTTCACAGAAACATTTTGCACAAACACAGTCCTTACAAAGTTATGTCCTGAATGTGACCAGTTTATTTTTGGATGCAATGTTCAGACATTCATAGAAGTAGCTACAGCATACACAATCATCCAAACGTAGGCTACATTTGTCCTAGCACTAACTGAGGAAAGATTGACGTAACACAATCGGTCATATTTACATTTTAGTCATTTAGCAGACGCTCTTATCCAGAGCGACTTACAGGAGCAATTAGGGTTAAGTGCCTTGCTCAAGGGCACATCGACAGATTTTTCACCTAGTCGGCACCGGGATTAGAACCGGCGACCTTTCGGTTACTGGCATAACGCTGTTTACCACTAAGCTACCTGCCGCCCCGTATTTAGAGAACTCTCGGCTGACAGAAACCACAATATGTATTAGCTAATAGCAATTACTATTTATAATTCATCACATCACGGGTGAGCTCAACATTGATTGAAATGATTGAGTAAAACACTTTCTAGAAATTGAAAGTAATCATACGATGGGTAGTTTGTGTGCGCCGCCATGTTTGTTTTTTGAGTCAACCAAAGATAATAAGAGGAGACAAGATGAGTTTTGTCTGTTTGCAGTATGCATGTTGAAGGGGGTGTGTGGTCTACTATCATTCCCTTCCCTTCATTCACTTCCGGAAGTTTATTCGAAAGCTTCACCTCATTATAACATCTTTGATCTGACAGACATTTACGTGATGCATTGTAAAATGTCAACAAACATGGCACCACACATAGCTGGCAAATAGCTTAGCATTAGCTCATTATAATCAGTACAACCTTCAAAAAAGTATTTTACAAACATCATAGGTGTCCATTTCAATCTATGCAATAATCGGAATGCATTATTTGTCACCAGTACCATGTAAATAAAACTGTAAATACATTATGCTCCATTCATACAGTGGGGAAAAAAGTATTTAGTCAGCCACCAATTGTGCATGTTCTCCCACTTAAAAAGATGAGAGAGGCCTGTAATTTTCATCATAGGTACACGTCAACTATGACAGACAAATTGAGATTTTTTTTTCCAGAAAATCACATTGTAGGATTTTTAATGAATTTATTTGCAAATTATGGTGGAAAACAAGTATTTGGTCACCTACAAACAAGCAAGATTTCTGGCTCTCACAGACCTGTAACTTCTTCTTTAAGAGGCTCCTCTGTCCTCCACTCATTACCTGTATTAATGGCACCTGTTTGAACTTGTTATCAGTATAAAAGACACCTGTCCACAACCTCAAACAGTCACGCTCCAAACTCCACTATGGCCAAGACCAAAGAGCTGTCAAAGGACACCAGAAACAAAATTGTAGACCTGCACCAGGCTGGGAAGACTGAATATGCAATAGGTACGCAGCTTGGTTTGAAGAAACCAAACCAAACCAAACTGTGGGAGCATTTATTAGGAAATGGAAGACATAAAAGACCACTGATAATCTCCCTCGATCTGGGACTCCACGCAAGATCTCACCCCGTGGGGTCAAAATGATCACAAGAACGGTGAGCAAAAATCCCAGAACCACACGGGGGGACCTAGTGAATGACCTGCAGAGAGCTGGGACCAAAGTAACAAAGCCTACCATCAGTAACACACTACGCCGCCAGGGACTCAAATCCTGCAGTGCCAGACGTGTCCCCCTGCTTAAGCCAGTACATGTCCAGGCCCATCTGAAGTTTGCTAGAGTGCATTTGGATGATCCAGAAGAGGATTGGGAGAATGTCATATGGTCAGATGAAACCAAAATAGAACTTTTGGGTAAAAACTCAACTCGTCGTGTTTGGAGGACAAAGAATGCTGAGTTGCATCCAAAGAATACCATACCTACTGTGAAGCATGGGGGTGGAAACATGATTTTTTTTTCTCATTTTGTCTGTCATAGTTGACGTGTACCTATGATGAAAATTACAGGCCTCTCTCATCTTTTTAAGTGGGAGAACTTGCACAATTGGTGGCTGACTAAATACTTTTTTCCCCCACTGTACATACATATATACTGTATGCTACAGTAGAAACGACAACACTATATACAGAAAATAAGGTCCTTACCTTGGTAGGAACGCACACATTCCTCCAAAGTTATTATTTGTAAGGAAAACAACAATGCAACAATGCGAGCTCCAGCCAGAAAATTTGCCAGTTCGTGCAAGACTGCGCAAATGTCTGCATACTTGATGTGCGGAAGAAATGGGGAAGGGCACTCCTTTTGTCTGGCTCAGTAAACCTTCAAACATAAATTGTCCGCAACACTGAAATGGGCTACTTCTATGTGAATTAATGAGGAGGGGGAACACACCTCAATTCAAACTGTTGTTAGAAAATACAACTTGTTAGAAAATTATTAGACATTTGAAATTGACAAGTTGAAACATAGCCTATAGATAATTAGCAGGCAGTGCATGTTAACGGTACCTCTCTTAGCATAAATAAACATTTTCACTTTTTGCAATGTAAAGATTACAATAAAAGAGATCAAAGTTAATTTGAGTTTCCTCTTCGTTAATTCTCTTGCCCTCCAAAAAGCCCATAATTTGAAAAAGTAGATAATCATTCCGGGCCTGATAGTCCAAAAGTTGATTCGGGTTGGGCCGGCCTGGGCTTATGGTTTGCGCAACATTGTAACCTACAGTAAGTTTGAGACCAACGGGTGGCCGTGTGAGAAGCGCACCTGTTTCTCTCAAAGAACTAGAATGAGATTCACTTTTTATGATCTCTCTCCATCTTTCTGTTCTGATAGACATGAGCCTGCAACTCTCATCTCTCCAGCGTTGCATTTGTCATCTACAGTGGGGAGAACAAGTATTTGATACACTGCCGATTTTGCAGGTTTTCCTACTTACAAAGCATGTAGAGGTCTGAAATTTTTATCATAGGTACACTTACATTTATATTTTAGTCATTTAGCAGACGCTGTTATCCAGAGTGACTTACTCAACTGTGAGAGACGGAATCTAAAACAAAAATCCAGAAAATCACATTGTATGATTTTTAAGTAATTAATTTCCATTATATTGCATGACATAAGTATTTGATACATCAGAAAAGCGGAACTTAATATTTGGTACAGAGATCATACGTTTCCTGTAGGTCTTGACCAGGTTTGCACACACTGAAGCAGGGATTTTGGCCCACTCCTCCATACAGACCTTCTCCAGATCCTTCAGGTTTCGGGGTTGTTGCTGGGCATTACGGACTTTCAGCTCCCCCCAACGATTTTCTATTGGGTTCAGGTCTGGAGACTGGCTAGGCCACTCCAGGACCTTGAGATGCTTCTTACGGAGCCACTCCTTAGTTGCCCTGGCTGTGTGTTTCGGGTCGTTGTCATGCTGGAAGAACCAGCCACGACCCATCTTCAATGCTCTTACTGAGGGAAGGAGGTTGTTGGCCAAGATCTCGCGATACATGGCCCCATCCATCCTCCCCTCAATACGGTGCAGTCGTCCTGTCCCCTTTGCAGAAAAGCATCCCCAAAGAATGATGTTTCCACCTCCATGCTTCACGGTTGGGATGGTGTACTTGGGGTTGTACTCATCCTTCTTCTTCCTCCAAACACGGCGAGTGGAGTTTAGACAAAAAGCTCCATTTTTGTCTCATCAGACCACATGACCTTCTCCCATTCCTCCTCTGGATCATCCAGATGGTCATTGGCAAACTTCAGATGGGCCTGGACATGCGCTGGCTTGAGCAAGGGGACCTTGCGTGCGCTGCAGGATTTTAATCCATGACGGCGTAGTGTGTTACTAATGGTTTTCTTTGAGACTGTGGTCCCAGCTCTCTTCAGGTCATTGACCAGGTCTTGCCGTGTAGTTCTGGGCTGATCCCTCACCTTCCTCATGATCATTGATGCCCCACGAGGTGAGATCTTGCATGGAGCCCCAGACCGAGGGTGATTGACCGTCATCTTGAACTTCTTCCATTTTCTAATAATTGTGCCAAAAGTTGTTGCCTTCTCACCAAGCTGCTTGCCTATTGTCCTGTAGCCCATCCCAGCCTTGTGCAGGTCTACAATTGTATCCCTGATGTCCTTACACAGCTCTCTGGTCTTGGCCATTGTGGAGAGGTTGGAGTCTATTTGATTGAGTGTGTGGACAGGTGTCTTTCATACAGGTAACGAGTTCAAACAGGTGCAGTTAATACAGGTAATGAGTGGAGAACAGGAGGGCTTCTTAAAGAAAAACTAACAGGTCTGTGAGAGCCGGAATTCTTACTGGTTGGTAGGTGATCAAATACTTATGTCATGCAATAAAATGCAAATAAATCACTTAAAAATCATACAATGTGATTTTCTGGATTTTTTTTAGATTCCGTCTCTCACAGTTGAAGTGTACCTATGATAAAAATTACAGACCTCTACATGCTTTGTAAGTAGGAAAACCTGCAGAATCGGCAGTGTATCAAATACTTGTTCTCCCCACTGTATTTCCTTATAGAATCATAGCCCTGCGAACGGTTCTGGAGGAGCTGCAGCACCCCTGATAAATTGAAATAAATCTGCCAAAGTTATTGAATTACTGCTGTCTGTTCAGAAATAAATGAAATAATTCAGAATAGCCTACTACACCATGAGAAGGCCTATAATTTAGCCACAGAGATTCGATCTCTTCTTTTAAAAAATAGCTTTTGAGAAAATGGACCTTGAATGTTTTGGTACACCTACTTGAGAGCTCTTCGTTGTCTACACCCATTCAGCATCGTTCACACCATTCGAAAGCCTTAGCCCCACCCATCTCTTTAAGGATTCACATGTGAGGCAATGTACTAAACAACCAAAGATTGCAAGACTAAAGGCTGGTTTATACTACAGGTGTGTTCGTAAATTTTATCTGGAGTGTCAGAGTGTGCTCAGAGTGCCCTCTGGGCGTTCATAAACTCAGAGCTTTGTCAGATTGTCCATTCGTAAATTAAGAGCGTTTCGCTCACTGGACTCTCTGGCCGAGGAGTAGGGTTGATCCGAGTGTTCTGACCTAACAGCAGTCAAGTACCCAAGCTAACTACGCTAACATTGGCTAGCTTGCTAGCTACTTCCAGACACAAATGAGAGAACAGCTCACTGACCATTTTACTCGCCCTAGCAGAGCTGGTTAGGCTGTTTTTATGTTATCCAGAGCGTTGGTGACTGTAACTGTGCTGCTGGCAACAATTTAATTACGTTTTTTTGCCAACGTTTACTGTCACCGGCCATATTCAACACATGTTGAGCATTTGTAAATTTGTCAGTTATTCTGCGCTCTGACACACTCAGAAAATAGTGCTGTGAAATCGGAGTAGATAGCCAGAGCAAATTTACCAGCTACGTCTATCGTCAGTTGTCACAGTGACATCATGAACATTCTATTGAAATGGTTACTTGCATAGTGGAGTCTTTTGTTTAGACATGTAAATAGCTAAACAATTAACCATACTCATAACTCATAACGTTACTACCCTGCATGAATCGGCAGGTAACTAACCAGCCAGGTTCAATGTTAGCTAGCTAGCTAACATTAGGCTATAACTAGCAATGCAAATTGCTGCGATACTAATAATATTACTACACAGATCATACATGTACCGTTAGCTAGCGAGCCAGTCTTCTGTGTGTTTTATTTTCGACTCCCACTACATATTTGCAATCAAACACCAGAATGTTCTCCATCTCCTTAGCTATCATACTCTAATTCCACCTGGCATTCCACTGATTTCAAAACTCGGTCCTCCAGAAAGTGGAGAGCAACACTTTTGTAGTTCTACTATTTTATATATATCAAAAAAGCAGCGTTAGAAAGGATTACCTAGGCATACTGACCCACTCATGTTATAGACAGAAGCGTGCTACATGGCAGACCAATCCGAACACATCTCTCAACATGCCTAGCCCACCCATTATCTCAGCCAATCATGGCGGGAAGGTTCCTGTCTTTTTCTGTCTCTAAACGAACTAGGCTCGTAATTTAACAATTTCTGCCAAGAAACGCATTTTGATTTAAAAGAAAAAAGTTTACATTCAAATGTCTCTCCTGCGAAGTAGTGACACGCAGCATACGCCTAGTTTCCTGAAACGAGTCACATATCCTAAAAACAAAACAGGTAAAAGTAAAATGGACAATATGGAATGGACAATCAGGCTACTCACAACTGCTGTCCAGGAGTTTCATACCGTGGACTAAATTATCAGTGGTTTAAAGTTTGTATCCTTACGAGCTGATCATAGCGAAAAAGAAAATACTTCTGCATTTCCCGCTGCGTAAACACAATGCAAATAGGCTCAGGATAACTCCTCCTGATAAAGTTGGGTAGCTGATATTCAGAGCTTAAATAGCCAAATTGATTAGTCACGGGGAATCAGGACTAATAAAGCCAATGCAATGGCCTGTTTTACAAACGGTGGGCCTACCACATGGATGGAAATTCATAAAATTCCATTGCGGGCCGAACTGGTTGGCTACACCCCAGTAAGCACGGACCAACGCCGACGCCTTTTGGACCGGCTATATTTTTTGGGGTGTTTTACAAACGGTAGGCCTACCACATAGATGTGCATTCCTAAAATTACATTTCAGGTGACACTGTAGGCCAGAGATGGGCAACTCCAGGACTCTGGGGCCTGATTGGTGTCACACTTTTACCCCAGCCCCAGCTAACACATCTTACACCAATAATCAACTAATCATGATCTTCAGTTTAGAATGCAATTAGTTTCATCAGCTGTGTTGACTAGGGATGGGGAAAAAGTGTGACACCACTCCGCCCCCGAGGACTGGAGTTGCCCATCCCTGCTGTAGGCTATACCTCAGTAAGCACGGACCGACGCTGACGACTTTTGGACATATTTTTTTTGTGCAGTAGAGACCGGCCTTGATTCCATGTCCACGGACAGTGTTTGTTGGTCTGGTCCCTACCAAATCTGAATCAATCATAGACGTATATGTTCCGTTCAGATTTGGACCAGACTTGATTTGGCCCAAACATAGGTGTCTATAAATTACATATTTTCAACTTTCATTGAGAACCAAAAATTTACCTGATTTCAACGTCCGGAAAATACATATTTTCAACGGCCGGAGAATATGTATTTTCAACGTTTGGAAAATACCTATTTTCAACTTTCATTCAGAACCGAAAATGAACCTGATTTCAATGTCTGTAGCTGTGGTCAGTAGTTTCGGTCAATACTTGTGTGGTTGTGAACAATAGTTGTGGTCAGTAGTTGTGTGGTTGTGGTCAGTAGTTGTGGTCCTTAGTTGTGTGGTTGTGGTCAGTACTTGTTGTCGGTAGTTGTGGTCTGTAGTGATCAGTGATTATGGTCAGTAGTTTTGTGGTTGTGGTCAGTAGTTTTGTGATTGTGTCAGTTGTGTGGTTCAGTAGTTGTGTGGTCAGTAGTAGTGTTTACTTGTTGCGATCAGTAGTTGTGTGGTTGTGGTCAGTAGATGTGTGGTTGTGGTCAGGAGTTGTGGTCAATAGTTGTGGTCAGTAGTTGTGTGGTTGTGGTCAGTAGTTGTTGTCAGTATTTGTGGTCTGTTGTGGTCAGTAGTTTTGGTAAGTAGTTGTGTGGTTGTGGTCAGTAGCTGTGATCATGTAGTTGTGGTCTGTTGTCAGTAGTTTTGTGGTTGTGCTGTAATAGTTGTGTTGTGTGGTTCAGTAGTTGTGTGGTCAGTAGTTGTGCTCAGTTGTTGTGGTCAGTAGTTGTGGTCAGTAGTAATAGTATGTAGTT
Source organism: Coregonus lavaretus (assembly GCF_964263955.1). NCBI lineage: Eukaryota > Metazoa > Chordata > Actinopteri > Salmoniformes > Salmonidae > Coregonus > Coregonus lavaretus. The sequence goes on along the minus strand of NC_139988.1, from coordinate 75,901,675 downwards.
ATGTTGTTGTGGTCAGTAGTTGTAGTCAGTAGTTGCGGTCAGTAGTTGTGTGGTTGTGGTCAGTAGTTGTGTGGTCATGGTCAGTAGTTGTAGTCAGTAGTTGTGTGGTTGTGGTCAGGAGTTGTGTTCAGTAGTTGTGATCAGTCATTGTGGTCATTAGTTATGGTCTGTAGTTGTGTTGTTGTGGTTAGTAGTTGTGCTCAGTAGTTGTGCTCAGTAGTGCTGTGGTTGTGTTCAGTAGTTGTGTGGTTCAGTAGTTGTGTGGTCATAAATTGTGTGGTTGTTGTCAGTAGTTGTGTGGTTGTGGTCAGTGTCTAAACTGCAGTTGTTGCGTGTGAAAACTGAAAGAAGTGATCGGTGGCAGTTGTTGTCCGAGGCAGTTGTTGCTTAGTAACAGTTGCCTTGAAAGGACTGCTTCCTTCATGGCTAAAGGCAGTGTGAGAAACTTGCTAACAAACGTTAGTGCTTTGAAACTAAATAAATACTGCTCTCTCACCTACGAAACTTTGCTTCATGATAGTGTTTTTAGACAAAGCAAGGAAAGTGAACTTCAAAACTTGCAGCTGTTGTTGGTAAGTAATAAATCTGCTAGCTTCTGACATGACTTACTGCATCTATAAAGAGAGCAGTTGATGAGTTACTAAAATAGCTCTATCTATTGATTGGTAGAAGGTATTCCTAATCCACTTCCAGATTTGAAAAGCAGAGAATTAGAGGAAGATTTCATACGCTCTAGGTTTTTGTCTGACTTGTTGGGGGAGTGGTCAAAATGGCAGTAGTTTGGAAAAAGTTGGAAAATAATGTTGTTGATGCTGTTACTAAAACAGCTGTAACTTTTTATCAGAATAATATATTTTTGTTCCGCGTTCAGATTTGAAAAGCAGAGACTTTTTGTCTAAATTGTTGGCCAAGTGGACAAAGTAGCTGATTTGTGTCAAAAGTTGCATTGTTGCATTTACAGTGAATGGAATGTTTAAATTATGATGTCATAATGTGGCCTTTAGAATGTTGAGGAAATGTCAGGAATTTGAAGGAGGACAAAAAGAAGGACAAAAAAAAGTATAACTTAAAAAGTATGAAAGATACTGAAAAGTTGTATGCCACTTTAAGAAATGGAACACTAGTCAAATTAATAATGTTTACATATCTTGCACTACTCGTCTCATTTGTATATACTGTATTCTATAATATTCTATTGTATCTTAGTCCATGCCGCTCTGTCATTGCTTGTCCATACGTGTATATATTCTTAAATTCCATTCCTTACTTAGATTTGTGTGTATTTGGGTAGATGTTGTGAAATTGTTAGATATTACTTGTTAGATATTACTGCACTGTCGGAGCTAGAAGCACAAGCATTTCGCTACACCCGCAATAACATCTACTAAACCAGTGTATGTGACAAATAAAATTTGATTTGATTTGATTTAACGTTACATTAATTCTTGCAATCAACAGCCAGAAGGCTTAATATGTTATAGGATTCATATCACGGATAAACAGACACCTAATGATATACAGCCATGTAGTCATCAGGGGATTACTTCATGGCTATGAGGGATATGACAAGCTATTAAAATATACTCGTCCAATTTTTGTTCACAGCACCTCTTTCCCTTTTGGCAGGCTAGTAAGGGACAAAATATAATCACTAGCCAGTTTGTTTTTAGCTCTAAAACCTAATGACACATTTTATTTTGTACAGTTATCAAAGAAAACATTAACATCAAAAGACAATACGAGTTAAATCAAGTAGGCTACCTTGCTCAGTTTTGGGTGACTGACTTGAACAACACATGCTAGCTAGCCATCATAGTTAGCTAGGTGGCTAGCTAGCAATCTAGCTAGATAGCTAGCAATCTGGCTAGATAGCTACCATTATCTGAGGAGATTTTTTAAAATGTCTGATTCACTTCATAAAGCTTTTCATGTACTTAAAAAATATCGATGTCATTGATCAGATAATATTAACTTTTACCTCAGAAATTGTCAACTCATGTTCCAGCTGATTCTACTTTTAAAGTTGGCTACTCGGCTTGGTAGCTAGTTAGCTCACCAGGCATCAAAAGTTAATTTCAGAGACTCATCTAATCAATCTGAAAAAATACTCTAAAATGTAAAAATGATCATTACCAACATAAAACCAAATTATTATTGTGATTTTTGTCCAAATTTGAATGATGGAGCTTCCAAAGTCAAATCGAGTGAGGTAGAGGCACCTCCCTGTGGCAGCAGCCTCAAATTAGCCATTTGCGTATTGAGGTTTCCCTTTTGAGAGATATGCTAATTCCCACCCCTTAACCACTAAACCAATCTTATATCAATAATGCAGACATTTTAACCTATCAAAAGAAAAAATTGGTGATTGTAGCACAGAGATATTGATGTGACAATCACTGGAAACATGTTTTTGAAAAAGGTTCACCATTGGTATGTTCGAAGGGCCATTTTGAGACCTTAAGGAGCATCAGGTACATCTGGGATCTACCAATGGCATATCCATCTTTTTGTGAGAAATTACACTCGTCACTCACAAAGTATTTATAAAGTATACAGTGAGGGAAAAAAGTATTTGATCCCCTGCTGATTTTGTACGTTTGCTCACTGACAAAGACATGAGCAGTCTATAATTTTAATGATAGGTTTATTTGAAAAGTGAGAGACAGAATAACAACAAAAATATCCAGAAAAATGCATGTCAAAAATGTTATACATTTATTAGCATTTTAATGAGGGAAATAAGTATTTGACCCATCTGCAAAACATGACTTAGTACTTGGTGGCAAAACCCTTGTTGGCAATCACAGAGGTCAGACGTTTCTTGTAGTTGGCCACCAGGTTTGCACACATCTCAGGAGGGATTTTTTCCCACTCCTCTTTGCAGATCTTCTCCAAGTCATTAAGGTTTCGAGGCTGACGTTTGGCAACTGGAACCTTCAGATCCCTCCACAAATTTTCTATGGGATTAAGGTCTGGAGACTGGCTAGGCCACTCCAGGACCTTAATGTGCTTCTTCTTGAGCCACTCCTTTGTTGCCTTGGCCGTGTGTTTTGGGTCATTGTCATGCTGGAATACCCATCCACATCCCATTTTCAATGCCCTGGCTGAGGGAAGGAGGTTCTCACCCAAGATTTGACGGTACATGGCCCAGTCCATCATCCCTTTGATGCGGTGAAGTTGTCCTGTCCCCTTAGCAGAAAAACACCCCCAAAGCATAATGTTTCCACCTCCATGTTTGACAGTGGGGATGGTGATCTTGGGGTCCTAGGCAGCATTCCTCCTCCTCCAAATACAGCGAGTTGAGTTGATAGCAAAAGCTCAATTTTGGTCTGATCTGACCACAACACTTTCACCCAGTTCTCCTATGAATCATTCAGATGTTCTCATGATCGTTGCAACTCCACAAGGTGAGATCTTGCATGGAGCCCCAGGCCGAGGGAGATTGACAGTTCTTCTGTGTTTCTTCCATTTGCGAATAATCGCAGTAACTGTTGTCACCTTCTCACCAAGCTGCTTGGCGATGGTCTTGTAGCTCATTCCAGCCTTGTGTAGGTCTACAATCTTGTCCCTGATATCCTTGGAGAACTCTTTGGTCTTGGCCATGGTGGAGAGTTTGGAATCTGATTGATTGATTGCTTCTGTGGACAGGTGTCTTTAATACAGGTAACAAGCTGAGATTAGGAGCACTCCCTTTAAGTGTGCTCCTAATCTCAGGTCGTTACCTGTATAAAAGACACCTGGGAGCCAGAAATCTTTCTGATTGAAGGGGGTGTCACGCTGTGACCTATGAAACTCTTGTTTGTTGAGTCAGGGTGTGAATGTCTATTGTAGTTCTAGGTTATGTATATCTATGTTTAAGTTCTAGTTGTTCTATGTCTATGTTTGGCCGGGTATGATTCCCAATCAGAGGCAGCTGTCGCTCATTGTCTCTGATTGGGGGTCATACTTAGGTAGCCTATTTCCTACGTTGCATTGTGGGATCTTGTTCCGTTTAGGCTTGTATGTGTATAGCCTGAGGACTTCACGTTACGTTGTTTCTTGTTTTGTTGTATGTTTATTGAGTTAATAAACATGTACGCTTTTCACGCTGCACCTTGGTCTGACCCGTCTCTCAACGATCGTGACAGAAGATCCCACCACAAAAGGACCAAGCAGCGTGCCGAGGAGGAGTGAATAGCTTTGTCACAGGTGGGCAAATGGTGGTCATGGGAGAAGATATTCACTGGGAAAGGACCCTGGACGAAGGTACAGGCCCTGGCAAGAGAGGATCAACGACGACACCAACGGGACCAAACGCTGAGGAAACCCGAGGGGCAACCCCAATAAAAAAAATTGGGGGGCACCCGGTGGGGTTCCAGTTGGAGTCCCTACGACCATGGGAACAGGAATGGGAACAGTTTTGCACGGAGGAGTCGGAGGATGACGAGGACAATGAGGTTCTGTTCCCTAACTCGTGGGGGCTCCCAGAGGAGTCCTCACTGGAGGAGGATTGGCGAGAGAGAGAAGGACTGGAGCAGTCTGAGAGAGGAGGCCACCACGTTACGGGGACTGTTAGCTCAGAGGGAGCAGGAGTTATCCTTTCAGAGGGAGGCGCTGCAGGAAGACCTTAGGGAGAAGGAAGTGGTGGATGCACGGAGAGAGGAGCTGGTCAGGCAAAAAAAGGAGCATGTGTTCATTGAGGAACCTAAGTATGCGGAGATACGCACTGTGTCACCAGTGCGCATTCACAGCCCAGTGCGTCCTGTGCTAGCGCCCCGCACGTGTCGTGCGAAAGTGGGCATCCAGCCAGGACGGGTTGTGCCGGCTCAACGCTCCTGGTCTCCAGTGCGCCTCCACGGTCCAGTATATCCTGCGCCAGTCCTACGCACTGTGTCACCAGTGCGTGCTCACAGCCCAGTGCGTCCTGTGCCAGCGCCCTGCGCGTGCTGTGCGAAAGTGGGCATCCAGGCATGACGGGTTGTGCCAGCTCTCCAGTGCGCCTCCACAGCCCAGTTCAGCCTGTGCCAGCTCCTCGCACCAAACCAGTGGTGCCTGTCGCCAGCCCGGTAAGCCCAGTACCTTCTCCCCGCACCAAACCAGTGGTGCGCGTACCAAGTCCGGCACGGCCCGTGCCTGCTCCCCGCACCAAACCAGTGGTGCGTGTTCCTAGTCCGGTACGGCCCGTACCTGCTCCTCGCACCAAGGTAGTGGTGCGTGCTCCCAGTCCAGTACGGCCCGTGCTGCTCCCCGCACCAAACCAGCGGTGCGTGTCCCCAGTCCGGCCCGGCCCGTGCCTTCTCCTCGCAACAAGCCAGTGGTGCGTGTTCCCAGTCCGGCACGGCCCGTGCCCGTTCCACCGGTGCCTGGTCCAGCACCGGTCAGCTGCTCCACTCCGGAGTCAGAGCAGTCCGCTCCACCGGTGCCCAGTCCAGCTCCAGTCAGCGGATCCACTCCGGAGCCAGAGCAGTCCGCTCCACCGGTGCCCAGTCCAGCTCCGGTCAGCGGCTCCACTCCAGGCCCTGACGTCAGCCCCTCTCCAGGTTCGGGGCCTCCCACACCAGGGTCCAGACAGGGCTTGGTACATCGTGGGAGGAAGGAGAGGGGAAGCATCGCGCTGAGGTCCAGGCCAGACAGGGGTGCAACGCGGAGGCAGCAAGGGAGAAGATGTCACGCCCGGAGCCAGAACCGCCACCGAGGCTGGAAGCCCACCCGGACCCTTCCCTGTTAGGTCAGGTTTGTGCGGCCGGAGTCCGCACCTTTGGGGGGAGGGGTACTATCACGTCCTGACCTATGGAACTCTTGTTTGTTGAGTCAGGGTGTGAATGTCTATTGTAGTTCTATGTTATGTATATCTATGTTTAAGTTCTAGTTCCTGATTCTGTCTCTTCAACCCTCCTCTCCTCCCTTTCTGCACCTTTTGACTCTCTATGTCCCCTATCCTCCCGGCTGGCTCGGTCCTCCCCTCCTGCTCCGTGGCTTGATGACTCATTGCGAGCTCACAGAAGAGGGCTCCGGGCAGCCTAACGGAAATGGAGGAAAACTAGACTCCCTGCGCACCTGTCATCTTTTCACTCCCCCCTGCGGACCTGTCATCTTTTCACTCCCTCCTCTCTACATTCTCTTCCTCTGTTTCCGCTGCTAAAGCTACTTTCTACCACTAAATTTCAAGCCTCTGCCTCTAACCATAGGAAGCTCTTTGCCACCTTCTCCTCCCTGCTGAATCCCCCTCCTTCTCCCCCTCCCTCCTCCCTCTCAGTGGATGACTTTGTCAACCATTTTGAAAAGAAGGTTGACGACATCCGATCCTCATTTATTAAGTCAAATGACACCGCTGGTCCTGCTCACACTGCCCTATCCTATGCTTTGACTTCTTTCTCCCCTCTCTCTCCAGATGAAATCTTGCGACTTGTGACGGCCGGCCGCCCAACAACCTGCCCGCTTGACCCTATCCCCTCCTCTCTTCTCCAGACCATTTCCGGAGACCTTCTCCCTTACCTCACCTCGCTCATCAACTCTTTGTTGACCGCTGGCCATGTCCCTTCCATCTTCAAGAGAGCGAGAGTTGCACCCCTCCTCAAAAAACCCACACTCAATCCCTCCGATGTCAACAACTACAGACCAGTATCCCTTCTTTCTTTTCTCTCCAAAACTCTTGAGCGTGCCGTCTCTAGCCAACTCTCCTGCAATCTCTCTCAGAATGACCTTCTTGATCCAAACCAGTCAGGTTTCAAGACTGGTCATTCAACTGAGACTGCTCTTCTCTGTGTCACGGAGGCTCTCCGCACTGCTAAAGTTAACTCTCTCTCCTCTGCTCTTGTCCTTCTAGACCTGTCTGCTGCCTTTGATACTGTGAACCATCAGATCCTCCTCTCCACCCTCTCCGAGTTGGGCATCTCCGGCGCTGCTCACTCTTGGATTGCGTCCTACCTGACAGGTCGCTCCTACCAGGTGGTGTGGCGAGAATCTGTCTCCGCACCACGTGCACTCACCACTGGTGTCCCCCAGGGCAAAGTTATAGGCCCTCTCCTATTCTCTCTATACACCAAGTTACTTGGCTCTGTCATATCCTCACATGGTCTCTCCTATCATTGCTACGCAGACGACACACAATACATTTTCTCCTTTCCCCCTTCTGATAACCAGGTGGCGAATCGCATCTCTACATGTCTGGCAGACATATCAGTGTGGATGTCAGATCACCACCTCAAGCTGAACCTCGGCAAGACGGAGCTGCTCTTCTTCCCGGGGAAGGACTGCCCGCTCCATGATCTCGCCATCACGGTTGACAACTCCATTGTGTCGTCCTCCCAGAGTGCAAAGAACCTTGGCGTGACCCTGGACAACACCCTGTCGTTCTCCGCTAACATCAAAGCGGTGACCCGATCCTGCAGGTTCATGCTCTACAACATTCGCAGAGTACGACCCTACCTCACACAGAAAGCGGCACAGGTCCTAATCCAGGCACTTGTCATCTCCCGTCTGGATTACTGCAATTCGCTGTTGGCTGGGCTCCCTGCCTGTGCCGTTAAACCCCTACAACTTATCCAGAATGCTGCAGCCCGTCTGGTGTTCAACCTTCCCAAGTTCTCTCATGTCACCCCGCTCATCCGAACACTCCACTGGCTTCCAGTTGAGGCTCGCATCTACTACAAAACCATGGTGCTTGCCTACGGAGCTGTGAGGGGAACGGCACCTCCTTACCTTCAGGCTCTGATCAGACCCTACACCCAACCGAGGGCACTACGTTCATCCACCTCTGGCCTGCTAGCCCCCCTACCTCTACGGAAGCACAGTTCCCGCTCAGCCCAGTCAAAGCTATTCACTGCTTTGGCACCCCAATGGTGGAACAAGCTCCCCCATGACGCCAGGACAGCGGAGTCACTGACCACCTTCCGGAGACACTTGAAACCCTACCTCTTTAAGGAATACCTGGAGTAGTATAAAAGTAATAATTATATCCCCCCCCCCCCCCCCCCCATTGTCCCACTGGCTATCATAAGTTGAATGCACCAATTTGTAAGTCGCTCTGGATAAGAGTGTCTGCTAAATGATGTAAATGTAAATGTTTATAAATGTGTGAATAACCAGGTTACTAACATTTACAAATGTGGGAGTAATGATTCATAAATTATGAATAACTTATCCATTATAAATGCTTTATTATGTGGAGTTATTATAAAGTGCTACCAAATTTCTTTTTCAATACATTTGACTAAATTAGCCTCTCCATTGACACCCATGTAGATTGTAGCATCCTAGCATAACTTTTGGAATTTGCAAGGTAACTCGAGTATGAATATCAGGACTTGGTACAAACATGACATTCATGTAGGGTGAACGCTTCATTTAATTAAATTATATTTCCTATACTGGAATTCCTATTCTGCATCCTGGAGACTATTTCATTTGAATTGCAATCAATAATTGAATTTGATCAGCAATTGAATTTACAAATGACTCAAACCCTGCTTCTACGGGCCAAATCCAAACATGAAGTAAGTGTGTTTAACTTGCTGTCGCACTCTTTATGTGAAAGTTACAGGCACGTATGTCAAATTAGAATGTCCCTATGTTATGTTCAGACGGCCTTCACCTTGTCGTATGTCTGCTCTTTCTCCATTTGGGTGCTGAGCTGGGCTATCTCCTGGTCAAGTTCCTGACTGAGGTGGTAGCAGCGCTCCATTCTGTCCTCAATGGTGCACTCTGTGGCTTGATACTCCATGTCCAGCTGGGTCAGCGTGATCCGCAGGTCCTCATCCAGAACCTTCTTCATGTCCTCATACTTCTTCTTAATCTTCTCCTTCAGTGCGTTGGTCTTCTTCTGAAGTGGGGGAGGGGTCACGTGAAATGATCAGAATTAGCAGTTTGAAAAAATAATCCTAATTAGACTACATTTGGCAGCAATGCAATGGAGATACCATTTTAAAGATACAGATTTACAGTGACAAGTGACTATGAATTATTTGTAAAGCCTTTAAAACCATTGCTGCATTTCAACCCATTTCAGGTTTGTTTCACCATCTCCCAAATCTCCCTATCCCTCAGACATAATGTTCCATAAACATTATTGGAATGAATTGCAATTGAACTCACCCCAGCTGTGAATCTTAATGAAATAGAATAGGATGCTAACAAGTGTTCTTCAGGCATCTGACGAGAGACTTCAGCAGACAATCATTGACTTACTGTAACGTCAACCTGCTTTGCTGCCAGCTTCTTCATCCTGTATGCGACAACATCCCTTTGCCTCTGTAGGTGCTGTTGATGTTTCACAAGTGTTTCCTGTGAAAGAGTGGAAAGCAGCAAAGAGATAGGACATATAAAGTGAAAAGACAAGAGAAGGTTAGAGAAGCAGAAAACAGAAGTAAAATAATTGTTGCTTTAATCAAACCAATGGTGGACTTTTCTTTTGAGGAACAACTGATTTACAAAGGATTTACTTGCGTATGGCCCTTCATGACAAACTCCTGTATGTATGACTGTCTGTCCTCCCTCCTTCTGTATCTCCTAGCCCTCTTCCCCAGAAAAGGATAACTGCAACTCACCAGCACAAGTATTATTACCCAAGCTTTTATACCCCTGTATCTGATGCCAAGGCATTGTTGTTGGGGGAGTTGGTTGGAGGGAGCATGGTATCTATCCCTCCCCCACCCCCCCCCCCCAATGTCCTCATGCCCTGGGAAGCATGTGCCTTGTTCCGTGTAGGGGTTAGGGAGCGTAAATCTCAGCTCTGGAGACAGACACAAGGGTGACTTCTCGAGCCCTCTGGAAGGATCAGTGGGCTTGGTCACAAGAGAGCGTGGCTTGCTGCGTGCTCCTGTGACTGAGCAGTCAAGAGGAGCACTATTTATATCTACCTGCCCCTGAACCCAATGAGGCTTTTGTTTGTGTGTGGGTGTCACTTGTCAGGCCAGTGTGTGTGGATTGAGTAATTGAGTGTCAGACTGCTTAATATTGAGAGCTCCAAGTTTACAACAGCTTTCTAAGGAATTCGGTCCCGCTTTAAATGACGTGCAGCTTGTAAAGGCTTCATAAAACCTTTATAAAGCCTTCATAAACACTACATGCATGTGTTATAAATAATCTATAACTCTATGTCATGCTTTATAAAGGGTTCATAAATGTGACAGAACTGTGTGACATAACCATCAATGTCAAATATGACATAAACCTGTGCTTTAAAAAAGGGTGGCAGAAGCACTGCTTAATAAAGGCCTCATAAATCATATTAAATATATAAAAGCATTTATAACCCTGTCATCTTGGTAGAGCACTGCATCGCCAGGATATTGGGTTCGATTCCCGGGACCACCCATACGTAAAAATGTATTCACGCATGACTGTAAGTCGCTTTGGATAAAAGCATCTGCAAAATGTTATATATTATATTATATTTCACTAAAACATTTCCAAGATGGCACAATCTCTTTTCCTATTGGGTGCATAGTCAGTATTGGACCTGACCTCAACTACCCACAAAATGCAGTGCTGCAGGATGACACACACTCTAAAGTGCAGTCATGCACAGAAAAAAACGCTGGTAAGGCATTTTAAAATCATTTTTATTTTTTGCCACCTTTTTTCCCCAAAATTTCGTTTTCTTTATTTTGTTTTTCCAGTTTTCGGATTTCCCCAATTTTCTGGTTTACCGCAGTTTTTCACACTTTTTTAATAGAACAACAACAACATTTAGATTTTTTGTGTTCACAATAATGCTTAAAACACAAAAGGGGATGACTTTTGAGGTCTGGTAAAAATGTGAAGTAGTTGCCCTTTAAATCAGTGAGCATGCCCTGGACTGTTGTTTGGTTAGCGGAATTCTGTACTGCAGTAAGCGCACGTGATGTTATTTGGCCGCCAATGGAATGGGTGGAGTAAAAGGCCAGCATCACTCCATATTATTCAAAGCCCCATGAAATGACACCATATATACATTCTACAGACCCTACTGAGTATTCCCTTCAATACTTCTACTGTGGCACCCAGAGTAGTTCTTGCTCTAAGCCAATATGTCTTCCATATACTGTGATTAGCATTGGGGGCATTTATTTGACCTTGGAACATGTTTTAAAACCCAAATGTAATGCAAATGTCACTTCAATATGAACAAATATGAATAATTGTTAATGTTTAGACTATTATTTTTCATATATCATGAATGTTTATTGACACTTCTCTACTATTATGTGGGGCACTTGGGGCAAATTCCGTGATCCGGAAGTACTTCTTTAGTGTTGTTGACAAGACGCTGATCATGTGATGAATTCGCAAATCAAATGCCCACTTGTGCTGCCACTGGACAGTGAAAAACAAGTTAACCTTTATTTATTGTAATTTAAATTAGTTTGTAGTAGTTAAGTGTTGAGTTAGATTACACACTGTAGCTAACTCAATCATTATTTCAAATAATTTCAGTGACTTCACAGCAATTGCTAGCTACCCGAAATTTAGCTAGCTAGCAGGCTCGGCTAAATACAAACCCCCCTAGATACAGCCACGTCGCATAGTCACGTCATGAGATTTGTAAACGAAAGAAGACTATAATAATGCGAATTGAATGGAGTTTCCTATCTTCACATTTAATGTTTCTGGTGCAGCACAGAAATGCCCTTATCCAGATGGTGTGACAAAGGCATTTCCTAACAGACCTGCTAACTTTCTTTGTTGTTACTTTGAAGGTTGGAACATGCAGTACCTCCAGGTGGCAGAGAGGCAACAACCATTCGTCCGCCAGCTCAGGTACAAGCTACACTATTCACAGCCCTGTGTAATGTTCAATGTAATTGCATTGCTGGACTTTTTGTATGGTTTAAACATGTCTTTAATGTTTATTTGTTTTAGCTGTTAGTGATAATGCCCTTAGTGTTAATATATTTGTGTTTAAATCATTAAGCCTTTACGTATGTGTTATGAATGACCAAATGGGTCTGACTTTATTGTAAGTACAGCATCATATGATATAAGGCATTTATGTATGTGTTATGAATGACCAAAGGTGTCTGACTTCATAGTAAGTACAGCGTCATATGATACAAGGTATTTATGTATGTGTTATAAATGACCTGTCTGACTTTAAATTAAGTACAGCGCCATGCGATATAGAGTTAAGGATATGTTTATAATGACTGAAGGTGTCTCACTTCAAACTAAGGATTACAGGACGCTACTTAAAGTGTCAATAAATAGGTTATTAACATTCTGCTGATTTATGAAGGTTCTCTCATGATCCACAGGTTACTGTAGGGTGTGAGAGCTATTTCAATGGGTTGATGGACCTGCAAATCTTGCGTTTGTGTGTGTGTGTGTCAGAACCAAGATGATTTGGAGTAGTCCAACCTGAGACTACCGCACCAGGTATTCCTCTTCTGTTCCCATGCTGGAGACCAGGGCTTGATTACAACCTGTTACAATGGTGCCAACATTTTGTGGCTGATCTTTCAGCGGGGGAGTGGGTGAACGTGTCAAAGACCTGACTGGGCCCAGCACCACGCAATTTGGCTTGTTTTTGTTGTGTGCGTGTTTGTGTACTGAAAAACATGTAACTTGGTTCCGGAAGAAAGCCACTTTCAATTTCTTTGGTGAATTGTTGTCCCCAGGCTATTGCACACACATCACATATAAGCCTGGGATGTCAACCATTCAAAATTGGCCTAAGTGGGAGTGACCATAGAATTCTATAGGAGTGACCTCACTGATTAAAGTATTTGTCATCGTCACTACTTAACACAGTCAAAAAGTCATATTTATTGCTAAATCCTGCCCATTTCCACAATTGATCTTGTTAAAATGTTATTTTAAACCTAACCCTAACTAATGAAGGCCAAGTTTTATGCGTTGGTCCACCAGACCTTCCGCACATTTGGGCAGAATTGTCTGGGAATTAGATTGGGTGTAATGTGACTAACATGACATCACTTTAGAGCATATGCCATCCTTCAGCACAACATGTCACCCTTTATAAAGCACATGTATATGATATTTGACATAGTGGGTTATGTCACATTTGACATTGGTGATTATGTCACACAGTTATGCCACATTTATGAACCCTTTATATAGCATGACATACGGTTATAGATGTTTTGTAACACATTTATGTAGTGCTTTATGAAGGCATTATGAAGCCTTTATAAGCTGAACGTCATTTAAAACTGGACCAGGAATTCTAAGAATGCACAATTGTTATACTCTTGAATGTGTTATGAAATCATTATATAGGACACTTACAGTAAAATTACACTTTGGGTGACATTTTGCATGAGCAAATGGCAGTGAGCAAAATAACTATAACATTTCACAATATGTCTGTGTTTCACGGGGAGCATATCACTCTCGACTCACACTCAGCAATGCGTCCAGTGTAACAGGTCTGAAAATGTGTGTGTGTGCCGTGGTGTGCATCTGGTATACAGCACTATGTGGGTGTGTGTGTGCCTGTCCATTTGAGTATGAGGGTCGATGCCAGGGTGTTCCAATTTTAGGCCTATATGCTGACCATAACAGCCATAGTGGATTGTGTACACACATGCTGCAAATGGTGTGTGCATGTGCAACCAGTAAAGACATGCCAAATGTACCATCTGCAGCTGCCTCTTGTCCCTTCACAAAGCCTGATTCAGACTGACATGATCAAATCCCATTGACAACCTCACCCTTCACCCACCCAATAAGCTTATCCATACAGAGTATGGTACTCCAACATGGCACTCCAAAGGGCATCAGTCTAACCAGGTTGATTAACAGTAAACTAACCTGGAATGAGGGCATATGGGCAGTGACAGGAACAGCAGTGCCATGTGCATCTGAATGCCACTGTGTTTATGAGCCCTTTGACAGACAGGGAACATCACAAGATGTTTGGGAACTAGGCCACAGGTGGGTCTAACCAACTGGGGATTTGCCTCTGTCAACTGTCTCTTAGGTTTATGACCCTCATCAGTGCTTTGCAGAAATCTAATTAGTCGATTCCTGTATGCATTCTCATGTTACACGTTGACATTACCCTGACCCTCAGAATCTGGCTGGAGTGTGTGTGTGTTTGTTTCTAAAGAAACTGAATTCATAAATAGCCAGTAACTCTGCCTTTCCCTGGTGCCACCACAGTTAGTGATTTACAGTATCATCCCCAAACTTCCTTATGCCCCACATCACATACATGGTGAAAAGGATCTACTTTTACAGAATGATCAGATAAGGCGATTGTGCTATTTGTCTGATGAGCTCTGCAAATTCTTCACGTGCCTCTTGCAATTAAATAATCAGTAGAGTACTATACAATGCGTTTAGGCTTCCATTTGCAATTTGAAATAATTGGACGTGGTTTTGCTCACATGGGCATGTCAGAGAAGGATGCGCACAGTAGAAAATGTGCAGACAATTGCTTATGATTGATTTTGCCTACCCTGTAATGTGGACTAGTCACTAGTGGCTATTTACAAACCTTGCAACTGATATTTGTGAAAAAATAGAAGACATTAACCTGGCTTAGGCTATTGATATGAAATTGTTGAATTAATCGAGCCTAATAGGTGTACTGTTAACAGAGAGACACAAAATAAAAGGAAGGTAAAACGTTTTCACAGTTAAATAAAGTGTTTTGAAACCCCCCCATAAATATCTTAAGCTGTCACAATTCTGCGGTTGTTGGGAAACCTGAAAATGAGTTTTATGCTGTATACAGGTAAAGTATCTATTGTTACATTATAATTCATAAGATTTATATAATGTAGCATAAAACACTGTTGGCCTACACTCAGAAAAAAAAGGTTCCAAAAGGTTCTTCAGCTCTCCCCATAGGAGAACCCTTTTTGGTTCCAGGTAGAACCCTATTGGGCTACATGTAGAACCCTCTGTGAAAAGGGTTCTATATGGAACCAAAAAGGGTTCTATCTGGAACCAAAACGTTTTCTTCAAAGGGTTCTCCTATGGGGACAACCAAAAAAAACCTTGTGTATGTAAAGTATAATATGCAGAAAAAAATGTGAACTCCTCTTTAGGTGTTACCCAAACACTGTCAAAATGGTTGCAGCGTACATATTGTACATAACTTTTTTCTAACAGTGTTTTATAAGAGGGCATTCAATGGGCGGTGTTCTATATAGGGCTAAGAAACAGACAGCTTAGCATTCTGTTGCCAACCTCCCAGATAAGGTCTGCATAGGCCTATACAAAGTATTCACCCCCCTTGGCATTTTTCCTATTTTGTTGCCTTACAACCTGGAATTAAAATTGATTTTTGGGGGGTTTGTATCATTTGATTTACACAACATGCCTACCACTTTGAAGATGCAAAATATTTTTTATTGTGAAACAAACAAGAAATAAGACAAAAAAACAGAAAACTTGAGCGTGCATAACTATTCACCCCCCCAAAGTCAATACTTTGTAGAGCCACCTTTTGCAGCAATTACAGCTGCAAGTCTCTTGAGGTAAGTCTCTATAAGGTTGGCACATCTAGCCACTGGCATTTTTGCCCATTCTTCAAGGCAAAACTGCTCCAGCTCCTTCAAGTTGGATGGGTTCCGCTGGTGTACAGCAATCTTTAAGTCATACCACAGATTCTCAATTGGATTGAGGTCTGGGCTTTGACTAGGCCATTCCAAGACATTTAAATGTTTCAATTAAACCACTCTAGTGTTGCTTTAGCAGTATGCTTAGGGTCATTGTCCTGCTGGAAGGTGAACCTCCGTCCCAGTCTCAAATCTCTGGAAGACTGAAACAGGTTTCCCTCAATAATTTCCCTGTATCCATCATTCCTTCAATTCTGACCAGTTTCCCAGTCCCTGCCGATGAAAAACATTCCCACAGCATGATGCTGCCACCACCATGCTTCACTGTGGGGATGGTGTTCTCGGGGTGATGAGAGGTGTTGGGTTTGCGCCAGATATAGCGTTTTCCTTGATGGCCAAAAAGCTTAATTTTAGTCTCATCTGACCAGAGTACCTTCTTCTTCATATGCTTCTCCCACATGCCTTTTGGCGAACACCAAACGTGGCAGGTTTGTTGTGGTGCCATATTCTTTCAATTTTTTAATAATGGATTTAATGCTGCTCCATGGGATGTTCAAAGTTACAGATATTTTTTTATAACCCAAACCTGATCTTTACTTCTCCACAACTTTGTCCCTGACCTGTTCGGAGAGCTCGTTGGTCTTCATGGTGCCGCTTGCTTGGTGGTGCCCCATGCTTAGTGGTGTTGCAGACTCTGGGGCCTTTCAGAACAGGTGTATATATACTGAGATCATGTGACAGATCATGTGAGATTGCACACAGGTGGACTTTATTTAACTAATTATGTGACTTCTCAAGGTAATTGGTTGCAACATATCTTATTTAGGGGCTTCATAGCAAAGGGGGTGAATACATATGCACGCACCACTTTTCCGTTATTTATTTTTTGAAACAAGTAATTTTTTTCATTTCACTTCACCAGTTTTGACTATTTTGTGTATGTCCATTACATGAAATCCAAATAAAAATCCATTTAAATTAAAGGTTGCAATGCAACAAAATAGGAAAAACACCAAGGGGGATGAATACTTTTGCAAGGCACTGTAGTCTTTGGCAGGAATGTTACCCCATCTAAAAATGTCATTATCCAAAACATTCTTAGTGTGTCAAATTCATTAACCTACCGATGAAGAAATGTTTCCCCATCCGTAAGTGGAACCGAGAATGGCTAAACATTGAATCCTTCCAGATGGAGCAGGATGGAGTATGATGATGCCTCTTCGTTTTGACAAATCCTGCAAGGAAACATGCACATTTAACTCAGACACAGGTGCGTGTTTCAGAGACTGACACTAAGTGATAATTGAAATGTAGGCTAAGTAATTATATTACATTAAATTCCATTCTACTATGATTGTCAATTTACTTTTTCAGTAGCAGTAGGAATACATCCACATTGTTGGAAATAGAAGAACAAAAGCTTTCCAGACAGAGATGAAACATCTTGAGTGGTAGGCTGCAGGCCAAAGGTAGACCATTTACATTTTAGCAGACTCTTATCCAGAGTGACTTACAGGAGCAATTGGGGTTAAGCACCTTGCTCAAGGGCACATCGACAGAACTTCATCCTAGTCGGCTCAGGGATTTGAACCAGCAACCTTTCGGTTACAGTCTCAAGGCCCCAATTTCGTGAAATCCAATTGGTAGTTACAGTCTTGTCCCATCGCTGCAACTCCCCTACCGACACAGGAGAGGCGAAGGTCAAGAACCATGTGTCCTCCGAAACACAACCCTGCCAAGCCGCACTGCTTCTTGACACACTGCTCGGAAGCCAGCCGCATCAATATGTTGGAGGAAACACCATCCAGCTGGCGACCGAAGTCAGCTTGCAGGCACCCGGCCCGCCACAAGCAGTCGCTAGAGAGCGATGGGACAAGGAAATCCAAACCCTCCCCTAACCCGAACGACACAGGGCCAATTGTGCGCCGCCTCATGTGTCTCCCGGTCACGGCCAGCTAGAATTGAACCCAGGTCTGTAGTGACGCCTCAAGCACTGTGATGCAGTGTCATAGACCACTGCGCCACTCAGGAGTCCCAAGACTCTTAACCACAAGGCTACCTGCCGCCCCAGAGGGTGTGCGTCTCCTAAACTCTTCACTTGCTCTACATGGGCTTGCAGTCCTGAGTGTCCAGAGTTGGAATGCAGCCTGGACACAGAAGAGAGCAAGCCCTTGTAGAAAGACTGGAAATCAAATTTCTCGAACAGCACAAACACAATTATGAAGGACACTGGCCACTGGAAAGCTTAGATTCTTCTCTTCAATGCATGTTCATAGCAACAAAACAAAAAAAGTGTTCTGACTTGTGAAATGATAATGTCTCAATGTCACCCCGGTTAGCTTGGTCGTGTACACGTCTAGTACCTATGAGACTAGCTAACTAGGCTACATACCAGGATGAAAGTTAGATTCACTTAACATTTAAATATTCAAACTTTTCTTACAGTACTCCTCATTTCAAACTTTCCCAAAGTTCTCGAGGCCAATCAATACCCGTTGTAAAGTTAACTTACCATATGTATCCAACTTTGCTCGCATGGCAGATCATTTTCTGCTTGTGGCCACAGATAGGACACCTCACATATTTCTTGAGCAGGCCTTTCTTCTGGAGGTATTTGATAACCTTTTTTGTTTTTCTGCTGTTTTTTTGCCAACAATATATCACTTAGCACACAAGCCATGTTACATTCAAAATCCTTGGGTCAGGCAAAAACACTATTGGATTTGGACGCGCAATTTAAGAGTTAAAATTTGTAAGCAGCTGGAAATTGTAGAAATTGTCGTAAAATATCCACGTTCAGAAATTTGTAGTAACGTTACTGGTTCAGCTGATGTTGAGCGACATCGAGGACAAAATCGCAGTGAAAGTCAACGTTGACCAAGGAGAACCCAGGTAAATAAGCAGGAAGATATTAATGTAGTTAAAATTTAGAATTGTCTTGATAATCGGTTGATTTCATGTGACATCTCAGTGAAAATGAGGCACCTTTTGTTGGACCATTTCGTTCTCGGTCCCAGCCTGTCGTTAGCAACATAGCTAGCTAGCTAACGTTAGCTAAGGACTAAGTGACACAGCTGGAATTTAGCTGGTTTTCACAAACAGTAGCTAGTGTTGGGATCTATTTTCTTATGGCTGGATGTGATGTCTAGCTTAGAAGGAATGCATTAATGATTAAACATAATGGGTTTGTACTGTACTGATATAAATTTTTTCACATAGCAAGCTGTGATTCATGTGAGGAACGTTGGGGAGTAGGGGGAGATAAGAACTTGTGTCTCACATGTCTCACATACACAAACACTGCCTCTTTGTTAAACTGCGCTCAAGGACGTGTACTGCAAAAAGGTGCTGACTCTACAAGTTGTGATGATAACAACTTATGCCTGGCAACAGTGTGCAATAGTGAAGCGCCAAGGGCCTGGGACCAGCCTGTGCGCCAACGATAGGCTGAATAAGTCTAAACCACGCTCAGTCTCTACTCTGATTGGCCAGCAGGGAGCGGGAACTATCTCTGTCAGAGTATTTTAAGAAGAACTTAGAACAATGGATCAGTTCTCTGAGTGTCCTGCGTGGTATTTCAGTGTACCCGTATATACGAACATCATATTTACCATTGAAGTGTTTTGCATTAATTAAAATACAAGTCTATTTTAGAAGACGTGTATTGACCTCTTTTGTTCCTAATACCAGATTTGAATTGACGCAACTTAACAATTGGTGACCACCGACTGTGATCTGGTAGAATGGACTTCGCTGGGTATTGTCCGGCCCATTGGACATCTCTGTCATTGAACGGTGTGTTTCACAAAGAGTCCGGACTACTAAAAACAGGTAAGCAGACACCTATTGTTATATAACTAAAGTTCTGCACATTGGCTTTATCCAAATTAATTTCGTGAAACACCTGTCTGATGTAAGTGAACTAAATTATGAATTATTATACGAATTATTATGAGTAGATAAGCACCATATTGTGACATGCAAACTTGTGGTGAATGTGAGGTTAAACCTTGGTACCATAGAGTATTGTTCCACCGGCACGTACCAGAAGGCTAGGTACGGCTAGGATCGGGGAAAAATACTGAAATCCCCAGGCTAGGACCACCAGGTGTGGGAACTGGGGGTACAGGGAATGATTGGCTTAAAAGTGTTGCGCTATTGACACGTATCAGAAGGCTAGATACGGCTGGGATCATAGGGACACTTACATTTTAGTCGACTCCAGGCTAGGATCACAAGTGGTGAGAACTGGAGGCGTAGGGAATTATTGGTTAAAAGTGTTGCGCTATTGACACGTATCAGAAGACTAGACACGGCTAGGATCATAGGGACACTTACATTTTAGTAGACTCCAGGCTAGGATCACAAGTGGTGAGAACTAGAGGCGTTTGGAGTGTGGGGTGTTGTTGTATGCATGAGAGTGCGAATGATCCCAGTGTAATAAAAGAGTGTTTGCAGACGAAATAAAAGAGTGACTGCGGGTTACTAAAATTAATAAACCTGTATACCTTGATAGAAAACTAATTAGGAATTAAAGACGTCTGTGGCTGTCCAAACTGTACAATTTGTGAATAACTGTTGGGTTTGTGGTTGCTTAAACCCTATAACCCGTTAATAACAATTGGGAACATAAAGGTAAAATAATGAATAACTAGTATGACTAAACTGAAACGTTTGAACTGATATAATTGAACTGTAAGGTTTGATGTTTGACATAGCATAATACTGGTTTTAAATAATTATGTTGAAGCAATTTGGTTTATTATTTGATTTAATGTTTGATGTTCGACATAGCATAATACTGGTTTTAAATAATTAAGTTGAAGCTATTTGGTTTATTATTTAATTTAACGGTTGATGTTTGACCCTGCAAAATACTGGTTAAATAATTAGACTGAAATAATTTGGTTTATCGTTGAAATATAAATATGCACCAACGTTAACTAATTAGGTGGGAATAATTTGATTTAAATAAACAGACTAATGTACTTTAAATAATGGCAGAATATTGGAAACGCTAAAACGAAAAGCAGACAAAGCCTGTTCCGACTGGACACAGAAGGGAGAGCCACGAGGGGAGGGGCTGGAGACAGCGAGAGTGTGGCTTTTGGAGTCAGGAAAGACTGGGAGTTGGCTGGGAACACCACGGGGCAATTGTTTGAGAGGTGCCTGGGGTTTCTGACGATATATACATATGCACTTGCTCACCCGAACGTAGACGTACATCATGGGTGAGAAAGTAGAGAATATTTACATTTGCGGTCATTTAGCAGACGCTCTTGTCCAGAGCGACTTGCAGGAGTAATTGTGGTTGAGTGCCTTGCTCAGGGGCATATCGGCAGATTTTTCTCCTGGTCGGCTCGGGGATTGGAACCGGCGACCTCTCGGTTGTTGGCGCGGCGCTATTGGTCACTAAGCTGCCTGCCGCCCCATATGAGTTTAAGGTTGTACCGTTGTTTGATCATGTGATAAGGTTTAATGGGTAATCGGACCATAACTAATGTGGGTATGGAAGTAATGTATAAACAGTGGAGAGCCAATAGGGGGCTCCATTGAACTATTATGTTTTGTTGGGCATTTCGGTGGCATGAGGTGAAGTCTGTGTGTATGAGTGAATTCAACAGCTGGTGTGGGTGGTGACCGGATGCTACGGAATGTTTGGTTTGGTGATGTTGAATGGACGATTTTTAGCTTGTTTTGGGGTTAAATAGAAAGACTCACTTATTCAATAGAGAATGGGTGAAGGGAGAGATAGCATTACTTTGTGTTACTAAATGAGGTGAGAGCTAGTGCGATTTTCATTTGGTGACGTTACTTGCTCTATGAACTGGAAGTATTTACTTTGAAAGCATCGCGGAATGTGTGGGGTGACTGGCAATGTATCTAAGGGTCCGGGTTCGAACACAGGTAGGGACAGTGGGTAAAGCTTTCGCATTGGGGCTATAGACCTAGATTACTACGTGGATTGAGAAATGTGAAAGGTTGAATTAGATAGCTTAAGTAGAAGTATTCTAAAAAGGTCTATGAAAATATGTTACAAGGTCCCCTTGCGCCTTCCCCGTTGGATAGAAAGGAGCAAGGGGAGGGGTGAGAGATAGTTCAAATGATAGGAATATCTTTAAATGTATGCTTATCAACGATAGCAAGAATTTGTTTTATTAATTAGGGCTTAATCAGAGAGAACAGTTAAAGAAATTGAATAGCGAACTGAAATGACGATAGAGCTGTGAAAATTGAGTTGAGGACAAAGGAGAGTATTTTATGGCTCTGGTTAGCGGGAGAATTTTTTTTATAAAATAGAGACAGTCAAGCGAGTTAGATTGAGCTGTGGGATTTCAAGTAGAGGTCTAGATACTTGACTGGAAGGCAGTGCTTTAATAAATTCTAATTGTTATTATTTTATTCGATAGGTTGCTTGATGCCAGTAGTGTATGCAAATAGTTGGTGAATTCTAGAACAATAATTTATTTTCGTTACGGGGACCAGGGGATGCAAGTGGCTTTGACTGATGTGCTGGGGGAATAGCGCCAGCCTGTGGTGGGTTCTGGATTTGTTAAATAAACAAACTTATATTTAAACTATAGTAATGCAATAGGCTACAATTATAACATTATCACAAAAAGGCACAATTTAATGTGAAATAGTTATTACAATTATTATTAATAGTTATTACAGTTATTATCATTGATCCAGTAATGATAGAAGGATAGTAGAGGAAAGGCAAGGGATTAAATCTAATTTAGGGAAAGAAGAGGAGTATGAAGATATATTAGGGAGAAACTACCATTAACTGAGGGAACATTTGATGTAACTGTGATTGTATTGGCTAAAAAGTTAAATATGGCATTTACAGGGGGGACAGGAACAATAGAAGGGGAGACAGATTTTCCTAGGGGGTTGAACAAATAATTGATAATGGATCATTTGAGATGAGATCACATGTAGCAGATTTAGGGTAATCAATTAAATAATCATTGTATACTTGAGGAATTTTGAGTGGTTTTATGGATTAGTTATGAGGAATTAGATTGATACAAACAATTATTGATGGGTTAGGACTGGGGATATCTGTATCATGTTTTGTGTGCTACCATCTTTAGATTACTGATGGTAATTGAAGGTTAACAACAATTATAACCAGGAGAAAGAGAATTGGCTTATCTCATTGGAATGTTGCCCAGGGCTAGGGGGAGCAGTAGTGAAGTTAGGCAGTATTTAAGTGGGGCCTGGCTATTTGTGGTTGTTGTTTTTCAAATTGGGTTTTTCAAACAAAAAACAACACACCTAGTATGATATTTATAAAGCCTTGTTGTTTAAATTTTGGGGGGGTTTCAGCAGGTCAAGGGTGATAAGTCTTGGAGGAGCACGCACAGTGAATTTTATGGAGTTTTTCGGTTTTGGCTGAGTTTGGGGTATATATGATTTCTTATGAGAATGAATGTCATGAGGACTTAATGTACACTTGGGATAAGTAACATTTATGAAATATTTAGAATAATGGTAATGTTTAGTATACTATGGGATGGAACAGTTCGTTGAATGATTTCAATGGCCTCTGAACTTTGTTTTAACTTTCTGGTGTTAATTAATCATCCACACTAGTAAATTCTAAAGGCATGAGAGGAGGACTTTAAGATAGTTTATTTTACTAAGTTGAGGGTAATTTATAATACTGTGAAAAGTGTGAAGAAGATTATAATTTGGTAATAATATATATGATTTGAACCATAAAATAACAGAAGAGAGAGAGAGCTTTCCCTGAATGAGGGATACCTGTTGATAGTCAATTGTACTAATCTTGGATTACTTTTACGGGTAAATTGAGGTATTATCAAATGTTGTCATTTAAATTAAATTTTTAGTATGATTTAATAAACAACAAGTTGGTATTTGAAACTAAATTAATGCAATGAGCTGCAGTAATCAGAGGAAGGCACAATCTAATGCGAAACAGCTATTACCTAGATCATTTATTTAATAATGAGATCAGGAAGATAGGAGCAATAGAGAAGCAAGGGACAGTCAAAAAAAATAAAAAATAAAAAATAAAAATAAGGGATGATGAATTATCAATATTACCTAAGTGATTGTTTAGGTAGGTGGTAATATTGACACATGAGCAGAACATGTGTCAAAAGGGGGATGGTAGAATTAAATAATAAATATATATGAAGGAGAGGACAAAATACTTTTAAAAAACAAAAAACTACAAGAATAGAAATTGAGAGCTGAACATGTATGTGTGAAGATAGTTTATTAACCACACCCATATGTCAGAGGTTTTGTGCCCCACAGGTGAACTAAAGGAGAAGGTGACCCACTCTATCTAACCAGGTGACTGGTGAGCATCCAGTCCCTAAAGAAGAAAAACTGGAAGCAGGCCTGTTGGGAAGGGCCCTATCAGGTTATATTGGTCACTGCCTTTGCCATTAGAATAGCTGAGAGATCCACCTGGGTGCATGTCCCACACTGCAAAAAGGTAAACCCAGCTACACCTGACGAACAAACACAGACTTAGGAGAAAGAACCGATCACCACTAGGGCTCAGGGGTTGGCTCCTTAACGAAGATTCCCTTACCCTGTCTGATCATCCCTGTGTGAGTTCGATAGAAGGTAAAGCAATGGGTTGGCCTCTGGCGTCTGACATGTTCTCAGGGCGAGGGTGGGGATTCACAGGTCTCCTGACTGTAGGTAGCTGTCTGATTGTGGGGGCCATATTCCTAACACACTCAAACCCTCCTGATCCGCCAGAAGTAGTTGTTAACCTAACACAAGTTGATAAAATAATACCTGAGCACAGTTTACGAAGGCATAGGAGACAGCTAGACGTAGGGAAAGGGGTAGTACTAGGGACTGTAGGGAAGGACATCACCTTTTGAGGTCTTTGCGGACCAGTTGGGGAGTTGGGGACTACTGGCTGGTAGTATCGAAAAGGATGGGAGATATATATGTATGTCACCATGTAAATCCTGGGACTATGTAGTTGCTCATACCGAGCGGGGGGGGGGGGGGGGGGGGGAGATATGTCAATCTCCATACACAGTTTAAGGACAGGTGTAGTATTGTGAAAGTAGGGAATTACCAGAAATGGCAGTGCGACCCATATAAGGGTAGGTACTGTCTGAAAGTCTGAATTACGCTAAAACAGGTTACAGACCTGACAAGTGAGATATCCTCTTCAACTGGGGCACCCTATAGAGTAAACCTCTCTGAGGGAGGTAGTGAGACCGGGGCTGTGGTGAAGATAGTGCAAACTATAGACCTGAAGGAAGTAGTACAGGTGGAGACGGGGTACAGAGATCCTAACCTGTGGTTGGAATGGATTCAGTATACGGCAAGAACTATGTCTAAAGAGGACTGTTATGCCTGTGGGACAGCCAAACCAAGGTTAACAACTACTCCGTTCCCCTTGACAGGCTTTAACTCTCCGTCAGGTTTATCCTCCATGTTTAAAATTGTTCAAGCCACCTGGGAATGTGGTGAAGGAGTCTTGTAGTAACTTGCACTATCTGTATCCCCCGATAACAAAGTCACCCCGACCTAGGTTGCCTCCGTTTGAAGCCTCAGGGGATTCTTATTATTAGGGGTGTAACGATTCGTATCGATTTGTAACGATTCGTAACGATTTGTATCACGATTCGTGGTTGTCGATACGATTCAAGGACGATATTGGTTCATTTAGAACGATACGATCCGAAACGATTCAGTGACTTGAAATCGATTCAGTAACCTTTTAGCCAAAAATTCAACCAGTGTGACTGAAATAAATACCTGGATACTGGACAGTGCAGGTGAAGTTTCCTAGATTCCTGTTTCTTGTAAGGACCGCAATGGTGGCTTGATAATTTCTCGCTCATCGGCTTCTCCTCTGTCGTCCGCCATGCTATGTTTTGTTGTCTTTGCGCCTTTGCGCTGCTGCCTTTATCATTAAAAGTGCTAAGAAAAAACATCCATATAAAGTCTGACGTGCTTAAATCCAATGGGTTATTTCCTAGTATCGATACAATCGATTTATTACATTTTAAAACAATGTTAGATTGATATATGTTGTCCAAAAGGCCAACTCGCCGAGCACAGGTCGATGTAGTTGGATCATAGGAATATAAATCTATACATCGATGTAGTAGATGGATCGTTACACCCCTACTTATTATTGTTTTTCTAGGACTAATAAGATAGGATACAGGGTAGGGCATCTTAGCTCCTACTCCCACACAGAGAATGTCACAACTAAAGAGACCATGACTAATCTCTCCTCTTTGTTGCAGCCAGAGGATTTTATGAACCAAAACCAGGCCTGTGCTGACATCTGATGGTTGTGTGGTGATAACAGATTGTGAACTCACCTACATACGCAAACAATGAAACGTGTCAGAGACTGGTGAGTTGTCACGTAGAAAGTGGGACCTCCTCCCAGGATCCTTTGATGAAAGGATATATATTGATGGGATAGGAGTACCTCGAGGGGTTCCAGAAGAATTCAAAGCTAGGAATCAGGTCGCAGCTGGGTTTGAATCAAGTCTTTTCTGGTGGTCAACAATTAATAAAAACTTAGATTGGATAAATTACATTTACTATAACCAGCAAAGATTTATAAACCACACTCGTGACGCAATAAAGGGATTGACTGAGCAGACAGCGGCAACTAGCTTAATGGCATGGCAGAATAGAATAGCTTTAGATATGCTTTTGGCTGAGCGGGGCGGAGTTTGTGTTCTGTTTGGATCTATGTGCTATACTTTCATCCCCAACAATACAGCACCGGACGGGTCCGTGACCAAAGCGCTTCAGGGACTCACCACGCTGGCGAACAAACTGGCTGAGAACTCTGGTATTGATAGCTCCCTAAACGGTTGGTTTGATAACATATTTGGTAAATGGAAAACTATTGTTGTAACTATTCTGGGTGAAGTTATAGCTTCTATGGGTATACTTGTTCTTTGTGTATGTTGTCTTATTCCCTGTGTCCGAGGGTTGGTGAGAAAGGCGATGGAGAAGGCGGTTTCCCAACAGATGGTGAGATACGGCCCAATCCCGGACTCCGACCTAAGGAATGAAGGATATGACCTACCAGGCTTGGTGGAGTGACACCTTAGAGGGTGTCTAAAGGGGGCCAAAATGTACTTCCCTGTTTGTGTTTTATGTTTTAATAATCTTGTGTTTTGTGTTCTATTAATCCTGTGTTTTATGCTTTATTAATCAAGTTAACCATTGTGGATGTTTGTCTTTCCTTATGTGAAGGTTTGACGTTCTGAAGGCCTTTTTATTATCATTATTGCCTATTAATAAAAATGTGTGATTATTTTTGTTTGTATTGTATTTTAATGAGTGACACCCTAAAATGTTATTTTGGGTTCATACCCAGTGGGTGTGAAAAGGGGGATTGTTGGGATCAATTTTCTTATTGCTGGATGTGATGACTAGCTTAGAAGGAATGCATTAATGATTAAACATAATGGGTTTGTACTGTACTGATATAAATTGTTTCACATAGCAAGCTGTGATTCATGTGAGGAATGTTGGGGAGTAGGGGGAGATAAGAACTTGTGTCTCACATTTCTCACATACACCAACAATGCCTCTTTGTTAAACTGCGCTCAAGGACGTGTACTGCAAAAAGGTGCTGACTCTACAAGTTGTGATGATAACAACTTATGCCTGGCAACAGTGTGCAACAGTGAAGCGCCAAGGGCCTGGGACCAGCCTGTGCGCCAATGATAGGCTGAAAAAGTCTAAACCACGCTCAGTCTCTACTCTGATTGGCCAGCAGGGAGCGGGAATTATCTCTGTCAGAGTATTTGAAGAAGAAATTAGAACAATGGATCAGTTCTCTGAGTGCCCTGCGTGATATTTCAGTGGACCCGTATATACGAACATCATATTTACCATTGAAGTGTTTTGCATTAATTAAATACTAGTCTATTTTAGAAGACGTGTATTGACCTCTTTTGTTCCTAATACCAGATTTGAATTGACGCAACTTAACACTAGCTAGTTGTATTTTGCTAATTATATTATCTTCACTTGGTTTGTTATTTAGCTAACTATGTAACAGACGCAAAAAGCATGTTCATTGTTGTCATAGCAGGATAAGCCAGTTTTCTGGCAGTGGTTATCCAACTGTCAGCTAACTTTTTGATGGCTAGCTAACTAGGTAGCTAGCTAGTGCTAATTACATTATAATAGCATTAGCTAGGACCCTGACTATAGCTTGGCCATATGTAGCCATTTGCCATGTGTAGCCTGGCTATAGCTTGGGCATGTGTAGCCGAATAGAAGTCCACTCAAATAGTCTGGATATAATTTAATGTCCTTCATAAGCAAATTTAAAGTCACTAGCCTATACAGTAGCCTAGTTAGCTAGCAACCTCAGTTAATAAACTGACTAAGCCGGTTAATGTTAATAGCTAGGCTAGTCTACTATCAGTGTGGTGCTAGCTAAGGTTAGCTTAGCCAAACCATTTGCTAGTAGTTAGCTAGACAAGCTGGGTGCTTTAGCTTGCTAGCTAGTTGTATGTCATAGCTCTAGCAAGCTCATTAGAGGTTGTTACCAACATTGTAGTTACTTAAGAAGTGATATACCAATTTCCACATAAGTAATAACTTAATACAAAAAAATTATATACAATGTAGACATACAGTACTATCTCCTATGTGATAATATACTGTATCTGTAATTACATATGCATTCCAACAGTAATACCTGATGTATTAATATAATTGGCCTTAGAAGTATTATGCAGTGTTACACTTGTAATAACCATAGCTAGAATGAATACCAGCAATTACATAAAAGTACATTTTAGTACCTTTTTAGATGAGAGCCCACTAGACCCTTAGTGATTCTAGCTCAATTGGCAGAGCATGGCACTTGTAACGCCAGGGTAGTGGGTTCGATCCCCGGGACCACCCATACTTTAAAATGTATGCACGCATGACTGTAAGTTGCTTTGGATAAAACTGTCTGCTAAATGGCATATCATTATTATTACTGAAAACCATGTTTGTATGTCCCACACATTTATATTGGATTCTTTTTGAAAGGCATGACACATTTTTCAACAGTACTTGTACACTGAAAATGTGTTTTTTGTTCATCTACAATGCAAGAAGTTGGCCTCATCAGCAGAGGATGATGCCATAACCGAAGTGGTAGATGTCGAGATCCCTAAGCAAGAGGTACAGGAACCCACTGTGGTTGCTGTAGATGATGATATATATCCTATAGATGATAAGTATTGCTTGATTCATCATCATTTTTGGTTCCAGTAGAAATAACAATACAATTATTTTTGGGAGTTAAATATCTGACCTAACCAAAGCACCAGACTCTGTTTGCTCTTTGATATTGTTTATGTGACGCATCTGTAATATTGACATTGCAAAGTGCTAGATAGTAGATAGAACCTTTGTAAGTCCCCCTTAATACCCCTTTGTAAGTCCCCCTTAATTTGGCCCCCCTTTCCCCCTTCTGATAACCAGGTGGCGAATCGCATCTCTGCATGTCTGGCAGACATATCAGTATGGATGACGGATCACCACCTCAAGCTGAACCCTGGCAAGACGGAGCTGCTCTTCCTCCCGGGGAAGGACTGCCCGTTCCATGATCTCGCCATCACGGTTGACAACTCCGCTGTGTCCTCCTCCCAGAGTGCGAAGAGCCTAGGCGTGACCCTGGACAACACCCTGTCGTTCTCCGCCAACATCAAGGCGGTGACCCGCTCCTGCAGGTTCATGCTCTACAACATTCGGAGAGTACGACCCTGCCTTACACAGGAAGCGGCACAGGTCCTAATCCAGGCACTTGTCATCTCCCGTCTGGACTACTGCAACTCGCTGTTGGCTGGCCTCCCTGCCTGTGCCATTAAACCCCTACAACTCATCCAGAATGCCGCAGCCCGTCTGGTGTTCAACCTTCCCAAGTTCTCTCACGTCACCCCCCTCCTCCGCACACTCCACTGGCTTCCAGTTGAAGCTCGCATCCGCTACAAGACCATGGTGCTTGCCTATGGAGCAGTGAGGGGAACGGCACCTCTGTACCTTCGGGCTCTGATCAGTCCCTACACCCAAACGAGGGCATTGCGTTCATCCACCTCTGGCCTGCTGGCTCCCCTTCCTCTGCGGAAGCATAGTTCCCGCTCAGCCCAGTCAAAACTGTTCGCTGCTCTGGCACCCCAATGGTGGAACAAGCTCCCTCACGACGCCAGGACAGCGGAGTCACTCACCAACTTCCGGAGACATTTGAAACCCCACCTCTTTAAGGAATACCTGGGATAGGATAAAGTAATCCTTCTACCCCCCCCCCCCAAAAAAAATAAAATAATTGTAAAGTGATTATCCCACTGGCTATAGGGTGAACGCACCAATTGGTGAGTCGCTCTGGATAAGAGCGTCTGCTAAATGACGTAAATGTGCCCTTGAGCAAGGCACTTAACCCTAATTGCTCCTGTAAGTCGCTCTGGATAAGGGCGTCTGCTAAATGACTAAAATGTAATGTAAATGTAAGTAAGCTTCAGTTCATATTTCAGTTGAGAAGTGCGGCAACAATGAATTGATCAGAGGGAGTCTCGCCCCATACAAATACTTATACCCCTTTCACACCAAGAACCCTGTATATTTGAAGTGGGTTTAACCCATGTCAGACCCATTCATACTAAACCTATGACACAGGTATTAAGCATGCAAGGCCGTTCATGAAAAAGAAAAAATACATTACTGACTACGTGTCAGTGAACACAGGTCGACCCATACAGACAAATGGCTCACCCATGTTTTACACGTGTTATTAGGTCGACCTTAAATCCATCTTGATTGTTTGTGTTTTTAATATTGTAGAGGAAAGAATGGTTATCCAACCTGTTTGTGTGTATCACAGATCTGTGCATCAGCCAGGCTATAAACTATAAAAAGGGCAGGCCGGTACACAGCCTAGTGGTTGCGAATCCCTAGTGTAACCAATCATCTGTTGGCTGACATTAGCCTGAATGTTCTCTTTGTTTCTCCCTTTAGGACAAGGTCAGACTCCCTCCCTAGGACAACCAAGTCCTGCCTCATCTTTTGGTCAGTGTGTTTGCATTGTTTAATGACGTCTTTAAACAATTGTTCTGTAGAATATCATATAAAGTTGTGACGAATGCACTTTGTTAGATTTTTTGTGTCTGTATCAAGTCCCTCTGACCATACAACTGAAAAGATAAAAATGTAGATACTGAAGATGAAGATCAAGATGGAGGCTTTGGAAGAAGATAGGGACTTAACAAACTGTTAACCAGTTGTATGGTAAGATAACGTCAGTAGTCTATTTCCATATCTGTCTGGGTTTTTGCCAACATAATCCTTTCAAGCCAACCCAATTTGTCATTAAAGAAGGGAAGGTGGCTTATATCACAGACTGTCACTGATAATGACTGTAACCAATCATCTGTTGGCTGATATTAGCCTTGGGTCTCCCGAGTGACGCAGTGGTCTAAGGCACGGTATCACAGTGCTAGCTGTGCCACTAAAGATCCTGGTTCGAATCCAGGCTCTGTTGTAGCTGGCCGCGACGACCGGGAGACCCATGGGACGGCGCACAATTTGTCCAGGGTAGGGGAGGGAATGGCTAGCAGGGACGTAGCTCAGTTGGTAGAGCATGGCGTTTGCAACGCCAGGGTTGTGGGTTCGATTACCACGGGGGGCCTGTATGATTTAAAACAAAATTTAAAAAATAATAATGTACAGTGAGGGAAAAAAGTATTTGATCCCCTGCTGATTTTGTAAGTTTGCCCACTGACAAAGAAATGATCAGTCTATAATTTTAATGGTAGGTTTATTTGAACAGTGAGAGACAGAATAACAAAACAAAAATCCAGAAAAACGCATGTCAAAAATGTTATAAATTGATTTGCATTTTAATGAGGGAAATAAGTATTTGACCCCCTCTCAATCAGAAAGATTTCTGGCTCCCAGGTGTCTTTTATATAGGTAACGAGCTGAGATTAGGAGCACACTCTTAAAGGGAGTGCTCCTAATCTCAGCTTGTTACCTGTATAAAAGACACCTGTCCACAGAAGCAATCAATCAATCAGATTCCAAACTCTCCACCATGGCCAAGACCAAAGAGCTCTCCAAGGATGTCAGGGACAAGATTGTAGACATATACAAGGCTGGAATGGGCTACAAGACCATCGCCAAGCAACTTGGTGAAAAGGTGACAACAGTTGGTGCAATTATTCGCAAATGGAAGAAACACAAAAGAACTGTCAATCTCCCTCGGCCTGGGGCTGTGAGACAAAATCCCTCCTGAGATGTGTGCAAACCTGGTGGCCAACTACAAGAAACATCTGACCTCTGTGATTGCCAACATGGGTTTTGCCACCAAGTACTGTCATGTTTTGCAGAGGAGTCAAATACTTATTTCCCTCATTAAAATGCACATTAATTTATAAAAATTTTGACATGCGTCTTTCTGGATTTTTTTGTTGTTATTCTGTCTCTCACTGTTCAAATAAACCTACCATTCAAATTATAGACTGATCATGTCTTTGTCAGTAGGCAAACGTACAAATCAGCAGGGGATCAAATACTTTTTTCCCTCACTGTATGCACTCACTGACTGTAAGTTGCTCTGGATAAGAGCGTCTGTTAAATGACTGTAAATGTAATGTTCTCTTTATTTCTCCCTTTACTGTAGGACAAGGGGTTCAGACTCTCTCACTAGGACCAAGTCCGGCCCTTTTCTGTCGGTTCGTTTATTTGCTTATACCCTAACTTTCACACATATAGATGGCATGGCTGGGTGGGTGTAGAGCCAGAGACAGCAAGGGTTCAAACTGTAGAACCCAGTTCCTACATCTGAATATAAAAATTGATTTTATCAAACAAAACTGCACCATTTTATCTCTGGGACCCTCAGGATGACAAATCAGAGCAATATTACTGAATGTAAGTACATTATTTACCTTCAGAGGTGAATGTATCAAAGTGTTTGGTTGTTGTGCAGTATCCTCAAACAATAGCATGGTATTTTTTCACAGTAATAGCTACTGTAAATTGGACAGTGCAGTTGGATTAACAAGGATTTATGCTTTCTGCCCATATAAGACATGCCTGTCCTGGAAAGTTTTCTGTTACTTACAACATTCACCCTATCTAATTAAAAAGCTCCTGAGTACTTTAAGGGCTGCTTAACTCCCACCTTGATACCATTTGTACTAGGGCTTTACCAGACAAAAATAAATCTTGGTCGACCAAGAGTTGTCAGTTTTTTTGATCAATCGATTGGTAGAAAAAAAATTACGTTTATTTTTCCATATATAGACACATCCTATGTGTTTTAATTAAATCAACTATATTCACTGAGCTTGTCTGATGCTTTAAGCACACTGTTTGGTGAAATAATTAAGACACAGAAATGACTAGAGGGAGTCAGACCAGCAATTGATTTGATTGTGACGGGCCGGGCTCAGACTTGCTGCACTGTGTTAAAAAAAGACAGTGAGTGACTGTGTGACTAGCACTAGTTGTCTCTCTCTCCTCCCTGCAGCAGCGACCACCTCAGTGTTTATCGCGCTGTCCGTGTTGCTGAAGCTGCAACACATTTACAGACATTTCTGACTGAAAAGTTCTGTTACCGAAATCCATCATTTGTTTAGAAAAAACATTCCCTATTCCCTCAACACTTGCTCTCTTTACGTTACACATATATGCATCGCATGCACGTGACCAACAGGGCCTGACCTATAGCATATCATAATCACATCAATAAATTGGTTATAACAAACTCTGAACACCGCACGAGCAAAATGGATGCTGTTAGATTACAATATAATTTTTCTAACCGTTTGGAACAATGCAAACAACAGTAAATAAATGATAAGCGTACCAGAGAGTCTGTTGTAAAGTTTTTTTAAGCCTTTATTACAGCAAAGACTAAAAACTGTCGTATTCATTTGTGAACGCAATTTACGAAATGGACAGTTTATTTATTGTTTAAGCTAATTATTCAAGGCTCGCTTTATGTTATTTTAAAACTAAAATGCTTGATTGCATTTCAAATCATGAATGACTCGTATGCTGTGTGATGACATGAACGAACGAATGAATGATTGATTGATAGAGTAGCCTTTATACTGTAAGTATTTAAATATAGGCCTAATTAAGTTTGTATTAAGACTAAAGAGGTTGCAATCTTAGGCCTAAAGCTCAAGGGTGGTTATACAAGGATGTTATACTGAGCCTACTAATGATAATGACATTACTTATTGTTATAATAATGATCATAATAATAATAGTAATATTAACAATAAGAAGGAGATCAAGAAAAAGGGGCATTATTATTATGAATATTATTTTTCTGACAGTTTGGAACAGTGTAAACAATACAAAATAAATCATAAATACAGTGGCTTGCAAAAGTATTCACCCCCATGGCATTTTTCCTGTTTTCTTGCCTTACATGATTTTTGGGGGGTTTGTATCATTTATTGTGAAACAAACAGGAAATAAGACAAAAAAAACAGAACTTGAGCGTGCATAACTATTCACCCCCCCAAAGTCCAATACTTTGTAGAGTCACCTTTTGCAGCAATTACAGCTGCAAGTCTCTTGGGGTATGTTTCTATAAGCTTGGCACATCTAGCCTGGGATTTTTGCCCATTCTTCAAGGCAAAACTGCTCCAGCTCCTTCAAGTTGGATGGGTTCCGCTGGTGTACAGCAATCTTTAAGTCATACCACAGATTCTCAATTGGATTGAGGTCTGGGCTTTGATTAGACATTTACATTTTAATCCTTAAACCACTCGAGTGTTGCTTTAGCAGTATGCTTATGGTCATTGTCCTGCTGGAAGGTGAACCTCCATCCCAGTCTCAAATCTCTGGAAGACTGAAACAGGTATCCCGCAAGAATTTCTCTTCCCTGTATTTAGCACCATCCATCATTCCTTCAATTCTGACCAGTTCCCCAGTCCCTGCCGATGAAAAACATTTTACATTTACATTTTAGTAATTAAGCAGACGCTCTTATCCAGAGTGCATACATTTTTTCATACTGCATAATGCTGCCACCACCATGCTTCACTGTGGGGATGGTGTTCTCGCGGTGATGAGAGGTGATGGGTTTGCGCCAGACAAAGCGTTTTCCTTGATGGCCAAAAAGCTCAATTTTAGTCTCATCTGACCAGAGTACCTTCTTCCATATGTTTGGGGAGTCTCCCACATGCCTTTTGGCGAACACCAAACGTGTTTGCTTATTTTTTTCTTAAAGCAATGGCTTTTTTCTGGCCACTCTTCCATAAAGCCCAGCTCTGTGGAGTGTACGGCTTAAAGTGGTCATATGGACAGATACTCCAATCTCCGCTGTGGAGCTTTGCAGCTCCTTCAGGGTTATCTTTGGTCTCTTTGTTGCCTCTGATTAATGCCCTCCTTGCCTAGTCCGTGAGTTTTGGTGGGCGGCCCTCTCTTGGCAGGTTTGTTGTTATTTCTTAATAATGGCTTTAATGGTGCTCCGTGGGATGTTCAAAGTTTCGGATATTTTTTTATAACCCAAACCTGATCTGTACTTCTCCACAACTTTGTCTCTGACCTGTTTGGAGAGCTCCTTGGTCTTCATGGTGCCGCTTGCTTGGTGATGCCCCTTGCTTAGTGGTGTTGCAGACTCTGGGATCTTTCAGAACAGGTGTATACATACTGAGATCATGTGACAGCATGTGACACTTAGATTGCACACAGGTGGACTTTATTTAACTAATTATGTGACTTCTGAAGGTAATTGGTTGCACCAGATCTTATTTAGGGGCTTCATAGCAAAGGGTGTGAATACATATGCACGCACCACTTTTCCGTTATTTATGTTTTAGAATCTTTTGAAACAAGTTATTTTTTTCATTTCACTTCACCAATTTGGACTATTTTGTGTATGTCCATTACATGAAATCCAAATAAAAATCTATTTAAATTACAGGTTGTAATGCAACAAAATAGGAAAAACGCCAAGGGGGATGAATACTTTTGCAAGGCACTGTAATACCAGAGAGGTTGTTATAATGAAAAAAAAGTTTAAAGCCTTTATTACAGCAAAGCAAAGATTAAAAACTTGTGAAATTGTTTACTTCAGTAAGCTATTAAACAAGCACTACAACAGGCAACAGAACAGGCTCTGTCTTATTTCTGTAGATGTACAGTGCCTTCAGAAAGTATACAAATCCTTGACTTTTTCCACATTTTGTTAGGTTACAGCCTCATTCAAAATGTATTACATCTTTTTTTTCCCCCTCATCAATCAACACACAATACCTCATAATGACAAAGCAAAAACAGGTTTTTAGAAATGTTGGCTAATATCACATTTACATAAGTATTCAGACCCTTTACTCAGTACTTTGTTGAAGCACCTTTGGCAGCGATTAGAGCCTTGAGTCTTCTTGGGTGTGACGCTACAAGCTTGGCGCACCTGTATTTGGGGAGTTTCTCCCATTGTTCTCTGCAGATCCTCTCCAGCTCTATCAGGTTGGATGGGGAGCGTTGCTGTACAGCTATTTTCAGATTTCTCTAGAGATGTTAGTTCGATTTCAAGTCCGGGCTCTGGCTGGGCCACTCAAGGACATTCAGAGACTTGTCCCGAAGCCACTCCTGCATTGTCTTGGCTGTGTGGGTTGTTGTCCTGTTGGAAGGTGTAACTTCACCCCAGTCTGAGGTCCTGAGCACTCTGGAGCAGGTTTTCATTAAATATCTCTCTGTACTTTACTCCGTTAATCTTTGCCTCAATCCTGACTAGTCTCCCTGTCCCTGCCACTGAAAAACATCCCCACAGCATGATGCTGCCACCACCATGCTTCACTGCAGGGATGGTGCCAGGTTTCCTCCAGACGTGACACTGGCATTCAGGCCAAAGAGTTCAATCTTGGTTTCATCAGACGAGATAATCTTGTTTCTCATGGTCTGAGAGTCTATAGGTGCCTTTTGGCAAACTCAAAGCGGGCTGTCATGTGCCTTTTACTGAGGAGTTGCTTCCGTCTGGCCACTCTACCATAAAGGCCTGATTGGTGGAGTTCTGCAGAGATGGTTGTCTTTCTGGAAGGTTCTCCCATCTCCATAGAGGAACTCTAGAGCTCTGTCAGAGTGACCAAGTGTCACCTCCCTGACCAAGGCCCTTCTCCCCCGATTGCTCAGTTTGGCTGGGCGGCCAGCTCTAGGAAGAGTCTTGATGGTTTCAAACTTCTTCCATTTAACAATGATGGAGGCCATTGTGTTCTTGGGGATCTTCAATGCTGCAGACATTTTTTGGTACCCTTCCCCAGGTCTGTGCCTCGACTAAATCCTGTCTCGGAGTTCTACGGACAATTCCTTTGACCTCATGGCTTGGTTTTTGCTCTGACATGCACTGTCAACTTTTGGACCTTCTATAGACCCGTGTGTGCCTTTCCAAATCATGTCCAATCAGTTGAACTTACCACAGGTGGACTCCAATCAAGTTGTAGAAAATCTCATTGATGATCAATTGAAACAGGATGCACCTTAGCTCAATTTCGAGTCTCATAGAAAAGAGCCTGAATACTTATGTAAATAAGGTATTTGTTTTTTATTTTTAATACATTTGCAAAATTTTCTACAAAAACAGTTTTTGCTTTTTCATTATGGGCTATTGTGTGTAGATTGTTTTATGTAAGCCATTTTAGAATAAAATGGCACTGTATATGGATGATTTATAAAGCTGGGGTTTTGTCTCTCTGTACACTTTTCTTAGACAATAAGGCAAGGGCTGTTTTCTCAGCTCCTCATTCTGCTGCTGCATCTTCTGCATTGTTCTCAAAGCTGGTTAACTTTGCTATTATGCACATAGCAACATGGTCTAGGAAAAGGCACCAATTCAACAGCGCACTGATGTGTCACATGATGAGGTTGGACACAGGAGAATAGACCAAACGAGGAATCAGTTGTAGTAAACGTAAATACTTTACTGAGTATAGGTTACAGCCTGATTACAGTAATGTTGTGAAAACAGCAAACACTAGAACTAGAAAACTTACTCAGGAGGCAACCACACATGACAAACGAATCAAGTTACTGCAAAGGGAAACAGAAAACACACCTCTCTTAAAGGGGAACTCGTAATTAGAAAATAGAAAAAACCTGAGTGTCATAATAGTCTCTAGGACAGTCTCTGTCGCCCTCTGATGACAGGTTGAACCATGACATGACGTGTTTCAGAACTGC
Organism: Coregonus lavaretus; assembly: GCF_964263955.1. Lineage (NCBI taxonomy): Eukaryota > Metazoa > Chordata > Actinopteri > Salmoniformes > Salmonidae > Coregonus > Coregonus lavaretus. The sequence continues at coordinate 75,863,996 of NC_139988.1, read as the reverse complement.
GGACAGCGACCACTATCCAACGCGGGAGAAAGTGCATTTGTTATTGTAGTATCTAGACAATTTCTGACTTTGCTGATGTTTGCAAATGGTGTGTTAGAGGAAGTCTGTTATGTGGAGGACAGGGATTGGTCTGTAGGGGAAACCACCCATATCAGGTTACATAGGATATATATACAGTGGGGCAAAAAAGTATTTAGTCAGCCAACAATTGTGCAAGTTCTCCCACTTAAAAAGATGAGAGAGGCCTGTAATTCTCATCATAGGTACACGTCAACTATGACAGACAAATTGAGAAAAGAAAATCCAGAAAATCACATTGTAGGATTTTTTATGAATTTATTTGCAAATTATGGTGGAAAATAAGTATTTGGTCACCTACAAACAAGCAAGATTTCTGGCTCTCACAGACCTGTAATTTCTTCTTTAAGAGTCTCCTCTGTCCTCCACTCGTTACCTGTATTAATGGCACCTGTTTGAACTTGTTATCAGTATTAAAGACACCTGTCCACAACCTCAAACAGTCACACTCCAAACTCCACTATGGCCAAGACCAAAGAGCTGTCAAAGGACACCAGAAACAAAATTGTAGACCTGCAATTTCCCAGAACCACACGGGGGGACCTAGTGAATGACCTGCAGAGAGCTGGGACCAAAGTAACAAAGCCTACCGTCAGTAACACACTACGCCGCCAGGGACTCAAATCCTGCAGTGCTAGACGTGTCCCCCTGCTTAAGCCAGTACATGTCCAGGCCCGTCTGAAGTTTGCTAGAGTGCATCCAGAAGAGGATTGGGAGAATGTCATATGGTCAGATGAAACCAAAATATAACTTTTTGGTAAAAACTCAACTCGTCGTGTTTGGAGGACAAAGAATGCTGAGTTGCATCCAAAGAACACCATACCTACTGTGAATTATGGGAGTGAAAACATCATACTTTGGGGCTGTTTTTCTGCAAAGGGACCAGGACGACTGATCCGTGTAAAGGAAAGAATGAATGGGGCCATGTATCGTGAGATTTTGAGTGAAAACCTCCTTCCATCAGCAAGGGCATTGAAGATGAAACGTGGCTGGGTCTTTCAGCATGACAATGATCCCAAACACACCGCCCGGGCAATGAAGGAGTGGCTTCGTAAGAAGCATTTCAAGGTCCTGGAGTCTCCAGATCTCAACCCCATAGAAAATCTTTGGAGGGAGTTGAAAGTCTGTGTTGCCCAGCGACAGCCCCAAAACATCACTGCTCTAGAGGAGATCTGCATGGAGGAATGAGTGGCGTACTCCTGAGTGGCGCAGTGGTCTAAGGCACTGCATCACAGTGCTAACTGTGCCACTAGAGATCCTGGTTCGAATCCAGGCTCTGTCGCAGCCGGCCGCGACCGGGAGACTAATGGGTGGCGCACAATTGGCCCAGCATCGTCTAGGGTAGGGGAGGGAATGGCCGGCAGGGATGTAGCTCAATTGATAGAGCATGGTGTTTGCAACGCCAGGGTTGTGGGTTCGATTCCCACGGGGGGCCAGTATAAAAAAAAAAATGTAATCACTAACTGTAAGTCGCTCTGGATAAGAGCGTCTGCTAAATGACTAAAATGTAAATGTAATTGAATGGGCCAAAATACCAGCAACAGTGTGTGAAAACCTTGTGAAGACTTACAGAAAACGTTTGACCTGTGTCATTGCCAACAAAGGGTATATAACAAAGTATTGAGAAACTTTTGTTATTGACCAAATACTTATTTTCCACCATAATTTGCAAATAAATTCATAAAAAATCCTACAATGTGATTTTCTGGATTTTTTTTTCTCATTTTGTCTGTCATAGTTGACGTGTACCTATGATGAAACAGGTTGATTACAGGCCTCTCTCATCTTTTTAAGTGGGAGAACTTGCACAATTGGTGGCTGACTAAATACTTTTTTTCCCCACTGTACCTTGGTTGGGACAAAGGACGGGGAGAAACAACATATTAGAGATTGGGCTAGTTTTTCTCCGGATTTTCTGCAGAAATCTGTAAATTGACGCTGAAAGTAAAGATGTAATAAACAATTATAATCGAGGACAGTGTCAGCGGATTTCTTGTCATCACAGCATCTCAGCATCGTTCTCGACACTACATTAATGGCGACGAGGATGCCCACCCAGGGACGCTACATTAATGGCGACGAGGTATTTGGGCCGTGTTGCGTCTTTTCTCAGCGTTCCATTCATGGGCGCCGAGCTGACTCTCGCTCCAGAGTACGGCAGATAAGGGTGAGTTTTCTCACCACTTTGGGCACTGGTCAGTTCGTGTGTCCGTGTGTGTGCGTTGGATGAATGCACCGTTAAGAACTTGCGTGTGCACTTTGCTGTTATTTGCTGTGTGATGAGAATCCGTTCTAAATTTCTAAATTTGTTTGCGTTGAAAACAACGCAAACAGGGGGGAGTGTCTATAGGAATTGATAACACTGGACACCGGGATATTTGGAAAATTTTAAAAGAATAGAAGGAAGGAATAAGGCCAAGGAAAAATGTATACAAATTAGGACGTCGTTGATCTAGGAAAGCCCTCAAACGAGGCAATCATTAGGATGGGCCGAAACTCCTGAAAACTCACTAGTTTGATTTTTTAGGTCAGTTATGGGGACTGGAGATTGTAGTAGATACATTCGGTTGCAAGTTACCCCTCGACTTATAGTTGATGAGGTATATGTTTGAAGTAACCTCTCATTGAATATCTGCAAACTCGAGGTAGCATAAATTTAGGAAGGAACAATGAAAAATAAGGAACGACGGTAGCATGCTTTAGAGGACCGTAGGAATGGATACATTCCTCTTGAATTGTGTGTCGACTAGGGCTATGACAACAGGGGTTTTAGTTTTTTGTAAGGAAAGATGTTAGTTAAGGTAAAAATCTTATGAGTCTCTATAAAAAGAGAACGTTTAATAACTGTTAAAAGATTAGGAGCCTACAGGGAGGATTTTAAGAGTGTATAGATATGTTTTGTAATGGATAAGAAAATAACTATACATCTGCAGATTAGGATAAGTGAAGTTAAGAAACTTCAAAGTAGAATTTTGTGTTCTATGTTTTGTGTTGGTTTGTGAGTTCTGTTAAGTGTTACTGTTTGTCTGTGTTGGGGGAAATAACGGAGGGACAGCTGGTCTGTCTACTTTCTGTTGTTTAGCTGGGAGAGAGCTGCTTGGGAGCTCCCTCACTCTGAAATCGCACTGGTGAATGAACTGCGCATGCGTGGGATTTTATGAGTTGAGGAAGTTGAAGGAAGGAGAAGAAGAGAAGAGATTTGATCTCTGATGAAAGTGAAGATGGAGAAAGCGATGAAGATTTGGAGATTAAAGGTGCTTCATGTTCAAGAGGATTTTATTCTACAATGATTAGCACAGAAGAAATAGAAAGAGATATAGATCATGTAGTCCATCAAGTGGATCTGTACAGGAAAAAGGTACACAACCAGAAAGAACAGGACCAAGAAACTCTCAGAAAACTCAATGAAATACAACTGGTGGAGAATAAGAAGGAGAAGAAATAAGCTTTGGTTATGAAGAATCAGTGTGCACCAAATCAACAATCACTGCCACAGCTTCAACTGGACCAGTTCCAACTGCAATTGTACCAGCCACAACTAGTGGTACAAGTTGTTTCATATCCATAGCCAGTTTCTGGACAGACACAGAATTGGAGAGGAAGAGGACGAGAAGACTTAGGAAGAGGAAGAGGAGGAAGATTTAAGCCATACTTCCAGCAATCTTCAGAATTGTGTTATGATTGTGGACAGGCTGGTGACTTTGCTGTGAGTGTAATGGGCCAGGAGGAAACACCAGAGGGAATTTCAGAGGAAGATAAAGGGGCAAGTCAAGATCATCTGGAGGACAGGTGAACCCTTATAGGGGCCCGGAGCAAGGATTCTAGGGGTGCCCAGAAGATCCGAAAGGGGGGTGTCAGCTGGTAGCATCAGGATGGGAAAAATATCCTACAATTGAGGTGAAAATAAACAACCGACCATTGGAAGTGATGGTGGATAGTGGAGCTGATTTTATCTGTGTTGGGCCTGAAGATGTTACACATCTCACTATGTCAAATCAACTAATTAGGACAGGGATTTGAGGGAGTGAAACAGTTGTTTGCTCTTAAGGAACCAATTGAGCTCTGCTATGAAAATCAGAAAATTACAATACCCATACTGGTATCAGAACATACACCTATTGCATTGTTGGGAAGAGATGCATTGTGTAAGTTGAACTGTACAATGAAATTTACACCAGCCGGCTGTCTGGTAGAAGTGCCAAAGGAAAAGGTTTACCAATTGTTGATGATGACAGAGATGGATTCTTCTACAGTATTCTGGATTGGAAATCTCAGTGAAGATTTTTTGAAGCAGGCTAAGATATGGGAGAAATTTATTGGGGAAAATATGCCAGATGCGAGGCTTCTGGAATATCCATTTCATTGTATGCTCAAGTATTTCAAGAATGCTGCCCAATAGAACTCAGAGGAATGGTTGAGTCATCAACCAAAGAAAGTTCAACTCAGCTCATGTTGAATAATTTTAGGACCACAAGGAGCAGCTATGAAGATAAACATAGACGATTATCTGGATAAAGAATTTGAGATTGAGAAGAGTGTGCCACATGTGACCTTGTTGGTTTCTGAAGGCTATAAGTAGAAGCAAATAGGAGAAATTATGACAGAAGCAGAGAAAGTTGTTTTTGTACTGATGAAAGAGAATTTGGCGATTTGGAGGAGTGAAGATCAGCGATTTCTCAAAATAATGATATCGGCTCAAGAACAAGGAGAGTCATAAGCTGTATGGATGACACATTAATCTATTTGCAGTGTGAAGATGGATTAAGACCCTATGAAAGAGGAGATGTTGCAACAAGTTCAAAAATGTTTGTGGTCTCAATGTAGAACCGATATTGGACTTGTATAATCAGCCCAATTGAGGTGAAAGTTGAACTTCAACCAGGAGCCAGACCTCCTTGGAAGAATCAGTATCCATTGAAAGATTAAGCAATCCAAGGGATTGAACCAGAAATTGAAGGACTTTCGAAAGCAGGTGTTTTGAGGACAGTGAAAAAATCCTCAGAGTAACAATCCTTTGTTGTCTTTGGAGAAACCATGAGGCGTTGATAGTAGCGCCTCTAGACCTATTAGGTCTGATGATGTAGGAAGCTATGGGTTAGCTAATGTTGCATGGGGGGAGGTTAGGAGAAAGATCACAAAGGAGTATGGTTTTTGGGAACCATATTTGCTTGAATAGGTTGACTATGTCATAGGCAGGTGTACAATATGTCTGAAAAATAATGTTTACAGGGGTGTGACTGTTATTCTTGCATAGGTGCATAGGATGTCCAACTAAGCTAAAATATGCTCAATCGATTGCCAAGTTTTTGTGTAAAGAAGTCATAAGCAGGTGGGGACTACCCGATCGAAATATCCTCAAATTAGTGGGAAGGAGAATTTGTGGATAAATCAGTGAAATGGTTTTTGAAAAAATTGGAGAAAAAGTCAGACAAAAAAAGTTATGAAAACTAGGGTTGAAGGAACTCTAGGACAGTCAGCTCAGCTTCAATGTAAGTGCGAGAGAGAGAACAGTGGTGAAGGGAAATTTAGAGTTCAGTGGGAAGATAGATATGAGAGGAGTTTAGATCTGTTAGGAGCAGTTGCATTGAGAAAGTATGCGTTGCTGAATGATAAGAGAAGAATGAAGATTGAGGGTGATTGTAGTCTCTATGTGTACAATTCCCAGCAGGAGGATCAAGGTGATTATAAATGTATTTTTTATAATCAACAGTTTGAAAGTGAGGGATTAGAGTTGGGACTGAGAGTTAATGTAGTGAGACTAGTGGTGATAGATGGAAATATAGGTGAGAAGAAGTGTTGTTATCAGGACCAGAAGTAGAAGCTGTTTCATCTAGTCAAAGGAAGTATATTTTGTACAATGATATGAAGTGGAAGAGGGTTATGAGTGATTGCTCACTTATTTTGCGTAATGTTACATGGAAAGATCAGGGAGAATATATGTGTACTTATTTAGAGCAAGCGTTAAAATTTGTTTCCGGTTAAGAATTATTGGTTAAAAGGCTATGTAACTCTTAAGGTGACGCTTATGATGGAAGATTTTGTCTGTTGAAGCTTCCACAGTCACCAAAGGAGTTCAGGAGCAGTATATTACAACAGTAAATAATACACAGAGGATATCTGTAACTTTGTGTCACGCCCTGGCTCTGGGGACACTGTTATGTTGAGCCAGGGTGTGTAGATCTATGTTCCCTATTTCTATGTTGGCCTGAGTGACTCCCAATCAGAGGCAACGAGTGTCAGCTGTTTGCTGGTTGTCTCTGATTGGGAGCCATATTTAAACTGTCGGTTTTTCCTTTGTTTTTGTGGGTTCTTGTTTCAAGTTGGTTGTGTTTGACCGTGTACTGTCACGTTACCGTCTTTTGTTGTTTTGATCGCGTTTCGCTAAATAAATGAGTATGTTTGCCTGCAACGCTGCGCCTTGGTCCTCATCTTTGGTAGACAATCGTGACAGAAGAACCCACCACAACTGGACCAAGCAGCGAGTCGAGGAGCCATCGCCAGGGAGATCCCTAGCAGATCTCCGTGGCAGCCTCGACTGGGTCAAGCCGAGGGAAGAGCAGAGAGAGTGGACTTGGGAACAATGGAGGAAGAGCCTCGACTGGGTCAAGCCCACTGAGGAGCTGAATAGCGGGAGTTGGAAGCAGAGGAGCGAGAGTTGGGCGAGAATTATAGAGGCCTGGCCCACGGGGAGGAGAGAACCCCAGAAAATGTTTGGGGGGGGGGGCTCACGACGTCGGGGCAGCAGGAGGCCGCGATAGAGCGGTCCAGCGGGTTGGCAGAGGAGGCCGCCAGGTTACGGGGGCCACTGGTCGAAGAGGGGATGGAAGGTGTAGAGGCACGGCGAGAGGTACTGGGGTGTGTTACCAGTCCGGTCCGGCCCGTTCCAGATCCCGGTGTAGGGCCAGTGGTGTGTGTCCCCAGTACGGTCCGGTCTGTTCCTGCTCCCCGCACCAAGTGTACGGTGCGCGTCGCCAGCCCAGCCCGGCCTGTTCCTGCCCCTCGCACCAAGCCTACGGTGCGCTTCGCCAGCCCGGCCCGGCCTGCTCCTGCCCCTCGCACCAAGCCTACGGTGCGCTTCGCCAGCCCGGCCCGGCCTGCTCCTGCCCCTCGCACCAAGCCTACGGTGCGATTCGCCAGCCCGGCTCGGCCCATTCCTGCTCCCCGCACCAAGTCTGTGGTGCGTTTCGTCAGCCCGGTCCGGCCCGTTCCTGCTCTCCGCACCAAGTCTGTGGTGCGCGTCGCCAGCCCAGTCCGGCCCATTCCTGCTCCCCGCACCAAGTCTGTGGTGCGTTTCGTCAGCCCTGTCCGGCCCGCTCCTGCTCTCCACACCAGGCCAGTGGTGTGCGTCGTCAGTCCAGCACGGCCCGTGCCTGTTCCCCGCACCAAGCCAGGGGTGCGTATCGTCAGCCCGGCTCGGCCCGTTCCTCCTCCACGCACCAAGCCAGGGGTGCGCATCGTCAGCCTGGTCCGGTCCATTCCTGCTCCACGCACCAAGCCAGGGGTGCGTATCGTCAGCCCGGTCCAGCCAGTTGCTACTCCACGCACCAAGCCAGGGGTGCGCATCGTCAGCCCGGTCTGGTCCATTCCTGCTCCACGCACCAAGCCAGGGGTGCTCATCGTCAGCCCGGTCCGGTCCGTTCCTGCTCCACGCACCAAGCCAGGGGTGCGTGTCGTCAGTCCGGCTCCGGCCAGCGGGGCCAGACCGGACCAGGGGTACTTTGGGGGGTTGGAGAGGGAGTGGGGATCGGGCCCAGAGCCGGATCCGCCGCCAAGGCGGAGTGCCCACCCAGTTCCTCCCCTGTGGTATTTAGTTGGCGCGGTCGGAGTCCGCGCCTTTAGGGGGGGGTACTGTCACGCCCTCTCCACGAGATACTGGAGACCCCCCATCCAACGTCTCGAATCCAAGATGGTCCGGACCGTGTACGCCGGAGCTCCCTCGATGTCCAGTGGGGGCGGGGGGGTCTCTCCTATCTCACCTTCCTGGAGTGGACCAGCTACCACCGGCCTGAGAAGAGACACATGGAACGAGGGGTTAATATTCTTATAATCAATAGGCAGTTGTAAACTGTAACACACCTCGTTCAATCTCCTCAGGACTTTAAAAGGCCCCACAAACCGCCGACCCAGCTTCCGGCAGGGCAGGTGGAGGGGCAGGTTTTGAGTTGAGAGCCAGACTCGATCTCCAGGGGCGTATACTGGACCCTCACTGCGGTGGAGATTGGCGCTCGCTTTCTGTCGACGGATGGCCCGCTGCAGATGGACGTGTGCAGCGTTCCACGTCTCCTCCGAGCGCCGAACCCACTCATCCACTGCAGGAGCCTCGATCTGGCTCTGGTGCCATGGTGCCAGAACCGGCTGATACCCTAACACACACTGGAAAGGGGTTCGATTGGTGGAGGAGTGGCGGAGAGAGTTCTGTGCCATCTCTGCCCAGGGGATATACCTTGACCACTCCTCCGGCCGGCCCTGGCAATAGGACCTCAGAAACCTACCCACATCCTGGTTAACTCGTTCTACCTGCCCATTGCTCTCTGGGTGGTAACCCGAGGTAAGGCTCACCGAGACCCCCAAGCGTTCCATGAACACCCTCCAGACTCTGGAGGTGAACTGGGGACCTCGGTCAGACACTATATCCTCGGGAACCCCGTAGTGCCGGAAGACGTGGGTAAATAGTGCCTCAGCGGTCTGTAGGGCAGTAGGGAGACCCAGCATTGGGAGGAGACGACAGGCCTTAGAAAACCGATCCACAACGACCAAAATGGTGGTATTCCTCTGGGAGGGGGGAAGGTCGGTCACAAAGTCCACCGAGAGGTGAGACCATGGTCGTTGTGGAACGGGCAGGGGATGTAACTTCCCCCTGGGCAGGTGTCTAAGCGCCTTAGACTGGGCGCACACCGAGCAGGAGGAGACATAAACCCTCACATCCCTAGCTAACGTTGGTCACCAGTATTTCACGCTAAGGCAGTGCACTGTCCGGCCAATACCTGGATGTCCAGAGGAGGGTGACGTATGAGCCCAATAAATAAGCCGATCACGAACCTCGAGCGGAACGTACGTCCGCCCCACAGGACACTCTGGGGGAGTAGGGACGGTACGTTACGCCCGCTTGATCTCCGCATCGACCTCCCACACCACCGGAGCCACCAGACAAGACTCTGGCAGTATGGGAGTGGGCTCAATGGACCTCTCCTCTGTGTCATACCTCCGGGACAGGTCGTCTGCCTTACCGTTCTGGGACCCTGGGATGTACATTATTTTAAAAATGAACTGGGTTAGAAACATATTCCACCTAGCCTGACGAGGGTTTAATCTCCTAGCTGCCCGGATGTACTCCAGGTTACGGTGGTCAGTCAGAATGAGGAAAGGGTGTTGAGCCCCCTCAAGCCAATGCCTCCACACCTTTAGGGCCTGAACCACGGCTAACAGCTCCCTGTCCCCTACGTCATAATTTCGCTCCGCCGGGCTGAGCTTCTTAGAATAGAACGCACAGGGGCGGTGTTTAGGTGGCGTGCCGGACCGTTGCGACAGTACTGCCCCAATACCGGCCTCTGACGCGTCCACCTCTACTTGGAATGGTAAAGCGGGATCCGGATGTGCCAGCACCGGAGCCGAAGTGAACGAGTTCTTCAGTTTAACAAATGCCCTGTCCGCTTCAGCTGACCACTGCAAACGCACCGGACCCCCCTTCAGCAGGGACGTAATGGGAGCTGCCACCTGTCCAAAGCCCCGGATAAACCTCCGGTAGTAATTAGCAAAACCCCAAAACTGCTGCACCTCTTTAACAGTGGTTGGAGTTTGCCAATTACGCATGGCAGACACACGGTCAACCTCAATCTTCACCCCTGACGCGGACAACAGATAACCCAAAAAGTAGATGGACTCCTGGAAAAACAAACATTTCTCTGCCTTGACATACAAGTCATGCTCCAACAGCCTCCCCAACACTCGGCGCACCAGGGCTACATGCTCGGCTCGTGTAGAAGAGTACACTAGGATGTCGTCGATGTACACCACAACACCCTGCCCATGCATGTCCCGGAAGATCTCGTCCACAAAGGCTTGGAAGACTGAAGGAGCATTCATTAACCCGTATGGCATGACGAGATACTAGTAATGACCCGAGGTGGTGCTAAATGCTGTTTTCCATTCATCCCCCTCCCTAATGCGCACCAGGTTGTACGCGCTCCTGAGATCCAACTTTGTGAAGAACCGCGCTCCGCGTAATGATTCAGTCATACTCGCAATCAGAGGAAGAGGAGAACTGTATTTAACCGTGATCTGATTGAGACTACGGTAATCAATACACGGGTGCAAACCCCCATCCTTCTTCTTCACAAAGAAGAAACTCGAGGACACCGGGGAAGTGGAGGTCCGTATGTATCCCTGTCTCAAGGACTCGGCTATGTAAGTCTCCATAGCCGCTGCCTCCTCTTGAGACAGAGGATACACATGGCTCCGCGGGAGTGCTGCTCCTGTTTGGAGGTATATCGCACAATCCCCCTGTCTATGAGGTGACAACCGTGTTGCCCTTGTTTTGCTGAACAGGAGTGCTAAATCCTCATACTCATGGGGAATGTGCATTGCGGGCACTTGGTTCGGACTCTCCACCGAGGTCGCCCCCACGGAAACACCTAGACATCTCCCTACACACTGGGCAGACCACTCCATGAGAGCCCTCTGTTGCCACGAAATGGTAGGATCATGGGCGATTAACCAGGGAAGCCCCAGCACCATGGGATACGCAGGAGAGTCGATCAGATATAACTGAATGGTCTCCTCATGACCCCCCTGCGTATTCATCTTAAGTGGTGCTGTGACTTCTCTAATCAACCCCGATCCCAGCGGCCGGCTATCTAGGGCATGGACAGGGAAGGGAGCATCAACAGGCAGGAGGGGAATCCCTAACCTTAAACAAAATTTACGATCAACAAAATTCCCAGCTGCGCCTGAATCGACTAGCGCCTTACAGGTATACACATGTGAACAACAGAGAGCTCTGGGTAAGTGGGGCGCCTACTCACCTGAAATGACTCCCCAGTGCGTGACCTGTTGTTCCCTCTCCCTGGAGACCCTCCCCAGGACCTAGCCGCAGTGTGCCCTCCACGGCCTCAGTTGGTGCAGGGGACGGCCCCCCTCGGGTTCTCTCTCCTCCTCTCTCTAGCGCCAGCACCCCCGAGCTCCATAGGGATCGGCTCAGAGGTGCTGGAGGATGGAATGGACGGCCCCCATTCGGGACGTCCGCGGGTAGCCAGCAGGGTATCGAGACAGATGGACATGTCCACCAACTGGTCGAAAGATAAGTTGGTGTCCCTGCAGGCCAGCTCACGACGAACGTCCTCACTAAGACTGCATCGATAATGGTCGATGAGGGCCCTCTCATTCCACCCTGCATCCGCCGCTAGAGTCCGGAACTCCAGGGCGAACTCCTGTGCGCTCCTCTTCCCCTGTCGGAGGTGGAACAGACGCTCCCCCGCCGCTTTCCCCTCAGGTGGATGGTCGGAAACTGCCCTGAAGCGGCGGGAGAACTCCGCGTAGGTGATGGTGGCGGCGTCTATTCCCCTCCATTCGGCGTTGGCCCACTCCAACGCCTTGCCGGAGAGACAGGAGATGAGGGCGGAGACGCTCTCGTATCCCGAGGGCGCCGGGTGAATGGTGGCCAGGTAGAGTTCCACCTGCAGGAGGAACCCCTGACACCCGGCTGCGGTGCCATCATACGCCCTCGGGAGCGAGAGCCGAATTCCACTGGGTTCCTCTCTAGTTACCAATCGGCGCAGAGTGTTCGTCACCTCATTCATGGCGGACCCGAGTTGCCGGATCATGGCGTCTTGCTCGCTGATCCGATCCTCCAGCGACTTGGGTGCCGCCGCTGCTCCTGCTGACTCCATGAGTGGTGTGTTGTTCTGTCAATGGGGATGCGGTGTTGGGGTCAGGCGCAGGACACGGAAGCTCAGTCAAACAGACTTTACTAGTCAAATATACAATACAAAAATAAACGGGCCTCAATCACTGGAGGCGAGCGATTACGCAAGCAGTGCGTAAAACACTAACTAAATGAGCACAAAACTCTGACATCAACGTATAGGCGGACAACAACACACAATCTCACATACACAAAGCAGAAAACTTATAGGACACATAATTAGACACAAACGGACACAGGTGCAACAGACAGACCAAACCAAACAAACATCGAAACATCCAACGGTGGTAGCTAGTACTCCGGGGACGACGAACGTCGAAGCCTGCCCGAGCAAGGAGGAGGAGCAGCCTCGGCAGAACCCGTGACAGAAGCCTACCATTGGAGGATAAGTCTAGGAGAGAAGTGGGGACTTGGACTGTTTCCATGGTATGGTGTAACATTTTTGGCAGATCACATTGATAATATTGCCTATACTTTGCAGGGTTTTGCAAATGAAATGATAAGAGGGTTTAACCTTCTGTCAAATACTCAAAGAAGTCACAGACTGAAGCTGTTGAAACATGACATGGCTCTTGACTATATTTTAGCAAAACAAGGTGGATTATGTTTGGCTATGAACTTGACGGGGGATGATTGTTATACTTTGATCATATACTTTGATAGTTCCGATAATATCACTAGTGTTATAGATGCATTGAAGAATATAAGGGATGCGTTTGGTAGATCTGAAGGAGCTGAATGGTCAGCGAAGGCTTGGTTGCAAAATCAGTTAGGCTCAGTGGGAGCAGTGATAGTTCAGATTTTAGTAGAAGCTCTTATAGCGCTGTGTGTGATGTTTTGCTTTTGTACTTAGTTATTGACTTTTGCGAAGGCTATGATATTGAGATGGGTTGGAGTTGTGATGCCTGGAGAAAACACTCAGATGCAGTTGTTAACTGTTACTGATCTAGATGGAGATGAACAAGTGGGACTGGATGGAGTATTGATGGATAGATATCAATTTTGAATATCCAATCATTTTTCACATGTTTTTACATATTATTGTGATATTTTGTATTTTGTTATGACTCAAAGGGGGGAAATGGAATGTGATTAATTTTATGTATCCATTTTTATATTATTGTTGATATTGATGTTTTAATTTGCATGTGTTGTTTTGCAAAAGATACTGTTTGGTGTTTTCTTTTCTTCCAGAAGCATATGGGGGAATGTGTAGAGGGGATTCAAATACTCAAACATGGACAATATGAATGGACTGGAGGAAGTGGAACACGGAAAGTGTGGAAATGTTCAGATTCCATCATCGACGTTTCATTGTCGAAACTGCTGAGGAGATGAAGTGTAGTGGACTACATTCCAGTGTCTGCAATGATATATAGACATATTTGCATGTGTAATACATAATTTGTGTCATATTCTGTCACGCCCTGGCTCTAGGGACTCTTTTATGTTGAGCCAGGGTGTGTAGTGTCTATGTGTTGTGTTCTATGTTCACGATCTAGTTTATGTGTTTCTATGTTGGCCGGGGTGGTTCTCAATCAGAGGCAACGTGAATCAGCTGTTGCTTGTTGTCTCTGATTGGGACCATACTTAGGCAGCCTATTGTGCAATTGTCTTTCGTGGGATCTTGTTCCGTGTAGGTTTGTGTATGTTACCGAGGACTTCACGTATCGTTTTGTTGTTTTTGTTCGTGTGGTGAATTATAATAAAGTATGTACTCATATCACGCTGCGCCTTGGTCCGCTCCTTTTGACGATCGTGACATATTCTTTCTGTATTAATTTTTGAAGAATAATATTTTCTGTTGTTGGGTATATGTGGGGAACTCAGATGTTTTTGTTTATTTCGTGGATGCTTAGGGATATTCGGTCTAGGCAGGGACAGAGAGAATCCACAGGAGGGTCCGATGGGTCGACCAGCCTGAATGTGGACATTTTTTATTGTATTTTGTTTTCTGGGGCTTTCAGATGTATTCAATTGCATCATAGTTTAAAATGCATTGATAAATATTTATGAATTGATCTGGAGTACTTAAGTGGTTGCCTGGGGCAGAGGGGCCGTGAGAGAATTTTACTGTCTTGATTGATTGATGGATATTTGGAAAGAAAGCTGCCAGACAGGTTTTTCGCTCTCACACTCCATAAAGATTTGTTCATATTTCATAGAAATGTATTTACACTCCATAGATAAGAGAAAAATTGTTATTTGTCATAATCCTATTCTTTTTGTTTTCGAGACTTAGTTAGTCTCGAAGGGGGGAAATATGTAGTATCTAGACAATTTATGACTTTGCTGATGTTTGCAAATGGTGTGTTAGAGAAAGTTTGTTATGTGGAGGACAGGGATTGGTCTGTAGGGGAAACCACCCATATCAGGTTACATAGGATATCTATACCTTGGATGGGACAAAGGACGGGGAGAAACAACATATTAGAGATTTGGTTGGTTGTTTTCCGGATTTTCTGCAGAAATCTGTAAATTGACGCTGAAAGTAAAGATGTAATAAACAATTATAATCGAGGACAGTGTCAGCGGATTCCTTGTCATCACAGCATCTCAGCATCGTTCTCGACACTACATTATAAAATAATATAATTTTTATTAGTGTTGCATCATTGTTCTTATGTAATATAACCATATACAATTTCAGTAGCACATGTCTTAGAGTGATGGACTGTGCCATCCCCACAGCCTTCACAATGGATTAGTCCAATCAGACAGGCGCGAATCAGACAGGTGTCTTGTACACCATGATATAATTATTGTTATATATATATACAGTTGAAGTTGGATGTTTACATACATTTAGGTTGGAGTCATTAAACCTAGTTTTTCAACCACTCCACAAATGTCTTGTTTACAAACTATAGTTTTGGCAAGTCGGTTAGGACATCTACTTGACACAAGTAATTTTTCCAACAATTGTTTACAGACTATTATTTCACTTATAATTCACTGTATCACAATTCCAGTGGGTCAGAAGTTTACATACACTAAGTTGACTGTGCCTTTAAACAGCTCGGAAAATTCCAGAAAATGATGTCATGGCTTTAGAAGCTTCTGATAGGCTAATTGACATCATTTGACATCATTGAGGCCTACCTTCAAACTCAGTGCCTCTTTGCTTGACATCATGGGAAAATAAAAATAAATCAGCCAAGACCTCAGAAATAAAATTGTAGACTTGCACAAGTCTGGTTCATTCTTGAGAGCAATTCCCAAACGCCTGAAGGTACCACGTTCATCTGTACAAACAATAGTACGCAAGTATAAACACCATGGGACCACGCAGCCGTCATACCGCTCAGGAAGGAGATGCATTCTGTCTCCTAGAGATGAACGTACTTTGGTGCGAAAAGTGCAAATCAATCCCAGAACAACAGCAAAAGACCTTGTAAAGATGCTGGAGGAAACAGGTACAAAAGTATCTATATCCACAGTAAAACGAGTCCTATATCGACATAACCTGAATGGCCGCTCAGCAAGGAAGAAGCCACTGCTCCAAAACTGCCATAAAAAAGACAGACTACGATTTGCAACTGCACATGTGGACAAAGATCATACTTTTTGGAGAAATGTCCTCTGGTCTGATGAAACAAAAATAGAACTGTTTGACCATAATGACCATCGTTATGTTTGGAGGAAAAAGGTGGATGCTTGCAAGCCGAAGAACACCATCCCAACCGTGAAGCACGGAGGTGGCAGCATCATGCTGTGGGGGTGCTTTGCTGCAGGAGGGACTGGTGCACTTCAAAAAATAGATGGCATCATGAGGAAGGAAAATTATGTGGATATATTGAAGCAACATCTCAAGTCATCAGTCAGGAAGTTAAAGCTTGGTTGCAAATGGGTCTTCTAAATGGACAATGACCCCAAGCATACTTCCAAAGTTGTGGAAAAATGGCTTAAGGACAACAAAGTCAAGGTATTGAAGTGGCCATCACAAAGCCCCGACCTCAAGCCTATAGAAAATGTGTGGGCAGAACTGAAAAGGCCTGTGCGAGCAAGGAGATATGCAAACCTGGCTCAGTTACACCAGTTCTGTCAGGAGGAATGGGCCAAAATTCACCCAACTTATTGTGGGACCTTGTGGAAGGCTACCTGAAACGTTTGACCCAAGTTAAACAATTTAAAGGCAATGTTACCAAATACTAATTGAGTGTATGTAAACTTCTGACCCATTGGGAATGTGATGAAATAAATAAAAGCTGAAATAAATCATTCCCTCTATTATTATTCTGACATTTCACATTCTTAAAATAAAGTGGTGATCCTAACTGACCTAAGACAGGGAATATTTACTAGGATTAAATGTCAGGAATTGTGAAAAACTGAGTTTAAATGTATTTGGCTAAGGTGTATGTAAACTTCGACTTCAACTGTATATATACATACAGTGGGGAGAACAAGTATTTGATACACTGCCGATTTTTCAGGTTTTCCTACTTACAAAGCATGTAGAGGTCTGTAATTTTTATCATAGGTACACTTCAACTGTGAGAGACGGAATCTAAAACAAAAATCCCGAAAATCACATTGTATGATTTTTAAGTAATTAATTTGCATTTTATTGCATGACATAAGTATTTGATCACCTACCAACCAGTAAGAATTCCAGCGCTCACAGACCTGTTAGTTTTTATTTAAGAAGCCCTCCTGTTCCCCACTCATTACCTGTATTAACTGCACCTGTTTGAACTCGTTACCTGTATAAAAGACACACTCAATCAAACAGACTCCAACCTCTCCACAATGGCCAAGACCAGAGAGCTGTGTAAGGACATCAGGGATAAAATTGTAGACCTGCACAAGGCTGGGATGGGCTACAGGACAATAGGCAAGCAGCTTGGTGAGAAGGCAACAACTGTTGGCGCAATTATTAGAATATGGAAGAAGTTCAAGATGACGGTCAATCACCCTCGGTCTGGGACTCCATGCAAGATCTCACCTCGTGGGGCATCAA
This sequence comes from Coregonus lavaretus, assembly GCF_964263955.1. NCBI lineage: Eukaryota > Metazoa > Chordata > Actinopteri > Salmoniformes > Salmonidae > Coregonus > Coregonus lavaretus. The sequence goes on along the minus strand of NC_139988.1, from coordinate 75,847,035 downwards.
TGATCATGAGGAAGGTGAGGGATCAGCCCAGAACTACACGGCAGGACCTGGTCAATGACCTGAAGAGAGCTGGGACCACAGTCTCAAAGAAAAACATTAGTAACACACTACGCCATCATGGATTAAAATCCTGCAGCGCACGCAAGGTCCCCCTGCTCAAGCCAGCGCATGTCCAGGCCCGTCTGAAGTTTGCCAATGACCATCTGGATGATCCAGAGGAGGAATGGGAGAAGGTAATGTGGTCTGATGAGACAAAAATAGAGCTTTTTGGTCTAAACTCCACTCGCCGTGTTTGGAGGAAGAAGAAGGATGAGTACAACCCCAAGAACACCATCCCAACCGTGAAGCATGGAGGTGGAAACATCATTCTTTGGGGATGCTTTTCTGCAAAGGGGACAGGACGACTGCACCGTATTGAGGGGAGGATGGATGGGGCCATGTATCGTGAGATCTTGGCCAACAACCTCCTTCCCTCAGTAAGAGCATTGAAGATGGGTCGTGGCTGGGTCTTCCAACATGACAACGACCCAAAACACACAGCCAGGGCAAATAAGGAGTAGCTCCGTAAGAAGCATCTCAAGGTCCTGGAGTGGCCTAGCCAGTCTTCAGACCTGAACCCAATAGAAAATCTTTGGAGGGAGCTGAAAGTCCGTATTGCCCAGCGACAGCCCCGAAACCTGAAGGATCTGGAGAAGGTCTGTATGGAGGAGTGGGTCAAAATCCCTGCTGCAGTGTGTGCAAACCTGGTCAAGACCTAAAGGAAACGTATGATCTCTGTAATTGCAAACAAAGGTTTCTGTACCAAATATTAAGTTCTGCTTTTCTGATGTATCAAATACTTATGTCATGCAATAAAATGCAAATTAATTACTTAAAAATCATACAATGTGATTTTCTGGATTTCTGTTTTAGATTCCGTCTCTCACAGTTGAAGTGTACCTATGATAAAAATTACAGACCTCTACATGCTTTGTAAGTAGGAAAACCTGCAAAATCAGCAGTGTATCAAATACTTGTTCTCCCCACTGTATATATACTGCACATTTTTCTTAAATCCGCATCTGTACATGTATGACAGCCATTTCATTCCAGTGTCTGTTGAATTCCAACACAGGCACACCTCATTCTACCGAATTAGGTACTGATTAGGTGATCACCTGAACCAAATCTTATTTAATGAGGAAAGGTATAAAAACCACTGCTGTGGTCATCACCATCCTCTTGCAATAGGACCAGCTGGATGGTAAAATCCGTGCTAATAGTACCTCAAAAGTAATATTACTCAAAGAATAACTATTGACCATGCCAAAAGAGTTGAAAAGGAAAGTTTTGAGTGAGGAAAATAAGGGTTCAATTCTGGCTTTACTGGCAGAGGGATACAGTGAGCGTCAGGTTGCTTCCATCCTTACAATTTCAAAGATGGCGGTTCATAAGAACAAAGTCAAGCACCAGACATCATGGACAACAAAGCTACAGACCGGCAGAGGGCGAAAACGACTCTCTACTGACCGGGATGACCGCCAACTAATTAGAATGTCACTCAACAACCGTAGGATGACATCAAGTGACCTACAAAAAGAATGGCAAACGGCAGCTGGGGTGAAGTGTACGGCGAGGACGGTTCGAAACAGGCTCCTAGGGGAAGGGCTGAAGTCGTGCAAAGCTAGAAAAAAGCCCTTCATCAATGAGAAGCAAAGAAGAGCCAGGCTGAGGTTTGCAAAAGACCATAAGGACCGTAGAGGACTAGAGTACGATAATCTTCTCTGATGAGTCCAATTTTCAGCTTTGCCCAACACCTGGTCGTCTAATGGTTAGACGGAGACCTGGAGAGGCCTACAAGCCACAGCGTCTCGCACCCACTGTGAAATTTGGTGGAGGATCGGTGATGATCTGGGGGTGCTTCAGCAAGGCTGGAATCGGGCAGATTTGTCTTTGTGAAGGACGCATGAATCAAGCCACGTACAAGGTTGTCCTGGAAGAAAACTTGCTTCCTTTTGCTCTGACATTGTTCCCCAACTCTGATGATTGGTTTTTCCAGCAGGACAATGCACCATGCCACACAGCCAGGTGAATCAAGGTGTGAATGGAGGACCACCAGATCAAGACCCTGTCATGGCCAGCCCAATCTCCCGACCTGAACCCCATTGAAAACTTCTGGAATGTGATCAAGAGGAAGATGGATGGTCACAAGCCATCAAACAAAGCCAAGCTGCTTGAATTTCTGCGCCAGGAATGGCATAAAGTCACCCAACATCAATGTGAAAGACTGGTGGAGAGCATGCCAAGACGCATGAAAGCTGTGATTGAAAATCAGGGTTATTCCACCAAATATTGATTTCTGAACTCTTCCTAAGTTAAAACATCAGTATTGTGTTGTTTAAAAATGAACATTAACTTATTTTCTTTGCATTTTTCGAGGTCTGACAACACTGCATCTTTTTTGTTATTTTGACCAGTTGTCATTTTCTGCAAATAAATGCTCAAAACGACATTATTTTTATTTGGAATTTGGGAGAAATGTTGTCAGTAGTTTATAGAATAAAACAAAAATGTTATTTTTACCTAAACACATACCTATAAATAGTAAAACCAGAGAAACTGGTAATTTTGCAGTGATCTCTTAATTTTTTCCAAAGCTGTGTGTGCTTATACAGTGAGGGAAAAAAGTATTTGATCCCCTGCTGATTTTGTACGTTTTCCCACTGACAAACAAATGATCAGTCTATAATTTTAATGGTAGGTTTATTTGAACAGTGAGAGACAGCATAACAACAAAAAAATCCAGAAAAACGCATGTCAAAAATGTTATAAATTGATTTGCATTTTAATGAGGGAAATAAGTATTTGACCCCCTCTCAATCTGAAAGATTTCTGGCTCCCAGGTGTCTTTTACACAGGTAACGAGCTGAGATTAGGAGCACACTCTTAAAGGGAGTGCTCCTAATCTCAGTTTGTTACCTGTATAAAAGACACCTGTCCACAGAAGCAATCAATCAATCAGATTCCAAACTCTCCACCATGGCCAAGACCAAAGAGCTCTCCAAGGATGTCAGGGACAAGATTGTAGACCTACACAAGGCTGGAATGGGCTACAAGACCATCGCCAAGCAGCTTGGTTAGAAGGTGACAACAGTTGGTGCAATTATTCGCAAATGGAAGAAACACAAAATAACTGTCAATCTCCCTCGGCCTGGGGCTCCATGCAAGATCTCACCTCGTGGAGTTGCAATGATCATGAGAACGGTAAGGAATCAGCCCAGAACTACACGGCAGGATCTTGTCAATGATCTCAAGGCAGCTGGGACCATAGTCACCAAGAAAACAATTGGTAACACACTACGCCGTGAAGGACTGAAATCCTGCAGCACCCGCAAGGTCCCCCTGCTCAAGAAAGCACATATACAGGCCCCTCTGAAGTTTGCCAATGAACATCTGAATGATTCAGAGGAGAACCGGGTGAAAGTGCTGTGGTCAGATGAGACCAAAATTGAGCTCTTTGGCATCATCTCAACTCGCCGTGTTTGGAGGAGGAGGAATGCTGCCTATGACCCCAAGAACACCATCCCCACCGTCAAACCTGGAGGTGGAAACATTATGCTTTGGGGGTGTTTTTCTGCTAAGGGGACAGGACAACTTCACCGCATCAAAGGGACTATGGACGGCGCCATGTACCGTCAAATCTTGGGTGAAAACTTCCTTCCATCAGCCAGGGCATTGAAAATGGGTCGTGGGTGGGTATTCCAGCATGACAATGACCCAAAACACACGGCCAAGGCAACAAAGGAGTGGCTCAAGAAGAAGCACATTTAGGTCCTGGAGTGGCCTAGCCAGTCTCCAGACCTTAATCCCCTAGAAAATCTGTGGAGGGATCTGAAGGTTTGAGTTGCCAAACGTTAGGCTCGAAACCTTAATGACTTGGAGAAGATCTGCAAAGAGGAGTGGGACAAAAACCCTCCTGAGATGTGTGCAAACCTGGTGGCCAACTACAAGAAACATCTGACCTCTGTGATTGCCAACATGGGTTTTGCCACCAAGTACTAAGTCATGTTTTGCAGAGGGGTCAAATACTTATTTCCCTCATTAAAATGCACATTAATTTATAACATTTTTGACATGCGTTTTTCTGGATTTTTTTGTTGTTATTCTGTCTCTCACTGTTAAAATAAACCTACCATTAAAACTATAGACTGATCATGTCTTTGTCAGTGGGCAAACGTACAAAATCAGCAGGGGATCAAATACTTTTTTCCCTCACTGTATATAAAAACAATTTTTTTGCTACTGCTCGACTATAGAATTCTCGGTCGACCAACAGCCTATCGACCAAACAATCGACCAGTCGACTAAATGGGGTCAGCCCTAATTTATACTTCTTTCTTTCTTCAACTACCCTAACTGCCCAAACTACTCTAAATACCCCAACTACTAATGAATGTAATTCTATGGGAGATATGTGTTTAATCGGCACATGCTCATTATTTAAGCTAGAGACTCCATTGATCTTTCCAGAGCCTTTAAAAAAACAATATATATAATTTGGAACCATTAACAGAATTGTTGAGGAATCAGATTGTTAATTATAGGAATCAATGAAAACTTATCAATACCAAACCATAGCATTTGTGTGAGTGCCAGTGACTGGGAAATGGATGGATTAAATTCAATGCTTTGATAGCTATCTTATTTAATTACCTGAACACAAATCATATGGGGAAAAAATGACTTGTTTAACAGGTTGTGGCGGGTTGTCAGCGGGCTGCATGCGCCACACAGTCAGGCTCAGCAATCATTATCTTCATGTGTAACTGGAAAAGGTTTGTTCTGTGACATATGACTAACTCACTTTATGTTTCATGGGACAACGTTGACAAAATGTGTCAGTCGGACAAAAGCTCTGATTTCTGAAGCTCAGACAGCTCGTCATACACTGACAGTGAAAATGAAAAGAATAATAAGAAAAAAAACAAGGGACAAAAAAGGAAATGGCTAAATGCAGAGTTATGTGTCATTACACTGCACAAATTTAAATAATGCATTCATTGAAATCAACAAACATTAGACACTTTAAGTGTTTAAAGGCAAGCTAGCACCGTCAAGCTGTCATTTGGAATGAATATTCATGGAACACTAATGAAAAGATTTTTCAATTTAAAGTTCTCTCAATACTACCATAGAGTAGAAATTCAACCATAGTTGCCCACATCCACAGAAAATCCTGTCACGCCCTGGCTCTGGGGACACTTGTATGTTGAGCCAGGGTGTGCATTTCATTTGTGTATCTAGTATGTGTATTTCTATGTTGGCCTGAGTGGCTCCCAATCAGAGGCAACGAGTGTCAGCTGTCGTTGGTTGTCTCTGATTGGGAGCCATATTTAAACTGTCTGTTTCCCATTTGTGTTTGTGGGATCTTGTTTCAAGTCTGTTTATGTTAGACCGTGAACTGTCACGTATCGTTTGTTGTTTTTGATCGTGTCTCTATTAAAGAGTATGTTTGCCTGCAACGCTGCGCCTTGGTCATCATCTTTGGTAGACGATCGCGACAGAAGATCCCACCTCGACTGGATCAAGCAGCGTGACGAGGAGAGAGGATGGACTTGGGAGGAGATGAGTGCGAGTCTGGCAAGAGGGATGGAGGCCTTGGCCACGGATAGGAGTGAAGCCCATACATTTTTAGGGGGGGGGCTAACATCGTGGACGACGGGGCAGCAGGAGGCCACCAGGTTACGGGAGTCACTGGTCACCAGGGGGAAGGAGGATGTAGAGGCACGGCGAGAGGTACTGGCGTGTGTTGCCAGTCCGGTCCGGCCTGTTCCTGATCCCCACGTAGGGCCAGTGGTGTGTGTTCCCAGTACGGTCCGGCCTGTTCCTGCCACTCGCACCAAGTCAGTGGTGCGCTTCGTCAGCCCGGCACGGCCTGTTCCTGCTCCCCGCACCAAGTCAGTAGTGCGCTTCGTCAGCCCGGTCCGGCCCGCTCCTGCTCCCCGCACCAAGTCAGTGGTGCGTTTCGTCAGCCCGGCGCGGCCCGTTCCTGCTCCCCGCACCAAGTCAGTGGTGCGCGTCGTCAGCCCGGTCCGGCCCATTCCTGCTCCCCGCACCAAGTCAGTGGTGCGTTTCATCAGCCCAGCTCGGCCCGTTCCTGCTCCCCGCACCAAGTCAGTGGTGCGCTTCGTCAGCCCGGCACGGCCCGTTCCTGCTCCCCGCACCAAGTCAGTGGTGCGCTTCATCAGCCCGGTCCGGCCCGCTCCTGCTCCCCGCACCAAGTCAGTGGTGCGTTTCGTCAGCCCGGCGCGGCCCGCTCCTGCTCCCCACACCAAGCCAGTGGTGTGCATCGTCAGTCCGGCACGGCCCGGGCCTGTTCCACCGGTGGCTGGTCCGGCACCGGTCAGATGCTTCACGCCGGAGCTAGAGCAATCCGCTCCACCAGTGTGCAGTCCAGCTCCGGCCAGCAGGGCCAGACCGGACCAGGGGTACTTTTGGGGGTTGGAGAGGGAGCGGGGATCAGGCCCGGAGCCGGATCCGCCGCCTAAGCGGAGTGCCCACCCGGTCCCTCCCCTGTGGTGTTTGGTGGGCGCGGTCGGAGTCCGCGCCTTTAGGGGGGGGTACTGTCACGCCCTGGCTCTGGGGACACTTGTATGTTGAGCCAGGGTGTGCATTTCATTTGTGTATCTAGTATGTGTATTTCTATGTTGGCCTGAGTGGCTCCCAATCAGAGGCAACGAGTGTCAGCTGTCGTTGGTTGTCTCTGATTGGGAGCCATATTTAATCTGTCTGTTTCCCATTTGTGTTTGTGGGATCTTGTTTCAAGTCTGTTTATGTTAGACCGTGGACTGTCACGTATCGTTTGTTGTTTTTGATCGTGTCTCTATTAAAGAGTATGTTTGCCTGCAACGCTGCGCCTTGGTCATCATCTTTGGTAGACGATCGCAACAGAAGATCCCACCTCGACTGGATCAAGCAGCGTGACGAGGAGAGAGGATGGACTTGGGAGGAGATGAGTGCGAGTCTGGCAAGAGGGATGGAGGCCTTGGCCACGGATAGGAGTGAAGCCCATACATTTTTAGGGGGGGGCTAACGCCGTGGACGACGGGGCAGCAGGAGGCCACCAGGTTACGGGAGTCACTGGTCACCAGGGGGAAGGAGGATGTAGAGGCACGGCGAGAGGTACTGGCGTGTGTTGCCAGTCCGGTCCGGCCTGTTCCTGATCCCCACGTAGGGCCAGTGGTGTGTGTTCCCAGTACGGTCCGGCCTGTTCCTGCCACTCGCACCAAGTCAGTGGTGCGCTTCGTCAGCCCGGCACGGCCTTTTCCTGCTCCCCGCACCAAGTCAGTAGTGCGCTTCATCAGCCCGGTCCGGCCCGCTCCTGCTCCAAGTCAGTGGTGCGTTTCGTCAGCCCGGCGCGGCCCGTTCCTGCTCCCCGCACCAAGTCAGTGGTGCGCGTCGTCAGCCCGGTCCGGCCCATTCCTGCTCCCCGCACCAAGTCAGTGGTGCGTTTCATCAGCCCAGCTCGGCCCGTTCCTGCTCCCTGCACCAAGTCAGTGGTGCGCTTCGTCAGCCCGGCACGGCCCGTTCCTGCTCCCCGCACCAAGTCAGTGGTGCGCTTCATCAGCCCGGTCCGGCCCGCTCCTGCTCCCCGCATCAAGTCAGTGGTGCGTTTCGTCAGCCCGGCGCGGCCCGCTCCTGCTCCCCACACCAAGCCAGTGGTGTGCGTCGTCAGTCCGGCACGGCCCGGGCCTGTTCCACCGGTGGCTGGTCCGGCACCGGTCAGATGCTTCACGCCGGAGCTAGAGCAATCCGCTCCACCAGTGTGCAGTCCAGCTCCGGCCAGCGGGGCCAGACCGGACCAGGGGTACTTTTGGGGGTTGGAGAGGGAGCGGGGATCAGGCCCGGAGCCGGATCCGCCGCCTAAGCGGAGTGCCCACCCGGTCCCTCCCCTGTGGTGTTTGGTGGGCGCGGTCGGAGTCCGCGCCTTTAGGGGGGGGTACTGTCACGCCCTGGCTCTGGGGACACTTGTATGTTGAGCCAGGGTGTGCATTTCATTTGTGTATCTAGTATGTGTATTTCTATGTTGGCCTGAGTGGCTCCCAATCAGAGGCAACGAGTGTCAACTGTCGTTGGTTGTCTCTGATTGGGAGCCATATTTAAACTGTCTGTTTCCCATTTGTGTTTGTGGGATCTTGTTTCAAGTCTGTTCTGTTAGACCGTGAACTGTCACGTATCGTTTGTTGTTTTTGATCGTGTCTCTATTAAAGAGTATGTTTGCCTGCAACGCTGCGCCTTGGTCCTCATCTTTGGTAGACGATCGTGACAAATCCCAAGGTCACGTCGGAAAGGACCAATGATTGTAAGGGGAACAAAAGCGGCCACTCCCTGCCTCTCCCAGTAAAATTGCTACTTTTTACAACTAAGGTCATACGTCTTTGAATTTCTGTCAGCTATTTCAACAAAAGCATATTATAGTCTGCATACATGTCAATACATACAGTACCTACTGTTTATGTCAACACTAGTGAGCTGGTGGTCGAAGGAGGAGGTCGTCGGCTAAGCTTGGCGTCGGGTAAGCTTGGCTTTATACATAGCTTAGGCTTTGTCGAGTAAGGCTTAAACTATGTATTTAGATTGTAGTTAGGTATTGTAGGTAGGTATCGTGGGTTGTTGTATGTAATTATTGTAGGTTAGTATTGTATTCGTCTGTGCCGGGTGTAGCACGAAGCTAGCTAGCTAGCTAATCCACCACCTGGACTAGCTGGCGAGTAGCTATTAGCAAAGGTATAGTTGTTTCACGCCTGAGAGTGCCTGTAATTACGCCAGCTGGCTGCCTACAATAATTACATACAATAATTGCCTACCATTCAGCTGTTTTCTAACCTCATTGTCTGAACCGCTAACGTTAGGTAGCAAGTGGCTACTGTGCTTGAAATTTAGCTAGCTTGTTGCTACCTGGATAGCTACTAGTAAACAATAGCTGGAACGACCGAGCAAACAGACGCGAACTGGCTGAGTCAATTCAGTGGCTAGCTTTGCACTTGGCTAGCTAACAGTAGCTGCTAGGGGTAAGTAATAACCTACACTTGTGTTATTTTTTTTTTACATGTTGATAGCCCGAGTCGTTCAAGGAATTCGGGACATGAGTGACTAGTTAACGTTAGTTTGGCTCTCTCTGTGTGTTCGTGCCGTGAAAGGAGGGGTTCTCCTTTGTCTGAAAGCAATGGCTAGCTAGTTTGCTAACTATTCTAGCTAACTAACTGGCTGAATAAGTTGACGACGGATTCTGTGCCACTAGAGATCCTGGTTCGAATCCAGGCTCTGTCGCAGCCGGCCGCGACCGGGAGACTCATGGGCGGCGCACAATTGGCCCAGCGTCATCCAGGGTAGGGGAGGGAATGGCTGGCAGGGATGTAGCTCAGTTGATAGAGCATGGCGTTTGCAACGCCAGGGTTGTGGGTTCGATTCCCACGGGGGGCCAGTGTAAAAAAATATGTATTCACTAACTGTAAGTCGCTCTGGATAAGAGCGTCTGCTAAATGACTAAAACGTAAATGTAAAATGTAAGACTAAAATGCACCAACCTGACGGTTGTCATCAAGGCAAAGGGTGGCTACTTTGAAGAATCTCAAATATAACACTTTCTTTGGTTACTACATGATTCCATATGTGTTATTTCATAATTTTGATGTCTTCACTATTATTCTACAATGTAGAAAATTGTAAAAATAAAGAAAACCCCTGGAATGAGTAAGTGTGTCTAAACCTTTGACTGGTACTGTATGTTTAGAATAAATGCTATTGTGTTCAGATTTCAGCAATCACATTAATAAATTGCTTCATGTTTTATATGTTAATTAACAGCCAAAACCCTGAATGACATAACAAAAAGATACAAGAAGGTCCTGGCGACCTACAAAATGAAGGGAAGCATGTCCACTTCTTTCCACAACGTGGGTGTGGATCGCAACACTGTGGCTAGGAGTGCCCGAGGTCATGGTAGTGGCGCCAGAGTTCCTTCGTTCACAGCCAGCGTTTGACAGCTCTAAAGAAACGCTCAACCAATATGCAAGAAGGATCACCAAAAATGCAACAGCAGAGGTGAGCTACGCTATAAAAGAGATGAGGTGTAACGAACTGCTCCATATCACTTATAAATTCAAATAAACACTGATAATGCACACACTGGGTAGTGATAATGTAAGAGAAAGTAAGAGTAAGATACAGTGTGTTCCCGCTTTAAAAGAAAAAGGATTTTAAAAAATGTTAGTCTTTTTCCTGAGATGAGGCGCAAGGAACTGCTCCGTGTCCCCTATAAACGTGATTTTGCACACATTTATCTTTAACTGTTAAGGATACAGCATGTTCTGGCTGTAAATTCTAAACAAAAATAATCCAAATATTATTAGTGGTTGACGCTTGCTCCAGATGTGCAGTGGAGAGAGCAGTCTGTACACGTTCCACGAAAGATTACTACAGAATTAAATACAATTCTAAAATCCGACAGGAGCGGTAGCAATGCTCTTGGAATGGCGGAGCGCCGCTCCTGAATGCATATAGTGGAAACACTGCAAAAAACATCTACAAAAAACATGGTGTCTACCATCATTGTAACATAGTAACTACATAGTAATTGTATGAGTAATTCACAGTATGTTTCACTTTACATTAAGTTGCTTAGAGACATTGTAATTACAATACTTTTCCTTATAACAAATTTGTAATGACTGAAATGTTGATATACCTTGCAAAATATTTAATAATATTGAAGGTACATAGTAATTACACTTAAAGGTGCTGTAACAACGTTTTTCCTAAATTGAGATGGATTCCCATTGATCACAACTAAAAGTACTGTACTGGGTGTCTGCCATCGTTGTAACATGGTACTTGAGTAATTTACAATGTGTTTCACTTTACATTAAGTTGCTTGTTCCTGTGTAGAAACATAGTAGTTACGATACTTTTCTTTATTACTACATTGTAATAACTGACATTTTGATATATCCTGTGAAATATGTAATTGCATTGAAGTACATTGTTATTACACTTACAGGTGCTGTAACAACATTTATTCTACATTGAAGTGTATTTTCCCAATGATTGTAATAAAAAGGTTTACCCTACAGTGTTTCACTTTACTTGAAGCTGCTTGCTGATGAGTACCTACATTAACATTATACACTATATTATTTTGAACAACATTTCACTTACATTACACCTTTGAAGCCAGGGAAATAAACCTGAAATCCTTTTTCAAAGGCAGGTACATAGTATTTACAAAGGTGATTCACTTTACATTAATTGCTTGCTCCTGGGAAGGTACGTTATAGGTACATGCATATCCATTGTAAATACATTGCTCTTACATTTAATTCAATACAGCCTTTAAACAAAATAGTATGGAAATAAGATAACTGAAGCTGTAGTTAACAATAGGGTGTGCATTGTTACAACAGCTGACAGAGTCCTAACCTAGCTTATTTTGGTGGTAGTGACTTATGCAGTTACATGAAACAAGGTTACATATTAGGATGCATTGTTAACATGGTGCTGCACAGGAGACTGCAGAAGTGTAATTACATAACATGTTAGTTACATTTGGAACAAGACATCTTGTAATTACATATACATAAATCATTAGTAATTACACATGTGGAATAACCTCTGACAAGCTGATTTGTAATCATGTCCTTGTTCCACCCTTATTACATAGTAGTTACATAGTATTTACATAGTAATTACATGTAACTACTATGTTATAAATGCATGTATTACTATTTAGTTACATATTAATTAATGTACACTTAAGGTAAAGTGTTACCCAGTAAGTTTGTTGTATTGGATTTGCCCAAACATAACACTTTTTTGTTCAGGACAAAAAGCTAATTGCTTTGCCAATTTTTTTGCAGTATTAGTTTAGCACGTTGTTGCAAACAGGATGCATGTTTTGGAATATTTGTATTCTGTACAGGCTTCCTTCTTTTCACTCTGTCAATTAGGTTTGAATTGTGTAGTAACTAACTACAATGATGTTGATCCATCCACAGTTCTCTCCTATCACAGCCATTAAACTCTGTAACTGTTTTAAAATCCCCATTGGCCTCATGGTGAAATCCCTGAGCGGTTTCCTTCCTCTCCAGCAACTGAGTTAGGAAGGATGCTTGTATCTTTGTAGTGACTGGGCGTATTGATACACCATCCAAAATGTAATTAATAACTTCACCATGCTTTTTTAAAATGTTTACCCATCTACCAATAGGTGCCCTTCTTTGCGAGGCATTGGAAAGGGAGGTCCCTGGTCTTTGTGGTTGAATCTGTGTTTGAAATTCACTACTCGACTGAGGGACCTTACAGATAATTGTATGTGTGGGGTACAGAGATGAGGTAGTCATTCAAAAATCATGTTAAACACTATTATTGAGTCCATGCAACTTATTATGTGGCTTGTTAAGCACATTTTTACTGCTGAACTTATTTAGGCTTGCCATAACAAAGGGGTTGAATACTTATTGACTCAAGACATTTCAGTTCTTCATTTTTAATTAACAACATCAACAAATTATTCCACTTTGACATTTTGGGGCATTGTTTGTAGGCCAGTGACAAAATATCTCAATTTAATGGTCACAGACGGACAAAATCAGTTTGTGCGTAAAGCTTAAGTTGTAACGAGTCTGCACACATTTGAATGGTGTCTCTGTGCCGCACTGTGAAGAAAATTATTTGTTGACAATTATATGAAATAGTGCCAATTAGTACTGTCAATAAGTATGATCATATTTATTTTACAGTTATAAGAAATGTGAAATCTAATTTATAATTTGATGGTTGCTATATTTAGAAAGCATTTCAGCCATTTCAAGCTCTATTGCCCTACTTCTGTCATTTATAATTTGATGGTTGCTATATTTAGAAAGTTTTTCAGTCATTTCAAGCCCTATTTAATATTTAATTTCCATAATATTTGTACTATGTTCTTGAGCTTGTGTCCTCAAAAGTGATTACACCTCATCAATCTATAACTATTTTTACCAGAGAAGTGGAGTGGATTGGGGGTAGAAGCTGTTAAGAAGCCTTTTGGACCTAGACCTGGCGCTCCGGTACCTCTTGCCGTGCGGTCGGAGGCCGAGCAGTTGCCACACCAGGCAGTGATGTAACCAGTAGGATGCTCTCGATGGTGCAGCTGTATAATTTTTTGAGGATCTGAGGACACATGCCAAATCTTTTCAGTGTCCTGAGGGGGAATAGGCTTTGTCGTGCCCTCTTCACGACTGTCTTGTTGTGTTTGGACCATGATAGTTTGTTGGCGATGTGGACACCAAGGAACTTGAAGCTCTCAACCTGCTCCACTACGTCGATGAGAATGGGGGCATGCTCGGTCCTCCTTTTCCTGTAGTCCAAAATCATCTATTTTGTATTGATCACGTTGAGGGAGAGGTTGTTATCCTGGCACCACACAGCCAGGTATGGTGACCTCCTCCCTATAGGCTGTCTCATCGTTGTCGGTGATCAGGCCTACCACTGTTGTGTCGTCGGAAAACGTAATAATGGTGTTGGAGTCGTGCCTGGCCATGCAGTCATGAGTACAAGAGGAGACTGAGTATGCACCCCTGAGGGGCCCCCGTGTTGAGGATCAGCGTGGCAGATGTGTTGTTACCTACCCTTACCACCTGGGCTAGGGAGGTGTTTAGTCCCAGGGTCCTTAGCTTAGTGATGAGCTTTGAGGGCCCTATGGTGTTGAACGCTGAGCTGTAGTCAATGAATTGCATTCTCACATAGGTGTTCCTTCTGTCCAGGTGGGAAAGGGCAGTGTGGAGCGCAATAGAGATTGCATCATCTGTGGATCTGTTGGGGCGGTATGCAAATTGGAGTGGGTTTATGGTTTCTGGGATAATGGTGTTGATGTGAGCCATGACCAGCCTTTCAAAGCACTTCATGGCTACAGACGTGAGTGCTATGGGTCTGTAGTCATTTAGGCAGGTTACCTTAGTGTTCTTGGGCACAGGGACTATGGTGGTCTGCTTGAAACGTGTTGGTATTACAGACTCAGTCAGGGACAGGTTGAAAATGTCAGTGAAGACACTTGCCAGTTGGTCATTGCATGCTCGGAGTACACGTCCTGGTAATCCATCTGGCCCTCCGGCCTTGTGAATGTTGACCTGTTTATAGGTCTTACTCACATCGGCTATGCAGAGCGTGATTACACAGTCATCCGGAACAGCTGATGCTCTCATGCATGCTTCAGTGTTGCTTGTGTCAAAGCGAGCATATAAGTAATTTAGCCCATCTGGTAGGCTCGTGTCACTGGGCAACTGGCGGCTGTGCTTCCCTTTGTAGTCTGTAATAGTTTGCAGGCCCTGCCACATCCGACGAGCGTCAGAGCCGGTGTAGTACGATTCAAAGTTAGTCCTGTATTGACGCTTTGCCTGTTTGAAGGTTAGTCGGAGGGCATAGTGGGATTTCTTATAAGCGTCCGGGTTAGAGTCCCTCTCCTTGAAAGCGGCAGCCCTACCCTTTAGTTCAGTGCGGATGTTGCCTGTAATCCAGGGCTTCTGGTTGGGGTATGTACGTACGGTCACTGTGGGGATGTCTATCAATGTACTTATTGATGAAGCCAGTGACTGATGTGGTGTACTCCTCAATGCCATCGGAAGAACCCCAGAACATGTTCCAGTCTGTGCTAGCAAAACAGTCCTGTAGCTTAGCATCTGCGTCATCTGACCACTTCGTCATTGACCGAGTCACTAAAGAAGGCGTCATTCCTATGACAGTGAATGACACCTAAACTGGTACACTATACTTCCACTGAGTGATGAGCCTGCAACCACCATATTGTGTTTGGAAAGGTCAACTATTTCTCTCTTAACTGTCGGGCTGTAGAAATGCTGATGCACCTCTCATTTGTGTGGTGCAACAATCCAAATCTATAGTGTCACAATACAAAGGATTAGCCAGAAGGCCTCAGGTATGGTATGGATGTACATTTATTTTATACACCAGGCTGGTGAGCCGTGGCTACGCTTTAGCTTTGCCTTGAGGTTTTATGTTTATTTTCATTCAACCACTATGAAAACCAGCTATGCCAGTCATACACCAGTTCTCTCAACCTGCCCAACAGGCTTAAAACAAAAAGACAAAGTCCCCTATGGAATGTGCTAATGTTCTAATCTAATGGAATGGCGGTGAAGGAATTTATCAATAGGTTTTGCCTCAGGATTTCTATTGCTTGATAACTTAATTACTTGCGCTTCCTGTCTTTGGACCATTTTCCCACTGGGCACACATTGGTTGAATCAACGTTGTTTCCACATTGAAATGACGTGGAACCAACGTGGAATAGACATTGAATTGACATCTGTGCCCAGTGGGTTGTTAGTGTGTTGGGCTACATTTCATTCCAAAGGTTCTGCCCTCATTCATTCCCCTCACAGATCTGATATGGCAGAATAGGGCGAAAGCAAATATTTTTGTGATAAACGCACAAATATCATACCTCCCAAAAATGCTAACCTCCCCTGTTATTGTAATGGTTAGAGGTTAGCATGTGTTGGGGGTATGATATGTGTGTGTCTGTAACTTTCTCACTCACATTATTCACAATTAATTCAGGATTATACGTAATCATGGTAGTATCCACATTAATGTAGAAGTGTTTAGAAACATTATATTCTTATTTACAATAAAAGTGACTCCAAAATGACACAATACGTTATTTACTATTCATTTCTATTGAGTACAAAATAATCTGAAACACAACCAAAACAAACAGCAAATGCATCCAACAAATTCATAGTCACAAGCTTGATGTATTCATTTTGGACCAAATACTTTTTAATAGACATACAGTATAAGTGAATTTGTCTTTTGGTCCTCTAAAATGAGGGGACTATGTACAAGATGTGCTGTAATTTCTAAATGGTTCACCTGATATGGAATATGACAAATACCCTCAAATTAAAGCTGACAGTCTGCACTTCAACCTCATAATAATTTTTTGGAGTATAGAGACAAAATGAAAAATAATTTCACTGTCCCAATCATTACAGAGGGCACTGTATGTACTTTAAGTACAGTAGATAGGGGAAAAGACAACACTGCATCGATTGATGAGGGCAACTTTTCTTAGCTTTAATATTGCAGATATATTGTAACTTCCATCAATGTAATTGTCTTCATCACTTTCAATCCCCCATATGTTTTTTTCTCTCGCAAATATAAATATAAATATATATATATATATATACACACACATTGAGGGAAAAAAGTATTTGATCCCCTGCTGATTTTGTACGTTTGCCCACTGACAAAGAAATGATCAGTCTATAATTTTAATGGTAGGTTTATTTGAACAGTGAGAGACAGAATAACAACAACAAAAATCCAGAAAAACGCATGTCAAAAATGTTATAAATTGATTTGCATTTTAATGAGGGAAATAAGTATTTGACCCCATCTCAATCAGAAAGATTTCTGGCTCCCAGGTGTCTTTTCTACAGGTAACGAGCTGAGATTAGGAGCACACTCTTAAAGGGAGTGCTCCTAATCTCAGCTTGTTACCTGTATAAAAGACACCTGTCCACAGAAGCAATCAATCAATCAGATTCCGAACTCTCCACCATGGCCAAGACCAAAGAGCTCTCCAAGGATGTCAGGGACAAGATTGTAGATCTACACAAGGCTGGAATGGGCTACAAGACCATCGCCAAGCAGCTTGGTGAGAAGGTGAAAACAGTTGGTGCGATTATTCGGAAATGGAAGAAACACAAAAGAACTGTCAATCTCCCTCGGCCTGAGGCTCCATGCAAGTTCTCACCTCGTGGAGTTGCAATGATCATGAGAACGGTGAGGAATCAGCCCAGGACTTCACGGTTCGTTGTTTTGTCGTGTGTTTATCATTTAAATAAACATGTACAAATTTCACACTGTGCCTTGGTCTGACCTGTCCTTAAACGAACGTGACAGCATGCCTCACAATATGTTAATGAGCCAGCGATTCTTTCCCCTCCCACACATTTTTTCCACAGTGCGCCATAATTTAAAGAAAGCAGCAGTAAATATACAGCAAAACTACTTTATTATTAAATTGTATTGTAATAAAATTACAGCAAATGCTAACAGTGAATATGTAATTATACATTACAGCATACCAATGAACATTTGGTGTTTTATATCACTTGCACTTGTAGAGGCCTGAACAAAGGCTTCTAAACTGGCAGTGACTACAGGGCAAATCTGATCAAAAGGACATGGCTGACCACTCAATCTTGTCTTGTAAATCTACAGTAACTTATTGGCTACTGTACTGCTAGTAATTTACTGTAATTCAGTACCAGACTACAGTACCACACTGTGTTTCTGGAATCTAAAAACCTGTTCCTGTAAATCTACAGTAATTCACTGGCTACTGTGCGGCCAGTAAATTTCAGTACCACCCCACTGAATACAGTGCCATACTGGATTTTTGGAGTGCCCAAAAACTTTGGAACAGTATGCTGCTGTAAATATACAGCAAAACTGGTAATACAGTACTTTAGCGTAAAATTGTATTGTAAAATACTTTAAGACCTTAAAATACTTTAATACTTTAAGACTTTAAGACTGCTCACATGGATTAAATGTGGGGCTTTTGTGGACATAATAACAATTGAAGGGTTTATTGGCATTATTATATTATCTGGTTGAGAACATGACATTTCGGCCCTAATGCCTTCCATGCTCCATCAGAATGGTTCCTATATCAAGACAGCCAGAATCTTGCCCTGCTCTGACTATAAGCCCTTTCTGCCTGCAGAGAGGCACAGGAAGATAACTCTAGTTTCCCTTGGCAACTACCTCTATACAGCAAACCCCAGTGCAGATAACAGTTGCCCTGAGACTGAGACTGGGCTGTAGATTCTGGTGTTACCATAGGAGTGTACAGCCATGGCTCAGGACCTAGATAACAGCTCACTTTGCCTGGTCCCTCCTACCTCCCTCCCTCCTTCCCTCAGCTCACCTTGTCCACCTCTCACCAGCACCACACCTCACCAGACACTTCACACACTGTAGATGACAGGAGAGACATTGTGCATTCAGCAACTGTGACTTTATGGGATATTGTGTTCTATGTTGGTTTTGTGTTCCAGTAGTCATGCGACTTGACTTGTTGAAAGGAATGTCTAACTAACAAATCTTTTGGGAGCCTTTACATACTGGTAAACAACTTACAAAGCCTCAGCATACAATTTCTTGACAACAATATGTGTTTGTCTACATACAGTGCTTATGTTTTGCCTCTTGCTTTACAAAGTCTGATGCAAACGTAGTTTAGTTGTTCCCTTTGTTCCCACTCTCATCAATGTTAACCCTGTTTATAGTTATGCTGTAGTCAGTTTTTCAGCTCTACTGACTATTCACAGACATTGATTAAACCTCTGTTATCACAGTTCATAACCCAGTTACAACATGTCTCATTTCTTTAAAAGTTAAATCAGTTGGCTAACCAATATGTATGACAGTCAGATGTCTGTATTGATCCATATTCTTGCTACGCTAAGGAAGGACACATCCACAAAGAGAAGGTAATACAGAGGTCTAGGGAGGGGAGACATGCCCTTTAACATAACTAAAACAGTCTTGCCTGGGAATCTATATAATTGGAAGAGTTCTATTTTTCAGAGGTATGATAATGTAGGCCGCTGTCTGTTTGGTCATCGCAATTCAACTCTTTTGAAAAGCAGCAAATATTTCCATTCTAATCCAAAAAGGGAGTTAGAGTCAAATCATGTTCCTTACAGTATGTACCTCTTCCATTTTTCATCTTTCTGTGTAATTTATAATAGGGTTTATTTTGTACAGCTGTATTTTTTATGCGTATAATAATGATAGTATGTGCTGTAATACAGCTGCTTGTCAGTGAATGCAACCTATTACTGATCACTGAATTTGATAAGGATTCTTATTGGCTGTATTGTTACATCAGATATGAAGAAAACAGAAAATAGCAAGCTGTGGTGATGATGATGCCGATGACAGTCTATGAATAAGGTGTATCTGGAGAAAGGCCCATGTCACTGAGATGGAGCACCAGCTATATTCAACAGCCTATTCAGGATATAGGACTTGAAAGAAGAGATTGAGCTTGGATCTTGACACATTGCCAGTAGAACTAGAAAAGTTTAGATTTTAGAGCAGAAAAACACAAAATAATTGATGTTTTAGAAAGTGTTCAGTTGATTATAAATAATAAGTGGCCATTTTCATTGTGATGATAGTTATACCATAATACTGTAATTCGAATACCAATCGACAAAACAATCTATTTAAATATGTAGTATCCAACAGGTCCTTGATAGTAAAACAACATATG
Organism: Coregonus lavaretus; assembly: GCF_964263955.1. Classification (NCBI taxonomy): domain Eukaryota; kingdom Metazoa; phylum Chordata; class Actinopteri; order Salmoniformes; family Salmonidae; genus Coregonus; species Coregonus lavaretus. The sequence continues at coordinate 75,827,702 of NC_139988.1, read as the reverse complement.
ACAAATCACAAATGCATTTTACTTGCAAATTCTGTTTTTTGGCAAGCTTACAACTAGACATAGCAGCACAATTGATGGCTCTATTTAGCCTCTGACTGAGTCTGATCACAGTTCACAACTTTTTAAATTTTTTATTTCACCTTTATTTAACCAGGTAAGCCAGTTGAGAACAAGTTCTCATTTACAACTGCGTCCTGGCCAAGAAAAAGCAAAGCAGTGTGATAAAAACAACAACAACACAGAGTTATATTGATGAAATAAATGTTATTTATTTTCTATTCTAATTGTTCTGTGCAAGGTACTCTACTGTTAAAGGGGTATTCAATCAATAAACAATATTATGTCCATGGTGCCATATTATGATTGACCATCTCCATGCCAGGGTTGTGGCGTCCTCTTTTGGTAAAACATAACTGCATACCTTACCCACTTAGCTGAATCACAGTGCAACTAAAATACTAAACTTCAACTAATAAACATAAAACTGTGTGTGGTAATAATAGTGATGGTGTGTTTTAATTTTCATAAGCATAAGTATGAAAAATGTATGCACTCACTAACTGTAAGTCGCTCTGGATAAGAGCGTCTGCTAAATGACTAAAATGTAAATGTAAAATGTAAAATTACCCCACCATAATGCATTGCTCTTTCAGTACTGTACTGTAATATACCATCTTTTTTTTTCTGTCAATTTACAGCAATTTGTCACAGTGTACACATAGCCGTGGGAAGTGTGCTTCATTCTATAGTTAGAGGACTCCTGATATCACCAGGATTGATGAGTAAAATGTTTGTCTTTATCTGTTGTCTAGTACTGTCTTTTTGCTAGCTAGGGCCATCTACTTTAAGTGCTGCCTGTCTTCCCAGTAGCCTACTTGGTGTGTGAACTGCTGACTGCTCATAACTTGCAAATAATTGTTGACACATCAACCAGGATCAAGGGGCCAGGTAATTTGTGACTTGTTTTGGTAATCAGTGGCTGTATTGGAGGGGTGTGGTTTCTCCTCTCCTAGGCAATCAGTCTCCCCTGGTTTCTCAGCGGCAGCTGTAAGTGGTGGTTGTGGCAGTCTCATTTGCAAAATGAAGACGGTCGCCGAAACAAAGACGGTTCTGCCGAGTTGTTCTGCCAAGTTCTTTGAGGAAGGCTCCGCACCACTCTCTCACTTGAGTATTTTACCTAGTTATTTTATGATCTCATTTGTTCTTTTGTAGCTTTGGAAACTATGTGTGTGTTTTCTGTACCTGTTCGCTCCTCTCCCTGTAGGCTTTAGCTCACCACCCCTTGGCTGCAACCCTTCCAATTGAGTGTACCCTTTGCGCATAACCTACAGTATGTGGAATTCCGGGTCTCTGGCAGCGTTTGGAACTACCGATCTGCAGTCAAGAACACAGAGTTCATCTCAGCCTATGCTGCCCTTCAGTCCCCTGACTTTTTGGCCCTGTTGGAGACATGGATCACCATAGAAAACACTGCTATCTCTTAATCTGACTACGTTTTCCACTCATGGTTCAAGAGCATCTGGTTGTCGCGGTGGTAACACAGAGCTACAGTGAGGGAAAAAATTATTTGATCCCCTGCTGATTTTGTACGTTTGCCCACTGACAAAGAAATGATCAGTCTATAATTTTAATGGTAGGTTTATTTGAACAGTGAGAGACAGAATAACAACAACAAAAATCCAGAAAAACGCATGTCAAAAATGTTATAAATTGATTTGCATTTTAATGAGGGAAATAAGTATTTGACCCCCTCTCAATCAGAAAGATTTCTGGCTCCCTGGTGTCTTTTATACAGGTAACGAGCTGAGATTAGAAGTAAAGGGAGTGCTCCTAATCTCAGCTTGTTACCTGTATAAAAGACACCTGTCCACAGAAGCAATCAATCAATCAGATTCCAAACTCTCCACCATGGCCAAGACCAAAGAGCTCTCCAAGGATGTCAGGGACAAGAATGTAGACCTACACAAGGCTGGAATGGGCTACAAGACCATCGCCAAGCAGCTTGGTGAGAAGGTGACAACAGTTGGTGCGATTATTCGGAAATGGAAGAAACACAAAAGAACTGTCAATCTCCCTCGTCCTGGGGTCCATGCAAGTTCTCACCTCGTGGAGTTGCAATGATCATGAGAATGGTGAGGAATCAGCCCAGAACTACATGGGAGGATCTTGTCAATGATCTCAAGGCAGCTGGGACCATAGTCACCAAGAAAACAATTGTTAACACACAACGCCATGAAGGACTGAATTCCTGCAGCGCCCGCAAGGTCCCCCTGCTCAGGAAAGTACATATACATGCCCGTCTGAAGTTTGCCAATGAACATCTGAATGATTCAGAAGAGAACTGGTGAAAGTGTTGTGGTCAGATGAGACCAAAATTGAGCTATTTGGCATCAACTCAACTCGCCGTGTTTGGAGGAGGAGGAATGCTGCCTATGACCCCAAGAACACCATCCCCACCGTCAAACATGGAGGTGGAAACATTATGCTTTGTGGGTGTGTTTCTGCTAAGGGGACAGGACAACTTCACCGCATCAAAGGGACGATGGACGGTGCCATGTACCGTCAAATCTTGGGTGAGAACCTCCTTCCCTCAGCCAGGGCATTGAAAATGGGTCGTGGATGGGTATTCCAGCATGACAATGACCCAAAACAGACGGCCAAGGCAACAAAGGAGTGGCTCAAGAAGAAGCACATTAAGGTCCTGGAGTGGCCTAGCCAGTCTCCAGACTTTAATCCCATAGAAAATCTGCGGAGGGAGCTGAAGGTTCGAGTTGCCAAACATCAGCCTCGAAACCTTAATAACTTGGAGAAGATCTGCAAAGAGGAGTGGCACAAAATTCCTCCTGAGATGTGTGCAAACCTGGTGGCCAACTACAAGAAACGTCTGACCTCTGTGATTGCCAACAAGGGATTTGCCACCAAGTACTAAGTCATGTTTTGCAAGGGGTCAAATACTTATTTCCCTCATTAAAATGCAAATCAATTCATGATATTTTTGACATGCGTTTTTTTATGGATTATTTTGTTGTTATTCTGTCTCTCACTGTTCAAATAAACCTACCATTAAAATTATAGACTGATCATGTCTTTGTCAGTGGGCAAACGTACAAAATCAGCAGGGGATCAAATACTTTTTTCCCTCACTGTATTTTGTTTAGTCGACATTTGGAACATTTACTGACAAATGTTCTGTTTCCATCAGGCCTGTCATGACATTTCTTATCCAATGTGTACTTTACGGGCATAAAAAGGTTGGATGGAAACCTGGTTAGAGATGTCTTATTCATTCAAATGTCACTTATTCGTCACTTGAATCCAATTGGTAGAAGTATTTAACTTCAATTTGACTCATCTAATCAGTTCTGCAGTGCGCTCTACTGTTTTGCTGTATCAACCTGATGTGAAATTACCTTTCACATGGCTGAGCATATCTTTGAGTGTGGCTGCCTCCCATCTCTCTGTGTATGTGAGTGTTTCAGAGCAGATCTCTTCTGTTTCTCTGGGCCTCTCTTGGGAGCTGAATCCATTGAAGAGTCGGAAAGGGAAGAGGTGTCATGAACATCTGAATCATCAGCTGAGAGATCTGAAATATCCTCTTTGGATGGCTTTCCAATGGTCTTCTGCTTCACATCTGCAGATTCAAAATGGATACTTAAATGGGGTCAAGCCAGAGAAATAGGCAAGCACAATATCTTGTACACATATCCAAAATTAATGTCTTCAAATGTGCTTTCAACTATGTACTTTGTCTTATTTTCATAATTTTACTTTTTTCACACAGAAGACCTCACGGATGAAGTCCTATTTCTTGGACAGTTCCCCCTGGAGGAAGACTGTAATCTTTCAGGATTTTTATTGTCTCATCTCATTGGGCATCTTTTTCTCTCTAAGTCCAGAAGCTGCTTTAGCTCCCTCACCTCGTAAACGGCAGTTGGTGCAGCAACTCTGGTTATTAACACCAACACTGGGGTTATTTTACACCACTCTTAGAGTGAATTTAACTCCTGAATCAACACTAGAAATGTTACACTGAAAAATAAACACTGGCCAATTTGCTGTGCACTTTATAATTGTAACAGCTTATGATGTATTATGTCTGTATTGGTATACAGAATTATGAGTCTGTGTGTCTATAACATTTACATTTTAGTCATTTAGCAGACGCTCTTATCCAGTGCGACTTACAGTTAGTGAGTGCATACATTTACATACTGGCCCCCCGTGGGAATCGAACCTACAACCCTGGCGTTGCAAACGCCATGCTCTACCAACTGAGCTACAGAGGGCCTATAACTATGCTTATACTGCATTATTACTCTATCATACATGTATAATGCTGTATAATGCATTATGCTTATGGGCTTCATAGAAAGTGTTATCCATATTTATTTTCACCTTTTATTTAAGGTGAAAGCGAAAAAGAACACGATATGAAGAAAATATCCTACAATATTTGATCATATCAAATATCAGCCCAACCCTTGGTCAAACTTACTCAAGGGGTCAAACACAAATCACCATAATATCTACCCATTAAAGAAGGAGTGCTGTAAGCACTGGGTCAAAGAGCAAACTTAATTTTTTTATCCCAAACTGTATGGACATACATCTTTTTAGCACTGCATCAATACTACATTAAGGTACTGACCTTTTTCTCCTTGGTACTTGTGAAATTAAAATAACCTGGCCATCTCCTGTGGTACAGTGGATGTTTGGAGCTGGCTGGGCCTCTACTGGACATGGCTTTCAGCTGCCACTGTGTGTGTCTGCCACTGCCTGTTTCCAGACCTAGGCAGAAAATAGTTGTATTTTGTAGTTTATTTGAAAGTATCAACTTTTCAAATACTCGAGGTAGTCGAATATACTGTAGTTTATATAGAATTTCAACTAAAAGGCAACTATTTTCTTTGATATTCAAATACAGGTCTCAGAAAACCAAATAATATTTGAAGGTATTTTAATATATGTAAGTTATTTGAAAAAATATGTATTTGATTAACCAAAAACTACATGGTTTGGAGGGCTCTCTGATATGAGACTTAATATAGCCTATAGCCTATAATTAAATACATAAGGGACATGTAATCACCTCAACATTAGAGTAGACCACTTTTACAGCTTCAAAATGACTAACCAATATATTTTCATAATGAGTGAGACATAAGGTCATTAACGCTTGACATCAAGTAACTTTGTGATTATTACACAATAGCAATATTGTTGTTACATATGGCTTTGGAAATTGCTTTATACTTGCATAATTATGAAGTTATTACATAAGTTGAATAAGGAACAGTCACTATTCCTCTTGTACAGTAGTTACAAAAACTCTCAGCTCATTGCTATGCAATTAAAATGCAATTACCAAAGTATTAACATGTTTATAAAATGTTGCTCCAAAAGTAATTACAGTTTTACTACACAAGCACAAGACCAATTTAATTTTAAGTGTTACTGAGAATGGTAACAGTAACAAAATATGGCTATTAAGTGTCGAAAGATTTAGATTTTAGTCATTTAGCAGACACTCTTATCCAGAGCGACTTACAGTTAGTGAGTGCATACATTTTCATACTGGTCCCCCGTGGGAGACGAACCCACAACCCTGGCATTGCAAGTGCCATGCTCTACCAACTGAGCTACAGGGGACTATACGGAAATGAAATATCACTGAGGGGGATGCCAATCTCTCCTTTAATCAAGAGGTTCATTGCAAACGTTCGATCAGGTGATTAAGGTGCCTCTGGACCAAGGCATGTTCTGAGGGTTCCAATACCCTAAAAAGTTGCGGGTGCTTCACCGGGGTGCTTTGCACTACTTTGGCTCTCTGTCGAAGGCCAACAACTTCCTCCAATAGGCAAAGAATTAGAGCCCTATTTCTTCTTGACTCTGTTTCCCAAAGAATCATAGTGATTTCAACAGAGTCTGAATTGGGCTGACTGGAGGTTAGAATATAGCCTACAAGATTATCTTGAATTACTAACTCCTGACAATTAAGACATTATTTAGGCTACCCTCTCTTATTTAAACATTGAACCGCTGTGGTTCACAACAATTCTGATTTCTAAAGGTGGAAGTTGGGAGAGTTTTTTGCTCGGGTGGTTCAGTGAAACAATTATAGTTTCTGAGGTGGAAGTTTTGGTGAGGGAGGCCCTGCTCTCTCCTCTTCCAGATGTTTAGTTCATTTCATTCCGATCTCCTCTGCATTATTGTAGCCATTTGCTACAGCCTGTCAACTATGCCTCTGCCTATCCCTGTTCTCTCCTCTCTGCACAGGCTACACAAACGCCTCACACCGCGTGGCTGCTGCCTCTCTAACCTGGTGGTCCCTGCACGCACCCCACACCTGGAGTTCCAGGTCTCAGGCAGCCTCTGGAACTGCCGTTCTGCTGCCAACAAAGCTGACTTCATCCCAGCCTATGCTAACCTCCAGTCCCTCGACTTCCTGGCGCTGACGGAAACATGGATTACCACTGAAAACACTGCTACTCCTACTGCTCTCTCCTCGTCTGACCATGTGTTCTCACATACCCCGAGAGCATCTGGTCAGAGGGGTGGTGGCACAGGAATCCTCATCTCTCCCAAGTGGACATTCTCAATTTTTCCCCTAACCCACCTGTCTATCTCCTCATTTGAATTCCATGCTGTCACAGTCACTAGCCCATTTAAGCTTAATATCCTTGTCATCTATCACCCTCCAGGTTCCCTTGGAGAGTTCATCAATGAGCTTGACGCCTTGATAAGTTCCTTTCCTGAGGATGGCTCAACCCTCACAGTTTTGGGGGATTTCAACCTCCCTATGTCCACATTTGACTCATTTCTCTCTGCCTCCTTCTTTCCACTCCTCTCCTCTTTTGACCTCACCCTCTCACCGTCCCCCCCTACTCACAAGGCAGGCAATACGCTTGACCTCATCTTTACTAGATGCTGCTCTTCTACTAATCTCACTGCAACTCCCCTCCATGTCTCCGACCACTACTTTGTTTCCTTTTCTCTCTCGCTCTCCTCCAACACTACTCACTCTGCCCCTACACAGATGGTAATGCGCCGCCGCAACCTTCGCTCTCTCTCTCCCACTACTCTCTCCTCTTCCATCCTATCATCTCTTCCCTCTGCTCAATCCTTCTCCCTCCAATCTCCTGATTCTGCCTCCTCAACCCTCCCCCTTTCTGCATCCTTTGACTCTCAGTGTCCCCTATCCTCCCGGCCGGCTCGGTCCTCCCCTCCAGCTCCGTGGCTCGATGACTCATTGCGAGCTCACAGAACAGAGCTCCGGGCAGCGGAGTGGAAATGGAAGAACACTAAACTCCCTGCCGACCTGGCATCTTTTCACTCCCTCCTCTCTACATTTTCTTCATCTGTTTCTGCTGCTAAGGCCACTTTCTACCACTCTAAATTCCAAGCATCTGCCTCTAACCCTAGGAAGCTCTTTGCCACATTTTCCTCCCTCCTGAATCCTCCCCCCCCCCCCCCTCCTCTCTCTCTGTGGATGACTTCGTCAACCACTTTGAAAAGAAGGTTGACGACATCCGATCCTCGTTTGTTAAGTCTAATGACACTGCTGGTCCTACTCACACTGCCCTACCCTATGCTTTGACTTCTTTCTCCCCTCTCTCTCCAGATAAAATCCTGCGACTTGTGACTGCAGGCCGCCCAACAACCTGCCCGCTTGACCCCATCCCCTCCTCTCTTCTCCAGACCATCTCCGGTGACCTTCTCCCCTACCTCACCTCGCTGATCAACTCATCCTTGACCGCTGGCCATGTCCCTTCCGTCTTCAAGAGAGCGAGAGTTGCTCCCCTTCTCAAAAAACCAACACTCGATCCCACTGATGTCAACAACTACAGACCAGTATCCCTTCTTTCTTTTCTTTCCAAAACTATTGAGCGTGCCGTCTTTAGCCAACTCTCTTGCTATCTCTCTCAGAATGACCTTCTTGATCCAAACCAGTCAGGTTTCAGGACTGGTCATTCAACTGAGACTGCTCTTCTCTGTGTCACGGAGGCTCTCCGCACTGCTAAAGCTAACTCTCTCTCCTCTGCTCTTGTCCTTCTAGACCTGTCTGCTGCCTTTGATACTGTGAACCATCAGATCCTCCTCTCCACCCTCTCCGAGCTGGGCATCTCCGGCGCGGCTCACTCCTGGATTGCGTCCTACCTGACCGGTCGCTCCTACCAAGTGGCGTGGCGAGAAGCTGTCTCCGCACCACGTGCTCTCACCACTGGTGTCCCCCAGGGCTCAGTTCTAGGCCCTCTCCTTTTCTCCCTATACACCAAGTCACTTGGCTCTGTCATATCCTCACATGGCCTCTCCTATCATTGCTACGCTGACGATACACAACTAATCTTCTCCTTTCCCCCTTCTGATAACCAGGTGGCGAATCGCATCTGGCAGACATATCAGTATGGATGACGGATCACCACCTCAAGCTGAACCCTGGCAAGACGGAGCTGCTCTTCCTCCCGGAGAAGGACTGCCCGTTCCATGATCTCGCCATCACGGTTGACAACTCCGTTGTGTCCTCCTTCCAGAGTGCGAAGAGCCTTGGCGTGACCCTGGACAACACCCTGTCGTTCTCCGCTAACATCAAGGCGGTGACCCGCTCCTGCAGGTTCATGCTCTACAACATTCGGAGAGTACGACCCTGCCTTACACAGGAAGCGGCACAGGTCCTAATCCAGGCACTTGTCATCTCCCGTCTGGATTACTGCAACTCGCTGTTGGCTGGCCTCCCTGCCTGTGCCATTAAACCCCTACAACTCATCCAGAACGCCGCAGCCCGTCTGGTGTTCAACCTTCCCAAGTTCTCTCACGTCACCCCCCTCCTCCGCACACTCCACTGGCTTCCAGTTGAAGCTCGCATCCGTTACAAGACCATGGTGCTTGCCTATGGAGCAGTGAGGGGAACGGCACCTCTGTACCTTCGGGCTCTGATCAGTCCCTACACCCAAACGAGGGCATTGCGTTCATCCACCTCTGGCCTGCTGGCTCCCCTTCCTCTGCGGAAGCATAGTTCCCGCTCAGCCCAGTCAAAACTGTTCGCTGCTCTGGCACCCCAATGGTGGAACAAGCTCCCTCACGACGCCAGGACAGCGGAGTCACTCACCACCTTCCGGAGACATTTGAAACCCCACCTCTTTAAGGAATACCTGGGATAGGATAAAGTAATCCTTCTACCCCCCCCCCCCCCCCCCCACCCCAAAAAAAAAATTTGTAAAGTGGTTATCCCACTGGCTATAGGGTGAATGCACCAATTTGTGAGTTGCTCTGGATAAGAGCGTCTGCTAAATGACGTAAATGTGCCCTTGAGCAAGGCACTTAACCCTAATTGCTCCTGTAAGTCGCTCTGGATAAGAGCGTCTGCTAAATGACTAAAATGTAAATGTAAATGTTATTTCAGTTGGTTTGCGTGGGACACTGCCTACAGGAAATGTACCTGAGTTGAGAAGACAAATGGGAAAACAGTTATACTCCCATAAACAGAAACATTTGCCCCATCATATTTCAGTTTTATCTCTCCTATTAAAGACTGACCCATGAGATGGGTTTATGAATAATTGTTTTACTTGTTTTTCCTACTCACAGGGCTTTCGGTCATATAGCCTATGAAGGGTGGTATTTTATTTTATACATTTATGGGGCTATAATGTTTTTCATTCCACCATTCAGACAGGAATTATGACCTAAAAATTACTTGAGTGTATGATTTAGTACATATTTATTTAGGGAGTACCTATGCTATATAGGACAGAAAAGGACAGATAGAGTGCATTCGGAAAGTATTCAGAACCCTATACTTTTTCCACATTTTGTTACATTACAGCCTTATTCTAAAATTGATTAAATAGTTTTTTGTCCCTCATCAATCTAGACACAATTACCCCATAATGTCAAAGCATTTATTTTTTTATTTTTTATATCACTACGTTGTGGGGTTAACATACAAGATAATAGTGACCCTATGTTGGATGCCGCCACTGGCCACCCTGAGAGGTCAAATAATTGTATATGCCTCCTTCAAGAAAAATAATAATGAGAAGTTATTGTGTGACTTTGTAAAAGAGGTAAAATGATGCGAACAACTGCACAACAGCTCTTCTACTGAGGATAATTGGAGGCAGTTGACAGCAGTGAGGGCTAAACTAAATCTCAGCATAATAAAAAACATTACGAATATGGTAATAAACCAAGTAAGCTCCTTGCCTATTAGTTAAAAAAGGAAAAATCCGAACGCACAATCAAAGTCATTAGTTTACGGAATAACACGGTCACCTATGACCCAATTCTGATAAAAAGAAATGCAAAAAATCCTCACTTTTATGATAATTTGTTTACATCACAATCCAACTATTCACCTGAACTACAATCATATTTAGACAGCCTTTCTCTCCCCAAACTATCAGAACCAGATCAGCTGCTTCTCAATTCTCCTTTTACACCTGAGGTTTTTGTAGCAATTAAATATATGTCTACTAATAAATACCCAGGCCCAGACAGCTTTCCAGGTGAATTTTAGAAGCAGTTCTGTACAGAACTATGTCCTATATTTATAGCTATGATTACCGCTTGTAATAAGTGTCTTGCTTAAAAGTGGAAAGGATCCATTCAAATGCGCTTCTTTCACACCGATAAGTTTGTTGAATTTCGATTATAAAGTGATTACTAAAATGATAGCCAGACAACTAGAGGCCCAATTACCCTCGCTCATTAAACCCGACCAAACCAGATCTATAAAAAAATAGGTACTCATCGGATAGTCAGAAGACTGTTTGATGTTATTGACCACTTAAATGAGCATAAGACTCCTTCTAAACTGTTGTCATCAGATTCTGAGAAGGCGTTCGAACAGAGTTGAATGGAATTTCCTATTCTCTGTTAAGCAAACATGTTATATGGGTGCTAATTTCATAAAATGGGTCAAAGTGATTTTTACCAGTTATGTTTTCCACTAATGGTTTAAGGTCACAAGAATTGCCCCTGAGTAGAGGGCCCCACCAAGGCTGCCCTCTGTCTCCCCTTCTCTTCCTGATGGCTGTGGAACTGTTGACAGAGTCCATATATTCCAACAAGAGTATCAGAGGTCCCACTATTGCAGATCAGGAACATAAGCTATCTTTATATGCAGATGATATTATATTGTATGTTGTCAACCCAGTGAACTTCATTCCACATATCATTGATACTATTGCCCGATTTGGTAAATTCTCTGGATACAAAGCAAATCTTAGTAAATCGAATGCTTGTTTGCTAAATAACCAGCTAACAGATGAGTTGAGTTTGGTCTGTCCTTTCTCTTGGAAACCAAATGGATTGAAATATCTGGGAATACATGTTACCCCAGTTCTAAAGAATCTGTTTAAAGAAATGTACAATCTCATTAGCAAAATTAAAGAAGACCTAATTCGTTGGTCCACTCTCCCAGTAACTATGATTGGAAAGATAAACATAATCAGGATGAACGTTCTCTCCAGACTTAATTATCTATTTCAAATGTTGCCTTGTTACTTACCCTATTATTATTTTGTATTATTATTTTAAAAAAATACATATACATATTTACATGGTGTAACAAAACCCCCAGAATTAAGTACTCTACTCTGGTCAAACCTGAATCTTTGGGGAGTCTGGGTTTGTCCAATTTCCAATTTTAGAATTGGTCAGCCCAACCTCAAAATGTATTGTTCTGGACCATGGACAGACAGGACTCCCTATGGGTTCAGATTGAAGCTCAAATTAGCCATCCATCACCTCTGAAGAATCTTATGTTTGTGAATCAGTTTCAACACATTTGTGATAACAGTAAGACCTTCACTATGTACAACACATTAATGGCATGGGCACTGGTAGGAAGCACTTGGGTATTTCAAACACACATTCTTTAATTGCTCTTATCTCTTGACTTGTCCAATGTGTTTTCAATGGTCGACCTCTATAAGTGGTGCTCGCTGGGTCTTAGGAGGTTTGCTGACTCGTTCCATAGTAGATCGAATACAATGAACTGATATATGGATTGAATACAATTAAGTAATATATCAAAATCCGTACTGAATACAATATCCCTGGTACAGATTTTCTTTGGGTATCTTCAAAAATCAGATACGTTATCTTTATTAAAGAAGGAAAGCTGAGATTTCAGTTATCAGAAGTTGAAGAATTAATAACCTCATCTACAGTATATCTATCAAAGGAATAATTGCTAAGATGTACTGTATATTATCCAGACAATATGAATCCGCCTTTATCCCCCTTCAAAGGATGCCACTCAGATAGTTTTAGATATAGAATTGGTACAATCGCCAAACCTTTACCTCCTTAATCACATGCCGAATACTACGCTTGACAAGACAAGCTTGCTGATAATTATTTCATACTTTGCAAAGAAATGTATTCTTGTGTGTTTAATTAATTAAAACCCACCCACTTTTCAATTGTGGTTAAAACAAGTTGCACAATTTTTGCCATTAGAAAAATGTACCATAGACTTACAGAATCACAGACCCATATTCCAGAAAGTATGGTCCCCTTTACTGTATTGAAAAAAGCTCTTAAAAACGGTTTGGGCATCCTGAGACCCAGCAAGTACTCTTATTTCATATTTCATAGACAGTACCAGTCAAAAGTTTGGACACACCTACTCATTCAAGGGTTTTTCTTTCTTTATTTTTTACAATTTTCTACATTATAGAATAATAGTGAAGACATCAAAACTATGAAATAACACATATGGAATCATGTAGTAACCAAAAAAGTGTTAAACAAATCAAAAAATATTTTATATTTGAGATTCTTCAAAGTAACCACCCTTTGCCTTGATGACAGCTTTGCACATTCTTGGCATTCTCTCAATCAGCTTCATGAGGTAGTCACCTGGAATGCATTTCAATTAACAGGTGTGCCTTGTTAAAAGTTAATTTATGGAATTTATTTCCTTCTTAATGCGTTTGAGCCAATCAGTTGTGTTGTGACAAGGTAGGGGTGGTATACAGAACATAGACCTATTTGGTAAAATACCATATTATGGCTAGAACAGCTCAAATAAGCAAAGAGAAATGACAGTACTTTAAGACATGAAGGTCAGTCAATACGGAAAATGTCAAGAACTTTGAAAGTTCCTTCAAGTGCAGTCGCAAAAACCATCAAGCGCTATGATGAAACTGGCTCTCATGAGGACCGCCACAGGAATGGAAGAACCAGAGTTACCTCTGCTGCAGAGGATAAGTTCATTAGAGTTACCAGCCTCAGAAATTGCAGCTCAAATAAATGGTTCACAGAGTTCAAGTAACAGACACATCTCAACATCAACTGTTCAGAGGAGACTGCGTGAATCACACCTTCATGGTCGAAATGCTGCAAAGAAACCACTACTAAAGGACACCAATAAGAAGAAAAGACTTGCTTGGGCCAAGAAACACGAACAATGGACATTAGACTGGTGGAAATCTGTCCTTTGGTCTGGTGAGTCCAAATTTGAGATTTTGGTTCCAACCGTGGTGTCTTTGTGAGATGCAGAGTAGGTGAATGGATGATCTCCGCATGTGTGGTTCCCACCATGAAGCATGGAGGAGGAGGTGTGATGGTGTGGGGGTGCTTTACTGGTGAGACTGTCTGTGATTTATTTAGAATTCAAGGCACACTTAACCAGCATGGCTACAACAGCATTCTGCGGCGATACGCCATCCCATCTGGTTTGCACTTAGTGGGACTATCATTTGTTTTTCAACAGGACAATAACCCAACACACCTCCAGGCTGTGTAAGGGCTATTTTACCAAGAAGGAGAGTGATGGAGTGCTGCATCAGATGACCTGGCCTCCACAATCACCCGACCGTAACCCAATTGAGATGGTTTGGGATGAGTTGGACCGCAGAGTGAAGGAAAAGCAGCCAACAAGTGCTCAGCATATGTGGGAGCTCCTTCAAAACTGTTGGAAAAGCATTCCAGGTGAAGCTGGTTCAGAGAATGCCAAGAGTGTGCAAAGCTGTCATCAAGGCAAAGGGTGCTACTCTGAAGAATCAAAAATATAAAATATATTTTGATTTGTTTAACACTTTTTGGTTACTAAATGATTCCATATGTGTTACAATGTAGAAAATAGTAAAAATAAAGAAAAATCCTTGAATGAATAGGTGTGTCCAAACTTTTGACTGGTACTGTATATTTCAAATCAAATACAATTTTATTTGTCACATCCTTTGTAAATAACAGGTGTAGACTAACAGTGAAATGCTTACTTACGGGCCCTTCCCAACAATGCAGAGAGAAACATTTTTGAAATAGTAGAAAATTGAATAATAATAATCAAGGAATAAATAAAAGAAATAACAAAATGAATAAATGCAAATCAAATCAAATTATTTGTCACATGCGCTTACTTACAAGCCCTTAACCAACAATGCAGTTTTAAGAAAAATAAGAGTTAAGAAATATATTTACTAAATAAACTAAAGTAAAAAATAAAAAAGCAACAATAAAATAACAATAATGAGGCTATATACAGGGGGTACTGGTACCAAGTCAATGTAGAGGCCCTGTGTAGCTCAGTTGGTAGAGCATGGCGTTTGCAACACCAGGGTTGTGGGTTCGATTCCCACGGGGGGCCAGTATGAAAAATGTGTGCACTCACTAACTGTAAGTCGCTCTGGATAAGAGCGTCTGCTAAATTATGTAAATATTGAGGTAATATGTACTTTTAGGTAGGGGTAAAGTGACTATTCATAGATAATAAACAGTGAATAGCTGGGTGGGGTCAATGAAAATAGGGGGGGGGGGGTTACAGAAAGTTTACATTCTGTCAGAACATGTTATTGTTAAATCTCATGTATCCTATGGAGAGGAGAAGGGCAACAGTCTGGTTTCAGTCACTGATAAGGTAGGACAGTCGTGAGTTAGGGAGGAGTGAGGAATGCAGGCCGAAGTCAGGTCAGATGAAGTGAGAAGGAACAGTCACCACTCGAGTTCCAGCCTAGCAACAGAGATGTATTGGCTGTCCAGATGTGTAAGGAGGAGCCTCCACCTAGAAGGAAGGTATAAATATATGTGCTTGTGTGAACATGTCTTTGTCTTTTCAGCTGGTTGACTCAGTGGGTGAATAAACTTGGTTTGAGCTTTTTCCTAGTAGTCTGTTTGAGTTTTTACTCTGTTTTTTCAGAACCTAACAGTTCGCGTAGTCGGCATGATTCACCACGATTTATAGTAGAACTGGAGAGTCTGAATCAGTGGAACAGGAGCCGGCATATAAAAACAAGGTATGCAAAGTTCCTACACCTACACAAAGTTCCTACACCTGTCTCACTCAAATTGTCAAAGACTCCAGCCACCCTAGTCATAGACTGTTCTCTTTGTTACCGCACGGAAAGCGGTACCGGAGCACCAAGTCTAGGTCCAAAGAGGCTTCTAAACAGCTTCTACCCCCAAGCCATTTTTTATTTTTTTTAGGTATTCTTTCTTAAAACTGCATTGTTGGTTAAGGGCTTGTAAGTAAGCATTTCACTGTTGTATTCGGTGCATGTGAAAAATACAATTAGATTTGATTTGATTTGACCTGTTACTACTCATTCTGACATCTTGGGGAGACTAGAGTCGTAGACTGAATACAAATTACAGGATATGGATCTGAAAAGCCTGAGTTTATTCAGTAAGCCCACTGTAAATACTACCGCTAGACCTAGGGTATGGGGCCCCTAGTGGGGTTTAGCCCCAGAAGGTTAGACTAGGCACTGAGGGGACTGTGAGCCTAGGAGGGTTTAGCCACCAGAATGTTAGACTGAAGGTTTGCGGGCACAGCGTGTTCAGGAGGGTTTAGCCCCCTAATAGGGTAGACTGGAGCACTGCGGGCACAGCATGTTCAGGAGGGTTTAGCCCCCTAATAGGTTAGACTAGGCAACGTGTTTAGGAGGAATTAGCCCCCCTTAATAGGTTAGATTAGGGGTTGGAGTCTGTTTAAGTGTCTGTAGTCTATATGGTATATGGAGATGTTGGCACATCCATGTACTAGTACGATAGGTTATAGAGAAGCAGTCCATGTAGAGGAGGGACAAAGGCAGGAAGTGCATTCGGTGGAGAATAGGAGATATCCAAGAATATCTGTGCTTAAAGATGAAACATTGTCAGTGAGTGGGAATGTGGATGGTGATAGAAGGTTGCCTACAAGTTCTGGAGGGGAGTGTCATCCATCGTTGGAAAAGCAAAAAGATATTGGTACGTTGTTTGAACATGAGTTGAGTTTATTAGTAGTAGCAATAAGGAGAGAGGTTGGCTTAGGCTCTATTTGGGCGGGGAACCGTGACAGATTATATGGAAGTAGGAAGACAACTGTGAATAATTTTGGTTATGTGTGTTGTCAACAACAGTGATATTTGAAATGTGTCACTGGTAGAAGACCAGTTTTGGTATCAGGTCCCGTGACCAAATTATTAGGCACCTATACTGTAACTACTCTCCAGGAAGTGGCTATCACTACCTGAAAATTAGTTAAAATTGGCGTGTATTAGAGCCGTGCGTGAGGAGATCTAAACACCCTGGTGGAAAATTCCAATCGAATAAATAATTCAGAGATGCTATTGTGAGTTGGCACAATGATATGAAAGAAAAAAATCTAAAGCTCAATACACCAGCGTGTTCTATCAACAGAAAAGCAAAACCGATAAAACCAAAATTAGTAGATGTACTCAGCATCAAAAAGACTAGGTACGTGAGTACATTGATAGAATGTGTATGTCTGCTTTAATAGCAGGTTTGAAACCTGTTATCAAAATGGCTATTGTGGGGGTAGTGGACCAACATTTTCATTGGGATGAAATTGTGCAGGAGGCTTTGAGAGTGGAATCCAATTCCGCTCACTTTGTAGGCGTGCGTGTGGCTAATACGGCCACAGTGAAAGTCACTAACAGTGGTTTTAACAGCCAAAGTAAGGGGGGGGGGGGGGGGGGGGTGAAGCAAGATGAAGCAAGACCCCGTTAAACCGGAGGCTGAGAAGTCGGTGGCGGAGGATCTTTCAATATTACTTGAACGAGGCATAGAGGTATGAGGACCAGCTCGGTGCAACAGCCTTTTATTCCTAATGAAAAAGGGACTGAAACGGCGTATTACGGTGGATTTTCGCAGCATAAACAAACATGCAGTGAAAATCACACCAGTGGTAGCGGATTTGGCAGACCTTTTGGCATCTTTCCCTCAGACTCAGAATGGTACAGTGTGCTTTACATGAAAAATTGATTTTGGTCAGTGCCGGTGGCTGAAGAGTCACGACACTGGTTTGGGTTTTGTTGCCAGGGGGAGCAGTATATGTGGGCGAGAGCACCAATGTGGTTTATAAATAGTCCAACTTTGTATCATGCCGCATTGAAACAATCGCTAAAAGGGTGTAGATATGAGGGTTCTGTGTTGGTACAGTATATAGATTATTTGTTATTGGCGTCAAAAGACGAAGAAACTCATATGCGAGACCTCACCACATTAGTAAACTATTTGGCAGAGCAGGGTCACAAAGCATCATATGAGAAACCACAGCTAGCGAAACATGAGGTAACATATTTGGGGGTTTCGATTTCAAAAGGCGCGAAGCACATTACACGTGATCGAGTAGGAACAATGCGTTCTTTCGCACGACCAAACACTCCTCGCACACTCAGGAGAACCCTAGGTGTTTTTAAATCTCGTGAGACACTTTATTCCATCTTATTCTGAAATAGCTTTATATAATTGATGAAAGGGAGGAGGGGCCATGAGAAAATAGAGCTGAGTCAAGAGTGAGGAAGCGTTTGTCGAGCTAAAGAAGCAATTGGGGTTGCCAAACCTAAAATTACCTTCTAAAAGGTTTGTTCATGGACATGAAGGACATTGTAGTGCGGTGGTTACGCAAGATCATGGGGAAAAGAGAGTCATATACGGGAGTAAATCGTTAGACTCGGTGGCGAGAGAAATGCCGCCGTGTCTAAGGGTAGTCCAGGCTACATAAAGGGTACATAAATGTTGGGATGGATTAAAACAAACGATTAATGATTGGAGGGAGGACAGTGGACTTATCATTATCATGTTTTGTTTTGTTTGTAATTAAAACTTTTGTGTTGCTGATTAAGATGTAACATAGTGAATACTAATGAAATGTACACTTATTCTTCCAGGAGAGGATGGGGTGTTCTTATCTCTGTCTTTGAAATGTTTCCCAAGGCTGTTGTCATGGGAGAGCAGTTAGTGAAATTCTTCAGTTTTATAAAGTATAAAGGTACCCGGGTCCGGACATAAAGGGAGCTCCCAAATAAGTAAGGCCTGGCCATTTGTTTGTTTTTGCCCTACGTTTTACCACACACACCAGCGCACACAACCCACCGGTTATGAATATTTGTTAATACCATGTTTAATTTATTGTGTGGGGTCTTTTTAATTTGGTTGTAGTAGGTTCTTCATCGGTGAGAAAGGATGCACCTTAAAGGGCACAAAAATTACATTTTCGGAAGTATCTATTATCCGAATGTTGGTGGCACCCATGTAAATCTCCTGATAAGAACGTTTCTGAAAAACCCAATGTAAACCGGGTACGCAGAACGATGGAAATGTTTGAAATGTTTTTACAAGGAACTTGAAGCTCTCAACCTGTTCCACTACAGCCCCGTCGATGAGAATGGGGGCGTGCTCAGTCCTCTTTTTTTTTCCTGTAGTCCACAATCATCTCCTTTGTCTTGGTCACGTTGAGGGAGAGGTTGTTGTCCTGGCACCACACGGCCAGATCTCTGACCTCCTCCCTATAGGCTGTCTCATCGTTGTCGGTGATCAGGCCTACCACTGTTGTGTCGTCGGCAAACTTAATGATGGTGTTGGAGTCGTGCCTGGAAACATGTGACTCAGAGATTTGTAAGGTTGGATACTCTTCCAACGGTACTAATCTCTCCCTCATTCCTAACCGCCAGCAGCGGGACCGAGTGACGGTAACTGAAAAGTGTCAGAAGGTTGCTGCTTATCAACCATTAGGACCCAAAGTTTACACTGTACCTAGGGTGTTCACAAAGGGGTATAGATCGGCCTTGGGATGAGAGATGTGTACCTAACCTGAGCACAGGGAAGTATTATCCACAGATACCAACTGTAGCAGAACATAGGATGTCATTGGAGATGTTGGTGGCTAGAAAGTCGGGTAGACTGAAGAAGCAGTAGTTGTGGTGAGGGATGCTATAGTAGCAGCATGGAACTGGACTACGGCACAAATTAGGGGTATTTTGTATGCATCATGGGCAGTGTTAGTTGTTGCAAGGGTTACCTTGTCAGCTTTGCGGGGATATCACCTTCTGAGGGCATTGATGTTGAAACGTATATACAGTGCTGATTTGCCTCAAGATGAGGTAAAGTTGATTAAGGTCACCGCACTTGTATATCGGGTGGCCATGGAGGATGAAGAAGATGGGGGCCAAGTGATTATCTGGTATGGGAACACCTTTTGTAACCTGTGACTAACGGAGGAAGACTGGGTGAAAGCACGAGGAGGTTTTTTTGGCCCTTCATTAATGTGGAACCCAGCAGAAAAATATCCCGAAGGTATAGAGTCAGGCTAAGAGAGAGTGGGAATCGTTATGTTATCAAACTTCAGTTTTATATAATTATGCATAGCTTCACGCATTATTAATACTTGTTATGTTTAGTTTTGCTTTTTGCTTTTCAAGTCTTGCGCTATCACTCTCTTAGGAACCCGAGTCAGTACAAAGACAACAAGAGCACTGCCTCTGCTGTTCCAGCACCATTTCAACTTAAAAATGTAAACATCATCAAATCAACAAGTGCATTCGGAAAGTATTCAGACCCTTTGACTTTTTCCACATTTTGTTACGTTACAGCCTTATTCTAAAATGTATGAAATACTTTTTTCCATTCATCAATCTACACACCATACCCCATAATGACAAAGTGAAAACAGGTTTGTAGAAATTCTTGCAAAAAAAAACAACAAAAAAACAGAAATACCTTATTCACATAAGTATTCAGACCCTTTGCTATGAGACTCGAAATTGAGCTAAGTTGCATCCTATTTGCATTGATCATCCTTGAAATGTTTCTACAACTTGATTGGAGTCCACCTGTGGTAAAGTAAATTGATTGGACATGATTTGGAAAGGCACACACCTGTCTATATAAGGTCCCACAGTTGACAGTGCAGTTCAGAGCAAAAACCAAGCAATGAGGTCGAAGGAATTGTCCATAGAGCTCCGAGACAGGATTGCGTCGAGGCACAGATCTGGAAAAGGGTACCAAAACATTTCTACAGCATTGAAGGTCCCCAAGAACACAGTGGCCTCCATAAATCTTAAATGGAAGAAGTTTGGAACCACCAAGACTCTTCCTAGACCTGGCCGCCCGGTCAAACTGAGCAATCGGTGGAGAAGGGCCTTGGGTCAGGGAGGTGACCGAGAACCCGATGGTCACTCTGACAGAGCTCCAGAGTTCCTCTGTGGAGATGGGAGAATCTTCCAGAAGGACAATCATCTCTGCAGCACTCCACCAATCAGGCCTTTATGGTAGAGTGGCGAGACGGAAGCCACATGACAGCCCGCTTGGAGTTTGCCAAAAGGCACCTAAGGACTCTCAGACCATGAGAAACAAGATTCTCTAGTCTGATGAAATAAAGATTGAACTCTTTGCCCTGAATGCCAAGTGTGATGTCTGGAGGAAACCAGGTACCGCTCATCACCTGGCCAGTACCATCCCTACGGTGAAGCATGGTGGTGGTAGCATCATGCTGTGGGGATGTTTTTCAGTGGCAGGGACTGGGAGACTAGTCAGGATCGAGGGAAAGATGAACAGAGCAAAGTACAGAGAGATCCTGGATGAATGCTCGCTCCAGAGCGCTCAGGACCTCCGACTGGGGCGAAGGTTCACCTTCCAACAGGACAACAACCCTAAGCACATAGCCAAAACAATGCAGGAGTGGCTTCGGGACAAGTCTCTGAATGTCCTTGAGTGGCCCAGCCAGAGCCCGGACTTGTAACTGATCTCTGGAGAGACCTGAAAATAGCTGTGCAGCGATGCTCCCCATCCAACTTGACAGAGCTTGAGAGGATCTGCAGAGAAGAACTGGAGAAACTCCCCAAATACAGGTGTGCCAAGTTTGTAGCGTCATACCCACGAAGACTCGAGGCTGTAATGTCTGCCAAAGGTGCTTCAACAAAGTACTAATTAAAGGGTCTGAATACTTATGTAAATGTGATATTTCAGTTTGTTTTAAATATAAATGTGCAAACATTTCTACAAACCTGTTTTTGCTTTGTCATTATTGGGTATTGTGTGTAGACTGATGAGGGAAAAAAACAATTTAATCGATTTTAGAATAAGGCTGTAACGTAACAAAATGTGGAAAAATCAAGGGGTCTGAATACTTTCCGAATGCACTGTATGTAGTTGATGGCAAACATTTCTCTGGCTATGCTGTTTGTACTGATTTTGTTATAATTTAAGATGAACCCTTAGGTGAACACTTCTCTGCACAAGTTGCTGAGTTAGTTGCTCTCACTAGAGCCTGTACTCTCTCCCAAGACAAAATTGCAAACCTTTATACTGACTCACGCTATGCTTAGGGAGTCTGTCACGATTTTGGTATGATTTGGAAGGAGAGAGGTTTCCTTTCCAGTTCAGGGTCAAAAATAGCAAACACAGTATATTATGCAATTACTAGAAAGCATCCAGTTACCCAGAAAACTAGCTATAAGTAAGTGTAAAGCTCACACCTCTGGTCAGGATGTTGTTTCATTAAGTAACGCACGCACGGATGCTGCAGCCAAAGCAGCTGCCCTGCGTTCCTCTGAGGATTTCCCTACCCAGATGGTCTGTAATTCTCCTCTTGAGCTGCCCACTCTTGATGACGTTACACACATGCAATCTGACACCCCTGAAAGTGTACAGTGGTGGTGGATGGAGACGGGTTGCAAACTATATGATGATGGTCTCTGGCGTCACCAGAGCGGCCGCCTGGTGGTGCCACCACAGTTGTTGCCCTGTCAATGCCCTGTCATTGAAATCCCTCATGTGTCCAAAACAGGGATAGTAAGATTTTGCAATCAAGAATGGTTCGCACCAACATTTTCAGCAAACTGTTTAATATGCCAAAAACATAATACAGGAAAACCTGTGCCAACCACTTGATCAACCTTACCAACCCCATGGGGCCCATTTGTAAATATTCAGATTGATTTTGTACATATGTCTCCTATGTGCCAGAAAATGAAATACATGTTAGTTGTAGTAGACACCTATTCTAAATGGGTGGAAGCGTTCCTCTCTAGCAATGAGGAAGCAAAAACTGTTGTAAAGTGTTTGATGAAAGACATTATTCCCCAATTCGGAATTCCTCAGGGAATCGACAGCGATCGATCGAGGACCCCATTTTGTTACAAAAATATTAAGAGAGATGAAGAAAGCCTTAGGCATAGTGCACCATTTGCACACTCCCTACAATCCCCAGAGCTCGGGAATTGTTGAAACTTTAAAAGGGGAAGCTAGCCAAGGTATGTGTTGAGACGGGATTGAAGTGGGTTGATGCTCTTCCCCTCATGCTGTGGTCTATGCAATCCACAACAAGGGAAAAGACTGGACTAAGCACCTATGAGATTTTCATGGGCAGACCTATGAGAACGCCAACATCACCACCTCCCTCACCCACTGAGTTACACTGGGTGGCTGAGAACATTATGAAATACTGCGAAGCACTAACTGACTGTATTCGAGCAATCCACTCTCAGGTAGTAGCAGCCCAGACCCCTCCAGAAGACCAGCCACACCATTCCCTGGAACCGGGTGACTGGGTCTTGATCAAGAAGCACATTCGAGACGGGCCCTTGGACCCCAGGTGGAAGGGACCGTTACAGATCCTGCTGACCACTCAGACTGCACTGAAGTGCCAGGGCCAAAATGCTTGGATCCATGCCTCTCACTGCAAGAGAGTTCCAGAGCCGGAGGAACCCGAGACGACTGCTGCTGGAATGCGGTAAAGCACTGCTGTAAATCTGGGTCTGGTATCATGCCTGGCCCTCTTTATATTACTAGTGTCCAATGAAGCAGGGCCGGGAGGGGCTGAGACTGGTGTCTTAGCCACTCCTTTGCCAGGAAATCGTGGGCTCCCCAGGGAAGGGAGCTCAGAAGAAGGCGATTATGTACCCATTCCCACAGCTACACATTCATTTACTGACTCCTCTAACCCAACCCCAATTCCAACACCTTTCCCAACCTCACCCCACACTTACACTGATACTACTTTTTCTCCACCAATCCAAAACAGTTCACAAGAGAGACAGAGCAAGCACCGCAGAAGAAGAGACATTGATGCTCACCTGGACATTATGGCATAAATACCTTTTTGTCCCTTACTTTAAAATATGCCAAAGTGGTAAATCAGTCATCCTGTTGGGCATGCACACGCATTCCTTTCATTATAAAAGTGGGAATCCCTTTGGGTGTTGTACCATTTGGTAAGGTAGATTATTTGAACATGTGTGACTGGATGAGTGAATGGCTGAAACAGACAAAAGGTGGAAAGATTGACCTATATTTTGACTTGGTCTGTGCATATGCTGATGTCATCTTCAAAAACGACACATTAGAGAATACAGCTATGACATTTAACAATAGTTATTTCCCAGTTTTCAATAGCTCCCGTAAACCCCCCACGTTAATAATTACCAACCCCCCTATAGGAGTATTTTGCATGTTAAGTGAGGGATGGTCTGGTTATTTTCTGGGACACAGCACGTGTAAGTACATCATTAACATGACAGAGCCATATTCCTATTATAGTAATAACTTTACACAGCATATTGGTGCAATAAATGGCACCTGGTTCATCTGTGGGAGCAAGGCTTACCCATGGTTACCACAACAATGGACAGGCTCTTGTTATATTGGGTATGTAACTCCCCACATGAGATGGTTAAAAACTTCCCCAATTGCTCCTAGAAGCAAGAGAGCTATTACTGAGGCTAAAAGGTTATGGGGTGGCGAAATTGACCAGAGAATCTATAAATATGGCAGCCTCCCTAGAACAACTGGCTAATGAAACTGTGGAAGGCCTTACCAGTCTCAACTCTGAAATGGTAGCGATCAGAACTGTGGCTATACAGAATCGTGCCGCTCTTGACTACCTTTTGGCTGCCCAGGGAGGTACGGGTAATGTCATTGGAACTGAGTGCTGCACATACAGTTGAAGTCAGAAGTTTATATACACATTAGCCAAATACATTTAAACTCAATTTTTCACAATTCCTGACATTTAATCAAAGTAAAAATTCCCTGTCTTAGGTCAGTTAGGATCAACACTATTTTAAGAATGTGAAATGTCAGAATAATAATAGAGAGAATGATTTATTTCAGCTTTTGTTTCTTTCATCACATTCCCAGTTGGTCAGAAGTTTACATACACTCGATTAGTATTTGGTAGCATTGCCTTTAAATTGTTTAACTTGGATAAAACGTTTTGGGTAGCCTTCCACAAGCTTCCCACAATAAGTTGGGTGAATTTTGGCCCGTTCCTCCTAACAGAGCTGGTGTAACTGAGTCAGGTTTGTAGGCCTCTATGCTCGCACATGCTTTTTCAGGTCTGCCCACAAATGTTCTATAGGATTGAGGTCAGGGCTTTGTGATGGCCACTCCAATACCTTGACTTTGTTGTCCTTAAGCCATTTTGCCACAACTGCTTGGGGTCATTGTCCATTTGTTAGACCCATTTGCGACCAATCTTTAACCTCCTGACTGATGTTTTGAGATGTTGCTTCAATATATCCACATAATTTTCCTTCCTCACGATGCCATCTATTTGTGAAGTGCACCAGTCCCTCCTGCAGCAAAGCACCCCCACAGCATGATGCAGCCATCCCCGTGCTTCACAGTTGGGATGGTGTTCTTCGGCTTGCAAGCATGCCCCTTTTTCCTCCAAACATAACGATGGTCATTATGGCCAAACAGTTCTATTTTTGTTTCATCAGACCAGAGGACATTTCTCCAAAAAGTACGATCTTTGTCCCAATGTGGAGTTGCAAACCGTAGTCTGGCATTTTTATGGCGGTTTTGGAGCAGTGGCTTCTTCCTTGCTGAGCGGCCTTTCAGGTTATGTCGATACAGGACTCGTTTCACTGTGGATATAGATACTTTTGTACCTGTTTCCTCCAGCATCTTCACAAGGTGCTTTGCTGTTGTTCTGGGATTGATTTGCACTTTTCGCACCAAAGTACGTTCATTTCTAGGAGACAGAACGCATCTCCTTCCTGAGTGGTATGACGGCTGCGTGGTCCACTGGTGTTTATACTTGCGTACTATTGTTTGTACAGATGAACGTGGTACCTTCAGGCGTTTGGGAATTGCTCTCAAGAATGAACCAGACTTGTGCAAGTCTACAATTTTATTTCTGAGGTCTTGGCTGATTTATTTTGATTTTCCCATGATGTCAAGCAAAGAGGCACTGAGTTTGAAGGTAGGCCTTGAAATACATCCACAGGTACACCTCCAATTGACTCACATGATGTCAATTAGCCTATCAGAAGCTTCTAAAGCCATGACATCATTTTCTGGAATTTTCCAAGCTGTTTAAAGACACAGTCAACTTAGTGTATGTAAACTTCTGACCCACTGGAATTGTGATACAGTGAATTATAAGTGAAATAATCTGTCTGTAAACAATTGTTGGAAAGGTTAATTGTGTCATGCACAGAGTAGATGTCCTAACCGACTTGCCAAAACTATAGTTTGTTAACAAGAAATTTGTGGAGTGGTTGAAAAAATGAGTTTGAATGACTCCAACCTAAGTGTATGTAAATTTACGACTTCAACTGTATCACAGGAGGCTGGTGAGGAAAGGACAGCTCATAATAATGGCTGGAATGGAGTGAATGGAATGGTGTCGAAAAAATGGAAACCATGTGTGTGATGTGTTTGATACCATTCCATTTATTCTGTTCCTGCCATTACTATGACCCCATCATCTCTAACCAATCACAGTATCAAAGCCAATGACAAATGTTCTAAACACCACTTTACCCACGTGTGTTCTGGCTCTGACCCAACCCATTGGTTTCTGGGACCAATCAGAACGTTTAGAATGTGTTTGCATTCTAGAAATCGTTGGGGAGGTACTCAGATTCAGACTCATTGCAAAGGAGAAACTAACGTCTGTGGGTGTGGCGTACTGTTTGGCCGGAGCAAGCAGTTTGGGTAGCCAGACAAACTTCTCAGGGCCGTAGCTACATACAGTGTCTTCAGAAAGTATTCACAACCCTTTACTTTTTCCACTTTGTTCTGTTACAAAGTGGAATTAAAATGGATTTAATTGTCATTTTTTGTCAACGATCTACACAAAATGTCAAAGTGGATTTGTAAAAAAAATCTTAAAGCTCTGTCAAATTGGTTGTTGATCATTGCTAGACAACCATTTCCAGGTCTTGGAAGATTTAAGTCAAAACGGTAACTTGGTCACTCAGGATCATTCACTGTCTTATTGGTAAGCAACTCCAGTGTAGATTTGGCCTTGTGTTTTAGGTTGTCCTGCTGAAAGGTGAATTAATCTCCCAGTGTCTGGTGGAAAGCAGAATGAACCAGGTTTTCCTCTAGGGATTTGCTTGTGCTTAGCTGCATTCTGTTACTTTTTTATCCTAGAAAAACTCCCCAGTCCTTAATGATTACAAGCATACCCATAACATGATGCAGCCACCACAATGCTTGAAAATATGTAGTGGTACTGACTTGTATTGAATTTGCCCCAAACATAACACTTTGTATTCAGGACTAAAAGTTAATTGCTTTGCCACATTTTTGCAGAATTACTTTAGTGCCTTGTTGCAAACAGGATGCATGTTTTGGAATATTTCTTTTCTGTACAGGCTTCCTTCTTTTCACTCTGTCAATTATGTTAGTATTGTGGAGTAACTACAATGTTGTTGATCCATCCTCAGTTTTCTCCTATCACAGCCATTAAACTCTGTAACTGTTTTAAAGTCACTATTGGCCTCACGGTGAAATCCTTGAGCGGTTTCCTTCCTCTCTGGCAACTGAGTTAGGAAGGATCTTTGTAGTGACTGGGTGTGTTGATACACCATCCAAAGTGTAATTAATAACTTCACCATGCTCAAAGGGGTATTCAATGTTATTTTTTCTTCCCCAATCTACCAATAGGTGCCCTTCTTTGTGAGATATTGGAAAACCTCCCTGGTCTTTGTGGTTGAATCTGTGTTTGAAATTCACTGAGGAACCTTACAGATAATTGTATGTGTGGGGTACAGAGATGAGGTAGTCATTCAAGAATCATGTTAAACACTATTAGTGCAGACAGTCAGTCCATGCAACCTAAAATGTATTTTCAGCAAACTTAACATGTGTAATTATTTGTATGAACATAACAAGATTCAACAACTGAGACATAAACTGAACAAGTTCCACAGACATGTGACTAACAAAAATTTAATAATGTGTCCCTGAACAAAGGGAGGGTGTAATGATGGCATGTCATAGTCTTGTGAGGACAGAGTTATAGTTACTGGATAAGTGATTTGGTTCCACTGAGTCTACATTCCTTGTGTCAAAGTAGATTAGTGATGTTTAGGGTAGTGTGATTGATGGACAGGATGTAGTGACCTGGGGCAAAGGGTAATAATAACAGAGAAAGGGAGTGCCTTTGATGGTTTCCAGATGTATGTGAAAGGAGGAGAACCAAGGGTATATAAGGGAGAGTGAATAGTTGTTAGTTAGTTGGAAACAGCAAACGGCAGGGCTCTGTCCATTGTTGTCTCTAACCCGGTACCGATCATTAAATATTTGCATTAACTTTCTACAAAGTGTCTAACAATATTCTTGCATCCTTAATTACTTGAACACCCGAGAAACTCATCATAACAGAGGGTCAAAATCAAAAGTAACAGTCAGTATCTGATGTGGCCACCAGCTGCATTAAGTACTGCAGTGCATCTCCTCCTCATGGACTGCACCAGATTTGCCAGTTCTTGCTGTGAGATGTTACCCCACTCTTTCACCAATGCACCTGCAAGTTCCTAGACATTTCTGGGGGGAATGACCCTAGCCCTCACCCTCCGATCCAACAGGTCCCAGACGTGAGATCCGGGCTCTTCGCTGGCCATGGCAGAACACTGACATTCCTGTCTTGCAGAAAATCACGCACAGAATGAGCAGTATGGCTGGTGGCATTGTCATGCTTGAGGGTCATGTCAGGATGAGCCTGCAGGAAGGGTACCACATGAGGGAGGAGGATGTCTTCCCTGTAATGCACAGCATTGAGATTGCCTGCAATGACAACACGCTCAGTCCGATGATGCTGTGACACACCGCCCCAGACCTTGACGGACCCTCCATCTCCACCTCCAAATCGATCCTGCTCCAGAGTACAGGCCTCAGTGTAACGCTCATTCCTTCGATGATAAACGCGAATCTGACTATCACCCCTGGACAAAACCACGACTCGTCAGTTAAGAGCACTTTTTGCCAGTCAGCTGTCAGTGCTGTCTCCCTGTAGCGCTGTCTTAGGCATCTCACAGTACGGAGCGCCATGCAAGATCTCACCTCGTGGAGTTGCAATGATCACCAAGAAAACAATTGGTAACACACTACGCCGTGAAGGACTGAAATCCTGCAGCGCCCGCAAGGTCCCCCTGCTCAAGAAAGCACATATACAGGGCCGTCTGAAGTTTGCCAATGAACATCTGAATGATTCAGAGGAGAACTGGGTGAAAGTGTTGTGGTCAGATGAGACCAAAATCGAGCTCTTTGGCATCAACTCAACTCGCCTTGTTTGGAGGAGGAGGAATGCTGCCTATGACCCCAAGAACACCATCCCCACTGTCAAACATGGAGGTGGAAACATTATGCTTTGGGGGTGTTTTTCTGCTAAGAGGACAGGACAACTTCACCGCATCAAAGGGACGATGGACAGGGCCATATACCGTCAAATCTTGGGTGAGAACCTCCTTCCCTCAGCCAGGGCATTGAAAATGGGTCGTGGATGGGTATTCCAGCATGACAATGACCCAAAACACACAGCCAAGGCAACAAAGGAGTGGCTCAAGAAGAAGCACATTAAGGTCCTGGAGTGGCCTAGCCAGATTCCAGACCTTAATCCCATAGAAAATCTGTGGAGGGAGCTGAAGGTTCGAGTTGCCAAACGTCAGCCTCGAAACCTCAATGACTTGGAGAAGATCTGCAAAGAGGAGTGGAACAAAATCCCTCCAGAGATGTGTGCAAACCTGGTGACCAAATACAAGAAACGTCTGACCTCTGGGATTGCCAACAAGGGTTTTGCCTTCAAGTACCAAGTCATGTTGTGCAGAGGGGTCAAATACTTATTTCCCTCATGAAAATGCAAATTAATTTATAAAAAAATGTATATGCATTTTTCTGGAATTTTCTTTTCTTATTCTGTCTCTCACTGTTCAAATAAACATACCATTAAAATTATAGACTGATCATGTCTTTGTCAGTGGGCAAACGTACAAAATCGGCAGGGGATCAAAAACTTTTTTCCCTCACTGTACATACATATATAAACATACATATATACATTTCCTTTTTAAAAATATATTTCCCTTTATTACTTTCCAACCCCACCACCCCTTCCCTAATTGGAGTAAACTAGTGAACAATAATGCTTAGGCCTCTACCTCCAGCTATTATGCGATTTGTTAAGCACATTTCTACTCCTGAACATATTTAGGCTTGCACTTTGACATTATGGGGTATTGTATGTAGGCCAATGACAAGAAATCTCAATTAAATCCATTTTAAAATCAGGCTATAACAAAAAAATGTGAACACTTTTTGAATGCACTGTATATCGATGTGTGCCCGATGCCGCCCCTCATCAAGTGCGCCTATAGGCTATTTAGTGTGGTCTCAATCAAATGATCCATAGCCTATAGGCTATATGAAGTGCATGCTGGGAGAGCAAAGTTATATTTATCCGAAAATTCACTTCCTTCCCGAGTCTTTTGCGCTGCTGGGATGGAGTAAATAAAACTACGCTGCATTACACACTGCAATGGATATTCCAACCCTGAGACCCGGCCTGTTCTGCTCTTACTGATCAAAACCTTTTTTTGTGCTGCCTAACCAATGACTGTGCTGTGTAGGCCTACGATGGCAGTTCAGGAGGAGAGTCAAAGGCTTCTTCCCAAAATAATTGTTGGTTTGGCTTAGTCCAAAAAATGCAAAATTGTGCGTGTGGACTAGCCTATATGTTCTGTTCAGTTTGAGAAGGAGAGCGCGAAGATGAGTTTTGCAATGGAGCCCTCTTTGTCTGGAGAACTAAATGAATGGTTCCAGCGCTGTAGGATCTGAAATCTATTACGCTTTGTTTCGGGACAAACCGTATCACTCGGAGTTCCAATGTGGCAATTGTTTACTTGCCGAGGATTATAGGCTTGAGGTGGCTTCCTTGATCACGCAGGTCGCCAGCCTAAGTAAGAAACTGGGGAAAACACAGAGTGGAATGTTTACATTTTCTAATAAGCATATACCATTAAGAAAATAACTTTAAAAACGGTTAAATCCCTGTGGATTGATGAGGAATTAAAAAATTGAGGGATGAGGCGAAAGGAATGGCAAATAAGTCTGGCTGCAAAACCGATTGGCAAACTTACTGCAAATTGAGAAATCATGTGAATAAACTGAATAAAAAGAAGAAGAAACAACACTATGAAACAAGGATAAATGACAAAGAATGATAGTAAAAAGGTTTGGAGCACCTTAAATGACATTTTGGGAAAAAAGGCAAAATCAGCTCCATCATTCACTGAATCAGATGGCTCATTAATC
Source organism: Coregonus lavaretus (assembly GCF_964263955.1). Taxonomy (NCBI): domain Eukaryota; kingdom Metazoa; phylum Chordata; class Actinopteri; order Salmoniformes; family Salmonidae; genus Coregonus; species Coregonus lavaretus. Next base: position 75,796,925 of record NC_139988.1, on the reverse strand, counting down.
ACAAAGCCAACTGATATTGCCAACTACTTTTTTTTTTTTAAATCATTGGCAAGTTAAGCAAACTTAGGCATGACATGCCAGCAACAACTGCTGACACTACACATCCAAGTATATCTGACCATATTATGAAAGACAAGCATTGTAATTTTGAATTCCGTAAACTGAGTGTGGAAGAGGTGAAAAATTATTGTTGTCTATTCACAATGACAAGCCACCGGGGTCTGACAACTTGGATGGAAAATTGCTGAGGATAATAGCGGACGATATTGCCACTCCTATTTGCCATATTTTCTATTTAAACCTACTAGAATGTGTGTGCCCCCAGGCTTGGAGGGAAGCAAAAGTCATTCCGCTACCTAAGAATAGTAAAGCCCCCTTTACAGGCTCAAATAGCTGACCAATTAGCCTGTTACCAACCCTTAGTAAACTATTGGGGAAAATGGTATTTGACCAGATACAATGCTATTTTACTGTAAACAAATTGAAAACAACTTTCAGCATGCTTACAGAGAAGGGCATTCAACAAGCACAGCACTTACACAAATGACTGATGATTGGCTGAGATAAATTGATGATAAAAAGATTGTGGGGGCTGTTTTGTTAGACTTCAGTGCAGCTTTTGACATTATCGATCATAGTCCGCTGCTGGAAAAACTTATGTGTTATGGCTTTACACCCCCGGTTATAATGTGGATGAAGAGTTACTTATCTAACAGAACACAGAGGGTGTTCTTTAATGGAAGCCTCTCAAACATAATCCAGGTAGAATCAGGAATTCCCCAGGGCAGCTGTCTAGGCCCCTCGCTTTTTCCATCTTTATTAACGACATGCCACTGGCTTTGAGTAAAGCCAGTGTGTCTATGTATGTGGATCTCAACACTATACATGTCAGCTACTACAGCAACTGAAATAACTGCAACAATTAACAAAGAGTTGCAGTTAGTTTCGGAATGGGTGGCAAGGAAAAGTTAGTCCTGAATATTTCCAAAACTAAAAGCATTGTATTTGGGTCAAATCATTCACTAAACCTTAAACCTCAACTACATCTCGTAATGACTAATGTGGAAATTGAGCAAGTTGAGGTGACTAAACTGCTTGGAGTAACCCTGGATAGTAGACTGTCATGGTCAAAGCATATTGATACAACAGTAGCTAAGATGGGGAGAAGAATGTCCATAATTAAGCGCTGCTCTGCCTTCTTAACAACACTATCAACAAGGAAGGTCCTACAGGTCCTAGTTTTGTCACACCTAGACTACTGTTCAGTAGTGTGGTCAGGTGCCACAAAGAGGGACTTGGGGAAATTGCATTTGGCTCAGAACAGGGCAGCACCCTTAAAAGTACACAGAGAGCTAACATTTTTCAAGTCCCTCTTTGCTAACAGTTTTCAACCAAGATACCGTTCGGTTGTATCTTGTATCTAAGACCGCACTCAACAAGCTGTATAAGGCCATAATTAAACAAGAAAATGCTCATCCAGAAGCGGCGCTCCTAGTGGCCGGGGACTTTAATGCAGGCAAACTTAAATCCGTTTGACCTAATTTCTACCAGCATGTCACATGTGCAACCAGAGGAAGAAAAACTCTCGACCACCTTTAGTCCACACACAGAGACGGGTACAAAGCTCTCCCTCACCCTCCATTTGGCAAATCTGACCATAAATCCATCCTCCTGATTCCTGCTTACAAGCAAAAACTAAAGCAGGAAGTACCAGTGACTCTCTCAATACGGAAGAGGTCAGATGACGCGGACGCTATGCTTCAGGACTGTTTTGCTAGTACAGACTGGAATATGTTCCGGGATTCATCCAATGGCATTGAGGAGTATACAACTTCAGTCACCGGCTTCATCAATAAGTGCATCGACAACGTCGTCCCCACAGCGACCGTACATACATATTCCAACCAGAAGCCATGGATTACAGGCAACATCCGCACCGCGCTAAAGGCTAGAGCTGCTGCTTTCAAGGAGCGGGACACTATGCCGGATGCTTATAAGAAATCCCTCTATGTCCTCAGATGAACCATCAAACAGGCAAAGCGTCAATACAGGACTAAGATTGAATCCTACTACACCGGCTCTGACGCTCGTCGGATGTGGCAGGGCTTGCAAACTATCACGGACTACAAAGGAAAACCCAGCCGCGAGTTGCCCAGTGACGCGAGACTACCAGACGGGCTAAATGCCTTTTATGCTCGCTTCGAGGCAAGCAACACAGAAGCATGTATGAGAGCACTAGCTGTTCCAGACGACTGTGTGATCACGCTCTCCATAGCCGATGTGAGCAAGACCTTTAAACAGGTCAACATTCACAAGGCTGCGGGGCCAGACGGATTACCAGGACGTGTACTCAGAGCATGTGCGAACCAACTGGCAAGTGTCTTTACTGATATTTTCAACCTCTCCCTGACCGAGTCTGTAATACCTACATGTTTCAAGGAGACCACCATAGTCCCTGTGCCCAAGAAAGCGAAGGTAACCTGCCTAAATGACTACCGCCCCGTAGCCATGAAGTGCTTTGAAAGGCTGGTCATGGCTCACACCAACACCATCATCCCAGAAACCCTAGACCCACACCAATTTGCATACCGCCCCAACAGATCCGCAGATGACGCATTCTCAATCGCACACCACACTGCCCTTTCCCACCTGGACATATGGAACACCTATGTGAGAATGCTATTCATTGACTACAGCTCAGCGTTCAACACCATAGTGCCCACAAAGCTCATCACTAAGCTAAGGACACTGGGAATAAACACCTCCCTCTGCAACTGGACTTCCTGACGGGCCGCCCCCAGGTGGTAAGGGTAGGCATACAACACATCTGCCACGCTGATCCTCAATACGGGGGCCCCTCAGGGGTGCGTGCTTAGTCCCCTCCTGTACTCCCTGTTCACCCACAAATGCGTGGCCAAGAACGACTCCAACACCATCACTAAGTTTGCTGATGACACAATGGTGGTAGGCCTGATCACCGATAACGATGAGACAGACTATAGGGAGGAGGTCAGAGACCTGGCAGTGTGGTGCCAGGACAACAACCTCTCCCTCAACGTGAGCAAGACAAAGGAGATAATCGTGGACTACAGGAAAAGGAGGACCGAACACGCCCCCATTCATATTGACGGGGCCGTAGTGGAGCGGTTCGAGAGTTTCAAGTTCCTTGGTGTCCACATCACCAACAAACTATTATGGTCCAAACACACCAAGTAAGTCGTGAAGAGGGCACGACAATGCCTTTTCCCCCTCAGGAGACTGATAAGATTTGGCATCCTGACCGGTTGCATCACCGCCAGGTATTGCAACTGCTCGGCATCCGACCGTAAGGCGCTACAGAGGGTAGTGCGTACAGCCCAGTATATCACTGGGGCCAAGCTTCCTGCCATCCAAGACCTATATACTAGGCGGTTTCAGAGAAAGGCCCAAAAAATGTTACGGTCCGGCACTGTTGGTCCTGTTTCCGCTTGTTTCCCTTTTCCTTTTTTCCCTGTGTGTGTGTGTTGTCTGTGTCTGTCTCCCCCTGCTGTGCAGACCAGTCAGAGGATCTAGGTCAGGGGGCGTGGCCATTCTCTATCATGCTCCGTTACCTCCAGCTGCGGCTCATTGTCATCAATCAAACAGCAGTTATCTACCCGGGCTGGACACCTCTCCAGCGCCAGTTCGTTCCTACACCACCTGTGGTAACTTGGCCCTGTACAGCAAATCTCAGTTTAGTTGTACTCTCTCAGTATTATAGTTGTTTCTGCCACGTTTGTAACCTGTCTCTCCTTCGACCAGATCCCGTCTGTTCCTGCTGCCTGCCTGCCTGCCATTCCCACGCCGCAACCTGCTCCTCTGTTGTCTGATATCCTCGTCATCCAGCTCTCAGGACTACTGGCTCTCCACCCCACTCAGCTCCTACCCCGGCCTGAAGCTACTCCACCTTGAACTGCTTCTCTCTGCCAAAACACGCTGAATAAACTACATCCTAATTCACCCTCTTTGTCCGTGTGTCCGTCTCTGCACCTGAGTCCCCCACCCACCTAACAGAACGAACTGGCCAAACATGGACTCAGCAGAGATGCCACATGAAACAACGGGTGATGGCGTACAACGCGCCCTCCATTCACAGGGAATGTTATTGGGACAACACGACCAACTCATCCGGACTCTATTGGATAACAACCAGCAGTTGTTGGATCAAGTATCTCATCTCACCTCTCAGGTAGTTAACCTGGTAACACTCACTACCCTTCCTCCCTCTGTTTCTCCTCCACCTGTTCCTCCTACAGTGGCTCCAGGCTCGGCTTCCGCTCCTGCCCTTCGGGAACCCCCTACAACCTCACCCGAACCTTTCACCGGGGACCTGAACAAGTGCCGTGGTTTCCTGCTTCAGTGCCGCTTGGTGTTCCAACAGAAGCCCCTGTCCTTCTCCACGGAATCCTCAAAGGTACATTACGCTCTGGGGTTACTGAGGGGCAAAGCTTTGATTTGGGCAGAAGCGGCTTGTTCTACTCAGCAGATTTCCAGCCTGTCGTTTGACGATTTTTCCTCTCAATTGGAAATTGTGTTTGATCACCCGGACTATGCCGGGACCGCCACAAAGAGACTGTTGAAGCTACGACAGGGCACGGGTAGCGTGGCTGAATACGCCATTGATTTTTGGACCTTGGCAGCCGATTCCAAGTGGAATGACGAAGCTCTTCAGGGAGCGTTTGTTAACGGTTTGAGTGACACGATCAAGGATGAACTAGCTGTTCGTGATGAGCCTGCTAACCTTCATTCTCTCGTTTCCCTTGCTACACGAATAGACAACAGGCTACGGGAGAGGAGACAGGAGAGGGGCGGTCGGGTCCGCATCACAGGCGGGGCCCCCTCGCTTTCTGCAACCCGAGCAACACCACCACTCGGACACCGCCCACACACCTCAGCGGATCCCTCCACGGAACTAGACGAGCCCATGCAGCTGGGCCGTGCTCGTCTGTCCCCTGCCGAAAAGGAACGGCGCGTGCGGGCTGGTGAGTGCATTTACTGTGGGGACCGCACTCATTTCCTGGTTAACTGTCCGGTTCGCCCAAAAGACCAAGCTCGCAAGTAAAGGTGGGCGTACTTGCGAGTGCTACACCTGACTCAATGCCCACAGCACCCCGTCTAGTTATCCCAGCTACAGTCCAGTTCAGGAATCTGTCTCTCCCATTAGCTGCCCTCATTGACTCTGGTGCTGAGGATAGTTTCCTTGACGTTAACCTGGTCACTCAGGCTGAGATCCCTGTTAAGCCCCTGCCTAAGCCTATTACAGTAACCGCTATAGACGGCCGTCAGTTTGCCAACATCACCCACCAAACTGTCCCCGTTTCTCTCATGCTGTCCGGCAATCACAAAGAAACCATCCAGTTTAAAGTAGTCTCCTCCTCGGCCTCCCCCCTTATCCTCGGTTTCCCTTGGCTTAGCCTTCACAATCCCCATATTGACTGGCAAAACCACAAGATACACAGTTGGAGCACTCACTGCCATTCTGCTTGCCTTGGGTCGGCTATTCCGCCCTCGGTAGGTTCCCCTGCTTCCCCTGTCAAAACCCCAGACCTCTCTTCAGTCCCTGAGGAGTACTTGGACCTGGCCGAGGTATTCAGTAAGTCCAAGGCACTTTCACTACCACCTCATAGGCCATACGATTGCGCTATTGAGTTACTGCCTGGAGCCCCTTTGCCGTCCAGTCGGCTTTTCAATCTGTCCCGTCCTGAGAGAGAAGCTATGGAAACCTACATAGGCGACTCCCTAGCCTCTGGCATCATTCGTCCCTCATCTTCCGCTGTTGGTGCGGGGGTTTTTTTTGTAGAGAAGAAGGACAAAACATTACGCCCCTGCATTGACTACAGAGGACTAAATAACATCACAGTCAGAAATACATACCCCCTGCCTCTCATCAACTCAGCATTTGAACCCCTTCATGGTGCCACCGTGTTTACCAAACTCGACCTGCGTAACGCTTACCACCTCGTTAGGATCAGGCAGGGAGACGAATGGAAAACTGGGTTCAATACCCCTCTCGGACACTTTGAATACCTAGTCATGCCATTCGGTCTCACTAACGCCCCAGCAGTGTTTCAGGCCATGGTTAACGATGTGTTGAGGGATTTCCTACACCGTTTTGTGTTTGTCTATTTGGATGACATTCTAATATTCTCTAAGTCACAGGATGAACACGTCTCCCACGTCCGTCTGGTTCTCCAACGCCTCATGGAAAATAAACTGTATGTGAAAGCAGAAAAATGTGAGTTCCACCGGCAGTCCGTCCCCTTTTTGGGCTTTGTTATTGAGCGGGGACAAGTGTCACCAGACCCTGACAAGATCAGAGCGGTTGTGGAGTGGCCCACACCCACGTCTCGGAAGCAGCTACAACGCTTCCTGGGCTTCGCCAACTTCTACCGCCGCTTCATCAGGGGTTTCAGCCGAGTGGTTGCCCCCCTGACCAAGCTCACCTCCCCAAAGGTGCCATTCCTGTGGACGCCTGAGGCCGAGTCAGCCGTGAGTACATTGAAGGAACTGTTCACCACCTCACCTGTTCTTATTCATCCAGACACTAGCTTGCAGTTTATTGTGGAAGTGGACGCCTCTGATTCGGGGGTGGGGGCTGTCCTGTCACAACGTTCCCCCACGGACCAGAAGCTCCATCCTGTGGCCTTTTTCTCCAGGAGATTGACCCCTGCTAAGAAGAACTACGACGTGGGTAACCGGGAGTTGCTTGCTGTCAAGTTGGCGTTGGAGGAGTGGAGGCACTGGCTAGACGGAGCAGAGCAACCCTTCATAGTCTGGACAGACCACAAGAACCTGGCTTACATCCAGTCCTCCAAGAGGCTAAACTCCCGTCAGGCCAGATGGGCTCTGTTCTTCAGCAGGTTCAAGTTTATTTTAACATATCGTCCTGGCACACGTAATGTCAAGCCTGATGCTCTCTCTCGCCAGTTTACAGACAATGAAGACTCCAGCAATCCTGAACCTGTTCTGCCCGCTTCCTGTTTGGTGGCGGCTGTTCGCTGGGAAATCGAGTCCCTCGTCCGATCGGCACAAGAGTCGGAACCTGGACCGGCCGATGGCCCCCCCGACCTTCTCTATGTTCCCGCAGCCGTGCGGCCACAAGTGCTCAACTGGATCCACACCTCGCGCTTCTCCTGCCACCCTGGTATGAACCGTACACTGTCGCTACTGAAGAGGCACTTTTGGTGGCCATCCGTCGAGACTGACGTCCGGGAGTACGTGGCGGCCTGTTCCATCTGTGCCCAAAATAAGGCTTCCCACCGGGCTCCTTCGGGCCTGCTGCGGCCTCTCCCAGTCCCGAGTCGTCCTTGGTCTCACGTGGCTTTGGACTTCGTCACTGGACTTCCTATGTCTGAGGGTAATGACACCATACTCACCATCGTGGACAGATTCTCTAAATCTGCCCATTTTGTTGCATTACCAAAATTACCGTCTGCCAGTGAGACAGCCGACCTCTTTGTCCTACATGTATTCCGTCCCCATGGAATACCTGTGGACATAGTGTCCGATAGAGGTCCACAGTTCATTTCTCGGGTATGGAAGGAGTTTTGTTCTGCTCTGGGTGCCTCTGTCAGTCTCTCATCAGGTTTCCATCCCCAGTCCAATGGCCAGACTGAGAGGACCAATCAGGACCTGGAGGCTGCTCTACGCTGTGTGACATCCCAAAACCCGTCCACCTGGGCCAAACACCTCCCGTGGGTCGAATATGCCCACAATTCCCTCACCTCATCTGCCACCGGCCTTTCACCATTTGAGGCGGCTTTGGGGTACCAACCGCCATTGTTCCCGTCTCAGGAAAAGGAGTTAACCGTCCCGTCAGTTCAGGATAACCTTCGTCGCTGCCGCAAGGTGTGGGTGGACACCCGTGAGGCCCTTCTACGGACAGCAGAGCGTAACAAGAGGGTGGCGGACAGGCACAGGGTAGTCGCTCCCCAGTTCCAGCCTGGTCAGCGAGTCTGGCTCTCCTCCAGCAACATCCCCCTGCGCACTGACTCCCGTAAGCTGTCGCCCCGGTATTTGGGTCCTTTCGAGATCGACTCCATCATCAACCCTTCGGCTGTTCGGTTGAAGCTTCCCCAGGCCATGAGAGTCCATCCTACATTTCACGTGTCCCAGCTGAAGCTGGTCTCCTCCAGCCCTTTGTGTCCGCCTGTGGATCCCCCTCCGCCACCGCGTATTATTGACGACCATCCAGCCTACACGGTGCGGAGACTGCTGGACGTCCGGAGGCGTGGTAGAGGGCTTCAGTACCTGGTGGACTGGGAGGGATACGGTCCCGAGGAGAGGTCCTGGATTCCCCGACGATTTATACTGGATCCACAGCTAGTGGCTGACTTCCATAGGGACCACCCTGACAAGCCGGGTGGGTCGCCGGGTGGCGCCCGTTGAGGGGGGGGTACTGTTACGGTCCGGCACTGTTGGTCCTGTTTCCGCTTGTTTCCCTTTTCCTTTTTTCCCTGTGTGTGTGTGTTGTCTGTGTCTGTCTCCCCCTGCTGTGCAGACCAGTCAGAGGATCTAGGTCAGGGGGCGTGGCCATTCTCTATCATGCTCCGTTACCTCCAGCTGCGGCTCATTGTCATCAATCAAACAGCAGTTATCTACCCGGGCTGGACACCTCTCCAGCGCCAGTTCGTTCCTACACCACCTGTGGTAACTTGGCCCTGTACAGCAAATCTCAGTTTAGTTGTACTCTCTCAGTATTATAGTTGTTTCTGCCACGTTTGTAACCTGTCTCTCCTTCGACCAGATCCCGTCTGTTCCTGCTGCCTGCCTGCCTGCCATTCCCACGCCACAACCTGCTCCTCTGTTGTCTGATATCCTCGTCATCCAGCTCTCAGGACTACTGGCTCTCCACCCCACTCAGCTCCTACCCCGGCCTGAAGCTACTCCACCTTGAACTGCTTCTCTCTGCCAAAACACGCTGAATAAACTACATCCTAATTCACCCTCTTTGTCCGTGTGTCCGTCTCTGCACCTGAGTCCCCCACCCAACCTAACAAAAAATGGTCAAAGAGTCCAGTAACCCAAGTCATAGACTGTTCTCTCTGCTACCGCGCGGCAAGCGGTACCAGATCGCCAAGTCTAGGTCCAGAAGGCTCCTTAACAGCTTCTACCCCCAAGCCATAAGACTGCTGAACAATTAATCTGCACATTGACTCGGTACTGGTACCCCCTGTATATAGCCTCATTATTGTTATTTTATTGTGTTACTTTTTATTTTTTACTTTAGTTTATTTGGTAAATATTTTCTTGACTCTATTTTCTTAAAACTGCATTGTTGGTTAAGGGCTTGTAAGTAAGCATTTCACGGTAAGGTCTACACCTGTTGCATCCTAAGTGTTCGGATTTTAAACACTAAACATTAGTCATCTCTCAGAGTGAAAAAGATGTGGGAGGGGCTGCATTATCATATTTCCCAGCATGCTTTAATGCAGGTAGATTTTTTGAATAGTTGGTTTTAATATCTATGTTTCCTCATACAAATTGATTGATTAATTGATTTTGTACTAAACAAAGATAAATAATTTAAATTTTTCTAAACTCGTCCAATCTGTAAGGGGTTGACTTACTGCACACATTACTGAGATTGTTGTTCCAGTTTAGATGGTTTAGGTAGTCTTGTTTATTAAGTTTTTCACCATAGTAGTCATTCTGAGTGCAAGTTGTGGGAGATGCAATAGTCAAATTGTTGGATATCCTCCCTCTGGCTTGATTCTGATAGGAATTACCAATAACTTCACAAACCAGCGTGTTGTGACTTGCAGGTCTGATGTGGCTCATGAGCCAGGATTTTCAGACCACAATGTCGAGGATAGCTAGGCCATAACTAAAGGCCTTGTGAAACATATACTATGTGGTTTTACTTTTAAATCACTTACAGGCACTTGGTGAAGGCTACAGATTAAGTAGTCTATGAATGGAACAACTATGTTTCTGTCATTAACAAACACAGTCATGGGTGGGTATTTCTCACATTCACTTGAAAGGCATGCTGGAAAATATGCAAATAAGGCTTTACACACTACAGTAGTCTTTAAAACAGGGCTCTCTAACCCTGTTCCTGGAGAGCTACCGTCCTGTAGGTTTTCACTCCAACCCTAATCTAGGGTATCTAATAATTATCTGGTTGATAAACTGAATCACGTTAGTTACAACTGGGGTTGGATTGAAAACCTACAGCACAGAAGCTCTCCAGGAACAGGGTTGGAGAGCCCTGGTTTAAAACCTAAACGCCTTACGCTGAATAAACATGTGTATGTGTTTAAAAAGTGTTACAGCAAATAAACATGTTCTTGTGTTTACAATCTAAACACTGTGATGCGTTTTCATTGAAATTCTACATTTTAGTCATTTAGCAGACGCTCTTATCCAGAGCGACTTACAGTTAGTGAGTGCATACATTTTCATATTGGCCCCCCGTGGGAAACTAACCCACAACCCTGGCGTTGCAAGCACCATGCTCTACCAACTGAGCTACAGGGGCCTATAATTCTAAATGCATTGATGTGTTTATAAGGTGTTACGGAAAAGTGTTTGGTTATGTGTTCAGTTCCTAAACACTTGGTTTTACAGTGTAGACCTAACTTTTAAAAGTACCATGCTCCGATTCATAATGACGTCTCAGATTGTATGATTTGCAAACAGGGACAGTTTAGTTGCAAACAAGACACACTGATTTGGCATTGGCAAAATATGATAACATGAACGCATAGGCCTATCTCTCTGTCCATTATTAGCCTGTCATTTCGATATTTGTGTGGTATTAACAGAGGTGTACTACTAGCCACCTAGCAATTTTATGAAGTTGGCTTTAAATAGACCAGAGAGGTTCCCAATCTCCCAACATCATAACTAGCTACCAAGAAGCCATTTCAGGGTATCAGTCAAGTTAGAGTAGGGGTGGTGGATGGGTTAATAATTTAAAAATATATATAACAAAAGTTAAAGTAGCTAATTTTGTCAGGGTTGAGTGTAGTGGGAACGTGGAATCACACGCAGGACACAGAGATTCAAAAAACAGATGTCTTTAGTGAAGTCCGTAGAACACGCCAAACACGGCAACAGGCCACAGGCGAAACAAACGCACACTAGACTGTCCAAAGTAAGAGCTCACAACGTGCAGGACTCTCTTAAACAACACGAAATAAAGAGAGCACCAAACAGAGGACCAAACAACAACACGTGACAATAGAACAATTACACACAACACCTGACCAAACACAAGAGAACTAAATAGGGTGCCTAATGAACACTTAACAATAAACAGGTGTGACAAACAGACAAAACCAATCAAACATGAAACATCGAACGGTGGCAGCTAGTACTCCGGAGACGACGACCGCCGAAGCCTGCCCGAACAAGGAGAAGGAGCCGCCTCGGCCGAAACCGTGACAGCACCCCCCCCCTTGACGCGCGGCCCCAGCCGTGCGCCGCCCCCGGCCTCGGAGACGACCAAGAGGACGCGGAGCAGGGCGCGTAGGATGACCACGATGGAACTCGGTCAGAAAGACGGGTCTAGGATGTCCCTCCTCGGCACCCAGCACCGCTCCTCCGGGCCGTACCCCTCCCACTCCACGAGATATTGGAGACCCCCCATCCAGCGTCTCGAATCTAGGATGGCCCTAACAGTGTACGCCAGAGCCCCCTCGATGTCCAACGGGGGCGGAGGAGTCTCTTCTATCTCAAAGTCCTGGAGTGGACCAGCTACCACCGGCCTGAGGAGAGACACATGGAACGAGGGGTTAATATTTTTGTAATCAATGGGCAGTTGTAACCTGTAACACACCTCGTTCAATCTCCTCAGGACTTTAAAAGGCCCCACAAACCGCTGACCCAGCTTCCGGCAGGGCAGGCGGAGGGGCAGGTTTCTGGTTGAGAGCCAGACTCGATCTCCAGGTGCGTACACTGGCCCATCACTGCGGTGGAGGTCGGCGCTCGTCTTCTGTCGATGGATGGCCTGCTGCAGATGGACGTGTGCAGCGTTCCACGTCTCTTCCGAGTGCCGCACCCACTCATCCACCGCAGGGGCCTCGATCTGGCTCTCATGCCAAGGTGCCAGAACCGGCTGGTACCCTAACACACACTGGAAAGGGGTTAGTTTAGTGGAGGAGTGGCGGAGAGAGTTCTGTGCCATCTCGGCCCAGGGCACATATCTCGCCCACTCCTCCGGCCGGCCCTGGCAATATGACCTCAGAGACCTACCCATATCCTGGTTGACACGTTCGACCTGCCCATTACTCTCCGGGTGGTAACCCGAGGTAAGGCTCACCGAAACCCCCAACCGTTCCATAAACGCTCTCCAGACTCTGGAGGTAAACTGGGGGCCTCGATCAGACACTATATCCTCGGGTACCCAGTAATGCCGGAAGACGTGAGTAAATAGAGCCTCAGCGGTCTGTAGGGCAGTAGGAAGACCCGGCATGGGAAGGAGACGACAGGCCTTCGAGAACCGATCCACAACGACCAGGATGGTGGTATTCCCCTGTGAGGAGGGAAGGTCGGTAACAAAATCCACCGAGAGGTGAGACCAGGGTCGTTGTGGAACGGGCAGGGGTTGTAACTTACCCCTGGGCAAGTGTCTGGGCGCCTTACACTGGGCACACACTGAGCAGGAGGAGACATAAATCCTCACATCCCTGGCTAACGTTGGCCACCAGTACTTTGTACTAAGGCAGTGCACTGTCCGGCCAATACCTGGATGCCCAGAGGAGGGTGACGTGTGAGCCCAATAAATAAGCCGATCCCGGACCTCGAGCGGGACGTACGTCCGACCCACCGGACACTGTGGAGGGCTAGGGTCGGTGCGTAATGCCCGATCGATCTCCGCATCGACCTCCCATACCACCGGTGCAACCAGACAAGACTCAGGTAGTATGGGAGTGGGCTCCACGCACCTCTCCTCTGTGTCATACCGCCGAGACAGGGCATCTGCCTTCCCGTTCTGGGACCCAGGGATGTAAGTGATCTTAAACACAAACCGGGCTAGAAACATAGTCCACCGAGCCTGGCGAGGATTCAGTCTCCTAGCTGCTCGAATGTATTCCAGGTTACGGTGGTCAATCAGAATGAGAAAAGGGTGTTGAGCCCCCTCAAGCCAATGCCTCCACACCTTTAGGGCCTGTACCACGGCTAACAGCTCCCTGTCCCCTACGTCATAATTCCGCTCCGCCGGACTGAGCTTTTTCGAATAAAAAGCACAGGGGTGGAGTTTAGGTGGTGTGCCGGACCGTTGTGAAAGAACAGCCCCGATACCGGCTTCAGACGCGTCCACCTCCACTTGGAATGGTAAAGTGGGATCCGGGTGCGCCAGCACTGGAGCCGAGGTAAACAGGTCCTTCAGTCTCCCAAAAGCCCTGTCCGCCTCAGCTGACCACCGCAAGCACACTGGACCCCCCTTCAGAAGGGACGTTATGGGAGCTGCCACCTGTCCAAAACCCTGGATAAACTTCCGGTAGTAATTCACAAAACCCAAGAACTGCTGCACCTCTTTAACCGTGGTTGGGGTTTGCCAATTACACACGGTCAACCTCCATCCTCACCCCTGACGCAGACAACTGATAACCCAAAAAGGTGACCGACTCCTGGAAGAACAGACATTTCTCAGCTTTGACATACAGGTCATGCTCCAACAATCTCCTCAATACTCTGCGCACCAGGGCTACATGCTCGGCCCGGGTAGAACTGTACACCAGAATATCGTCTATGTACACCACTACTCCCTGCGCCTGCATGTCCCGGAAAATCTCATCTACAAAGGATTGGAAGACTGATGGAGCATTCATTAACCCGTATGGCATGACGAGATACTCGTAATGACCGGAGGTAGTACTAAATGCTGTCTTCCATTCATCGCCCTCTCTAATGCGCACCAAGTTATATGCGCTCCTGAGGTCCAATTTTGTGAAGAACCGTGCCCCGTGTAATGACTCCGTCATAGTCGCAATCAGCGGGAGTGGATAACTATATTTCACAGTCACCTGATTGAGACCGCGGTAATCAATACACGGACGCAAACCTCCATCCTTTTTCTTCACAAAAAAGAAGCTTGAGGACGCGGGTGAAGTGGAGGGCCGTACGTATCCCTGTCTCAGAGACTCGGCAATGTATGTCTCCATTGCCCTCTTCTCCACCTGTGACAATGGATACACATGGCTCCGCGGGAGCGCAGCTCCTGCCTGGAGGTCTATCGCACAATCCCCCTGTCTATGAGGCAGCAACCGTGCCGCTCTTGTCTTGCTAAACACGAGTGCCAAATCCTCATACTCAGGTGGAATGTGCAGTGCGGGCATCTGGTTCGGACTCTCCACCGAGGTCGCCCCTACGGAAACACCCAGACATAGCCCCTCACACTGAGCAGACCACCCTTTAAGAGCCTTCTCTCGCCACGAAATAGTAGGATCATGGGTAATCAACCAGGGAAGCCCCAGTACCACCGGATACGCAGGAGAGTCGATCAGATAGAGCTGAATCGTCTCCTCATGACCCCCCTGCGTCTCCATCCTAAGTGGCGCTGTGACCTCCCTAATCAACCCGGATCCTAACGGACGACTATCTAGGGTATGTACAGGGAAAGGATTATTAACCGGAAGGAGGGGAATCCCTAACTCTACACAGAATTTGCGATCTACAAAATTCCCAGCTGCGCCTGAATCTACTAGCGCCTTATGCTGGGAACGAGGTGCAACCTGTGGAAAACAAACAGGTATAGTTATGTGTACGACAGAAAGCTCTGGGTAAGTGGGGCGCCTACTCACCTGGGAGGACTCCCCAATGTGTGGTCTGCCGTCTCCTCCACCAGGGGACCCTCCCCAGCACCTAGCCGCGGTGTGCCCTCCACGGCCACAGTTGGTGCAGGGGACGGCCCCCCTCGGGCTCCTTCTTCTCCTTCCTCTAGCGCCAGCACCTCCGAGCTCCATCGGGCTCGGCTCGGAGGCGCTGGAGGGTGTAATGGGCGACCCCCACCGGGGAGGTCCGCGGGTAGCGAGCAGGGTGTCCAGCCGAATGGCCATGTCAACCAACTGGTCAAATGAGAGTGTAGTATCCCTGCACGCCAACTCCCTGCGGACGTCCTCCCGGAGGCTGCAACGGAAGTGGTCTATGAGGGCCCGCTCATTCCACCCTGCATCTGCCGCTAGAATCCGGAACTCCAGCGCAAATTCCTGAGCGCTCCTCATCCCCTGCCGGAGGTAGAATAGACGCTCCCCCGCCGCGCTCCTCCATGATCTCGGTGGGTGCGGGTGCTCCTGCTGATTCCATAAGATGGTGTGTAATTCTGTCAGGGTTGAGTGTAGTGGGAACGTAGAATCACACGCAGGACACAGAGATTCAAAAAACAGATGTCTTTAGTGAAGTCCGTAGAACACGCCAAACACGGCAACAGGCCACAGGCGAAACAAACGCACACTAGACTGTCCAAAGTAAGAGCGCACAACGTGCAGGACACTCTTAAACAACACGAAATAAAGAGAGCACCAAACAGAGGACCAAACAACAACACGTGACAATAGAACAATTACACACAACACCTGACCAAACACAAGAGAACTAAATAGGGTGCCTAATGAACACTTAACAATAAACAGGTGTAACAAACAGACAAAACCAATCAAACATGAAACATCGAACGGTGGCAGCTAGTACTCCGGAGACGACGACCGCCGAAGCCTGCCCAAACAAGGAGAAGGAGCCGCCTCGGCCGAAACCGTGACAAATTTGTCAAACTATTTTAGCTGGCATGGCTGCTGGCAAGGTTGGTAGACTTTAGAAGAGCAAGCAATAATTAAATGTACTGAATATGATTCACATTGATTTCAATCTTTTCCACAGATTTTAGCAGAGATTCAGAGAAGCATATTTTGTTTCTTAAAAAAAAGAACCACCAGTCAGGAGGATACAGATACGTAGAAGAGATGGCGGCGCTGAGGAGGGCGCGCGTCTTGCCAGTTCCTGCTCGACATTGCTTTTTTATGGCAATTTTTGCGTTATTTATAACTTTGAGTACGAGAGTGCGAACTTTGAATGTTCGTGCAATAATTTACTACAACTGACAAACACTTCTGGATCATGAATCGGAAGCTACACACTTATCTCTCAGCCTCCCAGAATACTACATTACAGTTATGCAAAAAAATTTATTCTGTTCTCCTGAGCCATTTACTTTATGTTCATATTCTTATCTTTTATTATTTATTATTGTTGTTGCATTTGTCGAGAAGGAACCTGCAAGTAAGCATCTCATTGGACGGTGTATACCATGTCTATCCTGTACATACAGACAACTAATAAAACTTGAAACTATAGACAGCTCAAGAGATATGCTTAGATATGCAGAAAGATCGACATATTTTTTTTACATAGAATTAAGCATAATGATTATGGCTTTAGATTGCAGGAAAAAGCTGTTTCATGTGTTTGAAAAATGACATATTCTCCAGCTTCAGGACAGGGGACCTAAACCCCCACCGGACCACCCCCCTGCTATCCTCACGTGCTTTGTGCCCCCTCAGATTTTTGGGGTGCATGATGCCCCTGGGTATTAAAAAATATTCTGCTAAGTTCTCCAGTCATGTGAAATGACCTAGAGTTGCAAGAAAGGTTTATAAAAGGCAATTTCTTCTCGGACCTTGGTGAACCAAAACATAGAAACACCGGGATTAATGAGGGACAACAATATGACAATGCCCCGGCCCTAACTGCATGAGTAGTAATCTAATAATAATCTTCTTGTCCCTCTTTTGTTTCTACCCTCTGTAGTGCCTTGCGGTCAGAGGCCGAGCAGTTTCCATACCAGGCGGTGATGCAACCAGTCAGGATGCTCTCGATGTTGCAGCTATAGAACTTCAGGATGTTATGAAGAATGATCAGATGAATTGCAATTAATTGCAAAGTCCCTCTTTGCCATGAAAATGAACTTAATCCCCAAAAAACATTTCCACTTCATCTCAGCCATGCCACAAAAGGACCAGCTGACATCATGTCAGTGATTCTCTCGTTAACACAGGTGAGACTGTTGACGAGGACAAGGCTGGAGATCACTCTGTCATGCTGATTTTGTTAGAATAACAGACTGGAAGCTTTAAAAGGAGGGTGGTGCTTGGTGCCGTCATCATTGCTTTGCACAAAAAGGGCTTCACAGGCTGTATCCTTATTGCTGCTAGTAAGATTGCACCTAAATCAACCATTTATCGGATCATCAAGAACTTCAAGGAGAGAGGTTCAATTGTTGTGAAGAAGGCTTCAGGGCGCCCAAGAAAGTCCAGCAAGCGCCAGGACCATCTCCTAAAGTTGATTCAGCTGTGGTGTCACACCCTGGTTCTGGGACTCTTTATGTTGAGCCAGGGTGTGTGCATTCTATGTGTTCATGTTCTATGTTGGGTGTCTAGGTTGTCGATGTCTATGTTTGTATTGAGTGACTCCCAATCGGAGGTAACGAGTGTCAGCTGTCGGCTCGTTATCTCTGATTGGGAGCCATATTTAAACCGTCATTGTTCACCTTGGGGTTGTGGGTTTTTGTTCCTTAGTCGGTCAGTGTAACCGTTGGACTTTACGAATCGTGTTTTGTTTGTATTTAGATACTTTTATTAAATAAAGTCATGTTTCTTTCACACGCTGCGCCTTGGTCTACTACTCCTTTTGAAGACGATCGTGACAGAAAAACCCACCATACCAAGACCAAGCAGCGTGTCCAGGAGCAGGCAGCCTGGACGTGGGAGCAGATCTTGGACGGGCAGGGGTCCTGGACCTGGGAGGAAATCCTGGCCGGGATGGATCGCCGGCCATGGAGTGAGACGGTGGAGGCGCGCCGTAGAGAGGAGCTACGGCGTGATCAGGGTCGTCGTCGGACGGTCGTGAGTCAACCCCAGAAAATTTTTAGGGGGGGGGGCACACGGCATGGACGACGGGGCTGACGGAGGAGAAAAGGGGGAGTATCCAGGAGGCCACCAGGCCAGGGGTACACCGCCCTGTACGTCCTGTGCGGATGCCTCACACAGAGTGTGTGAGGGTAGGCATTCAGCCAGGACGGGTGGTGGCCGCTGTTCACTCCAGGCCTCCTATCCGTCTCCACAGCCCGGTCCGGCCTGTTCCTGCCACCCGCACCAAGTCTACGGTGCGCGTCGCCAGCCCGACCCGGCCTGTTCCTGCCACTCGCACCAAACCTACGGTGCGCGTCGCCAGCCCGGTCCGGCCTGTCCCTGCCACTCGCACCAAACCTACGGTGCGCGTCGCCAGCCCGACCCGGCCTGTTCCTGCCACTCGCACCAAACCTACGATGCGCGTCGCCAGCCCGGTCCGGCCTGTTCCTGCCACTCGCACTAAGCCAGGGGTGCGAGTCGTCAGCCTGGTAAGGCCCGTTCCTCCTCCACGCACCAAGCCTACGGGGTGCGTCGTCAGCCCTGTCCGGCTCGTTCCTGCTCTCCGCACCAGGTCTGTGGTGCGCGTCGCCAGCCCATTCCGGTCCATTCCTGTTCCACGCACCAAGCCAGGGGCGCGTGTCGTCAGTCCGGCTCCGGCCAGCGGGGCTAGACAGGACCAGGGGTACTTTGGGGGGTGTATCGGAGGGTGGTGGTCTAGGCCGGAGCCAGAACCGCCACCGAGGAGGTATGCCCGCCCAGCCCTCCCCTGTTTGGGGTTTTTGAGGCGCGGTCGCAGTCCGCGCCTTTAGGGGGGGGTACTGTCACACCCTGGTTCTGGGACTCTTTATGTTGAGCCAGGGTGTGTGCATTCTATGTGTTCATGTTCTATGTTGGGTGTCTAGGTTGTCGATGTCTATGTTTGTATTGAGTGACTCCCAATCGGAGGTAACGAGTGTCAGCTGTCGGCTCGTTATCTCTGATTGGGAGCCATATTTAAACCGTCATTGTTCACCTTGGGGTTGTGGGTTTTTGTTCCTTAGTCGGTCAGTGTAACCGTTGGACTTTACAAATCGTGTTTTTTGTTTGTATTTAGATACTTTATTAAATAAAGTCATGTTTCTTTCACACGCTGCGCCTTGGTCTACTACTCCTTTTGAAGACGATCGTGACATGTGGGATCGGGGCACCACCAGTGCAGAGCTTGCTCAGGAATGGCAGCAGGCAGGTGTGAGTGCATCTGCACGCACAGTGAGGCGAATACTTTTGGAGGATGGCCTGGTGTCAAGAAGGGCAGCGAGGAAGCCACTTCTCTCCAGGAAAAACATCAGGGACAGACTGATATTCTGCAAAAGGTACAGGGATTGGACTGCTGAGGACTGGGGTAAAGTCATTTTCTCTGATGGATCCCCTTTCTGATTGTTTGGGGCATCCGTAAAAAAGCTTGTCCAGAGAAGACAAGTTGAGCGCTACCATCAGTCCTGTGTCATGCCAACAGTAAAGCATCCTGAGACCATTCATGTGTGGGGCTGCTTCTCAGCCAAGGGAGTGGGCTCACTCACAATTTTGCCTAAGAACACAGCCATGAATAAAGAATGGTACCAACACATCCTCCGAGAGCAACTTCTCCCAACCATCCAAGAACAGTTTAGTGACGAACAATGCCTTTTCCAGCATGATGGAGCACCTTGCCATAAGGCAAAAGTGATAACTAAGTGGCTCGGGGAACAAAACATGGACATTTTGGGTCCATGTCCAGGAAACTCCCCAGACCTTAATCCCATTGAGAACTTGTGGTCAATCCTCAAGAGGCGGGTGGACAAACAAAAACCCACAAATTCGGACAAATTCCAAGCATTGATTATGCAAGAATGGGCTGCCATCAGTCAGGATGTGGCTCAGAAGTTAATTGACAGCATGCCAGGGCGGATTGCAGAGGTCTTGAAACAAAAGGGTCAACACTGCAAATATTGACTCTTTGCATAAACTTAATGTAATTGTCAATAAAAGCCGTTGACACTTATGGAATGCTTGTAATTATACTTCAGTATACCATAGTAACAACTGACAAAAATATCTAAAAACACTGAAGCAGCAAACTTTGTGAAGACCAATACTTGTGTCATTCTCAAAACCTTTGACCACGACTGTACATACAAAAAAAAAAAATCTAAATAGGACCATATAGGGGTTATTTGGCTTGTAACTATACTGGAACCCTTCCTTCTGCTATATATAACCCTTTTTTGAAGGTTCAATAAAGAACCGTGCTCATAAATGGAACCTGTACGGTGCTATAAAGAAACATTCAAAAAATATATTTAAAAAACATTACAAAAAAGAGTCCCTTTTGTATAACCTTTTTTTATGGTTCTTTATAGAACCTTTATGGAGAATGGTTCTATAAAGAACCTTTCTCAATCTGAAAGGTCCTTTGTAGATCCTTTTGAAAAACCATACAATATTTTTTATTCTGGTCAGCCACATTATATTGTTAAAATTATATTATAAATGTATTGTTGTGTTAATTGACAAGTTAGATCAAGTGAGCTACCTCTGGAACAACTGGGTGTCCCTGAGGAGAGAATTGAGAACCAATGACTGATTTAGTCAACCATTCTCAATTGACCCAAGGCCATACACAATGACCATAGTAATATAAAACATGCAATGGCATAACACAACACATTAGATAAACTGGAATGACACTCTCACTCACGGTTGCAAAAAATTAGCTTTGAGAAAACCAAGCCACAAAATATTCTAATGAGCCGCCTCCCCTACATTTTAATGATCACTAAAAGAGCAAAGAACCCTTTTGTGAACTGCAAATAACAATTGAAGAGCTCAAAGGGTTCTTTGACTCATTATGGTTTCACATCACCCTTGCCAAAGAACCCTTGAGGCACCCTCATTTCGTTGTGTGTAGGGTTGCAACATTTTCATAACTTTCCCCAAATTGCCTGGTTTTCCAGAAATCCCGGTCGGAATATTCAGTGTTCCCGTTAATTCCCTCCTGATTCCAGGTTTCTTCCAACAGAGATTTCTGGAAACCCTGGGAATTAAAAAAAAAGTGTTTTTATTTCTAAAAAAGTGTATATATGTTTTTTACCCCTTTTTCGTGATATCCAATTGGTAGTTACAGTCTTGTCCCATCTCTGCAACTCCCGTATGGACTCGGGAGAGGCGAAGGTCGAGAGCCATGCGTCCCCCGAAACATGACTCCGCCAAGCCGCACTACTTCTTGACACACTGCCCGCTTAACCCGGAAGCCAGACGCACCAATGTGTCGGAGGAAACACCATACAGCTGGTGACTGAAGTCAGCGTGCATGCGCCCGGCTGCCACAAGGAGTCGCTAGAGCGTGATGGGACAAGGACATCCCAGCCGGCCAAACCCTCCCCTAACCCGGACGACGCTGGGCCAATTGTGTCTCACGGTCGCGGCCGGCTGCGACACAGCCCGGGATCGAACTCGGATCTGTAGTGATGCAGTGCTTTAGACTGCTGCCCCACTCGGGAGACCCCGAATTTTGGTAAAGTTAACAACATTTTACAACCATACAGACCTGGGCCAAAAATAGTTAATTAGCTACTCGAACAGAAATGGTTAGGCTATTATTTCCTTTGATATTCAAATACAGGTTTCAGGTCTGTATTTAAATCATTGTTAAAAGTAGTTACTTTCTGAGATCTGTAGTAAAATAGTTTTTCTTAAGTAATTACTTTCTGGGATCTGTATTCAAATAGTTGTACACTCTTAGATAACAAGGTGCTATCTAGAACCTAAAAGGGTTATTTGGCTATCCCCATAGGAGAACCCTTTAAAGAACCCATTTTGGTTCCAGGCAGAACCCTTTTGGGTTCCATGTACAACCCTTTCCACAGGATTCTCTGTAGCTCAGTAGGTAGCGCATGACACTTGAAATGCCAGGATAGGGTGTTCGATTCCAGGGACCACCCATGCGTAGAGAAGATATATGTACACATTCGCTTTGGATAAAACTCTGCCAAATGACATATATTATAACCAAAAAGGGTTATCCTATAGGGACAGCCATGGAACCCTTTTATCTAAGAGTGTAGTCACCTCCAAATGATAGTCAACTTTTTTCAAAAACATATTTACTTTCCACAAGGCATATTTTAAACTATAGTTATCACAGGTCTGATATGCTGCAGTATGATTACAGTATGATACAGTCTTCCATCAGTGAAGCGGTATCAATGGTTCTCTATACATTTATTAATCAGGTAAATTGCTTGAGTTGTGCATTTACCAAGACTTTATTCACAGTTATAGAGTGTTACTGAATACCATGGGCACCTGACACTAATTACTTGTTATTCTTGTTCAAGATCAAGCTGGAGCTCAGTTCACCTAACTGGTTCTCAAAAATGCACCTGTCAGTCTGACCTTGACGTGCAAATCACAAATCAGAATATCTCTCTTACATGCTGACCACACCGCCCGCGTTGCGTGCGCGATCATTGCAAAATAAAGGCGCTGCAAGTCCCACCTCTCCCATCTCCTCATTGGTTTTTAGGAGCATATACCCACGTGGATGATTGAAAGATTAACTGAGGTCCACACTCCAGTCCAGTTGGTGGTGGTAAAGTTAGTTGGTTAAAGTTGGTTGCCAACCGCCATATAAAGTCCACAGAAGAAGAAGAAGAAGAAGAAGAAGAAGAAGAAGAAGAAGAAGAAGAAGAAGAAGAAGAAGAAGACTGAAAGAGGATAGATTACTAGAAACTAACTAGGTTTCCCCTTTTATCTGTGGATTAATTGTCGGAGTAGATAACACATGATTTAGTGTGACTCAAAATGGGTCAAAATTCTACAAAGATCTTGTGTATTTCAGCTAAAATAACAACCCAATGTTTATATCCCAGGACAAATTAGCTAGCAACAGCATGCCCATTAATGTTTCATGTGTTTAGACCTGTCCCCAAATTAATATAGTTGGTTCAGAGTTCGTTTTGATATTTCAACCTACGTGTCCGGATCGTGTCTGGTGTGGATGTACAAAATCAACATGCATGCAATGGCGCACGTGAACGCACGCGCATGCCCGGTCTAGTCAGCATGTTAATGCCCCGGACTCACAAGGCTTGGCTTAATTGGCTGATGAGAAAGGGGGTGTAACCAATAAGGTAGTTCAGTTCTGTGATTGGCCAATTTTGGAATTGTCTGATCTCCACTGTTAACTCTTGCACTGACTGTCCAGTAGTAAGGTGCAATTTGTTGGATTTTGACTAAACTTGTTCCGAGTAAATTATGAATGTGTAGTCATATACTGTAATGTTTGAATGGTATTAGTGGTGCAGATAAACTAGCCTTACCTTCAACAACCTCTGCAACAGCCTCTGCAACAGCCACTTCCACTTCCTCTGCGCTCTCAGCCACAATCTCGGCCTCAACAACTTCCTCAGAAATGGCTACAGGTGCAGCAACCACCTCAGAGACTACTTCAGCTGCGACCACTTCCTCAACAACCACCTCCGGTGCAGGTGCCTCAGCATCAACATCAGCAAAGGGAGCAGGTACTTCGACAGGAGCATCTTCTTCAATGGGAGCAGCTACTTCAACAGGAGCAGCTACTTCAACAGGAGTGGCTACTTCAACAGGAGCAGCTACTTCTTCAATAACTTCATCTGAAAAGGCTTCTTCATGGTAAATATGGGCATGGTTGTCTGCAACGCCGATGTCAAGGTGTCCCCCTTCCCCTGAGTCATCTCCAGGGAGTTCCTCTCCCATAACCTCCACCTCGGCCTCAGCCACCTCCTGGGCACCCACAGCCCCGAGGAGAGGGCTCTGGAATGAGCACAGGAGCACCAGCGTTAGGCCCACCATCCATTTCACAGCTACCATCTTGTAAGAATCAGGGGAAGAGCTTCTACCAGGGAAGAGCTTATTTGCCAAACCACAAAGGATGAATAGGTTTGTCCTTTTTGTAACGTGTCACCAGAAAAAAACACACCTTTTCTAATTTCAAAACCGCGTAATCCATGGTAATATTTGTATATAGAAAGAGAGAAGGGGACATTCTAGACATGTGCAAAGTTGGTTACACTAGTTCTGTATGTTGACAGCTGACATTCCACTGACACATAGCTTGAACTGGACCTTTACATGTCTCTGGGGATTATGTACCAGAGGAGAAGGGAGACTTTTGACTTTTAAAAGCTTATTATTTAACCATTTATGGAACTCCCCTTTAATCAGAATCAGAATTACCTTTATTCGCCATGTACATCTACACATACCCAGAATTGTATACTTGGTGATATGGAGCTGCTGGCAATAGAGAACATACAGAGACAGGAATTTACAGAAAGATTATATACAAAATAGATACACATTTTACAGTGGAAATATAAATAATTAATTGGTCATTTAGCAGACGCTCTTATCCAGAGCGACTTACAGGAGCAATTAGGGTTAAGTGCCTTGCTCAAGGGCACATCGACAGATTTTTCACCTAGTCGGCTCGGGGATTAGAACCAGCGACCTTTCGGTTACTGGCACAACGCTCTTAACCACTAAGCTACCTGCCGCCCTAAATATATCTATATGCAGAGGTAGGGATGCTCCGTGACGTAGTGCAATGAAAGGTGCCTATGTACAGTGTATATACAGTGTTGTGCAGCGATGAACAGGGTGCAATTGCAGTATAGCGCAGTTATTATATTTGCAGTTCAAGGATGGCTTGATGCAGTGTGCAACACAGAGTGCATATTCCTTTAGTCTCTTTGGACCAGATGGCTGATTGGTGAGAGCCACAGCACAGGGAAAGGAATTGTTCAGGTGGCGGGTGGTTTTGGTCATGATTGACCTGAACCATTTGCCAGAGGAGTTTTTGTAAAAGAACATAACAGCATGAAAATAATAATGATAAACTCCAGCAGCAAACATTACCAGTTCTAAATACTAGCACTAGCAGAGGAAGAAGAGAGAGAAGGGAGAGGGTGCTCCAGCTCTCTTGTTGCTTGTGACGCCAATTCTTTATATCAAATTGAATTGAGTGAGTGTGTGACAGAAAGAGAGTGAAGGGGGGGGGGGGCAGAGAGAGAGTGAGAGAGAGAGAAACAAAAGCCCAGTTTATACCTGGTGCTTACATGTGTTGACACCTCCGCTGGTCAGGCTGGTAGGATTGGAAGGGGGGTCTGTCGTCTATTAAATGTGGCCCTCAATAGCTGTTCAGTGTTTGACCTTTATAGAGCTCCGTGTGACTGAAACTCGGCATCCAGCTACACCTCTCCCCCTGTAGCTCTCTCCCCCTCTAGCTCTCTAACCCTCTACCCCCTCTTCCTTTCCTCTCACTCATTTACAGGTCATCACTCCTTTCCATCAACTGCTCTTACAGTGACTAATACCCTTTTGTCTAGTTTTTCACTTGTCCTAAAAACTGTGTGATAAAAATTATGGATTGACAAAAAGAGTGAAGTAAAAATACATGTCCTGTATAGTTGGCTGTATAGTTGGCAGTCTGTAACCATGTAGCTCATTTCTATGTTTTGGTCACATCACTGCAGTTAGGGGTTACCAAATGGTACTTCCTTACGGATCAACCTTACAGTATCATCACAATTTTACAACTGAGTATGGCATTTACTTAATTGAAGTACAAGATCAGAAGCTGCATAACATGATACACACGTGTGAGTCAGAGTATGCATGATGGAAAGACAGCGAGGCAACTTAATGCTTAGGAAATGTGACTACATGTTATACAGTATGTGTCGATCATGCTTTTCCACATGACCCATTTCAGCTGAGAAGTTAAAAAGCCTTCTATCCTTTTAATGGACAGAACATGGCTACAATTACATGTATCCCCAATAGTGTAACAATGGCCCTGTACACACTTGGGTTATACAATCCATTTGACGCAACTGTTGTTATACAACAGAGAGTTTTTCCGTAGTGGTGGTTGTGTCAAAATGTTTGTCCAGACAAACTCTGTTGTATCACAAAAATATCCATTGTGTCACAACTATTGTGTCAAATGCATTGTACATTAGTTGTATTACCTGAGTGTATATGGGGCCAACTAGTGGTCGGTAGAGGCCTGCACGGGCAGGAATTTTTAGCCCAAGCCCTACCCTACCAAGGCTCGATTGCTTCTGCCAAATTTAAAGCTCTACCCAAAACCCGAAATAACTTCCTCTGTTAGTAAATACATTAGCTGCTACTGTGTCTTTCACTCGCTCCCTGCGCAAAGGCCGCTTGCTCTGCATGCACTCTGCTCATGGCGGCTCTGAGTCGGTGAGTATCCATAACAACGGCTCCGCTTGGGCTGCTCTGCTCAAAACTGAGATTAGTATTTTCTGTTTAATAATTTAACATTTTAGTCATTTAGCAGACGCTCTTATCCAGAACGACTTACAGTTAGTGAGTGCATACATTTTCATACTGCCCCCCCGTGGAAATCGAACCCACAACCCTGGCGTTGCAAACGCCATGCTCTACCAACTGAGCTACACGGGACTACAATAATAATCTCTCATGTCTTATATTTGACGGGGTTGAAGCAATTCTGACACCATGTTATGATCTTAGTCAGATGACTGCACTGCGCAGCAGAGTACGAGTAAATTGCTCAGCTTCAAAATGTTAGTGATCAATTTAGTGATACCCGAGCCCTACACGTACCCTAGTTATTGATTAAAAAACAGGCCCTACCTGGCCCTAACCCAATTTTTAATGTCGGCCTGTCGGGCTCGGATCAGGTAGCAGAGCTCTAGTGGTCGGAAACAAAAGTAATACAGAAGTGACTATTAATAGTGGACCTGACTGCAAGCAGTTAAATTAATGAATAAGGAATACACCAATCTACGTCCTAAAATATGTGCGATACCTCTATAACACAAAATGTACAGTATAAACCTAGAAGTGGTCTAGATGCAGCAACAAATACCCAATATAAAACCATGTAAAACTTCAAAAAGTACAAAACTAATTGTGCAAAAGATTGTGTAAAATTCATAAGAGAGTGGTGCAAAAAAGTATATGACAAATATCTAGTATATCATGTTACACAACACACACACCACAAATTGTAACTTTAATAAAACATGCACTCTGAAAAAAACATCTTAGTATCTCGTTCACCAAAGTTTCTTGACAGACATGGGCAAACGTGAGGGGGCGGGGCACGCATAGACAAGATGGTGTATTGAATAGAAAGCGGTACAAAACACCTCAAGATAAAAACATAATATTCAAAATCAGTAAGTTAGACTAAATACAGTGGGGGAAAAAAGTATTTAGTCAGCCACCAATTGTGCAAGTTCTCCCACTTAAAAAGATGAGAGAGGCCTGTAATTTTCATCATAGGTACACGTCAACTATGACAGACAAAATGAGAAGAAAGAAAATCCAGAAAATCACATTGTAGGATTTTTAATGAATTTATTTGCAAATTATGGTGGAAAATAAGTATTTGGTCAATAACAAAAGTTTCTCAATACTTTGTTATATACCCTTTGTTGGCAATGACACAGGTCAAACGTTTTCTGTAAGTCTTCACAAGGTTTTCACACACTGTTGCTGGTATTTTGGCCCATTCCTCCATGCAGATGTCCTCTAGAGCAGTGATGTTTGGGGCTGTCGCTGGGCAACACAGACTTTCAACTCCCTCCAAAGATTTTCTATGGGGTTGAGATCTGGAGACTGGCTAGGCCACTCCAGGACCTTGAAATGCTTCTTACGAAGCCACTCCTTCGTTGCCCAGGAGGTGTGTTTGGGATCATTGTCATGCTGAAAGACCCAGCCACGTTTCATCTTCAATGCCCTTGCTGATGGAAGGAGGTTTTCACTCAAAATCTCACGATACATGGCCCCATTCATTCTTTCCTTTACACGGATCAGTCGTCCTGGTCCCTTTGCAGAAAAACAGCCCCAAAGCATGATGTTTCCACCCCCATGCTTCACAGTAGGTATGGTGTTCTTTGGATGCAACTCAGCATTCTTTGTCCTCCAAACACGACGAGTTGAGTTTTTACCAAAAAGTTATATTTTGGTTTCATCTGACCATATGACATTCTCCCAATCCTCTTCTGGATCATCCAAATGCAATCTAGCAAACTTCAGACGGGCCTGGACATGTACTGGCTTACAGTCCCTGGCGGCGTCCCTGGCGGCGTAGTGTGTTACTGATGGTAGGCTTTGTTACTTTGGTCCCAGCTCTCTGCAGGTCATTCACTAGGTCCCCCCGTGTGGTTCTGGGATTTTTGCTCACCGTTCTTGTGATCATTTTGACCCCACGGGGTGAGATCTTGCGTGGAGCCCCAGATCGAGGGAGATTATCAGTGGTCTTGTATGTCTTCCATTTCCTAATAATTGCTCCCACAGTTGATTTCTTCAAACCAAGCTGCTTACCTATTGCAGATTCAGTCTTCCCAGCCTGGTGCAGGTCTACAATTTTGTGCCATTAATACAGGTAACGAGTGGAGGACAGAGGAGCCTCTTAAAGAAGAAGTTACAGATCTGTGAGAGCCAGAAATCTTGCTTGTTTGTAGGTGACCAAATACTTATTTTCCACCATAATTTGCTAATAAATTCATTTTCTGGATTTTTTCTCCTCAGTTTGTCTGTCATAGTTGACGTGTACCTATGATGAAAATTACAGGCCTCTCTCATCTTTTTAAGTGGGAGAACTTGCACAATTGGTGGCTGACTAAATACTTTTTCCCCCCTGTATTAGCATTTAATATATTCGCAGTTAATATAATTCAATCTGGATAATAACACAAAACAGATCATAAGGCTAGAGAAATATATCGACAAATATTACAACAACACACAACACCCAAACATGACTGAAGATAAGCGTGGAGAGCCGATTCCCAAAAGGAAACGCGACTCATCGACTGATACAGATGATATATGCTTTTCACCACTGGGTATGGCAAGTGTGGAAAGCGACCTGTTGAAGTCGATAAATGACAAATTGGGCTTACTAGAATTGGTCAGTAAAGATGTAAAAGAGTTGAAAGCGAGTCTTCAAATGAGTGACGAAAAAGCGTTGGTAATGGAGAAAGAAACCAAAAAATTTCAAAAAAATTTGGAAACGGACGTTAGGGAACTAAAAAAGGAGAACAACCTTCTGAGAGAAGCCTTACTAGACATCCAAACTAGATCGATGAGGGAAAATATAGTACTTACGGGTATTCAGGAAAAGAAGGGAGAAATAACAGAGAATATTATGAAGGACTTCCTGCATACAGCGCTACAAATCCCACTCGAGGCTGTCGATAAAATCCAACTCGAACGTGTACACCGTTTTGGAAAAAGAGGACAGAAAGATGAGCGCCCAACGTTGCCAAATTTGCTTTTTTTAAAGATAAAGCTATGGTGAAAAGCCTAGGAAAAAGACTTGCTGGCACGAAAATAGGCATGAATGATCAGTTCCCGAGGAAGATTGTAGAAAGGCGCAAAGTTCTGTATCCAATCTTCAAGGAAAACAGATTAAAAGGGAAACATGTTGCACTCGTGGTGGATAAACTATGTATTGACAACCAAATGTTCAGAGACACAAAGACTACTCCATGGCTATTCTAAAAGTTGTAATAGAGGAGTCGAATGTTGGAGCACCTGATACTAGCAATGATAGGGATTGTAATATTAAATAACATTTATAGTAAGTATAGTATTTTATAAAAGGATAAAACGTATAATATATCTTTAAATACAAATAATTAGAACATTTTTGGCGGGAGGTTGTTGTGGTTGGTCCTGTGTTCTCTCTGGCGTCCTTTCCCCCTTGCGGCAGATGTGGGTGCGTTTGCACGCTCTGCCCATTTCTTCCGCAGTCAACCATGTGGTGTGCATTTTTGTGTTTGAAAAGGTGTGGCGTTAAGTGAGTGAGAGGGGAAATGGTTGCATATCCCAGAGCCGACCGGGGGTCTATGAGCAGGGGTAGTGAGAGAGAGCTTTCAATTTTGTGTAGATGAGGGATATACATTTTTAAATATAGTATACATCTAATCTAATTTTTCATTGTCCTATCATGATGGAAAGATCCCTAACCCTATAACCTGGACACCCACCTGAGCGACCCATACACCAAAGAGAAGTTCCCATCTCTTTTATGGACCTGCTGTGAGTATACAGCCTAAACAGAGAAATAAATGCGGTCAGAAACCTACTTGAGCAGCACCGCCCCCTCAAGATTCTGAGCCTGCCTGGCAGGGTTGGTCCTACAAAGCCAGAGCCCCCTGATGGGAGAGCATAATATACAAGGAAATTCTCAAAGCTGCTAATGAGAACCTTGACGACCTTTTACCTAGCCGGTGGGGATTCCGGTGGAGTACGCCCACCCAGGTAGTGGCAGTGCTGGCAACACTGGCTGCAGTAACCCATGGGGAGGGGGTCACACTCGGACAATCAGAGAGGGGGTTTTATCATTGTGGCCCAGGTGGCACAAAATAATCAAAGGTCTGACCGCACGGAGAGGCTTGGGAAAATGGTTACAACAGGGGATCAGAGTGTTTGTGTCTCAGGTGAAGAGGGTGGATCTGATCTCCATTACCTAGGACTTGACATAGATTAAGTAGATTAATCAAATCTCACATTGTTATCAATTTCTGCTCAATCTGCATGCTTTCTCAATCAGTTTTAACTGTATGTGCACTCGTAAATCAGGTTATTTCTCGAGTTGGGCTCTGGGATATAACAGCCGTTGAGTATCTGATTTTATGGTGGATTGTGGAGGAGGGGGGTTGAGTGTGTTGGAGTATGTGAGTATGTGCTTGTCTGGCATCTGTTGTGGGGGGGGTGGGGATGTTGGGGGGGGGGGTATGGGATGGACCACGGGAATTATTTGCTAGGATAATAATTGCTTGTCAATTAATTAAATGTAATACAATGGCAATCCGGGTTATATGTTAGAATCCTACGCGTGAACTGCCGACATTATTACGCATATTAATTGATAATGATGGAAAATAGGATATGTATAATTTTAAAAAAAATAGCTATATATATATATAAGGTGAAAGCATTGGAAATGCTTTTGGCGGTTAATCTGCTTCTGTTTTGTGGGTGGCACTGTGTGCTGTTTTCAATGGATGGGTCCTGGCCTCTCGGGGCCTTAGGGATCCGGAGGGACGTGGGTGGGATGCTGATCACTGGGATGACGGCTCAACTTGGGATGGGGAGGGGCTTTAGCGGGGGAATTAGTGGAGAACAATTGAAGGGTTACTCCGTAGCAATGCAAATATCACGGTACAGCTATATGGACACTCAATCATTATGGTATTTTTTATTGGTAAATTTACAAACATATATAATGATAAATAGACTTGAAACTTGTATCTCATTATGGTGTATGGTGAAATAAGTATAGCCAGTTATAATTGTAATGGCTTAGCTGATAATAACAAAAGAAGAACAATATTTACATGGCTAAAGAGAAGGAATATAATATCTATTGTATACAGGAAACTCATTCAACAATTCGAGATGAAGTAGTGTGGGAAAAAGAATGGGGGGGGGGGGATATACTTCTCCCATGGGCAAAGAAATTCAAAAGGGGTGATGATATTAATTAATAGTAATTTCGATCCGAATGTGCAAATTGTCAAAATAGATATGCAAGGTAGATGGATTATTTTAAATATGTTATTGGACCATAAACAGATATGGCTCATTAACCTTTATGGACCAAATAATGATGATCCACAATTCTTTGACAATATATATAATAAATGATCAACCCTGCAAGCAATTCAAGACAATATTATTATGGTGGGGGATTATAATACTGTTTTAAATAGCTCAATGGACCGTAAAGGAAATCACACCACAAACAATCACCCACATGCTCTTAAGGAAATTGTGAATGTCATGGATACATTAGAACTAGTAGATATATGGAGGCTTAAATATACTGATCTAGTGAGATATACATGGCGGAGACTGAATCAAGCTAGTCGTCTTGACTTCTTTCTTATCTCATTCTCGTTGGCACCAAAAGTAAAAAAAAAAGTGTTGATAGGGGACAGAATGCGGTCAGACCATCATATAATAGGCATATACATTACTCTTACTGAATTTCCACGTGGGCGAGGATATTGGAAATTTAATCAAAGCCTATTGGATGATAATTTATTCATAATTAGAACAAAGGAAATTATAACTGACTTTTTCCAACATAACATAGGTACAGCGAATCCCCTTATTGTATGGGACACCTTTAAATGTGCCTTTAGAGGCCATGCAATTCAGTACTCATCTCGAAAACAAAAGCAATTTAGGTCAAAATAGTTTATACTAAGAAAGGAAATAGAAAGTCTAACAGAACAGATAGATGGCAATAAAAACTGTAACATAGAGGCTCAGAATAAATTAGAGGAAAAACAAAAATAAATGGAGAAACTTATTCAAGAAAGATCAAGTGTAATATATTATAAAAATACAGCAAACTGGATGGAATATGGGGAAAAATGCACAAAATTATTTTGTTTTAACATAGGAATGCTACCAAAAAGAACTTAATGAAACTGCTTACAATTGATGGAGTCACCCATAATTCACCAAATGATATTTGAAGGAAGAAACAAAGTACTTTAAGCATATGTTTTCTTTTCAGTCGCCTCCATCTCCTCTAACTGAAGCTAATTGTAGAGATTTGTTTTCTATTGATAATGTCAAATTAACAGCCACACACAAAGACTCATGTGAAGGTGAAATTACAGAGGAGGAACTTCTGGATGCAATTAAATACTTTAAGTCTGGGAAAACTCCAGGGTTGGATGGCATACCAGTCGAGGTATACCAAACCTTTTTTGATATACTAAGAGGATCGTTATTAGCATGTTTTAACCACTCCTATGTAAATGGTAGATTATCTGACACTCAAGAAGTAGGTCCGATCTCATTATTACTGAAACAGGATACAAGTGGAAAATATAAAGATCCAGTCCATTTACAAAATTGGAGGCCCCTTACACTTCAGTGTTGTGATGCAAAAATCCTAGCAAAATGTATAGCGCATAGAATTAAAAAGGTATTGTCGGATATTATTCATTCTAATCAGACAGGTTTTTTACATGGAAGATACATTGGAGATAATATAAGGCAAGTATTGGAAACAATAGAACACTATGGAAAATATGGGAAACCAGGCCTGCTATTCATAGCAGACTTCGAAAAGGCATTTGATAAAGTTCGACTGGGGTTTATATATAAATGCCTGGAGCATTTCAATTTTGGAGAATCTCTTATAAAATGGGTCAAAATCATGTATAGTAACCCTAGGTGTAAAATAGTAAATAATGGCTATTTCTCAGAAAGTTTTAAACTGTCAAGAGGAGTGAAACGAGGTTGTCCACTATCGGCATATCTATTTATTGTGGCCATCGAGATGTTAGCTATTAAAATCAGATCGAATAATAATATCAGAGGATTAGAAATCCAGGGCTTAAAAACAAAGGTGTCATTGTACGCTGATGATTCTTGTTTTCTTTTAAATCCACAACTATAATCCCTCCACAGCCTCATAGAGGATCTAGATACATTTTCTAACCTCTCTGGATTACAACCAAATTATGACAAATGTACTATATTATGTATTGGATCACAAAAAAATACAATTTTTACATTACCATGTAGTTTACCAATAAAATGGTCTGATGGTGATGTGGATATACTCGGAATACATATCCCAAAGGAAATAAATGATCTCACTTCAATAAATTTTAATAGAAAGTTAGCAAAAATAGATAAGATTTTACTACCATGGAAAGGAAAATACCTGTCAATTTGTGGAAAATCACCCTGATTAACTCTTTAGTATTATCCCAGTTTACCTATTTTCTTATGGTCTTGCCTACGCCTAGCGAACAGTTTTTTAAATTATATGAGAAAAAAATATTCAATTTTATTTGGAACGGCAAGCCAGACAAAATTAAAAGGGCATATTTATAAAATGAATATGAATTTGGAGGACAGAAATTATTAAATATTAAAGCATTAGACCTATCACTAAAAGCTTCAGTCATACAAAAGTTATACTTAAATCCGAACTGGTTCTCAAGCAAATTAGTAAGATTGTCTCACCCAATGTTCAAGAAAGGCCTTTTTCCCTTTATTCAGATTACAACAACTCATTTGCAGTTATTTGAAAAGGAAATCATCTCCCAAATATCAGCATTTCTAAAACAAGCCGTAGAAAGTTGGTTGCAATTTCAATTTAATCCTCCAGAAACGACAGAACAAATAATGCAACAAATATTGTGGTTAAATTCAAATCTACTAATTGACAAAAAAACTTAATTTTTTGACAGAATGTTTAAAAAAGGTATAATCTTCGTAAATTATATCATCGGTAGGACTGGTGGAGTTATGTCGCACATGCAGCTAACAAAAACATATGGAAATGTCTGCTCTACCCAAAATTACAACCAAATAATTGCAGCCTTACCACAAAAGTGGAAGAGGAAAGTGGAAGGGGGAGAAAGTAAGGAACTTGTCTGTCGGCCTTGCATTAAAGAACAGAATTGGTTAAGGAAAACTGTGATAAATAAAAAAGTATATCAGTTTCACTTAAGGACCCAAGGATTGACAGCCGTCCCATATAGATTGCAAAATAGTTGGGAAGAGATCTTTGACGTACCGATCCCATGGCATAGTGTTTATGAACTGAAACGCAAAACGACACCGGATTCAAAAATGAGAATCTTTCAATTTAAATTATTATATAAAACTCTTGCTACCAATAGAATGTTATTTATATGGGGGATACAATCTTCCCAGCTCTGCAGATTTTGCTGTGAAGAGAAAGAATCATTAGATCATTTGTTTTGGTTCTGTCCATTTGTAGCTTGTTTTTGGACACTAAAGGGTTCTTGGTCACCTCCATGACAAAGGCCCTTCTCCCCCGATTGCTCAGTTTGGCCGGGTGGCCAGCTTTAGGAAGAGTCTTGGAATGGCTAAAGGATTGCAATATTTACCTGGAGCTAACCTTGCAGATAGCATTACTGGGTGATCTGAAAAGTCATAGTCAATCGATCAGTAATATAATAATACTTTTAGCAAAAATGTTTATTTTTAATTCACAATCTGTAGAAGCAATGAGAATAGAAAGGTTCAGAACTTTTGTAAAACATCACAGTACGGTTGAAATATATATGGCAAATACAAATCCTATATGGATGGTGTTAAGAGATAGATGGGAGGTATTGAATAGAGTTGAAGGATGGGACTAATAACAAATAACAACAAATAATAACAAAGATAGCTAATAATGTAAGCATACTGTGTCCATAATAAGTATATAGGTTGTATGTTGGGAGCTTTTGGGAAAGAGCACAGTTAGAAAGATATGGCATATAGAAGCAAACCGGATGGACATCATGAAAATGATCGGAGAGGTTGAGAGTAGAAGAAGTTCAGGAGCAAAAAAATAAAGAATAATATATATATATATATATATATATATATATATATATATATATATATAGAGAGAGAGAGAATTATTGTAAAATTAACTGTGTCCATAAGGTGTAGATAGTAAGTATAGACCGGAAGTAAAGGCCTGGGCATTGTTGTTCACTAATTTACTCCAAGTAGGGAAAGGATGGCGGGGTTGAAAAGTAATAAAGGGGAGTATATATATAAAAAACATGGGGGATTGGAAGTGATGCAGACAATTACGTTGATAGAAGATACAATCTGCAATATTAAGCTGATCCATCCCCCCCAAAAAAATAAAAATAAAAAATAAAATAAAAGTTTATTGACAGTGTATTTTCCAGTCCTTTCCCCTGGATCCAACTGTAGTCTTTGGGGAAACTTTTACAAATGAAATACACAACCTCAACGAATACAGACCATTTTAAAATGTCAACAAAAACAATTGGCAGCAGTTGAATACAGTGAAGACTTGTTGATAAAGAAGCAGCCGAAGCGGAAAGAAACAGCGTATCAACTTTTCCTTTCAGTGACCCTGAATGGCTTGGCATGTAAACAAAGACAGGATCAGATGGAAGCGGATGAGGAAGGGAATGGTTCTGGAGAATGAGAGAAAAACAGAGAAGGGACAATACATTTGATCTTTGACTCAAATTACTATAGACACTGACTTTGTGCAAACCAGTCAAACGCAATCAGATAAAATACTTACAAAACAAATATCAATAACAAAAAGAACAGAATTGAATAAAATTGTATATATACAGTGGGGGAAAAAAGTATTTAGTCAGCCACCAATTGTGCAAGTTCTCCCACTTAAAAAGATGAGAGAGGCCTGTAATTTTCATCACAGGTACACGTCAACTATGACAGACAAAATGAGAGAAAAAAATCCAGAAAATCACATTGTAGGATTTTTTATGAATTTATTTGCAAATTATGGTGGAAAATAAGTATTTGGTCAATAACAAAAGTTTCTCAATACTTTGTTATATACCCTTTGTTGGCAATGACACAGGTCAAACGTTTTCTGTAAGTCTTCACAAGGTTTTCACACACTGTTGCTGGTATTTTGGCCCATTCCTCCATGCAGATCTCCTCTAGAGCAGTGATGTTTTGGGGCTGTCGCTGGGCAACACGGACTTTCAACTCCCTCCAAAGATTTTCTATGGGGTTGAGATCTGGAGACTGGCTAGGCCACTCCAGGACCTTGAAATGCTTCTTACGAAGCCACTCCTTCGTTGCCCGGGCGGTGTGTTTGGGATCATTGTCATATTGAAGACCCAGCCACGTTTCATCTTCAATGCCCTTGCTGATGGAAGGAGGTTTTCACTCAAAATCTCACATTACATGGCCCCATTCATTCTTTCCTTTACACTGATCAGTCATCCTGGTCCCTTTGCAGAAAAACAGCCCCAAAGCATGATGTTTCCACCCCCATGCTTCACAGTAGGTATGGTGTTCTTTGGATGCAACTCAGCATTCTTTGTCCTCCAAACACGACGAGTTGAGTTTTTACCAAAAAGTAATATTTTGGTTTCATCTGACCATATGACATTCTCCCAATCCTCTTCTGGATCATCCAAATGCACTCTAGCAAACTTCAGACGGGCCTGGACATGTACTGGCTTAAGCAGGGGGACACGTCTGGCACTGCAGGATTTGTGTCCCTGGCGGCGTAGTGTGTTACTGATGGTAGGCTTTGTTACTTTGGTCCCAGCTCTCTGCAGGTCATTCACTAGGTCCCCCCGTGTGGTTCTGGGATTTTTGCTCACCGTTCTTGTGATCATTTTGACCCCACGGGGTGAGATCTTGCGTGGAGCCCCAGATCGAGGGAGATTATCAGTGGTCTTGTATGTCTTCCATTTCCTAATAATTGCTCCCACAGTTGATTTCTTCAAACCAAGCTCCTTACCTATTGCAGATTCAGTCTTCCCAGCCTGGTGCAGGTCTACAATTTTGTTTCTGGTGTCCTTTGACAGCTCTTAGTGGAGTTTGGAGTGTGACTGTTTGAGGTTGTGGACAGGTGTCTTTTATACTGATAACAAGTTCAAACAGGTGCCATTAATACAGGTAACGAGTGGAGGACAGAGGAGCCTCTTAAAGAAGAAGTTACAGGTCTGTGAGAGCCAGAAATCTTGCTTGTTTGTAGGTGACCAAATACTTATTTTCCACCATAATTTGCAAATAAATTCATAAAAAATCCTACAATGTGATTTTCTGGAAAAAAAATTCTCAATTTGTCTGTCATAGTTGACGTGTACCTATGATGAAAATTACAGGCCTCTCTCATCTTTTTAAGTGGGAGAACTTGCACAATTGGTGGCTGACTAAATACTTTTTTTCCCCACTGTATACTGATAAAAATATAAACGCAACATGTTACAGTTCATTTGAGGAAATCAGTCAATTGAAATAAATGCATTAGGCCCTAATCTATGGATTTCACATGACTGGGAATACAGATATGCATCTGTTGGTCACCGATAACTTTTAAAAAATGGGCCTCACAATGGGCCTTAGGATCTCGTCACGGTATTTTTGTGCATTCAAATTGCCATCGATAAAATGCAATTGGGTTTGTTGTACGTAGCATATAGTGCCTTGCAAAAGTATTCATCCCCCTTGGCGTTTTTCCTATTTTGTTGGATTACAACCTGTAATTTAAATGAATTTTTATTTGGATTTCATGTAATGGACATACACAAAATTGTCCAAATTGGTGAAGTGAAATAACAAAAATAACTTGTTTCAAAAAATGATTACAAATAAATAGCGTAAAAGTGGTGCGTGCACATGTATTCACCCCTTTCGCAATGAAGCCCCTAAATAAGATCTGGTGCAACCAATTACCTTCAGAAGTCATATCATTAGTTAAAGTCCACCTGTGTGCAATCTAAGTGTCACATGATCTGTCACATGATCTCAGTATATATACATCTGTTCTGAAAGGCCCCAGAGTCTGCAACACCACTAAGCAAGGGGCACCACCAAGCAAGCGGCACCATGAAGACCAAGGAGCTCTCCAAACAGGTCAAGGACAAAGTTGTGGAGAAGTACAGATCAGGGTTGGGTTATAAAAGAATATCTGAAACTTTGAACATCCCACAGAGCACCATTAAATACATTATTAAAAAATGGAAAGAATATGGCACCACAACAAACCTGCCAAGAGAGGGCCGCCCACCAAAACTCACAGACCAGGCAAGGAGGACATTAATTAGAGAGGCAACAAACAGACCAAAGATAACCCTGAAGGAGCTGCAAAGCTCCACAGCGAAGATTGGAGTATCCACAGAGGATACTTGTGGAGTACTCCACAGAGCTGGGCTTTACAGAGGAGTGGCCAGAAAAAAGCTATTGCTTAAAGAAAAAATTGGCAAACACGTTTGGTGTTCATCAAAAGGCATGTGGGAGACGCCCCAAACATATGGAAGAAGGTACTCTGGTCAGATGAGACTAAAATTGAGCTTTTTGGCCATTAAGGAAAACGCTATGTCTGGCGCAAACCCAACACCTCTCATCACCCTGAGAACACCATCCCCACAGTGAAGCATGGTGGTGGCAACATCATGCTGTGGGGATGTTTTTCATCGGCAGGGACTAGGAAACTGGTCAGAATTGAAGGAATGATGGATGGCGCTAAATACAGGGAAACTCTTGAGGGAAACCTGTTTCAGTCTTCCAGAGATTTGAGACTTGGACGGAGGTTCACCTTCCAGCAGGACAATGACCCTAAGCATACTGCTAAAGCAACACTCGATTGGTTCCCGAGTGGCGCAGTGGTCTAAGGCACTGCATCGCAGTGCTAGCTGTGCCACTAGAGATCCTGGTTTGAGTCCAGGCTCTGTTGCAGCCGGCCGCGACCGGGAGACCCATGGGAGTGCACAATTGGTCCAGCGTTGTCCAAGGTAGGGGAGGATTTGGCTGGCAGGGATGTGGGTTCGTTTCCCACGGGGCGCCAGTATGAACCAAAATAAAAATAAATAAATACATGTATGCATCCACTAACTGTAAGTTGCTCTGGATAAGAGTGTCTGCTAAAATGTTTAAGGGGAAAGATTGTCTTGGAATAGCCTAGTCAAAGCCCAGACCTCAAACCAATTGAGAATCTGTGGTATGACTTAAAGATACAACATCGGAACCCATCCAACTTGAAGGAGCTTGCGCAGTTTTGCCTTGAAGAATGGGCAAAAATCCCAGTGGCTAGATGTGCCAAGCTTGTAGAGACATACCCCAAGAGACTTGCAGCTGTAATTGCTGCAAAAGGTGGCTCTACAAAGTATTGACTTTGGGGGGGTGAATAGTTATGCACACTCAAGTTTCTTTTTTTTTGGTCTTATTTCTTGTTTGTTTCACAATAAAACATATTGTGCATCTTCAAAGTGGTAGGCATGTTGTGTAAATCAAATGATACAAACCCACCAGAAAATCAATTTTAATTCCAGGTTGTAAGGCAACAAAATAGAAGAAATGCCAAGGGGGTTGAATACTTTCACAAGCCCACTGTACATCATTGGTATGTACTGGTTAAAAACTCTGGATAAGAGATTTAGCAGATGAATGAAACGTGTTTACTAATCATGTTCTCAGCATTAAGGTTGTGGGGACACAGTGCATTCAGAAAGTATTCAGACCCCTTGACTTTTTCCACATTTTGTTACATTACAGCATTATTCTAAAATTGATCAAATACATTTTTTTCATCATCAATCTACACACAACACGCCATAATGAGAAAGCAAAAACAGGTTTTTAGACATTTTAGTAAAACATTTGTAAATAAGTAAGTATTCAGACCCTTTGCTATGAGACTCAAAATTGAGCTCAGGTGCATCCTGTTTTCATTGATCATCCTTGAGATGTTTCTACAACTTCATTGGAGTCCACCTGTGGTAAATTTAATTGATTGGATATGATTTGGAAAGGCACACACCTGTCTATATAAGGTCCCAAAGTTGACAGTGCATGTCAGAACAAAAACAAAGCTATGAGGTCAAAGGAATTGTTCGTAGAGCTACGAGACAGGATTGTGTCGAGGCATAGATCTGGGGAAGGGTACCAAAAAATGTCTGCAGCATTGAAGGTCCCCAATAACACAGTGGCTTCCATCATTCTTAAATGGAAGAAGTTTGGAACCACCAAGACTCTTCCTAAAGCTGGACACCCGGCCAAACTGAGCAATCGGGGGAGAAGGGCCTTTGTCATGGAGGTGACCAAGAACCCGATGGTCACTCTGACAGAGCTCCAGAGTTCCTCTGTGGAGATGGGAGAACGTTCCAGAAGGACATCCATCTCTGCAGCACTCCACCAATCAGGCCTTTATGGTAGAGTGGCCAGACGGAAGCCACTCCTCAATAAAAGGCACATGACAGCCCGCTTGGAGTTTGCCAAAAGGCACCTAAAGGACTCTCAGACAATGAGAAACAAGATTCTCTGGTCTGATGAAACCAAGATTGAACTCTTTGGCCTGAATGCCAAGCGTCATGTCTGGAGGAAACCTAGCACCATCCCTACGGTTAATAATGGTGGTGGCAGCATCATGCTGTGGGGATGTTTTTCAGCAGCAGGGACTGGGAGACTAGTCAGGATCAAGGGAAATATGCTCCAGATCCTTGCTGGAAACCTGCTCCAGATGCACACAGATAAGACTACGCAGGATTGGCTTCGGGGCAAGTCTCTGAATGTCCTTGAGTGGCCCAGCCAGAGCCCGGACTTGAACCCGATCGAAAAACACTGCAGAAAAGAATGGGAGAAACTCCCCAAATACAGGTATGCCAAGCTTGTAGCGTCATACCCAAGAAGAATCGAGGCTATAATCGCTGCCAATGGTGCTTCAGCAAAATACTGACTAAAGGTTCTGAATACTTATGTAAATGTGATATTTCCATTTTTTTTATTTTAATACATTTGCAAACATTTCAAAAAACCTGTTTTGGCTTTGTTATTATGGGGTGTTGTGTG
Organism: Coregonus lavaretus; assembly: GCF_964263955.1. Lineage (NCBI taxonomy): Eukaryota > Metazoa > Chordata > Actinopteri > Salmoniformes > Salmonidae > Coregonus > Coregonus lavaretus. The sequence goes on along the minus strand of NC_139988.1, from coordinate 75,755,676 downwards.
TAGATTGATGATGGGGAAAAAACAATTTAATCAATTTTAAAATAAGGCTGTAACGTAACAAAATGTGGAAAAAGTCAAGGGGTCTGAACACTTTCCGAATGCACTGTATATTGGGAGGTACCTCTAAGTGTTGGCGGGGGGCGAGTGGGTTTGACCATGTTGCTCTGTGAGAGGGCTTCCACTATCCAGCTGAGTGCACTGGAGCAATACTCCAACTGGGAAAGAAAGGGTTAAAAATATTATTATTATTAGTTTGAGAGTCAAGTTCAACTAAATATATTCCAGTGCAAGCTTGTTCTCTCACAACTGTGACTTACACAAATGTAGCTACCGTTAAGTTAACACCCCATTTTCAGGAATCCCTTTAACCGTCTTCATAAGAACCAACATAAGACAAGACTGAAAGCCATTTCCAATAACCTTTATGAGAGACAGCAACATCTCATAACGTTCATCTTGTCTATTGTTGACATAAGAAAAGGCAGATAAGAAGAAATGGCTTGTGAATCCATTGTGAATGTCACCCCTAGCCAAGAAGGCAGCTCCAGATAACCTGGATACCCGCCCACCTTTAACCACCACAGACACACACACATCTCCCAAAACCAGAAATGGTAGATGGTTGGGCATGGGGCTAGCAACCCCATCCCGTAAAACCTTTGTACTACAGCAACAAATAACAATCCTACAACTAGATGCTAAGATCTCCCAGAGTCCTAGACTTGTATGACCGCCATCAGTGAAAGCTGTCGTGACGTGACTTATATTAATGTGATGACTGTTATTTATCGAATCAACTAACTATGTTTAATTGTCACTCAATTAAATTAATAATGTAACAATTAACTCATTAGGAATTTGGGGCACCACGGAAGAAGTTGTTTAACGAGTTACCATCTCCCGAATTAAACTCTTAGAAGATATATATATACAGTATGTTATATATCGATAACAGTCACTTATTAAATCATTACCTCATCAGTCTCATTCGGAGTGTCGCATAATCGTTGAACCTGCAAGAATCCTAACCTTATTGATGAATCAGCAATACACAAATTGGCTTAATTAAATAACTAAATAATAACACAGAATACAAATACACACACACGGTATAGGTTACTGATTACTAATGTAATACAATGAAAACAGGTCCCTAGTGGACTGGACTGACAATAGCATGACTGCTTGGTTAGGGGAATGAGGGGTGAATAGAAAGAGAGTGAAGGGGAGAGGCAGATATTCAACTTATTGTTGTTACATTTGGAAACCACCGCTCATTCGGATAAGAAATGCAAGGCATATTTAAGCGTAGCTGTCCTTGATTGTCGTCTCTCTGTTGAACCACTTTCTCAAAAAGGGTTTGAGTGTCCTATCCCACTTCGGTGAGACTCGGCTTGTCTTAGAGTGGAGTGTTCGTTAGAATAGATACTTCAGATGTACCAACGGTTGTCTGAGAGGGATTGTCCTTCCCAACTCGTGTCTTTAGTGAAAGTTCTGACAACTTTACATGTACAGCTGCAGACTGATATGATAAGGTCTAGTGCGTGGTCTTCTTCTCGTGTAGAGATTGAGAGTTTCAGAGTTTCTCCATTTCAAACGTATGGACTACCGTCTCACGTTTTCTGGTCTGTAGAGGTTCAACCATTTGTAACGTGAGATCGCGCTTCACGTCGGCTGATCTTTCTCATTCAAAGTTCTAACCATTCTAAATGTGCAGTCGCAATGCTCACATTTGCTGGTCTTTCTGGTCTAACCATTTTAAGCCATGTAGCCACAGCTCCACGCTTCCTGGTCTAAAGGTTGATTTCAAGGCTTTTTATGCCCTCTGGGTAAAAGTGTGTTTTCCATCGTGATAACACGATCTCTGATGTCACTCGGGGCGTGGCTAGTCACTGTACATAGTTTATATGAAAAACTATTATCTCATTAGAAGACTAAAATCACATTCCTATCTTCACCAAAATACTCTCATACTTAATCATATATTTTATACAACATTTAGATGTAAACTTGATAGATAGAATATGTACACTTTCCAAGTTACAGTTATTTCTTGATACCATCATTAATGACATAACAAAATAATAAACAATATGACATGATTATTCTTTAGATCCCCACTGACCATTCCAAACATTTGGAGGTCAGGAATAATGTTCCAATGTCCAATCTTTTGACGTTAGAGTTTTTAGGCGTCAAGAGTCTCTCTGTAACAAAGATATTTATTTTTTCCCATACTAGAGACCAAAAGGAGTCCTTTTCTGCAAACTAAAAGTCATAAAACCATCCTAACTCCCCCTTCTCCTCTCCTGTGGGAGAGAGGGGGGGGTCTGGCTATCTGTCAGCCATTTGCCAAGCTGATCTGGCACCTTTGATCCTCACCAAGGGAGAGTCATGACAAAGCCTACGGGAAACTGGTGACGTGAAGATGGGAGCACTGAACACCAAAACTGCAATTTGGCTTATGGAATGTTCTAAAAATGTTTGAGTCTGGAAAGCTGGCACAGGTTACCTGGGAGCGAGTAAAGCCAGGTGGACTAGCTCTGGTTCCACAATAACCAGCACTGGAGGAACAGTACTACACTCTGGACGGGAGGACGGACAACATCATGAAGGTGTCGCCATCATCCTTCAGAAAGGGGTAGAGAAAACTATAATGGAATGGAAACTAATCAGCAGCAGAATTAAAAAAGCCAGACTCAATGGACAACATATCAAACTAACAATAATCCAATGTTATGCTCCCACAAACGATGCCAAAGATGAAGAAAAATATCTGTTCTATAACACCCTCCAATCTGAAGTAGAGAAGACACCTGTTCAAGACCTGCTCCTTGTCATCGGAGACCTGAATGCAAAGGTTGGCACCGACAACACCAACTACGAGAGAACAATAATAATAATATAATATGCCATTTAGCAGACGCTTTTATCCAAAGCGACTTGCAGTCACGCGTGCATACATTTTTGTGTATGGGTGGTCCCTGGGATCGAACCCACTACCTTGGTGTTACAAGCGCCGTGCTCTACCAGCTGAGCTACAGAGGACCACAATAGGGAAGCACGGCTGTGGAGAGATGAATGACAATGGTGAGAGACTGGCAACATTCTGCATCACAAATAACCTGGTGATTGGTGGCATCCTGTTTCCCCACAAGAATATCCAAGCTGACATGGTACTCTCCTAATGGAAGAGAGAATAACCATATTGACCACCTGATGATCAATGGCAAGTGGAGAGCCTCGCTGAGGGACGTCAAGGTGCGAAGGGGGGCAGTTGTCGCAAGTGACCACCATCTTGTGACTGCCGACAGCCAAAATAAAGCTGAAATGTTCAAGACCACCGACAAAAGGAACAACAAGATTTGATGTTGGCATGCTGAGGGACCGAACCGTCAAGAAAACCTTCATAATGCAAGTTCGCAACAAGTATCAAGCCCTTTCAAACAACACAGAAGAAGAAGATGAGGAGGCAACTGAAGGAAATATAGACAGAAAGTGGGAGAAAGTGGTTAAAACTTACAGTGAAAACAGTAATCTCCCGAGTGGCGCAGTGGTCTAAGGCACTGTATTGCAGTGCTAGCTGTGCCACTAGAGATCCTGGTTCGAATCCAGGCTCTGTCGTAGCCGGCCGCGACCGGGAGACCCATGGGGCGGTGCACAATTGGCCCAGCGTCGTCCAGGATAGGGGAGGGAATGGCCGGCAGGGATGTAGGTCAGTTGGTTGAGCATGGTGTTTGCAACGCCAGGGTTGTGGGTTCACTACCCATGGGGGGCCAGTAAAAAAATATATATATATAAAAAAGAATAATGTATGCACTCACTAACTGTAAGTCGCTCTGGATAAGAGCGTCTGCTAAATGACTAAAATGTAAAGCAGCAAGAAAACCATAGGACACAGAAGAAGGCAACGCAAGGAATGGATCACCCCAGAAACATGGGAAATGATTGTGGAAAGAAGGGACCTGAAAAAGAAAACAACAGATGCCAAATCAAAAATGTTAAAATTGGAGGAGCAGTACAGAAAAATCAACACACAAGTCAAAAGGTGAGTAAGAAGAGACAAAGGGTCCTACATGGAGGAGGAGGCAAATGCAGCTGAAAAAGGAGCAGTATACAAAATCACTAACCTGTGGCAGAAAATTCAAGTGAAATACTCAAATCGAAGGCAATCTCCTGACTACAGAAAAATTAACAGCAAGCAAGATGGACAGAACATTTCAGAGGTTCTTAACAGAGAACCCCCTATGGATTCAATTAACACACCTGAAGCTGCTCCAGAAGATCTAGACATAAACACTGACCAACCAATAAAGAATGGGAAAGCTCCAGGTCCTGGTAACCTCAATGCAGAGCTTTTCAAAATCGATCCAGTATTGGCTGCAAACATCCTTCTTCCACTCTTCACTCACATCTGGATGAAGGGAAAGATACCTTCAGATTGGACCAAGGGGGTCATCATACAGGTACCTAAGAAGGGCACAGTATCCGATTGCAACAACTGGAGGGGCATCACACTTATCCGTTCCCAGCAAGATCTTTCGCAAGATTATCATACAAAGGATGTCTTCAGCTATAGACAAAGTGCTTAGGAATGAACAAGCAGGTTTTAGGGGAGGAAGGAGATGTACAGACCAGGTCTTCGCCCTCAGGAACATCATTGAGCAATGTAGTGAGTGGCAACGTAAACTCTACATCAATTTTATTGACTTCCAGAAGGCTGTTGACAGCATTCACTGCGAAAGCCTATGAAAGATCTTAAGAATTTATGGAATCCCCACCCATGTTGTTAACATCATAAAACAGTTCTACAGCAACTTTTCATGCATTGTGCGAACGAGCAACATGAGCTTTGCTGTGAAGTCTGGAGTTCGTCAAGGTTGTGTGATGTCAGACTTACTCTTCAACCGGGCAATAGACTGGGTCATGCGGCGAACAACAGAAGAGCAGGCAAGAGGAATATGATAGACCTTGTATTCTACTCTAGAAGACCTTGACTTCACAGAAGACCTGGCTCATTTTATCACACACACACCAACATCTACAAGATAAAACTGACAAGAGTCCGGTCCTTTGGCCAGCAAGTCGGCCTGGTTATCAACTGCAGCAAGGCAAAGGTCACGCCCATCAACATCAACACAGCAAAAGCAGTCAAAATCCCACAGTTTTACTTACCTTGGGAGCACCATATAAACTTCAGTTAGTGCTAAACACGGCTGCTAGAATCTTGACTAGAACAAAAAAATGTGATCATATTACTCCAGTGATAGCCTCTGGCTTCCTGTTAAGGCTAGGGTTGATTTCAAGGTTTTACTGATAACCTACAAAGCATTACATGGGTTTCCTCCTACCTATCTCTCCGATTTGGTCCTGCCGTACATACCTACACGTACGCTACGTTCACAAGACGCAGGCCTCCTTATTGTCCCTAGAATTTTTAAGCAAACAGCTGGAGGCAGGGCATTCTCCTATAGAGCTCAATTTTTATGGAATGGTCTGCCTATCCATGTGAGAGACACAGACTCGGTCTCGACCTTTGTCTTTACTGAAGTCTCTTCAGTATGTCCTATGATTGAGTGTAGTCTGGCCCAGGGGTGCAAAGGTGAACGGCAAGGCACTGGAGCGACGAACCGCCCTTGCTGACTCTGCCTGGCCGGCTACCCTCTCTCCACTGGGATTATCTGCCTCTGACCCTAATATGGGGGCTGAGTCACTGGCTTACTAGTGCTCTTCCATGCCGTCCCTAGGAGGGGTGCGTCACTTGAGTGGGTTGAGTCAAAGACGTGATTTCCTGTCTGGTTTTGGTTTTGCTTCCCCTCGGGCTGGTGTGGTGGAGGAGATCTTCGTGGGCTATACTCAGCTTTGTCTCAGGGTAGTAAGTTGGTGGTCTGTTGATATCCCTGGTGGTGTGCGGGCTGTGTGTGCTTTGGTAAAGTGGGTGGGGTTATATTCTGCCTGGTTGGCCCTGTTTGGGGGTATCGTCGGACAGGGCCTCAGTGTCCCCCGACTCCCCCATGTCTCAGCCTCCAGTATCTATGCTGCAATAGTCTATGTGCAGGGGGGCTAGGGTCAGTCTGTTATATCTGGTGTAATACTCCTGTCTGGTGTCCTGTGTGAATTTAAGTATGCTCCCTCTAATTCTCTCTCCCCCATGCCTCAGGACTACCTGGCCTCAGCTCTCTCTCTCTCTCTCTCTCTCTCTCTCTCTCTCTCTCTCTCTCTCTCTCTCTCTCTCTCTCTCTCTCTCTCTCTCTCTCTCTCTCTCTCTCTCTCTCTCTCTCTCTCTCTCTCTCTCTCTCTCTCTCGTCGGAGTGCATGCTGGGAGTGAGTCATGAAGCAGGAGTGATTGTTAGAGCGACTGGAATTATTTTCACTCTATTGGGTTTTGGTGTATACAGTGGGGAAAAAAAGTATTTAGTCAGCCACCAATTGTGCAAGTTCTCCCACTTAAAAAGATGAGAGAGGCCTGTAATTTTCATCATAGGTACACGTCAACTATGACAGACAAATTGAGAAAAAAAATCCTAAAAATCACATTGTAGGATTTTTAATGAATTTATTTGCAAATTATGGTGGAAAATAAGTATTTGGTCACCTACAAACAAGCAAGATGTCTAGCACTCACAGACCTGTAACTTCTTCTTTAAGAGGCTCCTCTGTCCTCCACTCGTTACCTGTATTAATGGCACCTGTTTGAAATTGTTATCAGTATAAAATGCTGGTCCTACTCACACTGCCCTACCCTATGCTTTGACTTCTTTCTCCCCTCTCTCTCCAGATAAAATCCTGCGACTTGTGACTGCAGGCCGCCCAACAACCTGCCCGCTTGACCCCATCCCCTCCTCTCTTCTCCAGACCATCTCCGGTGACCTTCTCCCCTACCTCACCTCGCTGATCAACTCATCCTTGACCGCTGGCCATGTCCCTTCCGTCTTCAAGAGAGCGAGAGTTGCTCCCCTTCTCAAAAAACCAACACTCGATCCCACTGATGTCAACAACTACAGACCAGTATCCCTTCTTTCTTTTCTTTCCAAAACTATTGAGCGTGCCGTCTTTAGCCAACTCTCTTGCTATCTCTCTCAGAATGACCTTCTTGATCCAAACCAGTCAGGTTTCAGGACTGGTCATTCAACTGAGACTGCTCTTCTCTGTGTCACGGAGGCTCTCCGCACTGCTAAAGCTAACTCTCTCTCCTCTGCTCTTGTCCTTCTAGACCTGTCTGCTGCCTTTGATACTGTGAACCATCAGATCCTCCTCTCCACCCTCTCCGAGCTGGGCATCTCCGGCGCGGCTCACTCCTGGATTGCGTCCTACCTGACCGGTCGCTCCTACCAAGTGGCGTGGCGAGAAGCTGTCTCCGCACCACGTGCTCTCACCACTGGTGTCCCCCAGGGCTCAGTTCTAGGCCCTCTCCTTTTCTCCCTATACACCAAGTCACTTGGCTCTGTCATATCCTCACATGGCCTCTCCTATCATTTCTACGCTGACGATACACAACTAATCTTCTCCTTTCCCCCTTCTGATAACCAGGTGGCGAATCGCATCTCTGCATGTCTGGCAGACATATCAGTATGGATGACGGATCACCACCTCAAAGTGAACCCTGGCAAGACGGAGCTGCTCTTCCTCCCGGGGAAGGACTGCCCGTTCCATGATCTCGCCATCACGGTTGACAACTCCGCTGTGTCCTCCTCCCAGAGTGCGAAGAGCCTAGGCGTGACCCTGGACAACACCCTGTCGTTCTCCGCCAACATCAAGGCGGTGACCCGCTCCTGCAGGTTCATGCTCTACAACATTCAGAGAGTACGACCCTGCCTTACACAGGAAGCGGCACAGGTCCTAATCCAGGCACTTGTCATCTCCCGTCTGGACTACTGCAACTCGCTGTTGGCTGGCCTCCCTGCCTGTGCCATTAAACCCCTACAACTCATCCAGAATGCCGCAGCCCGTCTGGTGTTCAACCTTCCCAAGTTCTCTCACGTCACCCCCCTCCTCCGCACACTCCACTGGCTTCCAGTTGAAGCTCGCATCCGCTACAAGACCATGGTGCTTGCCTATGGAGCAGTGAGGGGAACGGCACCTCTGTACCTTCGGGCTCTGATCAGTCCCTACACCCAAACGAGGGCATTGCGTTCATCCACCTCTGGCCTGCTGGCTCCCCTTCCTCTGCGGAAGCATAGTTCCCGCTCAGCCCAGTCAAAACTGTTCGCTGCTCTGGCACCCCAATGGTGGAACAAGCTCCCTCATGACGCCAGGACAGCGGAGTCACTCACCACCTTCCGGAGACATTTGAAACCCCACCTCTTTAAGGAATACCTGGGATAGGATAAAGTAATCCTTCTACCCCCCCCCCCCCCCCCAAAAAAAAAAAAAATTGTAAAGTGGTTATCCCACTGGCTATAGGGTGAACGCACCAATTGGTGAGTCGCTCTGGATAAGAGCGTCTGCTAAATGACGTAAATGTGCCCTTGAGCAAGGCACTTAACCCTAATTGCTCTTGTAAGTCGCTCTGGATAAGAGCGTCTGCTAAATGACTAAAATGTAAATGTAATAAAAGACACCTGTCCACAACCTCAAACAGTCACACTCCAAACTCCACTATGGCCAAGACCAAAGAGCTGCCAAAGGACACCAGAAACAGAATTGTAGACCTGCACCAGGCTGGAAAGACTGAATCTGCAATAGGTAAGCAGCTTGGTTTGAATAAATCAACTGTGGGAGCAATTATTAGGAAATGGAAGACATACAAGACCACTGATAATCTCCCTCGATGTGGGGCTCCACGCAAGTTCTCACCCCGTGGGGTCAAAATGATCACAAGAACGGTGAGCAAAAATCCCAGAACCACACGGGGGGACCTAGTGAATGACCTGCAGAGAGCTGGGACCAAAGTAACAAAGCCTACCATCAGTAACACACTACGCCGCCAGGGACTGATCCGTGTAAAGGAAAGAATGAATGGGGCCATGTATCGTGAGATTTTGAGTGAAAACCTCCTTCCATCAGCAAGGGCATTGAAGATGAAACACAGCTGGGTCTTTCAGCATGACAATGATCCCAACCACAACGCCCGGGCAATGAAGGAGTGGCTTCGTAAGAAGCATTTCAAGGTCCTGGAGTGGCCTAGCCAGTTTCCAGATCTCAACCTCATAGAAAATCTTTGGAGGGAGTTGAAAGTCTGTGTTGCCCAGCGACAGCCCCAAAACATCACTGCTCTAGAGGAGATCTGCATGGAGGAATGGGCCAAAATACCAGCAACAGTGTGTGAAAACCTTGTGAAGACTTACAGAAAACGTTTGACCTGTGTCATTGCCAACAAAGGGTATATAACAAAGTATTGAGAAACTTTTTTTATTGACCAAATACTTATTTTCCACCATAATTTGCAAATAAATTCATAAAAAATCCTACAATGTGATTTTCTGGATTTTTTCTCTCTCATTTTGTCTGTCATAGTTGACATGTACCTATGATGAAAATTACAGGCCTCTCTCATCTTTTTAAGTGGGAGAACTTGCACAATTGGTGGCTGACTAAATACTTTTTTTCCCCACTGTATATATATATATATATATATATATTGATTAGTTTAGTTGTTTTAAGGTTATCTTGTCTAAGTATCACTAAGCACGTATAGGGGTGGTAGGATCGTTGAGGTTGTTTTTCGCGAGGGCACAACCAGCGGGTGGGGCTGGTTGCAATGGCCACTCGTGGAAGTTTGGAGTTTGAAAAACTTAGTCGGTGGCATGGAGTAAAGATTCCTGCTGCGGCAGGGTGTTCAGTGGAAGAATGTAGCTTGGCAGTGGGTGCTATCATTGTGTATGATAGCATCAAATAAGCCTCAAGGATGAATAGCGCTGTAGTGATATTTTTAGATTCCATTGAAAAGGTGAATAAGATAGTTGAGAGTGGTGTTGTGTTGCGGGAGACATAGACGCTGGTATTTCCGCTTATGAATCCGGCGAAGAAAGTTATACTTTCTAACGTGCCACCATTTGTTAGAGATGAAGTGTTGGAGCGAGAGTTATCTCGTCATGGTCAAATTGTATCTACAATAAAGAAGGTTATTTTTGGATGCAAATCTCTGTTGCTGAAACATGTCGTGTCTCATAGGAGACAAGTGAATATGGTTTTAAAAAAGGACATTGATGAACTGAATTTAGCATTCATTTTTAAGATTGATGGATTTGATTATGTATTCTACGCTTCTACTGAATCAATGAAATGCTTTGGCTGTGGAAGAGAGGGGCATTTGGTACGTAATTGTCCCAAGAACGAGCGCGCAGAGTCTGGTAGCAGCTCTAGTGCTGGTGCAGCTAATGCACCAACGTGAAGGGATGAACATGCTAAGGGTGCAGGGGAAGGGAGAAGGTGGGCAGATGTGGTTGGAAAAGTAGGAGAGGCAGTGTGTATACGGGGGCAATTGTGGTAGATCAGAACAAAGAAGGAGGGGAAAAAGTCGGTGAGATTGCGACTGCAGTCGCTGAGGGGGTGCTGGAAAAATTAGGAGATTGAAATAATGGAAAAGGAAGCAGCTGTTTTCAAAGCACCGAGGAGTAAGAAGAAGAATGTAAGGGGTGGTGAAGGGTCTAATTCCAAGAGGAAGGTAGAGATTGATAAATCAGTTGAAGATAAACAGGTTGTAGAGATGGTGGAGTTTTCTTCTGGGGAGGATAGCGAGAGTGAGTCATCTGATGCGTCACAACAAAATAGTGAGATAAATGGGGTGGAAGGGAGGTATGGGATTGAGAAGGTACGTCAATTTCTGAAGTTGAAAAACAGATTTTTTTCCCTGAAAGTGAATTGTTTATTGAATCAGCAAAGTTTCTGATGTCAAAAATAACAGGGGGAGGTTTGACAAGCCCTACAATTGCTAGACTCAAGAAAGTGGTCACGAGAGTGATAAGTGATGGAAATTCTAAAGAAAATGAAAGAGTTCAGTCGCAGCCTTAACTCTGTAAAGAGATGTGGTTTCTGTGTCTTCCTCTGTATTTTTTTTTTCCATCCATGAGCAGTTTTAAGATTTCTTCTTTAAACGTAAATGGGGCAAGAGACGTAAAAAAAAAAGAGCCATAGTGTATGAGTTAATTAGGGGAAAGGGAAGTGACATACATTTTCTACAAGAAACGCATAGTAATTTGAAAAATGAAGTTGTGTGGCAACAGGAGTCAGGGGGGGCAGTGGTGTGTAGTCATAAAAACTCAAAAAGTGGGGGTGTGGCCATCTTGTTCTCAAAAGGGTTTTTGCCTTTGTCATATGAGGTTGAAGAGGTAGTTGAGGGGAGGTTATTAAAAGTTAGAGCAAGGTATGAAAACATCACTATGTGTCTGATAAATGTATATGCCCCAGTGGTGGCAGTTGAGAGGGTATGTTTTTTAGAGACATTATCAAATACCATTGAGAAATGTAATAATGAAGATTATTTATTTATTGCTGGGGATTTTAACTGCACAATCAGTGATTCAGATAGAAATCACAAAGAACCTCATATAGCCTCAAGGACTTTTTTAAAACGCCTCATTGTAACACATGAACTGTGTGATATTTGGCGAAGTCAACATGGAGGCACGAGACAGTACACCTGGGCGCATGTAAGAGAGAACACCATCTCTATGGCCAAGTTAGATAGGTTTTATTGTTTTGAGCATCAATCTCAGGTCTGTAAATCAAGTGTGATAACCCCAGTGGGATTTTCTGATCATTGTTTAATAACAGAGGTGGTGTTCATTAACGATGTAAAACCCAAAAGCGCATACTGCATTTTAATATAACTTTATTGAGTGATGCTCACTTCAGGAAATGTTTTAGTTTTTTTCTGGGAGAGGTGGAGGTCTCAAAAGGCCAGTTTTGTATCCCTTCAACAGTGGTGGGATATAGGGAAAATCCATATTCAACAATTCTGTAATCAATAAACGAGGAATGTCACCAAGGATATCACCAGATCAATGAAAGCCCTAGAGACTGAAATAGTGGAACTCATGACGTTGGTTGAGACCACAGGAGATCGAGGCCATACTCAGGCCCTCAAGAGGAAAAAATCTGCATTGGCAGACCTGCTGGGTATCAGAGCACAGGGGGAATTGGTGAGAAGTAAGTTTCAGGGAATCTCTGAAATGGATGCCTCATCCACATTTTTCTTTGGTTTAGAGAAAAAGAATGGACAAAGATGAATTATTCATTGTCTCAAATCAGCTGTTGGACAGGAGCTCACTAGCCCTAGTGAAATTAGAAAGAGGGCAGTAGAGTTCTATGCTGAGCTCTACAAGTGTGAGTACAAAGGGGATAAAACAGTGACACAGCAGTTCCTTGATGGGCTCTCACAGGTGGCTGCAGAACCTCAGGTTGAGCTAGAGCAACCATTGTCTTTGCAGGAGCTATACACTGCATTAAAAGGCATGGAAAATGGAAGGGCACCAGGCACTGATGGGCTTCCCGTTGACTTTTTTAAGTATTTTTGGGCTATGTTGGATGAGAGGATTGGCTAGCAGTAGTTAATGATAGTTTAACCGGAGGGTTACTACCAATAAGCTGCAGAAGGGCTATCCTCACCCGACTGCCCAAAAAGGTTGACCCTAGGGAGGTGAAGAACTGGAGGCCAGTGGGTTTATTGTGCACTGATTATAAGATCCTGTCAAAGGCTTTGTCCAACAGGCTGAGGGAGGTGATGGGGCAAATCATACATACAGACCAGTCCTACTGTGTTCCTGGCAGTGTCACGGTTCAGACAGACGACCAGAGGACCACAATTGCGTCACACCAGAAAGTTTATTAAACTTAAGGGAAAAGGGAAGTAGGGAGTGAATGAAGGCTCCAGGGGTAACAGGGATCCCGTCCAATGTGCTGGGTCTGTGCCCCCCCCAGTGGCAGCGATGCGTCCTATGAAGCCGGTGGTGGGTGGTCCAGAAGTCCTGGGGGGGGGAGACACAGACACAACAGGGCGGAATGAAACAAGGCAGCAGTACAGTTCAAGGGAAATCCAAAATACGTAGTAGCAAGGCAGAAGGCTGGTCAGAGTTACCGGGATTGAAGAGTAGTCAGGAGTCGTTATGGCAGAAGCAGGTCTGGATCTCCTGGGGCAGAAGAGTATCCAAAAATCAGGCAGGTCCGGGGTCACAAAACCAGGGTGAGCCAGAAGCGCGAGCAAACAGGTTCCGGGTGTGAGCTTTGCAGACGATCTGACACCGGAGAGCTGAAAGACAGGGCCTTAAATACTGGGAGAGGTAGTGGGTAATGCAGCGCAGCTGGCAGAGTAATTAGAGCAGAGCAGAGCAGGGACAGGTGGAGCTAGTTAGGCTGAGTAGAGAGAGTGGTGAGCAGAGTGGAAGAAAATTAAGGTGGCAACCCGGTGGAGTGAGAGGCTCATGACAGAACCCCCCCCCCAAGGGACGGCCCCAGAAGTCCCAAGAGCAACACCACGCCGGGCGGGAGGAGGGGAGCCGGAGGAGGGCTAGAACTCCTCCGAACGGTCCGAGTGAACGTCCTCATCCTCGGAGGAAGCCGGAGGGCCGTGGTCGGGAGATGGGACAGGTCCCGAGACAGGATCAGGCACAGGACAGGAAGCCGAGCGGGCAGGACGGTTAGGGACCCCTCTGGGGCGGCCCCTACGGATTGCAGGTTGATCAGGATGCCGTTGGTGGAAAGCGGTGATGAGAGTCCTATCCACAATCCGACTAGCTGGCACCCAGGTCCTTTCCTCAGGTCCATAGCCCTCCCAGTCAATGAGGTACTGGAGACCCCTACCCCTCCGTCTGGACCGAAGCAGGCGGCGGACGGTGTAAACCAGACCACCATCGACGAGCCGTGGAGGAGGAGGACAAGGCGCAGCAGGGACCAGCGGACTCTCATGGATGGGCTTAATCTTAGACACATGGAAAGTGGGGTGCACCCTCAGGGAATTAGGCAGTTGGAGCCGGACAGCAGTTGGGCTAATCACTCTTATGATAGGGAATGGGCCAATGAACCGAGGTGCCAGCTTCTGCGACTCCACCCTGAGTGGCAGGTTCTTCGATGACAACCACACCCTTTGACCAACATGGTAGGTGGGAGCAGGAATTCTCCGACGGTTGGCCCCGGTAGTGTAGCTGGCAACGGATCTGAGGAGTGTGGCTCGGGCTTGTGACCAGGTGCGGCGACATCGACGGGCAAAAGCAAGTGCAGATGGGCAAGTAACCTCCTCTTCCTGGCTGGCAAATAGAGGAGGCTGGTATCCATAAACACATTGGAAAGGGGACATACCGATGGCAGAGCAGGTCAGAGAATTGTGTGCGTACTCCACCCATGTCAATTGCTGCGACCAGGAGTGGGGGTTGCGTGAAGTCATGCATCGCAGTGCCTTCTCGAGCTCCTGATTAGCCCGCTCTGACTGCCCATTGGATTGGGGATGGAATCCGGAAGTCAGACTGACTGTGGCTCCCAGCAGGTGACAGAACTCCTTCCAAAAAGCGGAGGAGAATTGTGGACCACGGTCAGAAACTACATCCTTTGGCAGTCCGTGGATCCGGAAGACGTGTTCCAGGACCACCTGGGCGGTCTCCTTGGCGGTTGGGAGCTTGGGGAGGGGAATGAAGTGTGCCATCTTGCTGAAACGGTCAACTATGGTGAGAATGACGGTCATGCCACTTGAAGGGGGCAGCCCCGTGACAAAGTCAAGGGCGATGTGAGACCAGGGACGTCTGGGCACAGGCAGGGGCTGCAGCAATCCGGCTGGGGGCTGGCAGGACGACTTGTGTTGGTTGCAGATGGGGCAGGCTTGGACGAATTCCCGTACATCCTTTCTCAGAGAGGGCCACCAGAACCTCTGGGCGAGCAGGTTGTAAGTGCGGGTGGAGCCAGGGTGACAAGCTAGGCGGGAGTCATGTCCCCACTGAACGACCTGGGACCTCAGGTCTTCGGGGACAAAAAGGCGGTCAGCTGGGCAAGTGCTGGGACCTGGCTGGTTACGGAGAGCCTCCAGCACCTGTTCCTCAACAGCCCAGGTCAGAGCTGCAACGATGCAGGGACTTGGCAGAATCGACACAGGGTCCTTGGAGGGGGTGTCATCCTTCTGGAATTGACGGGAGAGGGCGTCTGGCTTGGTGTTGCGTGATCCAGGCCGGTATGACAGAGTGAAATTAAACCTGGTGAAGAACAGGGCCCAGCGGGACTGCCTGGAGTTCAACCGTTTGGCCGTGCGGATGTACTCCAAGTTCTTATGATCGGTCCAAACGAGAAATGGAATGGTGGACCCCTCCAGCCAGTGACGCCACTCCTCCAAGGCAAGCTTCACAGCCAGCAGCTCACGGTTCCCTATGTCGTAATTGCACTCAGAGGGGGACAACCGACGTGAGAAAAAGGCACAGGGATGGAGCTTCCTATCCTCCGCAGCCCACTGAGAAATCACAGCACCAACTCCCACATCCGAGGCGTCCACCTCCACAATGAATTGCCGGTCCACATCAGGCATCTGGAGGATGGGAGCGGAGGTGAACCTCACCTTGAGGGTACTGAAGGCTTTGTCGGCTGCTGGGGTCCAGGTGAAGGGTTGCTTGGTGCTGGTTAGAGCAGTGAGAGGGGCAGCAACGGTACTGTAGTTCCGGATAAACTTTCTATAGAAGTTAGCAAACCCCAGAAACTGTTGCAGCTTCTTTCTGTTCTCCGGAACTGGCCATGAAGTGACTGCTGATACTTTGGCAGGATCCATTTGGATACTTCCCTCTGCCACTATGTACCCCAGGAAGGCCACTGTCTTGACGTGAAACTCACATTTCTCTGCCTTGGCGTAGAGGGAATTCTCCAGAAGACGATGAAGGACTTGCTGGACATGGCGGGTGTGTTCAGACAGGTTTCTGGAGTAGATTAAGATGTCATCCAGGTAAACGAAGACAAACTTGTTTAACATGTCCCGCAGTACATCATTCACTAGAGCCTGGAACACAGCAGGAGCATTGGTGAGGCCAAAAGGCATAACCAGATACTCGTAGTGGCCTGTTGGTGTATTGAATGCGGTTTTCCATTCATCTCCCTCCCGGATCCGCACTAGGTGGTAAGCGTTTCTGAGATCCAACTTGGTAAAAACAGTGGCTCCCTGGAGCAACTCAAAAGCAGAGGTGAGCAGAGGCAGAGGGTAACGGTTCTTCACTGTGATGTCGTTGAGTCCCCTGTAGTCGATGCAGGGGCGAAGAGATCCGTCCTTCTTCCCCACAAAGAAGAAGCCAGCACCAGCAGGAGATGAAGATGAACGGATTAATCCTGCGGACAGAGAGCCATTGATGTAGTCCTCCATGGACTTTCTTTCAGGAGCAGACAACGAATAAAGACGACCCTTTGGAGGGGCTGTTCCAGGGAGGAGGTCGATGGCACAGTCGTACGGTCGGTGAGGGGGCAGAGATGTGGCTCTTGCTTTGTTAAACACCTCTCTGAGACCATGGTAGCATTCTGGGACATTGGAGAGGTCAGGAGCGGAGTTAGTAGGTACTGGCCGAGGGGGTAGTGCGGCAGCAAGCAGGCAGGTTCGGTGGCAGTCCTCTCCCCACTCCCTGATCACCCCGGTCACCCAGTCGAGCTGAGGGTTGTGCCGGCGGAGCCATGGGTAACCCAGGATGAGGGGTTGGCCTGGAGAGGGGAGCAGGTGAAACTGGATAGTTTCTTGATGGTTTCCGGACAGACCCATCGAGACCGGGGCCGTGACATGAGTGACCGATCCGAGTAGGTGTCCGTCCAGTGCCCGGGCAGGAATAGGAGGTGTCAAACGGAGGTTCTCCAGTCCCAGTTGGCGTGCCAGCTTGATGTCCATTATGTTGGCTTCGGCGCCAGAATCCACCAGAGCAGCCAGGGTGTGAGTTGAGTCAGAGAGGCGGAGGTGAACTTGCAGCAGGGGTTTGCGGTCGGAGGACTGGATGGTCATTGAACTCAACCGGACTCCCCCTATGCCCGGTGAGCTTCGGCCCTTTAAAGGGCAGGTTACCACACGATGTCCATCACCTCCACAATAGAGGCAGAGGTTTGAGGTGAAGCGGCGCTGGCGCTCTGCAGGAGTGAGAGAGGCTCGCCCAATCTCCATAGGCTCAGACTGATCAAGCTGACCTGGGTGAGTGGCAGTAGATGACAGGAGCCCAGTCGGATCTCTCCGAATGCCGGTAGTAGGTGGACCTTGGCGCCCCCTCTCACGACGACGGGTCTGTATCCTTCTGTCGATCCTGACAGTCAGTGCGATGGCTTCATCAAGAGTGGAAGGCAGTTCATGGGAGACCAACTCGTCCTTGATATAGTCAGCCAAACTATGGAAGAACGCGTCCACCAACGATGGTGTGTTCCAAGAACTTCGTCTAGCCAGGGTTCGGAAGTCGATGGAATGGTCTGCGACTGTACGTCTGCCTTGTCGAATACTGAACAGTTCACGAGACGCCTCTGCGGTTGGTGAATCCAGGTCAAACACCTTCAGCATCTCCTCAGCAAACAGGTCGAAGGTTGCACATGCGGGGGTTTGACGTTCGAACTCTGCTGTTCCCCAGAGTCGAGCTCGGCCCGTCAGGTGAGTGATGGCATACCCAACTTTAGCCCCCTCCGTGGCGAAGGTCCTTGGCTGCAAGGAGAACTGAAGTCGGCAGCTAGTCAGGAATGGCCGGACCTGGGTTGAATCGCCGTTGAACCGCTCGGGGTTTCCAATCTTGGGTTCCGGAGCAGCGGCTGCAATGACCGGGGCAGGTAACTCGGGGGCAGGGCTGGTGGGCAGACTGGCTGGGGTAAGGTTGGTGAGGAGTTGAATGATCATGGCGAGTTGTTGTTGCTGCTGCTGGAACTGCTGCTCATGCTCATCGGTTTCCATGTCGGGGAAAGTGTGCGCTGAGTCCATAATGGTCAGATCGTACTGTCACGGTTCAGACAGACGACCAGAGGACCACAATTGCGTCACACCAGAAAGTTTATTAAACTTAAGGGAAAAGGGAAGTAGGGAGTGAATGAAGGCTCCAGGGGTAACAGGGATCCCGTCCAATGTGCTGGGTCTGTGCCCCCCCCAGTGGCAGCGATGCGTCCTATGAAGCCGGTGGTGGGTGGTCCAGAAGTCCTGGGGGGGGGAGACACAGACACAACAGGGCGGAATGAAACAAGGCAGCAGTACAGTTCAAGGGAAATCCAAAATACGTAGTAGCAAGGCAGAAGGCTGGTCAGAGTTACCGGGATTGAAGAGTAGTCAGGAGTCGTTATGGCAGAAGCAGGTCTGGATCTCCTGGGGCAGAAGAGTATCCAAAAATCAGGCAGGTCCGGGGTCACAAAACCAGGGTGAGCCAGAAGCGCGAGCAAACAGGTTCCGGGTGTGAGCTTTGCAGACGATCTGACACCGGAGAGCTGAAAGACAGGGCCTTAAATACTGGGAGAGGTAGTGGGTAATGCAGCGCAGCTGGCAGAGTAATTAGAGCAGAGCAGAGCAGGGACAGGTGGAGCTAGTTAGGCTGAGTAGAGAGAGTGGTGAGCAGAGTGGAAGAAAATTAAGGTGGCAACCCGGTGGAGTGAGAGGCTCATGACAGGCAGGCAGATAACATTTCTCTGATTCGTGATTTTTTGGACGTCTCTAGAGCTATTGGGTTGGATGCTGGTCTAATTTCAATTGATCAGGAAAAGGCATTTGACCGAGTTGAACATCAATACTTATGGCACACTTTTGAGGCGTTTGGGTTCAGCTCTGGTTTTATTGCCATCATAAAGGTGATATATGGTGACATTGAAAGTGTATTGAAAGTTAACGGTGGTTTGAGTGCTCCTTTTAAAGCGTGTAGAGGTATTAGGCAGGGATGTTCTTTGTCGGGAATGTTATATGCCATTGCTATAGAGCCACTACTAAATAGCATTAGAAGTCGCATTGAAGGGGTGTACCTTTCAGAAGATATTCCTCCTATTCGTCTCTCAGCCTATGCTGATGATGTAGTTGTTTTAGTGAAAAATCAAGCGGAGGTGGATAGTTTGAGTCTAATGGTTGATCGTTTTAGGGGAATATCCTCTGCAAAGGTAAATTGGGAAAAAAGTTGTGCTTTACAGATTGGAGAATGGTCTGGAGGGATCATGGCTTTGCCAGGGGGGCTGGAATGGTGTAATGGAGGTTTTAAGTATCTTGGAGTATACCTAGGAGATGAGGGGACAATGGAAAAGAATTGGATTGGGGTGGTTGAAATGGTGGAAGGGAGGATGAGGAGATGGCATTGGTTGTTATCTCGTATGTCATATAGGGGGCGCACTATTATAGTTAACAATGTGATTGCCTCTGCACTGTGGCATCGGTTGTCAGTTTTAGAGCCACCATCTGGCCTTCTGGCTAAGCTACAGGTGATTATTGTAGATATATTTTGGGATAAATATCATTGGGTTCCACAAAGTCTTTTGTATTTGTCAAAAGAGGAGGGGGGACAAGGGCTTGTACATCTTGCTAGTAGGGCTGCTGCTTTCTGCTTTCAGTTTATTCAAAGGTTGCTTTATGGACTGGAAATTGTGGTTTGGAGAGGGGTGGCAGGTCTTGTATTACAGCAGGTTGGAGGATTAGGTTTAAAGAAGGCTTTATTTTTGGTTGATAGTAGCCAGATTTCTAGGGAGGGAGTACCTCCGTTTTACAGAGGCCTTCTTAGGGTGTGGAGCATAATGAAAGTTTCCAGATGAACTTGTTATTTTTTCCTATTTTTTTGCATTACAACCTGTAATTTAAATTGATTTTTATTTGGATTTCATGTAATGGACATACACAAAGTTGTCCAAATTGGTGAAGTGAAATGAAAAAAATAACTTGTTTCAAAAAATTAGAACAAATAAATAACGGAAAAGTGGTGCGTGCATATGTATTCACCGCCTTTGCTATGAAGCCCATAAATAAGATCTGGTGCAACCAATTACCTTCAGAAGTCACATTTTTAGTTAAATAAAGTCCACCTGTGTGCAATCTAAGTATCACATGATCTGTCACATGATCTCAGTATATATACACCTGTTCTGAAAGGCCCCAGCATCTGCAACGCCACTAAGCAAGGGGCACCACCAAGCAAGTGGCACCATGAAGACCAAGGAGCTCTCCAAACAGGTCAGGGACAAAGTTTGGAGAAGTACAGATCAGTGTTAGGTTATAAAGAAATATCTGAAACTTTGAACATCCCACAGAGCACCATTAAATCCATTATAAAAAAATGGAAAGAATATGGCACCACAACAAACCTGCCAAGAGAGGGCCGCCCACCAAAACTCACGGACCAGGCAAGGAGGGCATTAATCAGAAAGGCAACAAAGAGACCAAAGATAACCCTGAAAGAGTCGCAAAGCTCCACAGCAGAGATTGAAGTATCTGTCCATAGGACCACTTCAAGCCGTACATTTACACTTTACATTTTAGTCATTTAGCAGACGCTCTTATCCAGAGCAACTAACAGTTAGTGAGTGCATACATTTGCATACACTCCACAGAGCTGGGCTTTACATAAGAGTGGCCAGAAAAAAGCCATTGCTTAAAGAAAAAAATAAGCAAACACGTTTGGTGTTCGCCAAAAGCCATGTGGGAGACTCCCCAAACATATGGAAGAAGGTACTCTGGTCAGATTAGACTAAAATTGAGCTTTTTGGCCAACAAGGAAAACACTATGTCTGGCGCAAACCCAACACTTCTCATCATCCCTAGAACACCATCCCCACAGTGAAGCATGGTGGTGGCAGCATCATGCTCTGGGGATGTTTTTCATTGGCAGGGACTGGGAAACTGGTCAGAATTGAAGGAATGATGGATGGCGCTAAATACAGGGAAATTCTTGAGGGAAACCTGTTTCAGTCTTCCAGAGATTTGAGACTGGGACGGAGGTTCACCTTCCAGCAGGACAATGAACCTAAGCATACTGCTAAAGCAACACTCAAGTAGTTTAAAGGGGAAACATTTAAATGTCTTGGAATGGCCTAGTCAAAGCCCAGACCTCAATCTAATTGAGAATCTGTGGTATGACTTAAAGATTGCTGTACACCAGCAGAACCCATCCAACTTGAAGGAAGTGGAGCAGTTTTGCCTTGAAGAATGGGCAAAAATCCCAGTGGCTAGATGTGCCAAGCTTATAGAACCATACCCCAAGAGACTTGCAGCTGTAATTGCTACAAAAGGTGGCTCTACAAAGTATTGACTTTAGGGAAGTGAATAGTTATGCACGCTCAAGTTTTCCGTTTTTTTGTCTTATTGTTGTTGTTATTGTTGTTTCACAATAAAACATATTTTGCATCTTCAAAGTGGTAGCCATGTTGTGTAAAACAAATGATACAAACCCCCATAAAATCCATTTTATTTCCAGGTGGTCCTCTGTAGCTCAGCTGGTAGAGCACGGCGCTTGTAACGCCAAGGTAGTGGGTTCGATCCCCGGGACCACCCATACACAAAAATGTATGCACGCATGACTGTAAGTCGCTTTGGATAAAAGCGTCTGCTAAATGGCATATTATTATTATTATTTAGGTTGTAAGGCAACAAAATAGGAAAATGCCAAAGGGGGTGATTACTTTCGCAAGCCACTGTACCTTCCACACAACTTGTCTCTGGAGAATCATACACATCTTCTGGCCAAACACAATATTAAAGATCAACCTCCTTAGACAAACGAAGCAGGATGCCATACTCGATACGCTGCTGGAGCTGGATTGGACACGTCCTGATAAAGAGTACAGACTCTATCCCAAGAATAGCTGTCTATTGAACTTCAGAGGGCAGACGTAAGAGGGGGAGTCCCAAGACAACGTGGCATAGAACAATGGAGACCAAGCTCCAACATCAGCAGAGCAGGGGCACGGTGGAGAAGATGGCCAGAGACAGACAGAAATGGAGTGCCGTTGTTTCTGCCCTATGCGCCAGCCGGCGTGACGGGGATAAGTGAAGTGACACACACACACACACACTCACACACACACACAATCCCCCCTTCCCTGATACATGTGTAAATATTGTTCTATAAATTGTGCCTTCCTGTATTATACTTGCGTACAAAAAAATATATACTGAGCTATTTACTTGCATTGTCGGGAAGGAACCTGCAAGTAAGCATTTCGTTGGACAGTGTACCATGTGTATCCTGTACATTCAACTAATAAAACTTGAAACTTGAAACACACACACACTTCCATTTCATATAAATAAATGGCTCAATTGGCATCACAAGCAACAATCACAAGCTAAAAAAGCTGGAGCAACCCTGCCCTTACTCTCTCTTTGTCTGCAGGTGGAAACAATCAAGCACACACATACTGAGACAGCTAATCTAAATCACACATACACACACATACACAGAATGTTGGAACAAACTGTAAGCCTGACCTCCGATTCCAGAGCCCTCAGTCTGCGATCATGATCCCTTGTCTCAGCCATCTGTTTCAGCACACTGTCCACCCTGTCACACAGCAAACACATAGGTCCAAAATTATTTGCACCCTTGATAAAGATAAGCAAAAAATACTGTATAAAATAAAGAATACAAATACAGAACTATATTGTATGCAAAACATTTACACTAATACAATTGCTCAGAGAAAGAGATTTTGTTTAACAAGTAATAATTTGTTTTGCTCAAAAAGATAGGTGTCAAAATTATTGGAATCCCTGTTTTCAATACCTTTCAATACAGATGTAGGATCTTAATTTGATCACTTTTGTCGCTGCAAACTTGTAGTGTATTTGAGGTTTAAAAAGGCTTCTAAAGTTTGTAATTTCCACGTAGAAATGTGATTTGTCCAAACGAAAAATGTACCACTACAAAAATGTCCATTAAATATAATCCACATAATAACTCACATTTCCTGTTGCTGCAGGATAATTTTCCTTCTGTAGCAAACTGCCTTAAATTAAGATCCTACATCATAGTCCTGTGTAGCTCAGTTGGTAGAGCATGGTGCTTGCAACGCCAGGGTTGTGGGTTTGATTCCCACGGGGGACCAGTATGAAAAACTGTAAATTGCTCTGGATAAGAGCGTCTGCTAAATGACTAAAATGTAAATGTAACATCTGTACCTCAGCATGCCAGGCACACTGGACCCACTCCAAATTACCTACCACACAGAACCACGGAAGATGCCATTTCCATCGCTATTCACACGCCCATAACACATCTGGACATGAGGAACACCTATGTGAGAATGCTGTTCAGCAGTCAACACTATTTTTCCCTCCAAGCTCGACACCAAGCTCAGAGCCCTGGGTCTGGACACCACCCTCTGCAACTGGATCCTGGACTTCCTGACAGGCAGACCACAGCCTAAGAGGATTGGCAACAACACCTCCTCCACACTGACTGTTAACACAGGGGCCCTCAAGGGGTGTGTCCTCAACCCTCTGCTGTACTCCCTGTTCACCCACAACTCCATCATCAAGTTTGCTGATGACACCATGGTTAACCAGCAACGATGAGTCAGTCTATAGGGAGGAGGTAAAATAATTGGCATTGTGGTACCAGGACAACAACCTCTCCATCACCATCAGCAAAACAAAGGAGTTGATTGTTGACTTCAAGACGCAGAGGAGGGAACATGCCCCGATTCACATCAACGGGACTGCAGTAGAGATAGTCAGCAGTTTTAAATTCCTCGGCCTCCATATCCCCTAGGACTTGACACGGACCAACAACACCACCACTGTTGTGGCGGCTGAAGAAATGTGGCATGCCACCCCGGGTCCTCTCCGAATACTACAGCGGCACCATCGAGAGCGTCCTGACCGGTTGCATCACGGCCTGGTACGCCAATCTACAAGCCATCAGACCGCTAAACACTTGAACTGGACTGTTCACCTGCTCTGATTCTCTGCACCTTAGCACACATGCATTCACACACACACACATTCATGCTACACACACATCACAACTGCTGCTACCAGACTTTTATTATGATTGCTAAATACTGCACAATTTAAAACATTTGCCCCCAATCCCTTCTTCCCCAAAACACATGTACAGTGCCCTCCACTATTATTGGCACCCCTGTTTAAGATGTGGTCGAGGACTTCCAAAAATGCTCCTTTTTTTTTTAAACAACATAGAACCCAAATGCAAAAAAAGAGAAAAATCCAACCTTTTATTTAAGTACATTACTTTGGTGGTAAAAAAAAAAATCACACATTTAGAAAAAAAAAACTTGAAATCATGTGTCCCACAATTATTGGCACCCCTAACAATTTCGCTGAAAATTTTAATTGATTTTTTTTTAAATATATTTTTCTGTAGTTGCTAAAGTTGGTCAGGGTATCTAGGAACTTTTAATTAGTAATTCATGACTTCCTGTTTCCCTGGGGTATAAATATGACGTGACACAGAGGCCTAATTCTCTTACCCATTTGTCAACATGGCAAAGACAAGAGAACACACCATTCAAGTAAGGCAGATTTGTGTCGACCTTCATAAGTCAGGCAATGGCTACAAGAAAATAGCCACTCGCCTTAACTTGCCCGTATCTACAGTCAGAGGAATCATTAAGAAGTTTAAAACAACTGAAACAGGTGACAAACAAGGCTGGAAGAGGTCCCAAGTTTATCTTGCCACAACGCACAGTGAGGAGGATGGTAAGAGAAGTAAAAAAAAGTCCTAAGCTCACTGTCACAGAATTGCATCAAAGAGTGGCATATTGGGGTCACAAAGTCTCCAAAACAACCATCAGACGCTATCTACATGCCAACAAGCTGTTTGGGAGGCATGCAAGGAAAAAGCCTTTTCTCATTAACACTCACAAACGTAAACGTCTGGAGTTTGCTAAGCGGCACTGGGACTTCAACTGGGATCGTGTGCTTTGGTCAGATGAGACTAAGATTGAGCTTTTTGGCAACAAACACTCTAAGTGGGTCTGGTGTAAAACAAAAGATGAGTATGCCGAAAAGCACCTCATGCCCACCGTGAAGTATGGTGGAGGATCTGTGATGCTGTGGGCCTGTTTCTCTTCCAAAGGCCCTGGGAACCTTGTTAGGGTGCATGGCATTATGAACGCTTTGAACTACCAGGACATTTTAAATAAACACCTGATGGCCTCTGCCAGAAAGCTGAAGATGGGTCGTCATTGGGTCTTTCAGCAGGATAATGATCCAAAACATGTGGCAAAATCTACACATAAATGGTTCAGCAGTCACAAACTCAAGGTCCTCCCATGGCCATCTCAGTCCCCAGACCTCAACCCAATCGAAAACCTGTGGGGCGAGCTAAAGAGGAGAGTGCACTGGATGATCTAGAAAGATTGTGCAAAGAAGAATGGTCAAAGATCCCTCTCTCTGTGTTCTCCAATCTTGTGAAATGTTATAGGAGGAGATTAAGTGCTGTCTTGTTGGCAAAAGGGGGTTGTACAAAGTATTAACATCAGGGGTGGCAATAATTGTGGGACACATGATTTCAAGTTTTTTTTTTTCTAAATGTGTGAATTTTTTTTTTTACACCAAAGTAATGTACTTAAATAAAAGGTTGGATTTTTCTATTTTTTTGCATTTGGGTTCTATGATGTTTAAAAAAAAAGGAGAATTTTTGGAAGTCCTCGACCACATCTTAAACAGGGGTGCCAATAATTGTGGAGGGCACTGTACATATTGCGCAGAGTAGGTGAACGGATGATCTCCACATGTGTGGTTCCCACCGTGAAGCATGGATTAGGAGGTGTGATGGTGTGGGGGTGCTTTGCTGGTGACACTGTCTGTGATTCATTTATAATTGAAGGCACACTTAACCAGCATGGCTACCACAGCATTCTGCAGTGATACGCCATCCCATCTGGTTTGCGCTTAGTGGGACTATCATTTGTTTTTCAACAGGACAATGACCCAAAACACACCTCCAGGCTGTGTAAGGGCTATTTTACCAAGAAGGAGAGTGATGGAGTGCTGCATTAGATGACCTGGCCTCCACAATCACTCGACCTCAACCCAATTGAGATGGTTAGGGATGAGTTGGACCGCAGAGTGAAGCAAAAGCAGCCAACAAGTGCTCAGCATATGTGGGAACTCCTTCAAGACTGTTGGAAAAGCATTCCAGGTGACTACCTCATGAGTTGAGAGAATGCCAAGAGCTGTCATCAAGGCAAAGGGTGGCTACTTTGAATAATATTTTTTGGTTACTACATGATTCCATATGTGTTATTTCATAGTTTTCATGTCTTCACTATTATTCTACAATATAGAAAACAGTAAAAATAAAGAAAAATGAGTAGGAGTGTACCAAATTTTGACTGGTACTGTATACAATACATTTATATGTAGACTACTGTACATGTAACATGTAAATATAAATATATTCATAATATCCATAAATATCCACAATATCTAGAAAAGGCTGTAGTTAAATTGGTAGAGAAAAATGCTGAAAGAGAGATGGAACCAAACTGGAGGGTGGGTGTAAAGGTTGACTCACTTGACTGACATCCGTTTGAGCCTCTCAGAGTCACTCCCTCTCTGGATCTTGCTCTGGGCTGTCAGGAAGTTCTCCTTCTGAATGGCCTCCCATGTCATTAGCCTGTTAGCTGCTTTCCCCTTCAGCTCCAATACTAACAGAGGTGGAAAATGTGTTAGTCGTGCTGATGGTTAGCGTGAGGTAGGAAACACAGGAGGTTGCTGAGTGGAGAATGGCTCATAATAATGGCTGGAACGGAGCAAATGAAAGGGATGTATTTGATACCATTCTACTTATTCCGCTCCAGCCATTACCACGAGCCTGTCCTCCCCATTTAAGGTGCCACCAACCTCCTGTGGTAGGAAACCAGTAGTTAGCATGTTAAACTCTCTGTCAGACACAGAGGTTGTTGCCCAATAATCTCTCCTTTTTTATTTATTTATTTATGTATTTATTTATAGGGGACAATGCACATTAATCAGCATTAATATTACAATAATGCAACATCCATGTAAATGTGCAGGGGTTAGCCAAAAGCTAATTTGCACCTGTAGTCCCAGGGCAGGTAAAGGCAATTACACAGCCACAATACATATACACACTAAAACAATACAAAATACAAATACATTACATCCAATAATATATAATTCTAACAACAACAACAACTTCTTCGTAATGAAAACACTGTCGTCTTACATACAGTATGAGGAACCACAGATAACTAATGTGCACAGGTTTGGATAGATTTGAGCCATGTTTTCAATTTAAATGTAAAAGTGCAATAATCAGTGCAGCTTTTCAAGTCCATGGGTATTACATTCTACTATATTGTAGCTCTAACAGAGAATTTTCTGTGTCGAAAAGGGACAACGCAATCCCCTCTAGTTACTGCCCTTGTTATCCTGCAGGTGCTTTCCTTGAGCATGATATGTCGGCATAACGGTGGAGGGGCAAGACCATGCATGATCTTAAAGACAAGGCTTGCATCTATATACTGCTTAAAGCTATCCAGACTGAATAAATAATGTTTGTGATTGATGTGACAATGGTGGCAACTGTTTGGTTTGTTATCAAAAATCTTAAGTGTTTGTTTGTAGAGTGATTCAATTGGTTTCAGAATAGTAGCTCCTGCTTGTGAATATCTCAGATGTGAGAAGATCATAGCATGCATATATAGTTTGGCAGCCTCCAGAGGAAGGTAAGGTCTTATAAACCTAAATTTGGATAATCCAAACTTTACCGTGTTTACCACCTTCTTCACATGTTTCTTAAATTTCAAGTTGGAGTCCAAAATGACGCTGAGATACCTGAAGTTAGACACAACTTTCATATTCTCCCCATTAACAAGAACAGCTCGTTGGGAAGAATCAATGGATTTTTTTGAGAAGTACATACAAACAGTCTTGTCGATATTTAAATGCAAACAAGAATCAGTAATCCATTTAGAAACGTGTATCATAGCTTCAGTTAACTTGTTAACAACTTGTCTGTTTGTGTACATACGTATCGTCTGCATACATTGGCATGTTAACTTGTGGGCAAGCAAGTGGGAGATCATTTATATAGATGGTAAACAGAAGGGGGCCTAATATTGACCCTTGTGGGACCCCAATGTTATAGTAAAAAGAGTCCGACTGAGTGTCCCCCAGACGAACCCTTTTGACTTCTGTTTCTCAGATAGGAATAGATCCAACTAATGGCTTCAGTGGACACATTAAGGGAGGATAGTTTGGATAGGAGGACATGATTCACAGTTTCAAAGGCTTTTTTAAGATCCAACAAGACTGCGCCGACTTCACCACCTATATCAGTTTACCATACACAAAGAAGACATGGCCTCCTGAAGTGTGTGCTTGATCACTTACCTTCACGAATTTGAAAGGAAATTACTGGTATATGCAAACTCCTAGTCTTTGCCTAAATACAGTTGAAGTAATATGGCTACAGGTTCATCTGCCTCACCTAAAGCCCATTCTTTTGGGAAGCTACTATAGACCACCAAGTGCTAACAGTCAGTATCTGGATAACATGTGTGAAATGCTTGATAATGTATGTGATTTTACATTTTAGTCATTTAGTAGACGCTCTTACCCAGAGCGACTTACAGTTAAGTGAGTGCATAATTTTTTTTTCATACTGGCCCCCTGGCCCTCCGGCCCTCCGTGGGAAACGAACCCACAACCCTAGCGTTGCAAACGCCATGCTCTACCAACTGAGCTACCTCTCTGATATCAACAGAGAGGTATATTTTATGGGTGATTTAAATATTGACTGGCTTTGATCAAGCTACCCACTCAAGAAAAAGCTTTAAACTGTAACCAGTGCCTGCAACCTGGTTCAGGTTATCAGTTAACCTACCAGGGTAGTTACAAACAGCACAGGAATGAAATCATCAACATGTATTGATCATATCTTTGCTAATGCTGCAGAAATTAGCTTGAAAGCAGTATCCAGATCCATCGGATATAGTGATCACAATATAGTAGCCATATCTAGGAAAAGCAAAGTTCCAAAGGCTGGGCCTAATTTAGTGTATAAGAGGTCATACAATACGTTTTTTAGTGATTCCTATGTTGTTGATGTAAATAATTTGTGTTTGTCGGTGGTGTGTAATGAGGAGCAAACAGACGCTGCACTTGACACATTTATGAAATTGCTTATTCCAGTTACTAATAAGCATGCACCCATTAAGGAAGTGACTGTAAAAACTGTTCAATCCCAGTGGATTGATGAGGAATTGAAAAATTGTATGGTTGAGAGGGATGAGGCAAAACTAATGGCAAATAAGTCTGGCTGCACAACCGACTGGCAAACATATTGCAAATTGAGAAATCATGTGACTAAACTGAATAAAAATATGATGAAACAAAGATAAATGACATAAACAAGTATAGTAAAAAGCTTTGGAGCACCTAAATGAAATTTTGGGAAAAAAGGCAAACTCAGCTCCATCGTTCATTGAATCAGATAGGCTCATTCATCACAAAACCGACTGATATTGCCAACTACTTTAATGATTTTTTCATTGACAAGATTAGCAAACATAGGCATGTCAGCAACAAACACTGACACTACACATCCAAGTATATCTGACCAAATTATGAAAGACAAGCATTGTCATTTTGAATTCCATAAACTGAGTGTGGAAGAGGTGAAAATATTATTGTTGTCTATCAACAATGACAAGCCACCGGGGTCTGACAACTTGGATGGAAATTTACAGAGGATAATAGCGGACGATATTGCCACTCCTATTTGCCATATTTTCAGTTTAAGCCTACTGTAAGTGTGTACCTCCAGGCCTGGAGGGAAGCAAAAGTCATTATGCTACCTAAGAATAGTAAAGCCCCCTTTACTGGCTCAAATAGCCTACCAATCAGCCTGTTACCAAACCTTTGTAAACTATTGGGGAAAATGGTGTTTGACCAGGTACAATGCTATTTTACAGTAAACAGACTTCAAGCACACTTATAGGAAAGGACATTCAACAAGCACTGCACTTACACAAATGACTGATGATTTGCTGTGAAAAATTGATGATAAAAATATCATGGGGGCTGTTTTGTTAGACTTCAGTGCGGCTTTTGACATTATCGATCATAGTCAGCTGCTGGAAAAACGTATGAGTTATTGCTTTACACCCCCGACTATATTGTGGATAAAGAGTTACCTGTCTAACAGAACACAGAGGGTGTCATTTAATGGAAGCCTCTCCAACATAATCCAGGTAGAAACAGGAATTCCCCAGGGCAGCTGTCTAGGCCCCTTACTTTTTAAAATCTTTACTAACAACATGCCACTGGCTTTGAGTAAAGCCAGTGTGTCTATGTATGTGGCAGTGTGTCTATGTATGTGGATGACTCAACACTATACACGTCAGCTACTACAACGACTGAAATGACTGCAACACTTAACAAAGAGCTGCAGTTAATTTCAGAGTGGGTGGCAAGGAATAAGTTAGTCCTAAATATTTCAAAAATTAAAAGCATTGCATTTTGGACAAATCATTTACTAAACCCCAAACCTCAACTAAATCTTGTAATAAATAATGTGGAAATTGAGCAAGTTGAGGTGACTAAACTGCTTGGAGTAACCCTGGATTGTAAACTGTCATGGTCAAAACAAATGTTTACAACAGTAGCTAGGATGGGGAGAAGTCTGTCCATAATAAAGCACTCCTCTACCTTCTTAACAGCACTATCAATAAGGCAGGTCCTACAGGCCCTAGTTTTGTCACACCTGGACTACTGTTCAGTCGTGTGGTCAGGTGCCATAAAAAGGGACTTAGGAAAATCCAATTGGCTCTGAAGAGGGCAGCACGGCTGGCCCTTGGATATACATAGAGAGCTAACATTAATAATATGCATGTCAATCTCTCCTGGCTCAAAGTGGAGGAGAGATTGACTTCATCACTACTTGTATTTATCAGAGGTATTCACATGTTGAATACACCGAGCTGTCTGTTTGAACTAATGGCGCACAGTTCGGACACTCATGCATACCTCAAATCCAGAAAATACTATGGGAGGCGCACAGTACTACATAGAGCCATGACTACAGGGAAATCTATTCCACATCAAGTAACTGATGGAAGCAGTAAAATTTGATTTAAAAAAGAGATAAAAACGACATCTTATGGAACAGCGGGGACTATGAAGCAACACAAACATAGGCACAGACACGGGGCCTGAGGTCACACAGTGTGTTGTGCCTTGGCAGAACTAAGAACAGATATAGCCCCTTGTTCTCCTCAGACTTGACTGCCCTTGACCAGCCAAAAACATCCTGTGGCGTACTGCATTAGCATCGAACAGCCCCCGCGAAATGCAACTTTTCAGGGAAGTCAGGAACCAATATACACAATCAGTTAGGAAAGCAAAGGTTAGCTTTTTCAAACAGAAATCTGCATCCTGTAGCACTAACTCCAAAAAATTGTGGGACACTGTAAAGTCCATGGAGAATAAGAGCACCTCCTCCCAACTGCCCACTGCACTGAGGCTAGGAAACACTGTCACCACCGATAAATCTACAATAATCGAGAATTTCAACAAGCATTTTGCTACGGCTGGCCATGCTTTCCACCTGGCTACCACTACCCTGACCACCAGCTCTGCACCCTCCGCTGCAATTTGCCCATGCCCCCCCCCCCCGCTTCTCCTTCACACAAATTCAGACAGCTGATGTTCTGAAAGAGCTGAAAAATCTGGACCCCTACAAATCAGCTGGGCTAGACAATCTGGACCCTTTCTTTCTAAAATTAGCCACCAAAATTGTTGCAACCCCTATTACTAGCCTGTTCAACCTCTCTTTCGTAACGTCTGCCGCGGTCAAAGGGGGTGACACTCTAGATCCAAACTGTTACAGACCTATATCCATCCTGCCCTGCCTTTCGAAAGTTTTTGAAAGGCAAGTTAACAAACAGATCACTGACCCAATCGAAAATCACCGTACCTTCTCCGCTATGCAATCCGGTTTCCGAGTCATGGGTGCACATCAGCCACGCTCAAGGTCCTAAACGATATTATAACCGCGATCAATAAAAGACAGTACTGCGCAGCCGTCTTCATCGACCTGGCCAAGGCTTATTGGCAGACTAAATAGCCTTGGTTTCTCAAATGACTGCCT
This sequence comes from Coregonus lavaretus, assembly GCF_964263955.1. Lineage (NCBI taxonomy): Eukaryota > Metazoa > Chordata > Actinopteri > Salmoniformes > Salmonidae > Coregonus > Coregonus lavaretus. The sequence continues at coordinate 75,723,727 of NC_139988.1, read as the reverse complement.
CGCCTGGTCCACCAACTACTTATCAGATAGAGTTCAATGTGTCAAATCGGAGGGCCTGTTGTCTGGACCCCTGGCAGTCTCTATGGGGGTGCCACAGGATTCAATTCTCGGGCCGACTCTATTCTCTGTGTATATCAATGATGTCGCTCTTGCTACTGGTGACGCTCGGATCAACCTCTATGCGGACGACACCATTTTGTATACATCTGGCCCTTCATTGGACACTGTGTTAACAAACCTCCAAACGAGCTTCAACGCCATACAACCCTCCTTCCGTAGCCTCCAACTGCTCTTAAACACTAGTAAAACTAAATGCATGCTCTTCAACCGAACGCTGCTTGCACCCGCCCATCCCACGTCTGACCTAGAGTATGTGGACAACTACAAATACCTAGGCGTCTGGTTAGTCTGTAAACTCTCCTTCCAGACTCACATTAAGCATCTCCAATCAAAAGTTAGATCTAGAATCAGCTTCCTATTTCGCAACAAAGCCTCCTTCACTCATGCTGCCAAACATGCCCTCGTAAAACTGACTATCCTACCGATCTTTGACTTCGGCGATGTCATTTACAAAATAGCCTCCAACACTCTACTCAGCAAATTGGATGTAGTCTATCACAGTGCCATCTGTTTTGTCTCCAAAGCCCCATATACTACACACCATTGTGACCTGTACGCTCTTGTTGGCTGGCCCTCACTACATATTCATTGCCAAACCCACTGGCTCCAGGTCATTTATAAATCACTGCTAGGCAAATCCCCGTCTTATCTTAGCTCACTGGTCACCATAGCAACATCCACCCGTAGTCTGCGCTCCAGCAGGTATATCTCACTGGTCATCCCCAAAGCCAACACCTCCTTTGGCCGCCATTCCTTCCAGTTCTCTGCTGCCAATGACTGGAACGAACTGCAAAAATCTCTGAAGCTGGAGACTCTTATCTCCCTCACTAACTTTAAGCATCAGTTGTCAGAGCAGCTTACCGATCACTGCACCTGCACACAGCCCATCCAACTACCTCATCCCCATATTGTTTTTTATTTTGCTAATTTGCACCCCAGTATCTCTATTTGCACATCATCTTTTTCACATCTATCATTCCAGTGTTAATACGAAATTGTAACTATTTTGCACTATGGCCTATTTATTGCCTTACCTCCATAATTTACTACTTCGCACACACTGTATATATATTTTCTGTTGTATTTTGACTTTATGTTTTGTTTACCCCATATGTAACTCTGTGTTGTTGTTTTTATCGCACTGCTTTGCTTTATCTTGGCCAAGTCGCAGTTGTAAATGAGAACTTGTTCTCAACTGGCTTACCTGGTTAAATAAAGGTGAGGAAAAAAAAAAAAAAAAACTTTAGGAGAGGGGACATATTTTTAAAGGGTCAATCAGAAGTCTAAACAATAACAAAGCGTTTGCCCCACCACTGTTTCGGTAAAAAGCTGAAGGATGGGGCTGGAGAAAGCTATGGTGTCATAGTTAGCTAGCTGAATAAAGTGGGTTGAGTCTATTCCTTTAAACATTGAACCGCTGTGGTTCACAACAATTCTGATTTCTAAAGGTGGAAGTTGGTAGAGTTTTTGTTCGGGTGGTTCAGTGAAACAATTATAGTTGTTAGAAGTAGAAGTTTTTGGTGAGGGAGGCCCTGCTCTCTACTCTCCCGATGTTTAGTTCATTTCATTCCGATCTCCTCTGCATTATTGTAGCCATTTGCTACAGCCTGTCAACTATGCCTCTGCCTATCCCTGTTCTCTCCTCTCTGCACAGGCTACACAAACGCCCCACACCGCGTGGCTGCTGCCTCTCTAACCTGGTGGTCCCTGCACGCACCCCACACCTGGAGTTCCAGGTCTCAGGCAGCCTCTGGAACTGCCGTTCTGCTGCCAACAAAGCTGACTTCATCCCAGCCTATGCTAATCTCCAGTCCCTCGACTTCCTGGCGCTGACGGAAACATGGATTACCACTGAAAACACTGCTACTCCTACTGCTCTCTCCTCCTCTGACCATGTGTTCTCGCATACCCCGAGAGCATCTGGTCAGAGGGGTGGTGGCACAGGAATCCTCATCTCTCCCAAGTGGACATTCTCAATTTTTCCCCTAACCCATCTGTCTATCTCCTCATTTGAATTCCATGCTGTCACAGTCACTAGCCCATTTAAGCTTAATATCCTTGTCATCTATCGCCCTCCAGGTTCCCTTGGAGAGTTCATCAATGAGCTTGACGCCTTGATAAGTTCCTTTCCTGAGGATGGCTCACCCCTCACAGTTTTGGGGGATTTCAACCTCCCTATGTCCACATTTGACTCATTTCTCTCTGCCTCCTTCTTTCCACTTCTCTCCTCTTTTGACCTCACCCTCTCACCATCCCCCCCCTACTCACAAGGCAGGCAATACGCTTGACCTCATCTTTACTAGATGCTGCTCTTCTACTAATCTCACTGCAACTCCCCTCCATGTCTCCGACCACTACTTTGTTTCCTTTTCTCTCTCGCTCTCCTCCCACACTACTCACTCTGCCCCTACACAGATGGTAATGCGCCGCCGCAACCTTCGCTCTCTCTCTCCCACTACTCTCTACTCTTCCATCCTATCATCTCTTCCCTCTGCTCAATCCTTCTCCCTCCAATCTCCTGATTCTGCCTCCTCAACCCTCCTCTCCTCACTTTCTGCATCCTTTGACTCTCTGTGTCCCCTATCCTCCCGGCCGGCTCGGTCCTCCCCTCCAGCTCCGTGGCTTGATGACTCATTGCGAGCTAACAGAACAGAGCTCCGGGCAGCGGAGCGGAAATGGAAGAAAACTAAACTCTGACCTGGCATCTTTTCACTCCCTCCTCTCTACATTTTCTTCATCTGTTTCTGCTGCTAAGGCCACTTTCTACCACTCTAAATTCCAAGCATCTGCCTCTAACCCTAGGAAGCTCTTTGCCACATTTTCCTCCCTCCTGAATCCCCCCCCCCCCCCGCCCCCCCCCCTCCTCTCTCTCTGTGGATGACTTCGTCAACCACTTTGAAAAGAAGGTTGACGACATTCGATCCTCGTTTGTTAAGTCTAATGACACTGCTGGTCCTACTCACACTGCCCTACCCTATGCTTTGACTTCTTTCTCCCCTCTCTCTCCAGATAAAATCCTGCGACTTGTGACTGCAGGCCGCCCAACAACCTGCCCGCTTGACCCCATCCCCTCCTCTCTTCTCCAGACCATCTCCGGTGACCTTCTCCCCTACCTCACCTCGCTGATCAACTCATCCTTGACCGCTGGCCATGTCCCTTCCGTCTTCAAGAGAGTGAGAGTTGCTCCCCTTCTCAAAAAACCAACACTCGATCCCACTGATGTCAACAACTACAGACCAGTATCCCTTCTTTCTTTTCTTTCCAAAACTATTGAGCGTGCCGTCTTTAGCCAACTCTCTTGCTATCTCTCTCAGAATGACCTTCTTGATCCAAACCAGTCAGGTTTCAGGACTGGTCATTCAACTGAGACTGCTCTTCTCTGTGTCACGGAGGCTCTCCGCACTGCTAAAGCTAACTCTCTCTCCTCTGCTCTTGTCCTTCTAGACCTGTCTGCTGCCTTTGATACTGTGAACCATCAGATCCTCCTCTCCACCCTCTCCGAGCTGGGCATCTCCGGCGCGGCTCACTCCTGGATTGCGTCCTACCTGACCGGTCGCTCCTACCAAGTGGCGTGGCGAGAAGCTGTCTCCGCACCACGTGCTCTCACCACTGGTGTCCCCCAGGGCTCAGTTCTAGGCCCTCTCCTTTTCTCCCTATACACCAAGTCACTTGGCTCTGTCATATCCTCACATGGCCTCTCCTATCATTGCTACGCTGACGATACACAACTAATCTTCTCCTTTCCCCCTTCTGATAACCAGGAGGCGAATCGCATCTCTGCATGTCTGGCAGACATATCAGTATGGATGACGGATCACCACCTCAAGCTGAACCCTGGCAAGACGGAGCTGCTCTTCCTCCCGGGGAAGGACTGCCCGTTCCATGATCTCGCCATCACGGTTGACAACTCCGCTGTGTCCTCCTCCCAGAGTGCGAAGAGCCTAGGCGTGACCCTGGACAACACCCTGTCGTTCTCCGCCAACATCAAGGCGGTGACCCGCTCCTGCAGGTTCATGCTCTACAACATTCGGAGAGTACGACCCTGCCTTACACAGGAAGCGGCACAGGTCCTAATCCAGGCACTTGTCATCTCCCGTCTGGACTACTGCAACTCGCTGTTGGCTGGCCTCCCTGCCTGTGCCATTAAACCCCTACAACTCATCCAGAATGCCGCAGCCCATCTGGTGTTCAACCTTCCCAAGTTCTCTCACGTCACCCCCCTCCTCCGCACACTCCACTGGCTTCCAGTTGAAGCTCGCATCCGCTACAAGACCATGGTGCTTGCCTATGGAGCAGTGAGGGGAACGGCACCTCTGTACCTTCGGGCTCTGATCAGTCCCTACACCCAAACGAGGGCATTGCGTTCATCCACCTCTGGCCTGCTGGCTCCCCTTCCTCTGCGGAAGCATAGTTCCCGCTCAGCCCAGTCAAAACTGTTCGCTGCTCTGGCACCCCAATGGTGGAACAAGCTCCCTCACGACGCCAGGACAGCGGAGTCACTCACCACCTTCCGGAGACATTTGAAACCCCACCTCTTTAAGGAATACCTGGGATAGGATAAAGTAATCCTTCTACCCCCCCCCCCCCCCCCCCCCCAAAAAAAAAATTTGTAAAGTGATTATCCCACTGGCTATAGGGTGAACGCACCAATTGGTGAGTCGCTCTGGATAAGAGCGTCTGCTAAATGACTAAAATGTAATGTAAATGTAATGAGAAATGTAATCATTCTCAAATTCATAGACAGAGCTAAGGATTCAAGAACTGACCATCCATGATATCAAAAGTATCGTGTTAACCATGTTTTGAAGCTATACAGTGTTTATTTACATTTACTTTGTTTATAAACATTGAAGTAAAACAAACATATTTTTGGTTCTGACTGTTAAACCAAGCTCATGAGGCATTTATAAGTTATATTCTTCAAGATTCAATGGGTACATATCATAAATGTATAAGTCCAAAAATTGATGTAGCAACTGCTGATTTCACCTTTAAGCAATTGAGATCCTATAGTGATAGTCAGGATATTAAAATTCCTTTTGAATTAATACCTGGGTTGAATTCTCACCAAAATGGAGGATCTTGACCGAGGGTACCTTGCGGATGTATCTCTTGATGAAGAGGTGAAAGTGGGAGAGGAAAATGAAAGGGGGAGCAAGGGAGGGCCGGGAGTGGTACTCCACAATCAGGTTGTAGCGCTGGAACTTCCAGTAGGTGTCACTCTGGAACTGCACCTTAGAGAATGTGTAACTGTGTGGAGAGGGGAAGAAGAGAAAGGATTCATAATTAACATAATGTGGTCCACAATGGACACAAGACGAGGCATTGTATTTAGCTGAAAATGATAGTAAAAATTTCAGTAAAAATTATGTTGACAGACTAGATTTTATAAGAGACTGAAGATTCAGGGAGGTGAGAGGGAAGGAGAGAGAGAGAGAGAGAGAGAGAGAGAGAGAGAGAGAGAGAGAGAGAGAGAGAGAGAGAGAGAGAGAGAGAGAGAGAGAGAGAGAGAGAGAGAGAGAGAGAGAGAAAGAAAGGAGAGAAGAAAGAAAGGAGAGAAGAAAGAAAGAAAGACAGACAGACAGACAGATAGAGAAAAGGGGAAAAGAGAGTGTCCATCCTTTACCTGAACATGGCGATGAGTAGGTTGATGAGCAGGATGTTGGTGACCAGTAGGTAGATGACCAGTAATATGATCACTAGCCAGTTAGCATACTGGCTCCTGCAGGGCTCCGCGCCTCCCTCGATCAGCGTCACATTGTCAGTGCATTCCATGTCCCACTCCTTCCCCACTACAGACAGACAGACAGACGGGCATGCAGACAGACAGACAGACAGAGAGGGAGAGAGAGAGAGAGCAAGAGAGAGAGAGAGAGAGAGAGAGAAAGAGAGAGAGAGAGAGACAGACAGACAGATACAAACAATACGGAGGACAAGAGGGACAGAGGTTTACAGAGTTTTCCACTCTTATCTTATTGAAAAGTTTGGCAGCTTTGAGTTGGAAAGCATCACATACAGTGGGGAAAAAAATTATTTAGTCAGCCACCAATTGTGCAAGTTCTCCCACTTAAAAAGATGAGAGAGGCCTGTAATTTTCATCATAGGTACACGTCAACTATGACAGACAAAATTAGATTTTTTTTCTCCAGAAAATCACATTGTAGGATTTTTAATGAACTTATTTGCAAATTATGATGGAAAATAAGTAATAAGGCAACACGGACTTTCAACTCCCTCCAAAGATTTTCTATGGGGTTGAGATCTGGAGACTGGCTAGGCCACTCCAGGACCTTGAAATGCTTCTTACGAAGCCACTCCTTCGTTGCCCGGGCGGTGTGTTTGGGATCATTGTCATGCTGAAAGACCCAGCCACGTTTCATCTTCAATGCCCTTGCTGATGGAAGGAGGTTTTCACTCAAAATCTCACGATACATTGAGTTCATCCAAATGCACTCTAGCAAACTTCAGACGGGCCTGGACATGTACTGGTTTAAGCAGGGGGACACGTCTGGCACTGCAGGATTTGAGTCCCTGGCGGCGTAGTGTGTTACTGATGGTAGGCTTTGTTACTTTGGTCCCAGCTCTCTGCAGGTCATTCACTAGGTCCCCCCGTGTGGTTCTGGGATTTTTGCTCACCGTTCTTGTGATCATTTTGACCCCACGGGGTGAGATCTTGCGTGGAGCCCCAGATCGAGGGAGATTATCAGTGGTCTTGTATGTCTTCCATTTCCTAATAATTGCTCCCACAGTTGATTTCTTCAAACCAAGCTGCTTACCTATTGCAGATTCAGTCTTCCCAGCCTGGTGCAAGTCTACAATTTTGTTTCTGGTGTCCTTTGACAGCTATTTGGTCTTGGCCATAGTGGAGTTTGGAGTGTGACTGTTTGAGGTTGTGGACAGGTGTCTATTATACTGATAACAAGTACAAACAGGTGCCATTAATACAGGTAATGAGTGGAGGACAGAGGAGCCTCTTAAAGAAGAAGTTACAGATCTGTGAGAGCCAGAAATCTTGCTTGTTTGTAGGTGACCAAATACTTATTTTCCACCATAATTTGCAAATAAATTCATTAAAAATCCTACAATGTGATTTTCTGGATTATTTTTTTCTCAATTTGTCTGTCATAGTTGACGTGTACCTATGATAAAAATTACAGGCCTCTCTCATCTTTTTAAGTGGGAGAACTTGCACAATTGGTGGCTGACTAAATACTTTTTTCCCCCACTGTATAATTTGTACGGGCGTTACACACATAATACCATCTATTTCCTCCACTGGGATCTGTCCAAATATGTGCAGGTATGGCCTGTAGAACAGGCGCCGGAAGATCCAGGCGGGGCGGGGGTCATAGGAGTACAGCAGCGCTTGATTGGCCACCCCGTATGCCATAAGCCACACCCCCAGGAAGAAGAGGAAGAAGAAGATATCCTTCATCTATAGGAGAGCAAAACATATAACATGGATTACAGTGGAGGCTCCTCAGAGGAGGAAGGGGAGGACCATCCTCCTCAGTGACATTTCATAAAAATACAAATAGTGAAACACTAAAAAAGTTATCCTTTTTAGATAAAACTATACTAAATATGTTCATGTCACCAAATAATTGATTAAAACACACAGTTTTGTAATGAAGGTCTATAGTAACTTCAACAGCACTCTCTGGGGTAGCACCATGGTGTAGCCGGAGGACAGCTAGCTTCTGTCCTCCTCTGGGTACATTGACTTCAATACAAAACCTAGGAGGCTCGTAGGTTTTTGCAGTATGAACTGACATGTTGTCCATCCAATCATAGGATTACGATCAGAAAATGAACTTAGTGTGTTGTTTTGGGGTTGTGCCGCAAAGCATTATGAGGGCGTTCTATGTGTTGAGAATCTTGGGGAGTTGGTGACATTATTGGTAGAGATTGAAAAGTTCTAGTTGAGCATTTTTTGGATATTATTCAATTCAAATTAGTTTCTTCAAATTACAGGAGACAGAGGAGGTAGATTATAAATTGTTTTCTTGATTTTAGAACTTTATTTTTGTGTCCAGTTAGTGCAATCTATTTCAATTTGCCCTGCTAACTTCAGTAGCAAGTAGCAGTAGCTAGCTACCAGCTCGAGCGTGCAGTTTTCACCGCCAACACTACTGCAAATTTTGTTGACTTTTTGTAGAAGAACCACTTTCATTCTCTGGGGTACACTGCCTGAGATCAGTTTCATGAAGAAGGATGAAAAGGTGAGGCCGTTCAATACCAATTGGTATCAAAAGTATAGCTGGTTAACAGGGAGCCTTTCATCAAGCCGCCTGTATTACTGGCCTTGCCTGCTTTTTGAAAGTCTTGGGCGAAAGGGGGGTACAGTGACCTGAAGAACGAAGGTCTGTGCATTCAAACTGCGCAACACAACGAGAAAGTAAGAAGAAACAGGGATGTTCTCAAGCGGCTTATCAACACCACTGCGTTTTTGGCATGCAATAATTGGTTTTTAGAGGACACAACGAGAGGGAAAGTTCCGCTAACAACTGCAACTACTAGGAGCTTGCAGCGGTACTTGCTGCTTTACTTGCTGAACATATGGAACTTTGTACTGTCTTTTCTGGGATGTCGAAATCAATTCAGAATGATTTGATAGCTTCCATCCCATCATCTATTAAAAGTTAGATTAAAGAGAGAGGTTGATGCAGCGCATTTTTTCGAGCGCGCTCAAGTAGGCTTTCCACTTTCCTCCTGTTTTTATTTAGCAAAGATGATAACACATAATCACTCCGGACAGACACAAGCAAAAACTAATTACATAAATGTTGCAGCAGCCTAGGCTACACCTAACCCTTAGAGATCTGACATGTTGTATGGGATGAAAACGAGAAAAATGTTCAGTCTGATCAACTGTAGGCTACTAATAAGAGCAGCTGCATACAGCCTATGTGCGCTGACCATTTGGTCAGGGTAACTAATTGGTAATATTATGTATTTATAGTCCATTGTGTGTCAGGAGAAAATGTGAATGTGATCAAATTTGGTTTATATTCAAAATTGGGCTGGCTAGGCTGCCAATACGTTTTCAATCCAAAATTATTAACTGGAATTACTCAATCAACATGACAGATTTTTTATAAGGCCTACAGTTGCATAGGTCTGCATGATGCAAACATGCATAAAGCAAGCTCAGCCCTGTTAGTTAAATTGTCTATCAGTTGTTGTCTCTGTGTCTGGGTAGAGGAAATCCCCCTCCTAATCTAGTCTAAATATAATTCCTATGAACAAGTATAAGGTTGCTGCAGATTGACAGGGTTTTCATCTCCCCAGGGCCAGGAGTTTTTTTTGTTTTTTAAAACAATGTGACCTGATTAGGAAAAACCTGTCCCATCATAGCCCTTATAAAACCTTTTTACAACTGATTAATCAGATAAGGAAAAACTCCAGGCCCCAGGGGGTATACATTTCCCCACCACTCTGCTTGCGGTTGTCAGTTATCGTCAGGTATGTGGATGATCAGGGCTTTATTCAGGAACTTTTGCGCAGTCTGTTTGACTTTGTGAGTTTAACTTCATGGAGAAACTTGTTGTTCAAACCTACGACGGCGCAGCTGTAAAGGAATGTATCTGCTATTTGCATTTACAGCTAAGTCCCCTCCTGTTCTCTGATTAAGAGGTGATGACAGCTCCACTCCACTACCATTGTCAACTCTCTCCTGACATGAACTGAAGCCACATCTCATGTGCCCACTCATTTACTGGCACATTGAATGTTTCCTCTCCAAGCACTGTGAGTCCCCCTATCAATTTTCTCTTATTACTGTATGTAGTCAATCACATACGCAAACACAATCACATTATTAGACATCAATGATTTTACTCCTTGCCTGGACTAACTCATTCTTAGCTCTTTAGTCTAACTGTGTAGTGTGTTGTGTTATTGTTTTTTTGTCTTCCCAGTCAAATTCTGTCCTGCACTGAAGTCAAGCCTCTGAACAACTCAACTCATGCCTCATACCCTCATTCAATCATTGCTGCAATCCCTTCCCAAACTGTGTAAGTAGCCCTCTCATTCCCATTCCCCATAATATTGTACTATACATTTCCTTATTGAATGATTTAGGTTAAAATAATTAGTCTTTGACGATTTTTGAAAGACACTTTGTCGTCTCCGTGCATTCCACGCCTATACGGTGGGTCTCCCATCCTCCTAAATGTTTCAAGTCACTTGCCTCCACTGATGGATTACGCCAAGACATTGCATTACAGTGCATTTGAAAGTATTCAGGACCTTTCCCTTTTTCCACATTTTGTTATGTTACAGTATTATTCTAAAATGGATTAAATAAATACAAATCTTATTAATGTACACACAATACCAGATATTTTTGCAAATGTATTAAAAATTAAAAAACAGAAATACCTTATTTACATAAGTATTCAGACCCTTTGCTATGAGACTCGAAATTGAGCTCAGGTGCATCCTGTTTCCATTGATCATCCTTGAGATGTTTCTACAACTTGATTGGAGTCCACCTGTGGTCAATTCAATTGGTCAATTCAATTGATTGGACATGATTTGGAAAGGCACACACCTGTCTATAAGGTCCCACAGTTGACAGTGCATTTCAGAGCAAAAACCAAGCCATGAGGTCGAAGTAATTGTTTGTAGAGCTCCGAGACAGGATTATGTCGAGGCACAGATCTGGGGAAGGCCAAGTGTCACATCTGGAGGAAACCTGGCACCATCCCTATGGTGAAGCATGGTGGCAGCAGCATCATGCTGTGGGGATGTTTTTCAGAGGCAGGGACTGGGAGTCAGGATATAGGGAAAGATGAACAGAGAAAAGTACAGAGAGATCCTTGATGGAAACCTGCTCCAGAGCGCTCAGGACCTCAGACTGGGGCGAATGTTCACCTTCCAACAGGACAACGACTCTAAGCACACAGTCAAGACAACGCAGGAGTGGCTTCGGGACAAGTCTCTGAATGTCCTTGAGTGGACCAGCCAGAGCCCGGACTTGAACCTGATCAAACATCTCTGGAAAGACCTGAAAATGTAGCGTCATACCCAAGAAGACTCGAGGCTGTAATCGCTGCCAAAGGGGCTTCAACAAAGTACTGAGTAAAGGGTCTGAATACTTATGTAAATGTTACATTTCAGTTTTTTATTTTATTTACATTTGCACAAATGTCTACAAACCTATTTTTGCTTCGTCATTATGGGGTATTGTGTGTAGATTGATGAGGGGGAAAACATTTTAATCAATTTTAGAATAAGGCTGTAACGTAAGAAAATGTGGAAAAAGTCCATGTCCATAAGCTCTAAATAAGCTCTGTTGGGTTCTAGCTTGAAATATACTTATTCATGTTACCATACTATAACTTATTGATTACTTTACATGTATAAGGAATGTATATGTTGGGGTCAATGGAGGGTGGATAAGAACCAGGTGTATGGAAAGTTACTGAGTGAGACAAGGGGGAGTGCAGAAAGTTTATATTCTGTCAAAACATGTGTACTACCAAAGCCTTTCTCTCAGATAACAGGAATACAGGAAAGCTGTATTCACTGACCACCTTCCGGAGACACTTGAAACCCTACCTCTTTAAGGAGTACCTGTAATAGTATAAAAGTAATCCTTCTACCCCTCTCTCCCCCACCCCCCCATAAAAATAATAAAAAAATAATGAAAAAAAAGTGGTTGTCCCACTGGCTATCATAAGTTGAATGCACCAATTTGTAAGTCGCTCTGGATAAGAGTGTCTGCTAAATGATGTAAATGTATGATGGTCCCACAGTGTTAAATGAGAAAAGCGCAACGTTTCGACCCAACAAGGGTCTTTGCCAAGACCATTAAAGACTTAGGGAGCATCATACCAGTGTGCAAATTTATACGTTATCCTCTTGGATAAAACACCTGGGAAAGGTTTTTATCAATGTGCTTATTTTCACACCTCCAACCACTAATTGGACACGTTAGCTTTGCATTCCAAAAATGTTTTTTCTAATAACTGAACCCAGCCGTAGTCATGTCTCATTTTGTTGCTTCAGTAAGTCTTACCATCTTGCCGACGATGATGATCTTTGGCCCCAGTTGTTTGTGAATGGCGAAGATGTGGATGAGACGAAGGGTGAAGACCATGTAGTCCACACACAGGACTGCTCGGCCAAACTCATAGGACCACTGGAACATCCTGACATGCACACAAATGCATACATACACACAAACGCACAAAGAAACACATACAGACACAGTGACACACACAAACAAACACATACGTACAGTATGCACATGCACACAAACGCACGCACACAAGCACACACACACACAGTAGAGCAAATGTAAGTGTATTCTATAAATAATGGGGCCAATGTGTGACATTGGGATCAACATTTCTAAATAATTTGAAAACTAAAATGAAAAGGATTTTCATGCAGTTCCACATGTGTACTTAGAGGAATAAAAGTGAATATATGCAAATTGACCCATAACCACCTATACAACAGCATAGGCCTAGGACTATACATCCTTTAAGCAGGGTTCATACAGACATTGGCAAGTCAAATTCAAAGACTTTTAGGGACTTTTTCAAGCACTTAATTGTAATTTTCAAAGACCTCAATGTTATACATTTGTATAATTTATATAATTGTACATATAGGGCCTAAAATAGAACCCCGCCCCCCTCCCCCCAAAAAGCATGCAAAAAGTGTTTTTAAAAAAGTAGGCCATTACCACTTTAAGAATAATGCTTTTTTTGGGGCCTTGCCCAATTTCAATTGATATTGAAAGGCGGCAGGTAGCTTAGTGGGTAAGAGCGTTGTGCCAGTAACCGAAAGGTTGCTGGTTCTAATCCCTGAGCCGACTAGGTGAAAAATCTGTCAGTGCCCTTGAGCAAGGCACTTAACCCTAATTGCTCCTGTAAGTCGCTCTGGATAAGAGCGTCTGCTAAAAATGTGAAATTATTATTACATTCTATGTGAGAATAATGTGGACATTGCCTGACTAAATAGATTGGATGCATGCATGACGATTTTTCTGTAGCCTATGTGGCAGACGCAGGCACACATAATAAATCCATGAATAGCGGTAGCATTAATCTCACCATTTGAATCCCACCTTATTTCCTGGATCAGATGTGTGAAAATGAGAGCATTTCGTATTATTCTGTACATAAATCCGAGACACTCCATTTACAATAGTATATGTTTGGTATGGTATGTATTCATTTGTGGATGTTCATCGCCCATTTCGTATATGTTACGTATTATAATTCGTATTATATGTAACAAATTTGCTAAAAGTACAATATATACAAATTTGCTAAATGTACAATGTTACGAATTTGCAAAGCATATTATATGTTATGAATTCTAGCTAGTTGGCTAAGGTAAAGATAGGGGTTAGGGTTAAGGTTAAGAGTTAGGTTAAAGGGTTAAGGTTAGGGGAAGGGTTAGCTAAAAGGGTTAAGGTTAGGGTTAGCTAACATGGTAAGTAGTTGAAAGTAGCTAAAAAGTAGTAAGTTGCTAATTAGCTAAAATGCTAAAGTTGTCCGTGATGAGATTCAAACTCGCAACCTTTTGGGTTCGTGTTATACGCCCACCCATCCACCCCGACCAACCACTCTATAAGTAACCATTTGTCCAGCCTGGTCTCATAGACTAGACATAACATAGTAAACAAAAATCCGGGACACTCAAATTAGTAGGATATGTTAAGTTTGGTATGGTTACATAAGACAGATGGTTACTTAAGGCAAAAAAGTAGGGTGGATGGGTGGACGTATAACGTGAACGTCTAGCAACCCAAAGGTTGCAAGTTTAAATCTCATCACGGACAACTTTAGCAACTTTTCAACTACTTACTACTTTTTAGCTACTTTGCAACTACTTAGCATGTTAGCTAACCCCTTCCCCAAACCCTAACCGTAACCCATTTAGCTAACCCTTCCCCTAACCTTAACCTTAACCCTTCCCCTAACCTTAACCCTTTAACCTAACTCCTAAACTTAACCCTAACCTTAATCCTAACCCCTAACCTAGCTAACGTTAGCCAGCTAGCTAGAATTCGTAACATATCAAACGCTCTGCAGAATTATTGCATATTGTACGTTTTGCTAATTCGTAACATCTAATACGAATTGTAATTCGTAATATATCATACGAAAAGGGAGATGGGCAACCACAAATTAAAACGTAACATATCATACTAAATGGAGTGTCCCAGATTTATTTACAGAATAATATGAAAAGCTCTGAGACCAGGTTGATCTGTCTTATGTAACCATACCAAATGTAACATATCAGCTGGATCCAACAAGTATTATGCATAATTTTGAAGAACCACGTTAATGACAGTATCGATTTAGGTTTTCAGTATCAAGGTAAGGTGACTCTTTCTGTTAGAAACATTCGATTTTGCAATCACATTTATTATGTTGGATTTGTGTGCCCATGAAAACTGTTTTCACCCCATAACATAAGGAGACACTGCATTTCTGAGATCTCTATACAAAAAACTGTCTGACAGCTTGATCCAGGATTCTTACAGGGTTCAAGTTCAATGTCTAATTTAACTGATTAATGCTTAATATATGATATAACGACAACTTACACTGCCACAAATGAAAGAACAGAAAAGTAATGTTTTAAAGGGTTAAACATACAGTGGCTTGCGAAAGTATTCACCCCCATGGTATTTTTCCTATTTTGTTGCCTTACAACCTGGAATTAAAATAGATTTTTGGGGGGTTTGTATCATTTGATTTACACAACATGCCTACCACTTTGACGATGCTAAATACATTTTTTTGTGAAACAAACAAGAAATAAGACAAAAAAACAGAACTTGTGGTAGGCATACTTTGTAGAGCCACCTTTTGCAGCAATTACAGCTGCAAGTCTCTTGGGGTATGTCTCTATAAGCTTGGCACATCTAGCCACTGGGATTCTTGCCCATTCTTCAAGGAAAAACTGCTGCAGCTCCTTCAAGTTGGATGGGTTCCGCTGGTGTACAGCAATCTTTAAGTCATACCACATATTCTCAATTGGATTGAGGTCTGGCCTTTGACTAGGCCATTCCAAGACATTTAAATGTTTCCCCTTAAACCACTCGAGTGTTGCTTTAGCAGTATGCTTAGGGTCATTGTCCTGCTGGAGGTGAACCTCCGTCCCAGTCTCAAATCTCTGGAAGACTGAAACAGGTTTCCCTCAAGAATTTCCCTGTATTTAGCGCCATCCATGCTTCACTGTGGGGATGGTGTTCTCGGGGTGATGAGATGTGTTGGGTTTGCGCCAGACATAGCGTTTTCCTAGAGGGCCAAAAAGCTCAATTTTAGTCTCATCTGACCAGAGTACCTTTTCCATATGTTTGGGGAGTCTCCCACATGCCTTTTGGCAAACACCAAACGTGTTTGCTTATTTTTTTCTTTAAACAATGGCTTTTTTTCTGGCCACTCTTCCGTAAAGCCCAGCTCTGTGGAGTATACGTCTTAAAGTGGCCGTATGGACAGATACACCAATCTCCGCTGTGGAGCTTTGCAGCTCCTGCAGGGTTATCTTTGGTCTCTTTGTTGCCTCTCTGATTAATGTCCTCCTTGCCTGGTCCGTGAGTTTTGGTGGGCGGCCCTCTCTTGGCAGGTTTCTTGTGGTGCCATATTGTTTAAATTTTTTTATAATGGATTTAATGGTGCTCCATGGGATGATCAAAGTTTGGGATATTTTTTTATAATCCAACCCTGATCTGTACTTCTCCACTTTGTCCCTGACCTGTTTGGAGAGTTGCTTGGTCTTCATGGTGCCACTTGCTGGGTGGTGCCCCTTGCTTAGTGGTGTTGCAGACTCTGGGGCCTTTCAGAACAGATGTATGTACAGTGGGGAAAAAAATATTTAGTCAGCCACCAATTGTGCAAGTTCTCCTACTTAAAAAGATGAGAGAGGCCTGTAATTTTCATCATAGGTACACGTCAACTATGACAGACAAAATGAGAAAAATAAATCCAGAAAATCATATTGTAGGATTTTTAATGAATTTATTTGCAAATTATGGTGGAAAATAAGTATTTGGTCAATAACAAAAGTTTCTCAATACTTTGTTATATACCCTTTGTTGGCAATGACACAGGTCAAACGTTTTCTGTAAGTCTTCACAAGGTTTTCACACACTGTTGCTGCTATTTTGGCTCATTCCTCCATGCAGATCTCCTCTAGAGCAGTGATGTTTTGGGGCTGTCGCTGGGCAACACAGACTTTCAACTCCTTCCAAAGATTTTCTATGGGGTTAAGATCTGGAGACTGGCTAGGCCACTCCAGGACCTTGAAATGCTTCTTACGAAGCCACTCCTTCGTTGCCCGGGCGGTGTGTTTGGGATCATTGTCATGCTGAAAGACCCAGCCACGTTTCATCTTCAATGCCCTTGCTGATGGAAGGAGGTTTTCACTCAAAATCTCACAATACATGGCCCCATTCATTCTTTCCTTTACACGGATCAGTCGTCCTGGTCCCTTTGCAGAAAAACAGCCCCAAAGCATGATGTTTCCACCCCCATGCTTCACAGTAGGTATGGTGTTCTTTGGATGCAACTCATCATTCTTTGTCCTCCAAACACGACGAGTTGAGTTTTTACCAAAAAGATCTATTTTGGTTTCATCTGACCATATGACATTCTCCCAATCCTCTTCTGGATCATCCAAATGCACTCTAGAAAACTTCAGACGGGCCTGGACATGTACTGGCTTAAGCAGGGGGACACGTCTGGCACTGCAGGATTTGAGTCCCTGGTGGAGTAGTGTGTGTTACTGATGGTAGGCTTTGTTACTTTGGTCCCAGCTTTTTTTCCCTCAATTTGTCTGTCATAGTTGATGTGTACCTATGATGAAAATTACAGGCCTCTCTCATTTTTTAAGTGGGAGAACTTGCACAATTGGTGGCTGACTAAATAATTTTTTCCCCCACTGTATACTGAGATCATGTGACAGATCATATGACACTTAGATTGCACACAGGTGGACTTTATTTAACTAATTATGTGACTTCTGAAGGTAATTGGTTGCACCAGATCTAATTTAGGGGCTTCATAGCAAAGGGGGTGAATACATATGCATGCATCACTTTTCTGTTATTTATTTTTTTGAATTTTTTGAAACAAGTTATTTTTTTCATTTCACTTCACCAATTTGGACTATTTTGTGTATGTCCATTACATGAAATCCAAATAAAAATCCATTTAAATTACAGGTTGTAATGCAACAAAATAGGAAAAATGCCAAGGGGGATGAATACTTTTGCAAGGCACTGTAGGTTTTAAATCAACTCATGAATTTTATTGAATATAGCTATGATCCCCCTTATATCTTCATGTAATAACATTAAGAAAAAAAAAGAGATTATTATCAATGACTTATCAACAGCTGTAACAAGTTGTCCAGTGTAGGAAATCCTAACTGGTACCCTAGTTTATAGAAAGACCCATTACTATAATATGATATATACATAATATGCCTACATGTAAATCACACATGATAGTGCTGATAAAGAAATGAAGTCATAAAGACTAAAACTGGTCTAGCCACCTCATTATTAACATAAGAAAACAGATTGACCCCTGAGTCGTATTCATTAGGCACCAAATGGAAGAAACCTACCTGAACAATCTGAACTTGTCAAATAAGTTACGTTTTCCATGGCAAAGTGTTTTGCTAAGTTTTGCTACGGTGTGAACTAATGAATATCACCCTGTTCAGACGATAAGAGTGGTGCTTAATTCCAAATATGCCAAGGCACTCCTGTAAAGCTGAAAATAATGGATAGGTGTAAGCAATGATGGAAATTCCACCTAGCTTATCAAAGGTGAAGGTAAAGCAATTATTATATTGCTTCAACCTAACCATTCTTCTAATATCTGCAGGAGTGTCTAGGGAGTGTTAGCTGGATTCAGCATTCATAGCACACTGAACCATGTGGGAGTATAATTTGGTCCCAAGGACAAAAGCACCCTCATCAATGTCCACATGTGGAAAAGTTGGGCCCGTTTTAGGGTAGGAGTGCTGATCAAGGATCAGGTCCACCCCGTCCATATAATCTTAATCATTATGGTCTAAAAGGCTAAACTGATCCTATAATCAGCACTCTTATTCATTGTGAATACAGGCCTGTTTATGTGCACTAGGAATAAGAGGGGGATAATTGTGTGGCTCCCTTTGTATGTTTTTTTTTTCCATGATCAGAGAATGATACCTTGACGGATGACAACAAACTCATAACTCCCAGTTTATGGTCCTCTGTAGCTCAACTGGTAGAGCACGGCGCTTATAACGCCAAGGTAGTGGGTTCGATCCCCGGGACCACCCATACACAAAAATGTATGCACGCATGACTGTAAGTCGCTTTGGATAAAAGCGTCTGCTAAATGGCATATTATTATATTGTTAGACATTGGCCCTGTTCATATACCTTAAAAATGCATCATTCCTTCGTCTTTTCCTTTAGGTAACCTGACCTATAAGGGAGAGGATAAGTTCAAACATGGTGTCCACCCCATTGTGTTTACAAATCAGCGATTTCCTCAAGGAAAGAATGAAGGAAGGGTGTATTTTTTTAAGTATTCAAACAGGGCCTATATCTCTGGACTATCGCTGCTGTGAAATCTTGTTGCCCACCTGCAGGTGAGGCCTATGATGAAGAGTATGACGGCGGTGAGGACACACTTGTTCCAAACGTCCTGGACATACTTCCTCATTCTCTGATGCCACGTCATGCTGCCCATTAAGAACGTCTGGGATAAGAGATGACATGGGGTCAATCAAACACTGTTACCTCCAGTAAGAACATATAGTTACTGTAAGTAAGTCCCAGTCATCCAGGGTGAGGGTAGATAGCTAATTGCTAATCGATATTGCTAGTTAGCTAAATTAAGTCTTACAACCATTAAAAGTGCCATAAAGAGTTAATAATGTATAAACATGACATACAGTGGGGAAAAAAAGTATTTAGTCAGCCACCAATTGTGCAAGTTCTCCCACTTAAAAAGATGAGAGAGGCCTGTAATTTGCATCATAGGTACACGTCAACTATGACAGACAAAATGAGAAAAAAAATTCCAGAAAATCACATTGTAGGATTTTTAATGAATTTATTTGCAAATTATGGTGGAAAATAAGTATTTGGTCAATAACAAAAGTGTCTCAATACTTTGTTATATACCCTTTGTTGGCAATGACACAGGTCAAACGTTTTCTGTAAGTCTTCACAAGGTTTTCACACACTGTTGCTGGTATTTTGGCCCATTCCTCCATGCAGATCTCCTCTAGAGCAGTGATGTTTTGGGGCTGTCGCTGGGCAACACAGACTTTTAACTCCCTCCAAAGATTTTCTATGGGGTTGAGATCTGGAGACTGGCTAGGCCACTCCAGGACCTTGAAATGATTCTTACGAAGCCACTCCTTCGTTGCCCGGGCGGTGTGTTTGGGATCATTGTCATGCTGAAAGACCCAGCCACAATTCATCTTCAATGCCCTTGCTGATGGAAGGAGGTTTTCACACAAAATCTCACGATACATGGCCCCATTCATTCTTTCCTTTACACGGATCAGTCGTCCTGGTCCCTTTGCAGAAAAACAGCCCCATAGCATGATGTTTCCACCCCCATGCTTCACAGTAGGTATGGTGTTCTTTGGATGCAACTCAGCATTCTTTGTCCTCAAAACACAACGAGTTGAGTTTTTACCAAAAAGTTATATTTTGGTTTCATCTGACCATATGACATTCTCCCAATCCTCTTCTGGATCATCCAAATGCACTCTAGCAAACTTCAGACGGGCCTGGACATGTACTGGCTTAAGCAGGGGGACACGTCTGGCACTGCAGGATTTGAGTCCCTGGCGGCGTAGTGTGTTACTGATGGTAGGCTTTGTTACTTTGGTCCCAGCTCTCTGCAGGTCATTCACTAGGTCCCCCCGTGTGGTTCTGGGATTTTTGCTCACTGTTCTTGTGATCATTTTGACCCCACGGGGTGAGAACTTGCGTGGAGCCCCAGATCGAGGGAGATTATCAGTGGTCTTGTATGTCTTCCATTTCCTAATAATTGCTCCCACAGTTGATTTATTCAAACCAAGCTGCTTACCTATTGCAGATGCAGTCTTCCCAGCCTGGTGCAGGTCTACAATTTTGTTTCTGGTGTCCTTTGACAGCTCTTTGGTCTTGGCCATAGTGGAGTTTGGAGTGTGACTGTTTGAGGTTGTGGATAGGTGTCTTTTATACTGATAACAAGTGCCATTAATACAGGTAACGAGTGGAGGACAGAGGAGCCTCTTAAAGAAGAAGTTACAGGTCTGTGAGAGCCAGAAATCTTGCTTGTTTGTAGGTGACCAAATACTTATTTTCCACCATAATTTGCAAATAAATTAATAAAAAATCTTACAATGTGATTTTCCGGATTTTTTTTCTCAATTTGTCTGTCATAGTTGACGTGTACCTATGATGAAAATTACAGGCCTCTCTCATCTTTTTAAGTGGGAGAACTTGCACAATTGGTGGCTGACTAAATACTTTTTTTCCCCACTGTATGTAGACACTGTACACATGACAATACACCCGTATATAAGTTAGGGTTAGGGTTTTTGCCTCTGAAGTCAACTGCAGGCCATTTTCTTATGCAGGGGCAATAACAATGCAGTATATCCTGGTTCTAGGGACGCAATCCTGATCCTGGAGTTTTTGCCCTAGCACTAAGACACCTGATTCAACTAAAGGCTTGATGATGATTTGATTAGTTGAATCAAGTGTGTTAGTGCTGCAAGGGCTAAAACAATCCAGGACCAGGATTGAGAAACACTTCCTTCAGTCATCTTTCTCTTCCCACCTCTCGGATCTCCTCACAGACGATTGTGAACACCCAGAAGTACAACACACACTCGGCGATAGCGGGGCCTCGCGGGGGCGGCGGCTTAAAGTCCACCAATAGCACGTAGGCAAACAGCAGGAGGAACAGGAAGTACATCAGAACGTTGCCTAAAAAGGAAGTGACGGGTGCGAACCAAAACTGCCGCCATCGGGATACCACAAAAGGCCTTTTAGGTGGGGTGTTGGGCCTGCCTAAAGAACCAGAGAAAGGTGTACATATAAATACGGAACTACTGCACAACCATTTACATAAAGCAATAATGTACACATACATTTATATCCAGTACTACTGTACCATTACAAAACCAATAGACCTGTTTCAGGTATATAACAGACTCTTAAGTCTAGAACTTTAGAACAACTTAAAGCATTCATGAAGCACAAAATCAATAATAGCTTGATGCAGAATGTTGAAACCTGCTAGACAACATTCTGAACTGAAGCATGCTGAAGAAATGTAGCAATTATTAACCTATGACTTGATGGGTTTGTATGGCTTGGTAGATTTGCAGTGTATGGAGCTCTATGAGTGAGAGGGAAATTGGAGAAAATAGAGAAATGGAGATATGAGAGAATGTAATATTTTACTCACCTTTTAGAGGATATCTGGGACTATTAGGACCCTGTGTATGATGTTCACTGAAGTAAAAATATAAGATTGCAATGAGGCATTACATTGATGTCCATTCAAATAGTCAGTGTTTTCCACAAGCACATGGAGTAGCCAGCCAAAATGAAAAATTTGCCTATTTGTCCACCGGGCCACAGATTTTTGCAGAACAAGCTGTATTTTGCTGTCCTTTGGTACATTCTAATGGCTTGATTCCATCCGAAATATACAGCGAAAAATTTAATACTTTTTGAGTTTACCTCCCAGATTGGAAAAATCAGTTGTGGTATTGTGTTTAAATTACTGAAACTGTGTTAATACAGTGTATTGCTAGGGTTTTATTTTTCTTCGGGACAATTACACACGTTTTTATGCAGAATATACACCAGAATGGCTTTCCAAGAGGTGTTGAGTGTTCCTGAGTGGTGTAGTCTCAGTCCTGACTTAAATCTGCTTAAAAATCAGAGACAAGGTTTCGTCGCTGCCCATCAATGATCCCCAACCAAATTTACTGAGGCTGAGCAATTTCGGCATAAACGTTGGATATACAGTGGGGGAAAAAAGTATTTAGTCAGCCACCAATTGTGCAAGTTCTCCCACTTAAAAAGATGAGAGAGGCCTGTAATTTTCATCATAGGTACACGTCAACTATGACAGACAAAATGAGAAGAAATAAAATCCAGAAAATCACATTGTAGGATTTTTTATGAATTTATTTGCAAATTATGGTGGAAAATAAGTATTTGGTCAATAACAAAAGTTGCTCAATACTTTGTTATATACCCTTTGTTGGCAATGACACAGGTCAAACGTTTTCTGTAAGTCTTCACAAGGTTTTCACACACTGTTGCTGGTATTTTGGCCCATTCCTCCATGCAGATCTCCTCTAGAGCAGTGATGTTTTGGGGCTGTCGCTGGGCAACACGGACTTTCAACTCCCTCCAAAGATTTTCTATGGGGTTGAGATCTGGAGACTGGCTAGGCCACTCCAGGACCTTGAAATGCTTCTTACGAAGCCACTCCTTCGTTGCTCGGGCGGTGTGTTTGGGATCATTGTCATGCTGAAAGACCCAGCCACGTTTCATCTTCAATGCCCTTGCTGATGGAAGGAGGTTTTCACTCAAAATCTCACGATACATGGCCCCATTCATTCTTTCCTTTACACGGATCAGTCGTCCTGGTCCCTTTGCAGAAAAACAGCCCCAAAGCATGATGTTTCCACCCCCATGCTTCACAGTAGGTATGGTGTTCTTTGGATGCAACTCAGCAGTCTTTGTCCTCCAAACACGACAAGTTGGGTTTTTACCAAAAAGTTATATTTTGGTTTCATCTGACCATATGACATTCTCCCAATCCTCTTCTGGATCATCCAAATGCACTCTAGCAAACTTCAGACGGGCCTGGACATGTACTGGCTTAAGCAGGGGGACACATCTGGCACTGTAGGATTTGAGTCCCTGGCGGCGTAGTGTGTTACTGATGGTAGGCTTTGTTACTTTGGTCCCAGCTCTCTGCAGGTCATTCACTTGTTCCCCCCGTGTGGTTCTGGGATTTTTGCTCACCGTTCTTGTGATCATTTTGACCCCACGGGGTGAGATCTTGCGTGGAGCCCCAGATCGAGGGAGATTATCAGTGGTCTTGTATGTCTTCCATTTCCTAATAATTGCTCCCACAGTTGATTTCTTCAAACCAAGCTGCTTACCTATTGCAGATTCAGTCTTCCCAGCCTGGTGCAGGTCTACAATTTTGTTTCTGGTGTCCTTTGACAGCTCTTTGGTCTTGGCCATAGTGGAGTTTGGAGTGTGACAGTTTGAGGTTGTGGACACGTGTCTTTTATACTGATAACAAGTTCAAACAGGTGCCATTAATACAGGTAACGAGTGGAGGACAGAGGAGCCTCTTAAAGAAGAAGTTACAGGTCTGTGAGAGCCAGAAATCTTGCTTGTTTGTAGGTGACCAAATACTTATTTTCCACCATAATTTGCAAATAAATTCATTAAAAATCCTACAATGTGATTTGCTGGAATTGTTTTCTCTCAATTTGTCTGTCATAGTTGACGTGTACCTATGATGAAAATTACAGGCCTCTCTCATCTTTTTAAGTGGGAGAACTTGCACAATTGGTGGCTGACTAAATACTTTTTTTCCCCACTGTATGTTGCGCTAAGACTTGTGCAAAGTTGGTAGAATCTATAACTTTCTTTCAGGTTGTGTAGATCTGTAGGAAGAAAATATATTTTAGATTTAATTTTAAGGCAGCAAAATGTGAAAAAAAGTTCACGGGATGTACACTTTCTATAGGCACGGTATATCAAAAATATAAACTACATCTTTAGTTTACTTGTCCCGATGCGATACCATGGACATATACCTGCGTTGTAAGATTTATGAATGGCAAGGATATATGAGAACGACTTTATTCAGTCAGTTCGACAACTTTTAGAAACTTGTCAAGCTTGCTGTTCATCAATCAAAGCACAGTAAAAAGCACATGTGCCACCACTACATGGCTGCATATGAAACACGACAGGGTTTGAACGTGAACATTTTTATCAATGGCCCGGTCAGGCCAGTAGGCCAAAAACTTACTGGCCCAAACAGAATTTCTACTGTCCCGGACATGGTGTAGTTCTTAAATGCATTCGGGTCATGCAAAGCCTATAGGTTGGCATGCTTTCTCTCTATATTCAGCTATTAATAGGCTACATTTGGTTATTATGATATGTATTAAAAAGCTGTGTAATATAATTTAGCAATGCAAGTCATTACTCTATTCTTTAGAATTGCATTGTATTAATTGCATACATTTTTGTTTATAAAGCATGTAATTCTGAGAAGATTTGAAAATAGGATGCTGCCCCTTTCAATACACACTTTCCAAAATATATATTGACATGGCTACAGTAGGCTAGCCAAGCCGAATGCTAGGTGTTTTTTTTGTAGCTTTCTTTTTGCAGACTATCAACAGTAGCCAGCATATTGCTAGTACGTTCACCATTGAAGGTTTACTTTTGTATATCACTTTATCTCAAATAAATAAACGAGTAGATTGATAGGCGCTTCTTTTTGCTCTGGACAGCTTGCGTGTGCTGTGTGAAGGCATCAACTTCTGTACTTCTCAAGAAATTGTGACTCACGTGAGCGTGGTGGTGCTTGAATGAACGTCCAATCATATTGCTCAAATACAAATAGCATGTCGGGCCAGTGGCTGACGAGATCCACGGGCCCGACATGTTTTTACTGGCCCCAGGCCAGTGGGCCATCGTTAATGTTAGACCCTGCACGCAAAACAAAATAAGTGAATGTGCCAGAAAACAATAGCCTAATTGGATTTCGACTCATCGTTACCACATTATATGGGACGTACAAATTCACTCACATTATATGGGATGTGCAAATTCATGCTCTCTCCTCCAGGTACGGAGGCGGGACAGACAGCCAACTGGGCACAGATGTCAATTCAACGTCTATTCCATGTTGGTTCAACATAATTTCCTTGAAATGACGTGGACACGAAATTGATTAAACCAGTGTGTGCCCAGTGAGAGCAGACTGTCAAACCAGCAGTGTTTCCTTGTAATTGCTCACTTTGTGACTGACAAGCGCCTGTCCTGTCAATAGACATTTACATTTACATTTTAGTCATTTAGCAGACGCTCTTATCCAGAGCGACTTACAGGAGCAATTAGGGTTAAGTGCCTTGCTTAAGGGCACATCGACAGATTTTTCACCTAGTCAGCTTGGGGATTAGAACCAGCAACCTTTCGGTTACTGGCACAACGCTCTTACCCACTAAGCTACCTGCCGCCACAATAGATCGCTATTAGATGCATATTGTTCATTCTAGTGGGAGAGGGCTCCGCAGAGCTTTTTCTGACTAGCGAAATGCTAGTAGCCTAATTAATTTAAGTGGAAAAAGTAGCTGGTTGAAAATGAGTCTGTAATCAGCTGTATAGCCGACAGCCGGCACTAGTGGAAAACACTGTATAATTGCATAGTAACAAATGGTATAGTAGGTACAGAGGGGAAAAAAAGTATTTAGTCAGCCACCAATTGTGCAAGTTCTCCCACTTAAAAAGATGAGAGAGGCCTGTAATTTTCATCATAGGTACACGTCTACTATGACAGACAAAATGAGGAAGAAAAATCCAGAAAATCACATTGTAGGATTTTTTATGAATTTATTTGCAAATTATGGTGGAAAATAAGTATTTGGTCAATCACAAAAGTTTCTCAATACTTTGTTATATACCCTTTGTTGGCAATGACACAGGTCAAACGTCTTCTGTAAGTCTTCACAAGGTTTTCACACACTGTTGCTGGTATTTTGGCCCATTCCTCCATGCAGATCTCCTCTAGAGCAGTGATGTTTTGGGGCTGTCGCTGGGCAACACGGACTTTCAACTCCCTCCAAAGATTTTCTATGGGGTTGAGACCTGGAGACTGGCTAGGCCACTCCAGGACCTTGAAATGCTTCTTACGAAGCCACTCCTTCGTTGCCCGGGCGGTGTGTTTGGGATCATTGTCATGCTGAAAGACCCAGCCACGTTTCATCTTCAATGCCCTTGCTGATGGAAGGAGGTTTTCACTCAAAATCTCACGATACATGGCCCCATTCATTCTTTCCTTTACACGGATCAGTCGTCCTGGTCCCTTTGCAGAAAAACAGCCCCAAAGCATGATGTTTCCACCCCCATGCTTCACAGTAGGTATGGTGTTCTTTGGATGCAACTCAGCAGTCTTTGTCCTCCAAACACGACGAGTTGAGTTTTTACCAAAAAGTTCTATTTTGGTTTCATCTGACCATATGACATTCTCCCAATCCTCTTCTGGATCATCCAAATGCACTCTAGCAAACTTCAGATGGGCCTGGACATGTACTGGCTTAAGCAGGGGGACATGTCTTGCACTGCAGGATTTGAGTCCCTGGCGGCGTAGTGTGTTACTGATGGTAGGCTTTGTTACTTTGGTCCCAGCTCTCTGCAGGTCATTCACTAGGTCCCCCCGTGTGGTTCTGGGATTTTTGCTCACCGTTCTTGTGATCATTTTGACCCCACGGGGTGAGATCTTGCGTGGAGCCCCAGATCGAGGGAGATTATCAGTGGTCTTGTATGTCTTCCATTTCCTAATAATTGCTCCCACAGTTGATTTCTTCAAACCAAGCTGCTTACCTATTGCAGATTCAGTCTTCCCAGCCTGGTGCAGGTCTACAATTTTGTTTCTGGTGTCCTTTCACAGCTCTTTGGTCTTGGCCATAGTGGAGTTTGGAGTGTGACTGTTTGAGGTTGTGGACAGGTGTCTTTTATACTGATAACAAGTTCAAACAGGTGCCATTAATACAGGTAACGAGTGGAGGACAGAGGAGCCTCTTAAAGAAGAAGTTACAGGTCTGTGAGAGCCAGAAATCTTGCTTGTTTGTAGGTGACCAAATATTTATTTTTCCACCATCACTTGCAAATAAATTCATTAAAAATCCTACAATGTGATTTTCTGGATTTGTTTTCTCATTTTGTCTGTCGTAGTTGACGTGTACCTATGATGAAAAATACAGGGCTCTCTCATCTTTTTAAGTGGGAGAACTTGCACAATTGGTGGCTGACTAAATACTTTTTTCCCCACTGTATATGCACATGCAAACACATAACATGTGCACAAAACACAGAGAAGAAAGCAAACATGTAGTGAGACATACAGTATGTACAAACTTTAACACACACACAACAATATAATTGGGTTTTTAGAGGGAAAGTTACATGTGCTTGATGTCAGAGAAGGAGAAAATTGTCTCTCCATAAAGGCTGTCATTGTCTCTACCCTGCGCAACCTCATCAGGCTTCCCCGGCTCCTCCAGTTCCCTGTGAAAGACAGAGTTGAAAGTATAAATAACTTTGAAACTAAGGTACTGAGGGCCAAATCCTAACCATTGACATCAATGCATGGTTTACGTAATCAGCGACTTAATCCCGCACATTGCTAGTGATAATAGGGAGGGGCAGAAAGAAAAGCACACAGAGAGGAAGAGTTTTCCAAACACAAATGGAGATTCTCGATTGAGCATGTTTTTAATCTGGGTCAGAAAAGAACAGCCCAGAGTGCACAGAGAACAGACACTACCAGACAGAGGTGGATGTGGAGGAGGTACTAAAGGTACCTGAAGGAGATGAGCTGGGTGTACATCAGAACGGGACAGAAGAAGGTGAGGAGGAGTTTCCACACCTCCGTGCTCCTCTTCATATCCCCCCACCAGATCTGAGACAGGAGAGACTGGAGGGGAGGCAAGAGATGTCTAGGTTTGCAATTGATTCATTCTATTGTAGCCTATGATATCATGTTATGCTCCTGCATGCAACTTCAAATGTACATGGTTACATTCTATGCACATCTGGAGAATCCCAGACACAGTGAAATATGATTACAGACGGTGAAAAGAATACGCAGGTTGAAATGTTTTGTTTAATTAGAAGGCAGAATAGCCCAGCCAAGTAGACAGACAGACAAGACAGACAAGCCAACCAGCCAGCCAACCAGCCAGCCAGACAGACAGACAGACAGACCTGCACTCCATCATGGCTGAAGAAGAGGCGGGCGTCGGCGGCCATGCCCATCTTTAGACAGGTGGTCCCTCCCCACACGGGAGACTTCCTGATCAGCAGGGTGAAGGAGCGACTCTCACTGCTCTGGTAACACTTACTGAATACATCTACAGGGACAGATTTAAAGGCCTACAATATTTTAGCGATGCAGCTCCAGTTTTGGACGTACATAAAATCCCCTCCATGATGTAGGCTACAGAACCTCCTCGGTGAATATCGGTGAACCTTTTTAGAAGTTATTTTCCTGTAACAATTGTTTGTTTTCCATTTCATATGTTCAAAACCCAAGCCCTCTGTAGGCTATCTGTCACGATCGTTTACGAATGAGAAGGACCAAGGGGCAGCGTGATAAGCATACATGTTTATTTAACGAATAAACACCACGACAAAACAACAAACGAAACGTGAAGTCCAAGGTAGCATACACACAACATACCTTACACGGAACAAGATCCCACAACTAACAGGTGCCAAAAGGCTGCCTAAGTATTGTCCCCAATCAGAGACAACGAGCTACAGCTGCCTCTGATTGGGAACTACCCTGGCCAACATAGATCTAAACGATCTAGAAACTAACATAGACAAACCCAACACAGAAAATACACACCCTGACTCAACCAATACAAGTCCCTAGAGTCAGGGCGTGACAGTACCCCCCCCCCCACCCCCACCAAAGGTGCGGACTCTGACCGCGCCACATAAACCTAACAGGGTAGGGGCCGGGTGGGCATTCCGCCTCGGAGGCGGATCCGGCTCCGGAGTGGAGCCGCTGGCCAGAGCTGGACTGGACCCCGGTGGAGCGGATTGCTCTGGCTCCGGAGTGGAGCCGCTGACCGGAGCTGGACCAGGCACCAGTGGAACAGGCACGGGCCGCGCCGGACTGGACACACGCACCACTGGCTTGGTGCGGGGAGCAGGAACGGGCCGGACTGGGCTGACGACGCGCATCCCTGGCTTGGTGCGGGGAGCAGGAACGGGCCGGACTGGGCTGACGACGCGCACGACTGGCTTGGTGCGGGGAGCAGGAACGGTCCGGACTGGGCTGACGACGCGCACCACTGGCTTGGTGCGGGGAGCAGGAACGGGCCGTACCGGACTGGCGACGCACACCACTGGCCTGGTGCGGGGAGCAGGAACAGGCCGGGCCGGGCTGGCGACACACACCACTGGCTTGGTGCGAGGGACAGTAACAGGTCAGACCGGGCTGGCGACGCGCACCACTGGCTTGGTGCACGGGGCAGGAACAGGCCGGGCCGGGCTGGCGACGCGCACCACTGGCTTGATGCGAGGAGCAGGGACGGGCCGAACCATACTGGGAACACCCACCACTGGCTTAGTGCGGGAATCAGGAACGGGCCGGACCGGACTGGCGACACGCACCACTTGATTGGTGCGAGGAGCGGGACTGGGTTCCTTCATTAACCCAACATGAATCACCGTCCTGGTGAGAACATCTGTGGCGTGCATGCAATGCAACTTCTGGAGAAGTGTGTATGCGATCTGTAAGATGGTTCCAATGTTTATAAAACATTATATTTGGGAGCAGTATAAAGGTGAGTAGACATTCCCCCTTTCTCATTATATTGGATCTTTACCCAGCTCCTGTGAAAAGTTTGGATATATAAGTTGCCTTGTCTGTATTATACGCCCACGGGGAACAATTATGGTGCCTCTAACTGTATTTAGCCTATTTAAAACAAGTTTTTGTTTTGTTTTTATTAGAATTTGATTAGAATTATATACTGTCTTTTCAGGCCTAGTGAATTTAATCTTGCTCATTGACTACGTTTGGCATGTCCACAGACTGCAATTTACAGTAGGCCTAGCCCATATATCAGTGTGACTGCTATAGCATATTTTTAACAATGTATTTCCGTATTGAAGCAATGCAATTAGAACATTGTGGACTGCAAACATGTTCAATATATTTTGCAAATATGGGGCAGGCTATTTAACGAACAAGGCAATAACGGACTAACATTCGAATTGGAGTTGATGACAACGCAATACATGAAAGACCGTAAATACACAACTTGAAGCAACCACATATTTAGCCATGGAGCAGGTTCTGATTGGCCAGTGAGGGGCCAAGCCGTATAGTTTATTCATCAAAACCCAGCACTTTCGCGCCACCGCCAGCAACTGCGTCCATAATTATGATTGTGAAAATAGCAACAATATTTCTGGCACAGCCCCGAACCTATAGCGCTACCACCAGTGCTTTGATTAACCATTGCGTTAGGGTTGTTAAAATAGAGCCCCTGGTCTCCGGCGGGGAGTCGCATGTGAGATGAGAGCGAGGAGTGTTACCACTACACCAGGCTCTGCACTGTTTTCCGCTTTTCAACCTTTATATGGACGAAATGACATAACAACCTCTCCATTATCACTTTTCATGTTTCTATTCCAAATGTTTATCCTCTCGTCTCACCGTGAGCCAGGTTCTCGAACCTTTGCGCTAGCTCCTTCATGGCCAGCTTGGTCTCCGTCTGGCTCTCCAGCTTGGACAGCTCCCGTAGGATCTTACAGCCGCTCAGAGCACTGAGGACTGACTCGCCTGCCATCTCCCAGAAGAAGACGGCCATGTCGTTGCGGTTCTGCAGCACAGCCCAGACGAAGAGACTAGCCCAGGGAAAGAGACAGCGCTTGTCCCGGTACACACAGTTGCCCCGCAACAACTTACTCACACGCTGAGAGAAAGGGAGAGGGGGATGGGAGAGAGAGAGAGGGGGAGAGAGAGATGGGGGGAGGGTGAGGAAGAGAGAGAGAGAGAGAGAGAGAGAGAGAGAGAGAGAGAGAGAGAGAGAGAGAGATTCCAATAAAGAATTTAAATATCTTGGACCAAATATGCCATTTAATTTACACGTATCAAAATACAAAGCCCACAAAGAGTGAATACAAGGAGAAAATGGGGGGAAATGAAGAAAAATATAAACTATGCAAAACGAAAGAAAGAGAGAGGAAAATCTATGTAATTGAGAGTACACCTTGAGAGCCTTTCTCTGGGAGGTGATGTTCTCCAGTTCCAGTGGTGCGTGGTAAAATGGCTGACACACATCCCCCATCAAGTCCTCCAGGACTCTTGACACCTGAGAATAAAGGGAGAGAGGACAAGGTGGTGGACAAGATGGAGGGGTAAGATAATATGACAAGAAAAGGAGAATGAGGAAGGATGGATAAATCATATTAAAAGCATGCAGATGTTTTGTCATGTCCATTTCAAATAACAGCAAGTGCTGTTTTCACACAGCCATGATCCACAACTAAGCATTTCCAAATCTAACAGAAAAACCTAACCCCCCAGAACTAGATTAAAATAGTATTCCTTTTCATTCACCTGAATGAGCTTGCCTGGTGCAATGGAACCCAAAAGTGCAAACCCAACCAAAGTACACTACATGATCAAAAGTGGACACCTGCTCATCGAACATCTCATTCCAAAATCATGGGCAGTAATATGGAGTTGGTCCCGCCTTTGCTGCTATAACAGCCTGCACTCTTCTGGGAAGGCTTTTCACTAGATGTTGGAACATTGCTGCAGGGACTTGTTTCCATTCAGCCAAGAGCATTAGTGAGGTCAGGCACTGATGTTGGGCGATTAGGCCTGGCTGACAGTCGGCGTTACAATTCATCCCAAAGGTGTTCGATGGGGTTGAGGTCAGGGCTCTGTGCAGGCCAGTCAAGTTCTTCCACACCGATCTCGACAAACCATTTCTGTATGGGCCTTGCCCAAACTGTTGCCACAAAGTTGGAAGCACAGAATCGTCTATAATGTCATTGTATGCTGTAACTAAGGGGCCTGAACCATGAAAAACAGCCCCTTCCAGAAGGACAACCATCTATGCAGCACTCCACCAATCAGGCCTTTATGGTAGAGTGGCCAGACAGAAGCCACTCCTCAGTAAAAGGCACATGACAGCACGCTTGGAGTTTGCCAAAAGGCACCTCAAGAATCTCAGAACATGAGAAACAAGATTATCTGGTCTGATGAAACCAAGATTGAACTCTTTGGCCTGAATACCAAGTGTCACGTCTGGAGGAAACATGGCACAATCCCTACGGTGTAGTATGGTGGTGGTAGCACCATGCTGTGGGGATATTTTTCAGCGGCAGGGACTGGCAGACTAGGCAGGATCAAGGGAAAGATGAACGGAGCAAAGTACAGAGAGATCATTGATGAAAACTTGCTCCAGAGCGCTCAGGACCTCAGACTGGGTCGAAGGTTCACCTTCCAACATGACAACGACCCTAAGCACACAGCGAACACAACGCAGGAGTGGCTTCGGGACAAGTCTCTGAATGTCCTTGAGTGGCCCAGCCAGAGCCTGGACTTGAACCAGATCTAACATCTCTGGAGAGACCTGAAAATAGCTGTGCAGCGACGCTCCCATCCAACCTAACAGAGCTTGAGAGGATCTGCAGAGCAGAACTGGAGAAACTCCCCAAATACAGGTGTGCCAAGCTTGTAGCGTCATACCCAAGAAGAATCAAGGCTGTAATCGCTGCCAAAGCTGCTTCAGCAAAGTACTGACTAAAGGGTCTGAATACTTACTTGCAAAAAAATTCTTACAACCTGTTTTTGCTTTTTCATTATGGGGTATTGTGTATTTAACTAGGCAAGACAGTTAAGAACAAATTCTTATTTACAATGACGGCCTACACCGGCCAAACCTGGACGACGCTGGGCCAATTGTGCACCGCCCTATGGGACTCCCAATCACGGCCGGTTGTGATACAGCCTGGAATCGAACCAGGGGGTCTGTAGTGACGCCTCAAGCACTGAGATGCAGTGCCTTAGACTGCTGCGCCACTCGGGAGGGAAAAAACGATTTAATCAATTTTAGAATAAGGCTGTAACGTAACAAAAGTCAAGGGGTCTGAATACTTTCCGAATGCACTGTATGCACTGTACTTGAAATTAGTACATTTAATAAACATTTCCTAAAAACACGAATCTCTTACCTCAAACAAACTGAACTTATTTGCAGGCCGCAGGCCCCCCGGCGACCCACCGGACCCTTTGGCGGGAGAGACATCCAGCAGAATGGCCTGCGAACCTGTCATACCCTGGCGCTCCCCTAGGCGGCGCTGCAGCAGGGCGTAGGCTAGAGAGCTGTCGGCCACCGAGCGGTAGAGGCTCTCCAGCCGCCCGTAGGTCAGGTAGTCCAGGATGTTTAGTCCGTTCTCGGTGAAGAGGCGCACAAATTGTGGCTTGTCATTGACCAGCGCGTCCGTCATGGAGTCCTGCAGGTCCTGGTACTGCAGGGGAGTTAGGGAGGTTGAGAGGTCAAAGGTGAGAGGTAACACAAAACAAAAATTATTGTTTCTTATTGTATAAGTACAGGTAGTCCCTTGCTTGTTTTCTTCCACGTGGTGCCTATGGGCAGCAGGTAGCCTAGTGGTTAGAGCGTTGGGCCAGTAATGGAAAGGTTGCTAGTTCGAATCACCAAGGTGAAGAATCTGTTGATGTGCCCTTGAGCAAGGCCCTTAACCCTGATTGCTCCAGGGTTGCCGTTGATAATGGCAGACCCTGGCTGTGAGCTCACTCTCAGGGGGATTTGGGATATGCAAAAAAAACATTTCCAATACACGCTTGTACATGTGTGACATAGGACAAATATAAACACTCTCCTATGTTCACTAATGAGCACAGCAGTCTACCAATACAGTGTCATGGGAGCTACCTTACTGTGCATGAGATGTTCATGACCTCTACACTCACTTAGAACAGCCTCAATTAATCTGGCATGGAAAGCGTTCCACAGGGATGTTGACTCCAATGCTTCCCACGGTTGGCTGAATGTCCTTTGGGTGGTGGACCATTCTTGATACACACAGGAAACTGTTGAGCATGAAAAACCCAGCAGCGTTGCAGTTCTTGACACAACCCGGTGTGCCTGGCATCTACTACCAAACCCTGTTCAAAGGCACTTAAAACGTTTGTCTTGCCCATTCATCCTCTGAATGGCAAACATACTCAATCCATGTCTCAATTATCTACACTGACTGAAGTGGATTTAACAAGTGACATCAATAAGGGATCATAGCTTTCACCTGGATTTACCTGGTTAGTCTATGTCATGGAAAGAGCAGGTGTTCTTAATGTTTTGTATACTCAGTGTATATCTAAACCTACAATGAAATGGCACATCAATTTGAATCTGAATCTGATGGAATAGGTCTTTGACAGCTGCTGTATAGATGGAACAGGCTGGGTCTCCCAAAGCCTTTGTGGCTAAAGTAGTGTATTATTTCTCTCGACGACCCAGACTCATGCCACTTTGCTCACACACAGAAGATCAACAGTCACACATCAATTCTATAGTTGTTAATCTCTTGTGGCTGTAAGAGAGAAATCATTTACTACTAAGTTCTCTGTGGAGAAAATAACGTACTACTTTAGCCATGAAAGCATTGAGAAACCCTGTCCCGATTTGATCCCCTCCATTTCCCAATCCTCCTAGACCTTAAACATTTGTAGAGATGTTTATGCAATATGGTAAAAAGTCTACCTGCCCTCTGATAGGCTTGGTGGAATTTTCACCATAGTGCCTAGGGCCTACGGCAGGGATCATCAACTAGATTCAGCCGCGGGCCGATTTTTGTCTTGAGCGGATGGTCGGGTGGACGGAATATAATTACAAATAATATGTAGATGGCAAATTGACCACAAGAAGCCCAAACAGATATAATGTTTGACTAAAATATAATCATTTCAAACTTGGCTTACATTTGTATACGATCACGTTTCTCTCTATTATGCATGGGAATACCTGGGAACAGATTTCTTAAATTAATATCACTTGGAGCTGATTTCCTGGTGTTTTTAGTCTATTATTTCCCCAAAAAAAGCTTGGGGAATACGGCCGTGTGCTGCCAGTTGGGGAATCCTGGCCTAGGGTCTAGGTGTTGATTGGGCACATGAGTGTCTCACCCTCCAGTGGATGTCTCCATTGAAGAGCTCACTCTTGGCGATGTCCACTCTGTTCCAGGTAACAGCCAGCTTCAGCTCTTCAGTGTAGGGGCTGGCTTCACTCGACACACGCTGCTTACTCGCTGACACAAACACACACGTGCATAGAGACACACGCATAGACACAGATAGACACACACACACACACACACATGTCTTGACTTGAGGATAGTGTACACATACATCACCTTCACCATAATGTCAGACTAAGATGTCTATTATAATGTCAGACACCATAATTCACTTGAACACCTAACATCTTTAGTTCAAATACAAATAGAGATCACTTCCTGTTCCGGTCGCATGGAGTGAGCACGGAATGCTGAGAAGATCACTGAGAAAACTAAGAAACCGCACTGTCGGCGCAATGGCGGGCACCGAATCGGGTTCGCAAGCTGCAGTGAGAGAAAATGAGCTGAATGAATCCGAACTGCCTATCCCCATCTGTTATATCATATATGAAGAGATAGGCACAGCCATAGACAACAAGCTCCAACCAAGTCTGGAAACAATTAAGACATCAGTCGCCGAATGCAACGAGAAGATAGCCGTAGTCGAAGAAGCCATTTCTAATGTGGATGGCAGGGTGACTGAACTTGAAGAATCCCACACTTCTCTCCTTGAGGAAAACACCAAACTTCGCGACAAGCTTGAAGTTTTGGAAATGCACAATCGTAAATGTAATCTTCGTGTCACAGGATTTGATAACGACATTGAACAGGGAAATCCAATGGCTTACATGGCAGCTTTCTTCACAGAACTGTTCCAGGCTGAGGAACTTCCCAGTGAACCAGCCGTGGAGAACACACATCAAATTGGATCAAAACCATCTTGGCATGCTGACAGACCCCGTGTGATGATCGTGAGGATGCAGCGCTACCAGGTCAAACACGCAATCATACAGTGGTCATACAGATGATTGTGGACTACAGGAAAAGAAGGACAGAGTACGCCCCCATTCTCATCGACGGGGCTGTAGAGGAGCAGGTTGAGAGCTTCCAGTTCCTTGATGTCCACATCACCAACAAACTATCATTGTCCAAACACACCAAGACAATCGTGAAGAGGGCACGACAAAGCCTGTTCCCCCTCAGGAGACTGAAAAGATTTGGCATGGGTCCTCAGATCCTCAAAAAAGTTATACAGCTGCACCATCGAGAGCATCCTGACTGGTTGCATCACTGCCTGGTATGGCAACTGCTCGGCCTCCGACCGCAAGGCACAGAGGGTAGTGCGTACGGCCAGTACATCACTGGGGCCAAGCTTCCTGCCATCCAGGACCTCTATACCACGCAGTGTCAGCAGAAGGCCCTAAAAATGGTTTACTTAACACTTATTTTTCTTAAAACTGCATTGTTGGTTAATGGCTTGTAAGTAAGCATTTCACTGTAAGGTCTACACCTGTTGTATTCGGCGCATGTGACAAATAAAATTTGATTTGGTCAAGGAAGAAAGGAGATATTAACTTTCGTGGGATGAAGTTAAAGATCTTTCCCAAAATGACTGCTGATATGATAAGGTATTTTGATAGGCTCTTCTAGTTAATTTACCTAGCAGATAAGAGTCAACCAAAAATATGATTACAGATAATCACAATATGATAGGATTCATGGACATACTGTATATTGTTTACTGATTTAAATCGTGGACTGATTTTTGGGCCTAGGGCGAAGCCTTGTAGGCTACACCCTTTTTATTTATTTTATTTATTTTTATTCCACCTTTATTTAACCAGGTAAGTCTGTTGAGAGCAAGTTCTCATTTACAACTGCAACCTGGCCAAGATAAAGCAAAGCAGTGCGATAAAAACAACACAGAGTTACATATGGGGTAAAAAAAACATAAAGTCAAAAATACAACAGAAAATATATATACAGTGTGTGCAAATGTAGCAAGTTATGGAGGTAAGGCAATAAATAGGCTATAGTGCAAAATAATTACAATAGTATTAACACTGGAATGCTAGATGTGCAAGAGATTATGTGCAAATAGAGATACTGGGGTGCAAAAGAGCTAAATATATAACAATATAGGGATGAGGTAGTTGGGTGGGCTAATTTCAGATGGGCTGTGTACAGGTGCAGTGATCGGTAAGGTGCTCTGACAACTGATGCTTAAAGTTAGTGAGGGAGATAAGAGTCTCCAGCTTCAGAGATTTTTGCAATTCGTTCCAGTCATTGGCAGCAGAGAACTGGAAGGAATGGCGGCCAAAGGAGGTGTTGGCTTTGGGGATGACCAGTGAGATATACCTGCTGGAGCGCAGACTACGAGTGGGTGTTGCTATGGTGACCAGTGAGCTAAGATAAGACGGGGATTTGCCTAGCAGTGATTTATAAATGACCTGGAGCCAGTGGGTTTGGCAATGAATATGTAGTGAGGGCCAGCCAACAAGAGCGTACAGGTCACAATGGTGTGTAGTATATGGGGCTTTGGAGACAAAACGGATGGCACTGTGATAGACTACATCCAATTTGCTGAGTAGAGTGTTGGAGGCTATTTTTTAAATGACATCGCCGAAGTCAAAGATCGGTAGGATAGTCAGTTTTACGAGGGCATGTTTGGCAGCATGAGTGAAGGAGGCTTTGTTGCGAAATAGGAAGCTGATTCTAGATCTAACTTTTGATTGGAGATGCTTAATGTGAGTCTGGAAGGAGAGTTTACAGACTAACCAGACGCCTAGGTATTTGTAGTTGTCCACATACTCTAGGTCAGACGTGGGGTGGGCGGGTGCAAGCAGCATTCGGTTGAAGAGCATGCATTTAGTTTTACTAGTGTTTAAGAGCAGTTGGAGGCTACAGAAGGAGTGTTGTATGGCGTTGAAGCTCGTTTGGAGGTTTGTTAACACAGTGTCCAATGAAGGGCCAGATGTATACAAAATGGTGTCGTCCGCATAGAGAGGGTGCAGAGCTGGTGACCAGGGTAGTGGTAGCCAGGTGGAAAGCATGGCCAGCCGTAGCAAAATGCTTGTTGAAATTCTCGATTATTGTAGATTTATCAGTGGTGACAGTGTTTCCTAGCCTCAGTGCAGTGGGCAGTTGGGAGGAGGTGCTCTTATTCTCCATGGACTTTACAGTGTCCCAAAACTTTTTGGAGTTAGTGCTACAGGATGCAAATTTCTGTTTGAAAAAGTTAGCCTTTGCTTTCCTGACTGCTTGTGTATATTGGTTCCTAACTTCCCTGAAAAGTTGCATATCGCGGGGGCTATTTGATGCTAATGCAGTACGCCACAGGATGTTTTTGTGCTGGTCAAGGGCAGTCAAGTCTGATGAGAACCAGGGGCTATATCGGTTCTTAGTTCTGTATTTTTTGAATGGGGCATGTTTATTTAAGATTGAGAGGAAATTATTTTTAAGGAACAACCAGGCATCCTCTACTGACGGAATGAGATCTATATCCATCCAGGATACCTGGGCCAGGTCAATTAGGAAGGCCTGCTCGCTAAAGTGTTTTAGGGAGCGTTTGACAGTGATGAGGAGTGGTCGTTTGACCGCGGACCCGTTACGGACGCAGGCAATAAGGCAGTGATCGCTGAGATCCTGGTTGAAGACAGCTGAGGTGTATTTAGAGGGTATGTTAGTCAGGATGATATCTATGAGGGTACCCATGTTTACCCTAACCAAATCCAACCATTAATTATGCTTAGCCAACTAAACAGGCATGAAGTAATTTGCCCAACAAACAGTAATTTTAAAGGTCCTTTCTTTTTTTTATAACATGATCTATGCTCATTTGGTTAAAATGCAGATCTACGTTTCTCCTTTCATTGAGAGCATTATGAAAGTATTGTCCCGCTGCCCCTTTCTTTAGGCAATATTTTTCACCAATAGGCCTATCCCTTAATTTGTAGTAGGACCTACATGCAGAATGGATATTTCTGACCAAAATGTGTGAAAACAAACTACGTAATTAATTAAATAACTGGACTATTATAGATTAGGCTATTGCCGGTACGATAGTAGGCTATTGTAGCATTTCCCTATCCTTATATTTCTTTTTCGATATCACAAAACATGTATTCAGACCCCTTGACTTTTAACACATTTTGTTCCATTACAGCCTTATTCTAAAATGGATTCTAAAAAAATTCCCCTCATCAATCTACACACAATACCCCATAATGACAAAGCAAAAACAGGTTTTTAGAATTTTTTGAAAATGTATTAAATATAAAACATGGAAATATGACATTTACATAAGTATTCAGACCGTTTACTCAGTAAACGCACCTTTGGCAGCGATTACAGCCTCGAGTCTTCTTGGCTAAGACACTACAAGCTTGGCACACGTGTATTTGGGGAGTTTCTCCCATTCTTCTCTGCAGATCCTCAAGCTCTGTCAGGTTGGATGGGGAGCATTGCTGCATAGCTATTTTCAGGTCTCTCCAGAGATGTTCGATGAGGTTAAAATACGGGCTCTGGCTGTGCCACTCAAGGACATTCAGAGACTTGTCCTGAAGTGTCACGGTTTCGGCCGAGGCTGCTCCTCCTCCTGGTTCGGGCAGGCTTCGGCGGTCGTCGTCTCCGGAGTACTAGCTGCCACCGTTCTATGTTTCTATGTTTGATTGGTTTTGTCTGTTTGTTACACCTGTTCCTTGTTAGTGT
The DNA here is from genome assembly GCF_964263955.1 of Coregonus lavaretus. NCBI lineage: Eukaryota > Metazoa > Chordata > Actinopteri > Salmoniformes > Salmonidae > Coregonus > Coregonus lavaretus. The sequence continues at coordinate 75,683,967 of NC_139988.1, read as the reverse complement.
TCATTATGCATCCTATTTAGTTCTCTTGTGTTTGGTCAGGTGTTGTGTGTAATTGTTCGATGTCACGTGTTGTATTTCGTTCGTTGTTCTGTTCTCTCTGTATTCGTTTTGTTAGAGAGAGTCCCGCATGTTGTGCGCTTTTGATTTTGGTACTTACCAGTGTGCGTAATTGTTCGCCTGTGGCCTGTTGCCGTGGTTGGCTTGTTTCCTTGGACTTCACTAAAGACATCTATTTTCGAACCTCTGTGTGTTCTGCGTGTGATTCCACGTTACCTCTACACTCAACCCTGACATAATTACACACCATCTCAATGGAATCAGCAGGAGCAACCGCACCCACGGAGATCATCGAGGAGCGCCTTCGTGGACAGGAGGACAGGATTAACCAAATCGGGCACGCCCTGGACAGAGTGATGAACACCCTCCATCGATGGGAGACCAGCGGAGTACCCACACCTCCACCTACTACACCATCACCATCGGTCAGCCCGCCTGTCCAACTTCCGGAACCCAGTGGGATTCGGCTCTCGCTCCCGAGGGCGTACGACGGCACCGCTGCCGGGTGTCAGGGGTTCCTGTTGCGAGTTGAACTCTACCTCGCCACCGTACACCCGGCGCCCTCGGGACACGAGAGCGTTTCCGCCCTCATCTCCTGTCTCACCGGCAAGGCGTTGGAGTGGGCCAATGCCGAATGGAGGAGAATAGACGCCGCAACTATCACCTATGCGGAGTTCTCCCGCCGCTTCCGTGCAGTGTTTGACCATCCACCGGAGGGAAAGGCGGCGGGGGAGCGTCTATTCTACCTCCGGCAGGGGATGAGGAGCGCTCAGGAGTTTGCACTGGAGTTCCGGACTCTAGCGGCAGATGCAGGGTGGAATGAGCGGGCACTCATAGACCACTTCCGCTGCAGCCTCCGGGAGGACGTCAGCAGAGAGTTGGCGTGCAGGGATACCACGCTATCATTTGACCAATTGGTTGACATGGCCATTCGGCTGGACACCCTGCTCGCTACCCGCGGGCGTCCCGGGTGGGGGTCGCCCATTCCACCCTCCAGCACCTCCGAGCCGAGCCCTATGGAGCTCGGAGGTGCTGGCGCTAGAGGACGGAGGAGAAGGAGCCCGAGGGGGGCCGTCCCCTGCACCGTGGAGGGCACACCGCGGCTAGGTGCTGGGGAGGGTCTCCTGGTGGAGGAGAAGGCAGGCCACACATTGGGGAGTCCTCCCAGGTGAGTAGGCGCCCCACTTACCCAGAGCTTTCTGTCGTCACAGTGCCACTTAGGATGGAGACGCAGGGGGGTCATGAGGAGACGATTCAGCTCTATCTGATCGACTCTCCTGCGTATCCGGTGGTGCTGGGACTTCCCTGGTTGATTACACATGATCCTACTATTTCGTGGCGAGAGAGGGCTCTTAAGGGGTGGTCTGCTCAGTGTGAGGGGCTATGTCTGGGTGTTTCCGTAGGGGCGACCTCGGTGGAGAGTCCGAACCAAATGCCCGCACTGCACATTCCCCCCGAGTATGAGGATTTGGCACTCGTGTTTAGCAAGAATAGAGCGGCGCGGTTGCCACCTCATAGACAGGGGGACTGTGCGATAGACCTCCAGGCAGGAGCTGCGCTCCCGCGGAGCCATGTGTATCCTTTGTCACAGGAGGAGAAGAGGGCGATGGAGACATACATTGCCGAGTCTCTGAGACAGGGATACATACGGCCCTCCACTTCACCCGCGTCCTCGAGCTTCTTTTTTGTGAAGAAAAATGATGGAGGTTTGCGCCCGTGTATTGATTACCGCGGTCTCAATCAGATTACTGTGAAATATAGTTATCCACTCCCTCTGATTGCGACTATGACGGAGTCATTACACGGGGCACGGTTCTTTAAAAAATTGGACCTCAGGAGCGCATATAACTTGGTGCGCATTAGAGAGGGCGATGAATGGAAGACAGCATTTAGTACTACCTCCGGACATTACGAGTATCTCGTCATGCCATACGGGTTAATGAATGCTCCATCAGTCTTCCAATCCTTTGTTGATGAGATTTTCCGGGACATGCAGGGGCAGGGGGTAGTCGTGTACATAGACGATATTCTGGTGTACAGTTCTACCCGAGCCGAACATGTAGCCCTGGTGCGCCGAGTATTGAGGAGGCTGTTGGAGCATGACCTGTATGTCAAAGCAGAGAAATGTCTGTTCTTCCAGGAGTCGGTCTCCTTTTTGGGTTATCAGTTGTCTGCGTCAGGGGTGAGGATGGAGGTTGACCGTGTGTCAGCCGTGCGTAATTGGCAAACCCCAACCACGGTTAAAGAGGTGCAGCAGTTCTTGGGTTTTGCGAATTACTACCGGAGGTTTATCCGGGGTTTTGGACAGGTGGCAGCTCCCATAACGTCCCTTCTGAAGGGGGGTCCGGTGCGCTTGCGGTGGTCAGCTGAGGCGAACAGGGCTTTTGGGAGACTGAAGGACCTGTTTACCTCGGCTCCAGTGCTGGCGCACCCGGATCCCGCTTTACCATTCCAAGTGGAGGTGGACGCGTCTGAAGCCGGTATCGGGGCCATTCTCTCACAACGGTCCGGCACACCACCTAAACTCCGCCCCTGTGCCTTTTATTCGAAAAAGCTCAGTCCGGCGGAGCGTAATTATGACGTAGGGGACAGGGAGCTGTTAGCCGTGGTACAAGCCCTAAAGGAGTGGAGGCATTGGCTTGAGGGGGCTCAACACCCTTTTCTCATTTTGACTGACCACCGTAACCTGGAATACATTCGGGAAGCAAGGAGACTGAATCCTCGCCAGGCTCGGTGGACTATGTTTCTAGCCCGGTTCGTGTTTAAGATCACTTACATCCCTGGGTCCCAGAACGGGAAGGCAGATGCCCTGTCTCGGCGGTATGACACGGAGGAGAGGTCCGTTGAGCCCACTCCCATACTACCTAAGTCTTGTCTGGTTGCACCGGTGGTATGGGAGATCGATGCGGAGATCGAGCGGGCGTTACGCACCGACCCTAGCCCTCCACAGTGTCCGGTGGGTCGGACGTACGTCCCGCTCGAGGTCCGGGATTGACTCATTTATTGGGATCACACGTCACCCTCCTCTGGGCATCCAGGTATTGGCCGGACAGTGCACTGCCTTAGCACAAAGTACTGGTGGCCAACGTTAGCCAGGGATGTGAGGATTTATGTCTCCTCCTGCTCAGTGTGTGCCCAGTGTAAGGCGCCCAGACACTTGCCCAGGGGTAAGTTACAACCCCTGCCCGTTCCACAACGACCCTGGTCTCACCTCTCGGTGGATTTTGTTACAGACCTTGCCCCCTCACAGGGCAATAAAACCATCCTGGTCGTTGTGGATCGGTTCTCGAAGGCCTGTCGTCTCCTTCCCATGCCGGGTCTGCCTACTGCCCTACAGACCGCTGAGGCTTTATTTACCCACGTCTTCCGGCATTACGGGGTACCCGAGGATATAGTGTCTGATCGAGGCCCCCAGTTTACCTCCAGAGTCTGGAGAGTGTTTATGGAACGGTTGGGGGTTTCGGTGAGCCTTACCTCGGGTTACCACCCGGAGAGTAATGGGCAGGTCGAACGTGTCAACCAGGATGTGGGTAGGTTTCTGAGGTCGTATTGCCAGGGCTGGCCGGAGGAGTGGGCGGGATATGTTCCCTGCGCCGAGATGGCACAGAACTCTCTCCGCCACTCCTCCACTAAACTAACCCCTTTCCAGTGTGTGTTGGGGTACCAGCCGGTTCTGGCACCTTGGCATGAGAGCCAGATCGAGGCCCCTGCGGTGGATGAGTGGGTGCGGCCCTCGGAGGAGACGTGGAACGCTGCCCACATCCATCTGCAGCGAGCCATCCGTCGACATAAGACGAGCGCTGATCTCCACCGCAGTGAGGGGCCAGTGTACGCACCTGGAGATCGAGTCTGGCTCTCAACCAGAAACCTGCCCCTCCGCCTGCCCTGCCGGAAGCTGGGTCGGCGGTTTGTGGGGCCTTTTAAAGTCCTGAGGAGATTGAACGAGGTGTGTTACAGGTTACAACTGCCCATTGATTACAGGAATATTAACCCCTCGTTCCATGTGTCTCTCCTCAGGCCGGTGGTAGCTGGTCCACTCCAGGACTATGAGATAGAAGAGACTCCTCCGCCCCCATTGGACATCGAGGGGGCTCCGGCGTACACTGTTCGGTCCATCCTAGATTCGAGACGCCGGATGGGGGGTCTCCAATATCTCGTGGAGTGGGAGGGGTACGGCCCGGAGGAGCGGTGCTGGGTGCCGAGGAGAGACATCCTAGACCCGTCTCTTCTGACCGAGTTCCATCGTGGTCATCCTACGCGCCCTGCTCCGCGTCTTCCTGGTCGTCTCCGAGGCCGGGGTCGGCACACGGCTGGAGCCGCGCGTCAAGGGGGGGGTACTGTCACGGTTTTGGCCGAGGCTGCTCCTCCTCCTGGTTCGGGCAGGCTTCGGCGGTCGTCGTCTCCGGAGTACTAGCTGCCACCGTTCTATGTTTCTATGTTTGATTGGTTTTGTCTGTTTGTTACACCTGTTCCTTGTTAGTGTTCATTATGCGTCCTATTTAGTTCTCTTGTGTTTGGTCAGGTGTTGTGTGTAATTGTTCGATGTCACGTGTTGTATTTCGTTCGTTGTTCTGTTCTCTCTGTATTCGTTTTGTTAGAGAGTGTCCCGCATGTTGTGCGCTTTTGATTTTGGTACTTACCAGTGTGCGTAATTGTTCGCCTGTGGCCTGTTGCCGTGGTTGGCTTGTTTCCTTGGACTTCACTAAAGACATCTATTTTCGAACCTCTGTGTGTCCTGCGTGTGATTCCACGTTACCTCTACAGTCAACCCTGACATGAAGCCACTCCTGCGTTGTCTTAGCTGTGTGCTTAGGGTCGTTGTCCTGTTGGAAGGTGTACTTTCGCCCCAGTCTGAGGTCCTGAGCGCCCTGGAGCATGTTTTCATCAAGGATCTCTCTGTACTTTGCTCCATTCATCTTTCCCTCGAGCCTGACTAGACTCCCAGTCCCTGTCGCTGAAAAACATCCCCACAGCATGATGCTGCCACCAAGATGCTTCACCGTAGGGATGGTACCAGGTTTCCTCCAGACGTGATGATAGGCATTCAGGCCAAAGAGTTCAATCTTGGTTTCATCAAACCAGAGAATCTTGTTTCTCATGGTCTGAGAGTCTAGAAGTTCCTCCTCTGTAATTAGTCCTTCACGTGAGTCTTTCTGTACAGCTGTTAATGGAGATGGAGAAGACTGAAATGAAAACATATTCTTAGAGTACTGTCACGACTCCCTCCGAAGCTGCCTCATCTCCTTGTTCGGGCAGGCTTTCGGCTTTCGTCGTCACCGGCCTTCTAGCCAATGCCGCTGCTCTTTTCATCATTCCATTTGTTTTGGCTTGGTTTTCACACACACCTGGTACATATCCCCTCATCAGTCTCTGTATAATTATTCCCTCTGCTCCCCCATGTCTTTGTGTGTTATTGTTCCATGCGGAGGTGTCGCTAGCTCGTGTTGAGCATTATGTTACTTTTATCACCGGGATTTTCACCCGTGTGTTTTGTTTTCCAGGAATGCATTTAAGTAGCACTGTATTTGGTTTACGCATTGCTGCGGACTGCTGTATTGGCCAAATAACCTTATGCTTTGATTCACACCTCCTGCGCCTGGCTCCGTCCTACTCACCTCGTTACAAGTACTTTGCTTCCTAGTTCAAAATATTGTTTGGTGAATCATGGATGACAAAATTATTTTGGTAGCAGTTCTACAGTGAGGGAAAAAAGTATTTGATCCCCTGCTGATTTTGTAAGTTTGCCCACTGACAAAGCCATGATCAGCCTATCATTTTAATGGTAAGTTTATTTGAACAGTGAGAGACAGAATAACAACAAAAAAATCCAGAAAAATGCATGTCAAAAATGTTATAAATTGATTTGCATTTTAATGAGGGAAATAAGTATTTGACCCCTCTGCAAAACATGACTTAGTACTTGGTGGCAAAACCCTTGTTGGCAATCACAGAGGTCAGACGTTTCTTGTAGTTGGCCACCAGGTATGCACACATCTCAGGAGGGATTTTGTCCCACTCCTCTTTGCAGATCTTCTCCAAGTCATTAAGGTTTCGAGGCTGATGTTTGGCAACTCGAACCTTCAGCTCCCTCCACAGATTTTCTATGGGATTAAGGTCTGGGGACTGGCTAGGCCTCTCCAGGACCTTAATGTGCTTCTTCTTGAGCCACTCCTTTGTTGCCTTGGCCGTGTGTTTTGGGTCATTGTCATGCTGGAATACCCATCCACGACCCATTTTCAATGCCCTGGCTAAGGGAAGGAGGTTCTCACCCAATATGTGACGGTACATGGCCCCGTCCATCGTCCCTTTGATACGATAAATTGTCCTGTCCCCTTAGCAGAAAAACACCCCCAAAGCATAATGTTTCCACCTCCATGTTTGACGGTGGGGATGGTGTTCTTGGGGTCATAGGCAGCATTCCTCCTCCTCCAAACACGGCGAGTTGAGTTGATGGCAAAGAGCTCGATTTTGGTCTCATCTGACCACAACACTTTCACCCAGTTCTCCTCTGAATCATTCAGATGTTCATTGGCAAACTTCAGACGGGCCTGTATGTGTGCTTTCTTGAGCAGGGGGACTTGCGGGCGCTGCAGGATTTCAGTCCTTCACGGCGTAGTGTGTTACCAATTGTTTTCTTGGTGACTATGGTCCCAGCTGCCTTGAGATCATTGACAAGATCCTCCCGTTCTGGGCTGATTCCTCACCGTTCTCATGATCATTGCAACTCCACAAGGTGAGAACTTACATGAAGCCCCAGGCCAAGGGAGATTGACAGTTATTTTGTGTTTCTTCCATTTGCGAATAATCTCACCAACTGTTGTCACCTTCTCACCAAGCTGCTTGGCGATGGTCTTGTAGCCCATTCCAGCCTTGTGTAGGTCTACAATCTTTTCCCTGACATCCTTGGAGAGCTCTTTGGTCTTGGCCATGGTGGAGAGTTTGGAATCTGATTGATTGATTGCTTCGGTGGACAGGTGTCTTTTATACAGGTAAAAAACTGAGATTAGGAGCACTCCCTTTAAGAGTGTGCTCCTAATCTCAGCTCGTTACCTGTATAAAATACACCTGGGAGCCAGACGGGGATGAGGGGGATGAGGGCCCTGTCGGGTATCTGGAGCAAATCCCTCTCGTCCGACTCATAAAATAAAAATGATTCGTCCAGTTCAAGGTGAGTAATCGCTGTTCTGATGTCCAGAAGCTCTTTTCGGTCATAAGAGACGGTAGCAGCAACATTATGTACAAAATAAGTTACAAACAATGCGGAAAAAACACACAAAATAGCACGGTTGGTTAAAAGTCCATAAAACGGCAGCCATCCCCTCTGGCACCATCATACATTCTTGCGTCATGCCTATAATTTTGTGAGATTTAAATGCATCCACGTTCATTATCATAACCAATGTCAACCCTGGTCAATTATGTTACATAGCTAGCTAGTAAAATGATTTACAGTTGCTGATGTTACACATGTTAGCGAACATGTTACAAATGCGAGGCGGGGCGCATAAGTTAACAGGAGCCAGGCTAACTAGCTAGCTAACTCCAGTCATGTGCTAACGTTTCCTGGTAAACGTACCTTTGGGTGGCTAGTTGTAACGTTGTAGCTTACTGTTTAGTAGCTAGCAATATCTACAACAACAAAAAAGAAGAAGTTTTTACAATCTAGATACAAAAGATCTCCGATTGTAAAACCTCTTCTATTTTTTGTCATAGATATGGCTACCGGAAGTTGCTTAGCTAGCTACCTGGCTAGCTAAGTTAGCAAACATAAAAATTATCTGATTTCCCCCCACAAGTTGTAGTCTTTCAGAGACTGGAACTGTCACCCCTGACCTATAGAACTCTAGTTAGTTTGGTCAGGGTGTGCATGTTTAGTTCGATGTTGTGGAAGATCTATGTTTAGATCTAGGTTGCTATTTCTACGTTTGGCCGGGTGTGATTCCCAATCAGAGGCAGCTGTCGCTCGTTGTCTCTGATTGGGGATCATACTTAGGCAGCCAGTTTTCCTGTCTGGGTTGTGGGATCTTGTTTGTGTTTCGGTGAGTTTGGCTTGTTTGTGTATAGCCTTCCGACGTCACGTTTCGTTGACTTTTGTTGTTTTGTCAGTGTGTATTCAGTTAATAAACATGTTCGCATACCACGCTGCACCTTGGTCTGACCCGTCTCTCAACGATCGTAACAGAAGATCCCACCAAAAATGGACCAAGCAGCGTGCCCAGGAGCAGACACCCTGGACACAGGTGGGGAAGTCATTTTGGACTTGGGAGGAGATATTGGCTGGTGGAGGACCTTGGGCGAAGGAGGAAGCCTAGGCAGGAGAGGAACACAGAAGGCGCCGGCCGAGGAGGAAGCCCGAGAGACAGCCCCAATAAAAAAAGATTGGGGGGCTAAAAGGTTGGTAGGGGATCGATAAAGAAGAGCCCCGACCACTGCACTCGTGGGGGCTCAGGGAGGAGTCCTCACTGGAGTAGGACTGGGCACGGAGAGTAAAAGACTGGTACAGTCGGAGATCTCTAACGTCAGTTCCCAGTCCGGTACACCTCGTGCCTGCGTCTCGCACCAAGCTAGTGGTGCGTGTTCCCAGTCCGGTATGGCCCATAACTGCTCCTCGCACCAAACCAGTGGTGCGTGTCCACAGTCCGGCCCGGCCCGTACCTGCTCCCCGCACCAAGCCAATGGTGCGTGTTCCCAGTCCAGTACGGCCCGTCCCTGCTCCTCGCACCAAACAAGTGGTGCATGTTCCCAGTCCAGTACGGCCCGTCCCTGCTCCTCGCACCAGACCAGTGGTGCGTGTCTCCAGTCCGGCCCGGCCCGTTCCTGCTCCTCGCACCAGACCAGTGGTCCATCTCCGGTCGGTTGTTCCACTCCGGAGCCAGAGCGGTCCGCTCCACCAGTGCCTTGTTCAGCTCCGATCAGCGGTTCCACTCCGGAGCCAGAGCAGTCCACTCCACCGGTGCCTGATCCAGCTCCGGTCGGTTGCTCCACTCCGGAGCCAGAGCATTCCGCTCCACCGGTGCCCAAGCCAGCTCCGGTCAGCGGCTCCACTCCGGAGTCAGAGCAGTCCGCTCCACCGGTGCCCAAGCCAGCTCCGGTCAGCAGCTCCACTCCAGAGCCAGAGCAGTCCGCTCCACCGGGATCCGGTTCAGCTCCGGTCAGCGGCTCCACTCCGGGTCCAGAAGTCAGCCCCTCTCTAGGTTCGGAGTTTCCCACACCAGGGTCCAGACAGGGATCGGTGCATCGTGGGAGGACTGAGAGGGAAAGCTCCGCGTTGAGGTCCAGACCGGTCCAGGGGTGCAACGCGGAGTCAGTAAGGGAGGAGACGTCACGCCCGGAGCCGGAGCCGCCACCGAGGCTGGAAGCCCACCAGGACCCTCCCCTGTTAAGTCAGGTTTGTGCGGCCGGAGTCCGCACCTTTGGGGGAGGGTACTGTCACGCCCTGACCTATAGAACTCTAGTTAGTTTGGTCAGGGTGTGCATGTTTAGTTCGATGTTGTGGTAGATCTATGTTTAGATCTAGGTTGCTATTTCTACGTTTGGCCGGGTGTGATTCCCAATCAGAGGCAGCTGTCGCTCGTTGTCTCTGATTGGGGATCATACTTAGGCAGCCAGTTTTCCTGCCTGGGTTGTGGGATCTTGTTTGTGTTTCGGTGAGTTTGGCTTGTTTGTGTATAGCCTTCTGACATCACGTTTCGTTGACTTTTGTTGTTTTGTCAGTGTGTATTCAGATAATAAACATGTTCGCATACCACGCTGCACCTTGGTCTGACCCGTCTCTCAACGATCGTGACAGGAACAAATGTGTCTGCTTGTATATTTAGCAATGAATCCGCTGATAGAGCCATTGGACGTCTTTCAGAGATCTTCCTATCGAACAAGGACAACCATATCTACACCCACAAAAATGAATAGTGCGATCAGTATAACATACACTACTGGTCAAACGTTTTAGAACACCTACTCATCAAAGAGTTTTTCTTTATTTTTACTATTTTCTACATTGTAGAATAATAGTGAAGACATCAAAACTATGAAATAACACATATGGAATCATGTAGTAACCAAAAAAGTATTAAACAAATGAAAATATATTTTATATTGAGATTCTTCAAATAGCCACCCTTTGCCTTGATGACATGGCTTTAGAAGCTTCTGATGTCATGGCTTTAGAAGCTTCTGATAGGCTAACTGACATCATTTGAGTCAATTGGAGGTGTACCTGTGGATGTATTTCAAGGAAGGAAAATTATGTGGATATATTGAAGCAACATCTCAAGACATCAGTCAGGAAGTTAAAGCTTGGTCACAAATGGGTCTTCCAAATGGACAATGACCCCAACCATACTTCCAAAGTTGTGGCAAAATGGCTTAAGGACAACAAAGTCAAGGTATTGGAGTGGCCATCACAAAGTCCTGACCTCAATCCTATAGAAAATATGTGGGCAGAACTGAAAAAGCGTGTGCGAGCAAGGATGCCTACAAACCTGACTCAGTTACACCAGCTCTGTCAGGAGGAATGGGCCAAAATTCACCCAACTTATTGTGGGAAGCTTGTGGAAGGCTACCCAAAACGTTTGACCCAAGTTAAACAATTTAAAGGCAATGCTACCGAATACTAATTGAGTGTATGTAAACTTCTGACCCACTGGGAATGTGATGAAAGATATAAAAGCTGAAATAAATCATTCTCTCTACTATTATTCTGACGTTTCACATTCTTAGAATAAAGTGGTGATCCTAACTGACCTAAGACAGGGAAGTTTTACTAGGATTAAATGTCAGGAATTGTGTTTAAATGTATTTGGCTAAGGTGTATGTAAACTTCCGACTTCAACTGTATATATATATATATCTTACCAATGGAAAGAAAATATGTTGTTCCTATAAAACTCACAAGCTACAGTTTAAAATTATACATAAGTTACAAACTACACCAGTTGTCAGAAATAAATATGACCATGCATGTTCTGGGGAATGTCCCAAATGTAAGCAGCACAAAGTATGTATATACATCTTATCTAGTACTGTCCCATTGTTTAAGATTTCTGGAAAGAGGTGGAAAGGGACATCTCAAATATTTTGGCCTCTCCAGTTGGTTTACAGCCTCTCCAATGCGTTCTGGGTCTACACTCGGCAAACCCTGCACTGAAATGTCATTTTAAAAATCTTTGCTCTAATGTGGTACGCGGCTAGATTAACAATTCTTCAATTCTTCAATACTTCAATGACACGAAAACAAAAAAATTCCTGGTGGCTCAGAAACCTGTTGTGGTTGTTTCCTGGAAAGACTGACAAGTTTATGCATACAGTGCCTTCGGAAAGTAATCCGACCCCTTGTATTTTTCCATATTTTGTTATGTTATAGGCTTATTCTAAAATGTATTAAATTGTTTTTTTTCCCCGTCATCAATCTACACACAATACCCCACAATGACAAAGAAACAGTAAAAACAAAAAATACATTGCTAATTTATAACAAATACAATAATAATAGTACATTTACATAAGAATTCAGACCCTTTAATCAGTACTTTGTTGAAGCACCTTTGGCAGAGATTACAGCATCGAGTCTTCTTGGGTATGACGTTACAAGCTTGGCACACCTGTATATGGGGAGTTTCTCCCATTCTTCTCTGCATATCCTCTCAAGCTCTGTCAGGTTGGATGGGGAGCGTTGCTGCACAGCTATTTTCAGGTCTCTCCAGAGATGTTTGATTGGGTTCAAGCCCGGGCTCAGAGTCTTGTCCCAAAGCCACTCCTGCGTTGTCTTGGCTCTGTGCTTAGGGACGTTGTCCTGTTGGAAGGTGAACATTCGCCCCAGTCTGAGGTCCTGAGCGCTCTGGAGCAGGTTTTCATCAAGGATCTCTCTGTACTTTGCTCCGTTCATCTTTCCCTCAATCCTGATTAGTCTCCCAGTCCCTGCCGCTGAAAAACATCCCCACAGCATGATGCTGCCACCAACATGCTTCACCGTAGGGATTGTGCCAGGTTTCCTCCAGATGTGGCACAAAGAGTTAAATCTTGTTTTCCATGGTCTGAAAGTCTTTAGGTGCCTTTTGGCAAACTAAGCGGGCTGTCATGTGCCTTTTACTGAGGAGTGGCTTCCATCTGGCCACTCTACTATAACGGCCTGATTGGTGGAGTGCTGCAGAGATGATTGTCCTTCTGGAAGGTTCTCCCATCTCCACAGTGGAACTCTAGAGCTCTGTCAGAGTGACCATCGGGTTCTTGGTCACCTCCCTGACCAAGGCCCTTCTCTCCCGATTGCTCAGTTTGGCCGGGCGGCCAGTTCTAGGAAGAGTCTTCGTGGTTACAAACTTATTCAATTTAAGAATGATGGAAGCCACTGTGTTCTCAATGCTGCAGAATTGTTTTGGTACCCTTCCCCAGATCTGTGCCTCGACAATATCTTGTCTCGGAGCTCTAATGACAATTCCTTCGACCTCATGGCTTGGTTTCTGGGCTGACATGCACTGTCAACTGTGGGACCTTTCCAAATCATGAGCAATCAATTGAATTTACCACAGGTGGACTCCAATCAAGTTGTAGAAACATCTCAAGGATGATCAATGGAAACAGGATGCACCTGAGCTCAATTTTGAGTCTCATAGCAAAGGGTCTGAATACTTATGTAAATAAGATATTTCTGTTATTATTTTTAATACATTTGCAAAAATGTCTAAAAATCTGTTTTTGCTTTGTCATTATGGTGTATCGTGTGTAGATCGATGAGGATTCTTTAAAAAAAAATGCATTTTAGGATAAGGCTGTAACGTAACAAAATGTGGAAAAAGTCAAGGGGACTGAGTACTTTCAGAAGGCACTGTATCTGGAGCCCTGTAGTTCGGTTTATAGGAGATGAGTGTGCAAATATACTATTGAAGGGGATTGACAACCCATAACCCACCAAGCATCTGGGTGTTGCTGTTTGTACCATTGGAATTCAATACTTCTAATAATTTGTTTGGGTGGGAAGGGGAATAGGGAGAGGGATGGGAAAGGGAAGGGATATACATCTTTATCATCGAAGAACAATTGTTAAAAAAGATAACTGTAAAATGCAGTGACATTATTTTCTCATTTGCCTATTCTAGCTTGTTTTACTCTTGGAAGACATAGACATCGCTGGGTTTTTCTGTTCATTTTTTTGTCACCATGATGAAATCGGGGAGGGGACTGTGTATTTGTCTCTGTCTTTTTGCTTGTATGTATTTTGGACATGTTCATTGCTCTTTGTTATTGTTGGTTTTGTCTGTATGGAAAATGCTAAATAAAATGTTCAAAAATAATAATAATAAAAAATAGAGGACTGGTTTGGAATTATGTCCTGCATCAGCTTATACAGTATGGATCAGCGGTGTGAACCGTGGATACATATGGGCTGAAGCCAAATTATCCCACTGCAATGTTTGCATTTGCGAAACGGGGGTGATACGGTGTATCATACCTCTAACCAAGGCTTTGAGCAGGACCGTGTCAAAGTCGTCTGGTCCCTCCTGCTCTCCATGGTATACAGTGATCAGATCCCTGTTCTGGTAGATGCTCAGAACCTGTGGACATGGGAGAGTGAGGAGAGATGCTGAGGTGTAGGTGAAAATAGTATGATGACCAGTTTGGCAAACTGTTCTAGGACAATATTTGAGAGGCTCTTTATTGTGGTCAGGCTTTTCAATGTCAATTGAAATAAATATGTTGAAAACCTATCCAATCCTTTCACCTGTTTGTGGTAATGAGGGAAAGGAGATGAAGAGAGGAAGCCGTCAAAGAGTATTTATTACAAGACAATGCTTAGTGGAGAAAATTATCCTTTGCAGCAAAAGGCTGCTCCACATTCTCCCCTGCTCTTACCCGTTCTACCAGTTTGTCCATCTCTGTTTCGGACGGAAAGTGCTTTCTAACCCTCTCGGCCACTCTGTCTTTAAGGTCCACACTAGGTCCCGCCTCCCCCTCCCCCTCAGTGGAGGACAGCAAAGGGGGCGTAGACGATAGGCTCTCCAGGATGTCACTCACGAGGTCGGCCACACCCCCTGACCCAGCCAGCACCAGCCAGGGCATGGAGTTCCTCAGAGAGAGATCCAACCGCTGAAAAGGAGAGCGAGAGAGTAAGAGAGCGAGAGAGCGAGAGAGAAGAGGGGAGGGAGGACGGAGGAGGGAAGTACGGGAGGGAGGAGTGAGAGTGATATACAAGCCTTGCAATATACACAGATAGCAATGAGCAACTAATGGATTGATTATCAAAAAGAGTTAGTAAATAAAACTACTCAGACTATAAGAAATTAAATCATGTGATTGTACCTCCAGCATGGTTGTCTCTCCAGATATCAGCATGCACAGGACGGGGATGTCAATGCTTCCACTGCCTGACAGACAGACATTCAGAAATTATTACAACTTCCAACAAAAACAACTAAGTAACAGCTTGAAATTTCTCAAAAGTTTCTGTGACTATTTGTGGCAGGTAGTGCAGCTAAACCAAGAAAGCACTAGTGTAATTACAGGGTTCCTACAAAGATATATGAGAAACATAATTTGAAGAATACGTTTTTAGCGCAATGCATTTTGTTAATGTGTGTTACTGTACTAAGAGTTAATCGTCTAAGATTACCTTTTCAACTCTGTGTGCCTGCATTTACATGTTGATAAGCTCATTGAAAAGACATGATGTGACATGTAATGGCTAGTCCGGCATGCTCTCCTACACTTGGCAGAATAACTAGACTACAGTGAGGGAAAAAAGTATTTGATCCCCTGCTGATTTTGTACGTTTGCCCACTGACAAAGAAATGATAAGTCTATAAATTTAAAGGTAGGTTTATTTGAACAGTGAGAGACAGAATAACAACAAAAAAATCCAGAAAAACACATGTCAAAAATGTTATGAATTGATTTGCATTTTAATGAGGGAAATTAGTATTTGACCCCTCTGCAAAACATTACTTAGTGGCAAATCCCTTGTTGGCAATCACAGAGGTCAGACATTTCTTGTAGTTGGCCACCAGGTTTGCACACATCTCAGGAGGGATTTTGTTCCACTCCTCTTTGCAGATCTTCTCCAAGTCATTAAGGTTTCGAGGCTGACGTTTGGCAACTCGAACCTTCAGCTCCCTCCACATATTTTCTATGGGATTAAGGTCTGGAGACTGGCTAGGCCACTCCAGGACCTTAATGTGCTTCTTCTTGAGCCACTCCTTTGTTGCCTTGGCCGTGTGTTTTGGGTCATTGTCATGCTGGAATACCCATCCATGACCCATTTTCAATGCCCTGGCTGAGGGAAGGAGGTTCTCACCCAAGATTTGACGGTACATGGCCCCGTCCATCGTCTCTTTGATGCGGTGAAGTTGTCCTGTCCCCTTAGCAGAAAAACACCCCCAAAGCATACTGTTTCCACCTCCATGTTTTACGGGGGGATGGTGTTCTTGGGGTCATAGGCAGCATTCCTCCTCCTCCAAACGCAGCGAGTTGAGTTGATGCCAAAGAGCTCGATTTTGGTCTCATCTGACCACAACACTTTCACCCAGTTCTCCTCTGAATCATTCAGATGTTCATTGGAAAACTTCAGACGGGCCTGTATATGTGCTTTCTTGAGCAGGGGGACCTTGCGGGCACTGCAGGATTTCAGTCCTTCACGGCGTAGTGTGTTAACAATTGTTTTCTTGGTGACTATGGTCCCAGCTGCCTTGAGATCATTGACAAGATCCTCCTGTGTAGTTCTGGGCTGATTCCTCACCATTCTCATGATCATTGCAACTCCACGAGGTGAGATCTTGCATGGAGCCCCAGGCCAAGGGAGATTGACAGTTATTTTGTGTTTCTTCCATTTGCAAATAATCGCACCAATTCCCACCAAGCTGCTTGGCGATGGTCTTGTAGCCCATTCCAGCCTTGTGTAGGTCTACAATCTTGTCCCTGACATCCTTGGAGAGCTCTTTGGTCTTGGCCATGGTGGAGAGTTTGGAATCTGATTGATTGATTGCTTCGGTGGACAGGTGTCTTTTATACAGGTAACAAGCTGAGATTAGGAGCACTCCCTTTAAGAGTGTGCTCCTAATCTCAGCTCGTTACCTGTATAAAAGACACCTGGGAGACAGAAATCTTTCTGATTGAGAGGGGGTCAAATACTTATTTCCCTCATTAAAATGCAAATCAATTCATAACATTTTTGACATGCGTTTTTCTGGATTTTTTTATTGTTATTCTGTCTCTCACTGTTCAAATAAACCTACCATTAAAATGATAGACTAATCATTTCTTTGTCAGTGGGCAAACGTACAAAATCAGCAGGGGATCAAATACTTTTTCCCTCACTGTATGCCATGGCTGATGTCCAACAGATGCATTTGTAGTAAAATCTTACTATCATGCATGCAGTGCTTTACTATCGCCACAAGATTGCATTGTGCACTCTCAAGATGTCAACCTGAAAATGCAATAGCTATTCTAGGCATTTCAGCACCCAACTAGTTGACGTCAGAGGTCATAGGTTATTATAACAGCATGGAATGGTTATAATGCCATGGATATTTAAAAAAAAAAGTTACAATATATATTTATTTTATTTTTTTTGGGGGGGGGGGGGAGAACCCCTGTGGTAACGGCAGGTAGCTTAGTGGTTAAGAGCGTTGTGCCAGTAACCGAAAGGTCGCTGGTTCTAATCCCCGAGCCAACTAGGTGAAAAATCTGTCGATGTGCCCTTGAGCAAGGCACTTAACCCTAATTGCTCCTGTAAGTCGCTCTGGATAAGAGCGTCTGCTAAATAATGTAAATGTAAATGTAAATGTAAAGATTAATCATCCTCTAAAATTCAAATCAATACTAGTATAAGTAATATGGTAATAGCTTGTTGTTGCCACCTGACAGCTTTAACCTATCCAGTTCAACCAGAACCACGACAGCAGGGCAACAGAGACAAAAGGAGGCCCTGTTCGAATACTTTCAAATGCCTCTCCCTTCCTTGAGGTGATCACTGATTTAACATGATTGTCTAGTCATGCTGATGAGTGATTACTTCAAGAAAGGGAGGATGAAAGGATTCAAACTGGGCCTCCTTTTGTCTCTGTTGCCCTGCTGCTGTGTTTCTGGTAGAACTGGATAGGGTGAAGCCATGCAGTCAGGTGGCAACATTTACATTTACGTCATTTAGCAGACGCTCTTATCCAGAGCGATTTACAGGAGCAATTAGGGTTAAGTGCCTTGCTCAAGGGCACATCGACAGATTTTTCACCTAGTCAGCTCGGGGATTAGAACCAGCGACCTTTCGGTTACTGGCACAACGCTCTTAACCACTAAGTTACCTGCCGCCCAACAAGCAACAACAAGCTAGTCTCATATACAGTGGGGAAAAAAAGTATTTAGTCAGCCACCAATTGTACAAGTTCTCCCACTTAAAAAGATGAGAGAGGCCTGTAATTTTCATCATAGGTACACGTCAACTATGACAGACAAATTGAGAATTTTTTTTCCAGAAAATCACATTGTAGGATTTTTTATGAATTTATTTGCAAATTATGGTGGAAAATAAGTATTTGGTCACCTACAAACAAGCAAGATTTCTGGCTCTCACAGACCTGTAACTTCTTCTTTAAGAGGCTCCTCTGTCCTCCACTCGTTACCTGTATTAATGCCACCTGTTTGAACTTGTTATCAGTATACAAGACACCTGTCCACAACCTCAAACAGTCACATTCCAAAAACCACTATGGCCAAGACCAAAGAGCTGTCAAAGGACACCAGAAACAAAATTGTAGACCTGCACCAGGCTGGGAAGACTGAATCTGCAATAGGTAAGCAGCTTGGTTTGAAGAAATCAACTGTGGGAGCAATTATTAGGAAATGGAAGACATACAAGACCACTGATAATCTCCCTCGATCTGGAGCTCCACGCAAGATCTCACCCCGTTGGGTCAAAATGATCACAAGAACGGTGAGCAAAAATCCCAGAACCACACGGGGGGACCTAGTGAATGACCTGCAGAGAGCTGGGACCAAAGTAACAAAGCCTACCATCAGTAACACACTACGCTGCCAGGGACTCAAATCCTGCAGTGCAAGACATGTCCCCCTGCTTAAGCCAGTACATGTCCAGGCCCGTCTGAAGTTTGCTAGAGTGCATTTGGATGATCCAGAAGAGGATTGGGAGAATGTCATATGGTCAGATGAAACCAAAATATAACTTTTTGGTAAAAACTCAACTCGTCGTGTTTGGAGGACAAAGAATGCTGAGTTGCATCCAAAGAACACCATACCTACTGTGAAGCATGGGGGTGGAAATATCATGCTTTGGGGCTTTTTTTCTGCAAAGGGACCAGGACGACTGATCCGTGTAAAGGAAAGAATGAATGGGGCCATGTATCGTGAGATTTTGAGTGAAAACCTCCTTCCATCAGCAAGGGCATTGAAGATGAAACGTGGCTGGGTCTTTCAGCATGACAATGATCCCAAACACACTGCCCGCGCAACGAAGGAGTGGCTTCGTAAGAAGCATTTCAAGGTCTTGGAGTGGCCTAGCCAGTCTCCAGATCTCAACCCCATAGAACATTTTTGGAGGGAGTTGAAAGTCTGTGTTGCCCAGCGACAGCCCCAAAACATCACTGCTCTAGAGGAGATCTGCATGGAGGAATGGGCCAAAATACCAGCAACAGTGTGTGAAAACCTTGTGAAGACTTACAGAAAACGTTTGACCTGCGTCATTGCCAACAAAGGGTATATAACAAAGTATTGAGAAACTTTTGTTATTGACCAAATACTTATTTTCCACCATCATTTGCAAATAAATTCATTAAAAATCCTACAATGTGATTTTCTGGATTTTCTTTTCTCATTTTGTCTGTCATAGTTGACGTGTACCTATGATGAAAATTACAGGCCTCTCTCATCTTTTTAAGTGGGAGAACTTGCACAATTGGTGGCTGACTAAATACTTTTTTTCCCCACTGTACTACTATGGATTCGAATAAAGATGCCCTCCACCGGAAGTAGTGCCCTTATTTCTCACATGGTTTACCTGAGGCATGTGCTTTTGTTTAGCCTGAATTAGAACAGAGACTAAATTGAAGTATTTGAATCCAATGTCTCTCACCCCAGATGCCTGTGCGCTGATGGGAAATGTAATCCTCCAGCCGGGCCCTGAAGCTTGCCTCGCCACCTCTGCGGCCTACACTCCCATCATCCACCAGAAGGAAGGCCTGGTAGTTGTTGTCCAGGCAGCATGAGTCACGGGACGTGTTCTGGAAGTAGTACCTAGCAGGGAAGCTACCCTGAGAGAGGGGGAAACTAGACATGGTCAGAACGTGAGTGATTTTCATACTATTGAGCCAAACCGAGCCAAGACATCCACCATAATTTCTACCATAGTTTCTGGAACCATACTGAAAACGACAATGTGGAAAGGAAATATCTGAGTTTGCACAGTTTGGTTCGGCACGATAGCGTGGGTGCGTGCGTGCGTTACCTGTGGATTGACCAGCTGCTGGCGGTTGTGGACCAGGCCCCAGGGAGCGATGCCCAGAGCCACCACCTTGGTCAGGGAGACAGAGGCGGCAGCGGTGGCATGGTCCCTTACCGCCTCCCCTACACACCTCCCCACACCCTCACGCAAGCCTCCCGTCAGTATCCACGCTCCTGTAGTAGTAGGTGTGTGTGTGTGTGTGTGTGAGAGAGAGAGAGAGAGAGAGAGAGAGAGAGAGAGAGAGAGAGAGAGAGAGAGAGAGAGAGAGAGAGAGAGAGAGAGAGAGAGAGAGAGAGAGAGAGAGAGAGAGAGAGAGAGAGAGAGAGAGAGAGAGAGAGAGAGAGAGAGAGAGAGAGAGAGAGAGAGAGAGAGAGAGAAAATAAATAAATAATATCATGAGGTGTTATTACATGATCAAGTATATTTCCAGTTCAAAGTGGTAAGATGGTTTTACATTGACAAGTAATGATGGTTACTTGGAGCAACTATGATTCAAGAGAAATAGCTAATAAAGTTAACAGACAATTCTGTCATTGTCAGTTGCTTGCTAGGAAAACAACTGAGTAGGCCTAATGTTGTAGAATGGTGAGACCACTTTTATAGAGACTAAATGCTACAAAATCAAAAGTCATGGCAACTCACTCACTCATTATCACTGGTTCTTTATTCATAATTTTCTATATTTAATTCAGGATTATTGATTGTCTAAATACATCTGTCCTCTCCTCGCCCCTCTCCTTATTGAGCCAATTACTCTCTCTTTACTCCCACTCTTAAGTTCAATGTTATTTGTGCTTGCATCAGCAATAGCTTTTAACCTAGATAATGGTGGGTGTCGTATGTGAAGCTGGAGTGGGGGAGTGGTAGTAGTGGGAGTAGAGCTTCTCCATGAAATGCTAAAAACCAGAGCAACTCACATAAAGGAATGTTATATGTCGCGTAACATAGGAGGCTGAGACATAGCAAAGGTGGAAAGATTTAATAAATAAACACACTTACTAATAAACTAGATGGAGCTGAATACCTAGAGATATGAACTCCTTGGTAGGGGACAACTTGAAAGATCTTTAATCATGTCAATAAGGGAGAGAGGGGAATGCATGATGTTTACATTGTATTAGAAAATGTTATGGTTAGACATCAGGGATCCTATGGAAAGGAGTAGGGCAACAGTCTGGTACAAGTCTATATTATATTATTATTATTATTATTATTATTATTATTAAGTCAACAGGGCAGCCGTGAGTTGGGGAGGACTGAGGAATTTGGGCAGAGGTCAGGTCAGATGAAGCGAGAAAGAACAGGCATCACTAAAGTCCTGTCTAGCAACAGAGAAGTATTGGCTGTCCAGAGGTGTAAGGAGGAGACTCAGCATAGGAGGAAGCCATAAATATATGTGCTTATGTAAATATGTTTTTGTCTTTTCAGCTGTTTGACCCTCTGGGTGAATAAACTTGGTTGGAGCTTTCCGTAGTAGTCCGTGCATTTTTACTGGTTATTTGTCAGAACCTAACACATGCAATTGTATTATCTCTTGAAAGACCCCTCTCCTTCCTATGGAAATGACAGGTTAGAGAGCAAGATTTTCCAAATATTTAGTCATCCTAGTATATTCAAAGGGTCACAGGAAAATTCAAAAAGGCTCATAAAGGTGGGTCACAGCTTGTAAAACTTTGGTAACCAAAGGGTCAGAGAGTGTAGAGGGCGGGACTGCTGTGAACAGTAGTGGATTGCTACGATTCCCCATCACCCCTCGGGGTACGGGACTAATTTGGAGTACAATGACCATTTCCTCTCTCCTGAAGTGACAAGGCCACGGGCCCGCACCAGCTACTTGTCGTTACCCAGAAGTATTTAGTCAGCCACCAATTGTGCAAGTTCTCCCACTTAAAAAGATGAGAGAGGCCTGTAATTTTCATCATAGGTACATGCCAACTATGACAGACAAATTGAGATTTTGTTTCTCCAGAAAATCACATTGTACGATTTTTAATGAATTTATTTGCAAATTATGGTGGAAAATAAGTATTTGGTCAATAACAAAAGTTTCTCAATACTTTGTTATATACCCTTTGTTGGCAATGACACAGGTCAAACATTTTCTGTAAGTCTTCACAAGGTTTTCACACACTGTTGCTGGTATTTTGGCCCATTCCTCCATGCAGATCTCCTCTAGAGCAGTGATGTTTTGGGGCTGTCGCTGGGCAACACGGACTTCCAACTCCCTCCAAAGATTTTCTATGGGGTTGAGATCTGGAGACTGGCTAGGCCACTCCAGGACCTTGAAATGCTTCTTACGAAGCCACTCCTTCGTTGCCCGGGCAGTGTGTTTGGGATCATTGTCATGCTGAAAGACCCAGCCACGTTTCATCTTCAATGCCCTTGCTGATGGAAGGAGGTTTTCACTCAAAATCTCACGATACATGGCCCCATTCATTCTTTCCTTTACACGGATCAGTCGTCCTGGTCCCTTTGCAGAAAAACAGCCCCAAAGCATGATGTTTCCACCCCCATGCTTCACAGTAGGTATGGTGTTCTTTGGATGCAACTCAGCATTCATTGTCCTCCAAACACGACGAGTTGAGTTTTTACCAAAAAGTTCTATTTTGGTTTCATCTGACCATATGATATTCTCCCAATACTCTTCTGGATCATCCAAATGCACTCTAGCAAACTTCAGACGGGCCTGGACATGTACTGGCTTAAGCAGGGAGACATGTCTGGCACTGCAGGATTTGAGTCCCAAGCGGCGTAGTGTGTTACTGATGGTAGGCTTTGTTACTTTGGTCCCAGCTCTCTGCAGGTCATTCACTAGGTCCCCCCGTGTGGTTCTGGGATTTTTGCTCACCGTTCTTGTAATAATTTTGACCCCACGGGGTGAGATCTTGCGTGGAGCCCCAGATCGAGGGAGATTATCAGTGGTCTTGTATGTCTGCCATTTCCTAATAATTGCTCCCACAGTTGATTTCTTCAAACCAAGCTGTTAACCTATTGCCGATTCAGTCTTCCCAGCCTGGTGCAGGTCTACAATTTTGTTTCTGGTGTCCTTTGACAGCTCTTTGGTCTTGGCCATAGTGGAGTTTGGAATGTGACTGTTTGAGGTTGTGGACAGGTTTCTGTTATACTGATAACAAGTTCAAACAGGTGCCATTAATACAGGTAACGAGAGACAGAGGAGCCTCTTAAAGAAGAAGTTACAGGTCTGTGAAAGCCTGAAATATTGCTTGTTTGTAGGTGACCAAATACTTATTTTCCACCATAATTTGCAAATAAATTCATTAAAAATCCTACAATGTGATTTTTTGGGAAAAAAATTCTCAATTTGTCTGTCATAGTTGACGTGTACCTATGATGGAAATTAAAGGCCTCTCTCATCTTTTTAAGTGGGAGAACTTGCACAATTAGTGGCTGACTAAATACTTTTTTTCCCCACTGTAAGAGTTCAAGAGAAAACAATAAATATGCTCACAGTCAATGTGGAATTTGCACGGAGAGAGAGTTTTATAGTGGTTGTTCAAGGCAGAGGTCATACAGTAGTGTGAGAATTGTCCTCCTCAGTTCTTAGTGTCTTTCCTGTTGCTATAAGTACGCACTTACAGAAATAAACTGTTGCAGTTCCTCAATCTGTTCCTTTTTTTTGTGGCTAAGTTTACAAATCAGCAAATGTTATGACTTAGTAAAACCGAGAGTTTCAGAATTAGCCTAAAATCCCAATATACAGTGCCTTGCAAAAGTATTCATCCCCCTTGGCGTTTTTCCTATTTTGTTGTTGCATTACAACCTGTAATTTAAATGGATTTTTATTTGGATTTCATGTAATGGACATACACGAAATAGTCCAAATTGGTGAAGTGAAATGAAAAAAATAACTTGTTTCAAAAAATTCAAAAAAATAAATAACAGAAAAGTGATGCATGCATATGTATTCACCCCCTTTGCTATGAAGCCCCTAAATTAGATCTGGTGCAACCAATTACCTTCAGAAGTCACATAATTAGTTAAATAAAGTCCACCTGTGTGCAATCTAAGTGTCATATGATCTGTCACATGATCTCAGTATATAGTGGGGGAAAAAAGTATTTAGTCAGCCACCAATTGTGCAAGTTCTCCGACTTAAAAAATGAGAGAGGCCTGTAATTTTCATCATAGGTACACATCAACTATGACAGACAAATTGAGGAAAAAAAATCCAGAAAATCACATTGTAGGATTTTTTATGAATTTATTTGCAAATTATGGTGGAAAATAAGTATTTGGTCACCTACAAACAAGCAAGATTTCTGGCTCTCACAGACCTGTAACTTCTTCTTTAAGAGACTCCTCTGTCCTCCACTCGTTACCTGTATTAATGGCACCTGTTTGAACTTGTTATCAGTATAAAAGACACCTGTCCACAACCTCAAACAGTCACACTCCAAACTCCACTATGGCCAAGACCAAAGAGCTGTCAAAGGACACCAGAAACAAAATTGTAGACCTGCACCAGGCTGGGAAGAGTTCAAAATTGGTGAAGTGTAATGAAAAAAATAACATGTTTAAAAAAATAATACAAAATAAATAACGGAAAAGTGGTGCGTGCATATGTATTCACCCCCTTTGCTATGAAGCCCCTAAATAAGATCTGGTGCAACCAATTACCTTCAAAAGTCACGTAATTAGTTAAATAAAGTCCACCTGTGTGCAATCTAAGTGTCATATGATCTGTCATGACCTGTTCTGAAAGGCCCCAGAGTCTGCAACACCACTAAGCAAGGGGCACCACCAAGCAAGCTGCACCATGAAGTCTAAGGAGCTCTCCAAACAGGTCAGGGACAAAGTTGTGGAGAAGTACAGCTCAGGGTTGGGTTATAAAAAAAATATCAGAAACTTTGAACATCCCACGGAGCACCATTAAATCCATTATTAAAAAATTGAAAGAATATGCCAAGAGAAGACCGCCCACCAAAACTCACACAGGCAAGGAGGGCATTAATCATAGGCAACAAAGAGACCAAAGATAACCCTGAAGGAGCTGCTAAGCTCCACAGCGGATATTGGAGTATCTGTCCATAGGACCACTTTAAGCCGTACACTCCACAGAGCTGGGCTTTATGGAAGAGTGGCAAGAAAAAAGCCATTGCTTCAAGAAACAAATAAGCAAACACATTTGATGTTCGCCAAGAGGCATGTGAGAGACTCCCCAAACTTGGAAGAAGGTACTCTGGTCCGATGAGACTAAAATTGAGCTTTTTGGCCATCAAGGAAAACGCTATGTCTGGCGCAAACCCAACACCTCTCATCACCCCGAGAACAACATCCCCACAGTGAAGCATGGTGGTGGCAGCATCATGTTGTGGGGATGTTTTTCATCGGCAAGGACTGGGAAACTGGTCAGAATTGAAGGAATGATGGATGGCGCTAAATACAGGGAAATTTCTTGAGGGAAACCTGTTTCAGTCTTCCAGAGATTTGAGACTGGGACGGAGGTTCACCTTCCAGCAGGACAATGACCCTAAGCATACTGCTAAAGCAACACTTGAGTGGTTTAAGGGGAAACATTTAAATGTCTTGGAATGGTCTAGTCAGGGGGGGTGAATAGTTATGCACGTTCAAGTTTTCTTTTTTTTTGGTCTTATTTGTTGTTTGTTTCACAATAAAAAATATTTTGCATCTTCAAATTGGTAGGCATGTTGTGTAAATCAAATGATACAAACCCCCCCCAAAAAAATCCATTTTAATTCCAGGTTGTAAGGCAACAAAATAGGAAAGATGCCAAGGGGGGTGAATACTTTCCAAGCCACTGTATTGTCCTTGATGGTCACAATATATTACAGTTAATGGATTTCATAAAAATAAAAATAGTGAGATATTAAAAAGGTTATCCTTTTTAGATAAAAATATATTAATGTCACCAAATAATTTATTAAAACACACTGTTTTGCAATGAAGGGCTACAGCAGCCTCAACAGCACTCTGTAAAGTAGCACCATGTTGTAGCTGGAGGACAGCTAGTTTCCGTCCTCCTCTGGGTACATTGACCTAGCAGGCTCATGGTTCTCACTCCCTTCCATAGACTTACACAGTAATTAAATTAAATCAAATCAAATTTTATTGGCCACAAGCGCCGAATACAACAGGTGCAGACATTACAGTGAAATGCTTACTTACAGCCCTTAACCAACAGAGCAATTATTTTTAATAAAAAAGTCAAATAAAACAACAACAAAAAAGTGTTGAGAAAAAAAAGAGCAGAAGTAAAATAAAATAACAGTAGGGAGGCTATATATACAGGGGGGTACCGCTGCAGAGTCAATGTGCGGGGGCACCGGCTAGTAGAGGTAGTTGAAGTAATATGTACATGTGGGTAGAGTTAAAGTGACTATGCATAAATAATTAACAGAGTAGCAGCAGCGTAAAAAGATGGGGTGGGGGGGAAGTGCAAATAGTCCGGGTAGCCATGATTAGCTGTTCAGGAGTCTTATGGCTTGGGGGTAGAAGCTGTTGAGAAGTCTTTTGGACCTAGACTTGGCACTCCGGTACCGCTTGCCGTGCGGTAGCAGAGAGAACAGTCTTTGACTAGGGTGGCTGGAGTCTTTGACAATTTAGAGGGCCTTCCTCTGACACCGCCTGGTATAGAGGTCCTGGATGGTAGGAAGCTTGGCCCCAGTGATGTACTGGGTCGTACGCACTACCTTCTGTAGTGCCTTGCGGTCGGAGGCCAAGCAGTTGCCATACCAGGCGGTGATGCAACCAGTCAGGATGCTCTCGATGGTGCAGCTGTAGAATTTTTTGAGGATCTGAGGACCCATGCCGAATCTTTTCAGTCTCCTGAGGGGGAATAGGCTTTGTCGTGCCCTCTTCACGACTGTCTTGGTGTGTTTGGACCATGATAGTTCGTTGGTGATGTGGACACCAAGGAACTTGAAGCTCTCAACCTGTTCCACTACAGCCCCGTCGATGAGAATGGGGGCGTGCTCAGTCCTCTTTTTTTCCTGTAGTCCACAATCATCTCCTTTGTCTTGGTCACGTTGAGGGAGAGGTTGTTATCCTGGCACCACACGGCCAGGTCTCTGACCTCCTCCCTATAGGCTGTCTCATCGTTGTCGGTGATCAGGCCTACCACTGTTGTGTCGTAGGCAAACTTAATGATGGTGTTGGAGTCGTGCCTGGCCATGCAGTCATGGGTGAACAGGGAGTACAGGAGGGGACTGAGCACGCACCCCTGAGGGGTCCCTGTGTTGAGGATCAGTGTGGCAGATGTGTTGTTACCTACCCTTACCACCTGGGGGCGGCCCGTCAGGAAGTCCAGGATCCAGGATCCAGTTGCAGAGGGAGGTTTTTAGTCCCAGGATCCTTAGCTTTGTGATGAGCTTTGAGGGCACTATGGTGTTGAATGCTGAGCTGTAGTCAATGAATAGCATTCTCACGTAGGTGTTCCTCTTGTCCAGGTGGGAAAGGGCAGTGTGGAGTGCAATAGAGATTGCATCATCTGTGGATCTGTTGGGGTGGTATGCAAATTGGAGTGGCTCTAGGGTTTCTGGGATAATGGTGTTGATGTGAGCCATGACCAGCCTTTCAAAGCACTTCATGGCTACAGTCAGTGCTACGGGTCGGTAGTCATTGAGGCAGGTTATCTTAGTGTCCTTGGGCACGGGGACTATGGTGGTCTGCTTGAAACATGTTGGTATTACAGACTCAATCAGGGACATGTTGAAAATATCAGTGAAGACACTTGCCAGTTGGTCAGCACATGCTTGGAGTATACGTCCTGGTAATCCGTCTGGCCCTGCGGCCTTGTGAAGGTTGACCTGCTTAAAAGTCTTACTCACATCGGCTACGGAGAGCGTGATCACATAGTCATCCGGAACAGCTGGTTCTCTCATGCATGCTTCAGTGTTGCTTGCCTCGAAGCGAGCATAGAAGTGGTTTAGCTCGTCTGGTAGGCTTGTGTCACTGGGAAGCTCGCGGCTGTGCTTCCCTTTGTAGTCTGTAATAGTTTTCAAGCCCTGCCACATCCGACGAGCGTCAGAGCCGGTGTAGTACGATTCAATCTTAGTCCAGTATTGACTCTTTGCCTGTTTGATGGTTCGTCGGAGGGCATAGTGGGATTTCTTATAAGTGTCTGGGTTAGTCCCGCTCCTTGAAAGCGGCAGCTCTACCCTTTACCTCAGTGCGGATGTTTCCTGTAATCCATGGCTTCTGGTTGGGGTATGTACGTACGGTCACTGTGGGGACGACATCATCGATGCACTTATTGATGAAGCCAGTGACTGATGTGGTGTACTCCTCAATGCTATCTGAAGAATCCCGGAACATGTTCCAGTCTGTGCTAGCAAAACAGTCCTGTAGCTTAGCATCTGCGTCATCTGACCACTTTTTTATTAACCGAGTCACTGGTGCTTCCTGCTTTAGTTTTTGCTTATAAGCCGGAATCAGGAGGATAGAGCTTTGGTCAGATTTGCCAACTGGAGGGCGAGGGAGAGCTTTGTATGCGTCTCTGTGTTTGGAGTAAAGGTGGTCTAGAGTTTTTTTTCCTCTGGTTGCACATTTAACATGCTGGTAGAAATTAGGTAGAACGGGTTTAAGTTTCCCTGCATTAAAGTCCCCGGCCACTTGGAGCGCTGCCTCTGGATTAGCGTTTTCCTGTTGACTTATGGCCTTATACAGCTCATTCAGTGCAATCTTAATGCCAGCATTGGTTTGTGGTGGTAAATAGACGGCTATGAAAAATATAGATGAAAACTCTCTTGGTAAATAGTGTGGTCTACAGCTTATCATAAGATACTCTACCTCAGGCGAGCAGAACCTCGAGACTTCCTTAGTATTTGATTTTGTGCACCAGCTGTTGTTTACAAATATACACAGACCGCCACCCCTTGTCTTACCGGAGTCAGCCGTTCTATCCTGCCGATGTAGCGTATAGCCCGCTAGCTGTATGTTATCCATGTCGTCGTTCAGCCACGACTCGGTGAAACATAAGATATTACAGTTTTTAATGTCCCGTTGGTAGGATAACCGTAATCTTAGGTCATCCCATTTGTTTTCCAATGATTGAAGATTGGCTAATAGGATTGATGGGAGCGGCAGTTTACTCGCTCGCCGTCGGATCCTTACAAGGCACCCCGACCTACGTCCACGATATCTCTGTCTCTTCCTCATGCGAATGACGGGGATTTGGGCCTTGTCGGGTCTGTAGGATATCAGTGTTGTGGGTTCGATTCCCACGGGGGGGCAGTATGAAAATAAAAAAAATATGTATGCACTCACTAACTGTAAGTTGCCCTGGATAAGAGCATCTGCTAAATGACTAAAATGTAAATGAACTGACATGGTGTCCACCCAATCAAAGGATCAGAGAATGAATCTAGTACTGAAAGCATAAGCTACAGCTAGCTAGCACTGCAGTGCATAAAATGTGGTGAGAAGTTGACTCAAAGAGAGAGAAAGACAATCCTTGAACAGTTTTGAACAAATCAATTTCTTCCAAAATGAAGGAGAAGAAAGAGAGAGAGAGAGAGCTACCTTTCGTTGTATTTTTTTCCCACCTCACTTACTTAGGTAGTGAATGTAGCTAGCTAGTTTACCCTACTCAAACACCTGGCTCAAACAGAGAGGGGTGCTATGTTAGCTAGCTGGCTTTGGCTATCCAACACTGGAACTCTTACAAGTCAAGGTAAGCTTCTGGTTTTATTAATTTAATGCCACCGGGGCCCGCCGGTTTAACTGCTAAACTGCTTGCTGACAGTACACTGTACGGCTATGACGTTAACTAATATGGTGACAACAACATAGGCTGTGTGTAGCGGTTAGCGGTTATGATATGAAGGTTTAGCTTGGGAAGTTTTTTTTGCCTGGTCACAGACAGCTGATGTGTTGTGCACTGAAGTCCACAAGTGAAGGGAAAATGTGAGAGGAGGAGATCGCATAGATGCGAGAAGGAATTATACAACATAAAAGTGATCATGCTGTTTGTATTTGGCTGCTATGAAAGTGAACTGTGTGTGCGTGTGATCAGGGCTGTATTCATTCCACCGATTCTGTTGAATAACGGGGATAAACGGAAGCAAACGGAACGAAACGGGGATTAACATACCTGAATTCATCCAGCAGAAACTCTCGTTTGCAACTGTTGGACTAATGATTACACCCTAGATCAGCTAGATGCAGGCAAGAGTGTAGAAGGCGGTATTGAATGTGTCACTGTCTGTCACCTTGATTACAAAAACATGTCTCTCGAACTGTGCTCCTACGTTGTAAACTTTCATTCATAGGCTAGGTTGTAGCAACCTCATGACGTGTACAGGGAAAATTAGAGTATCATGTAGTAGCCTAAACCTGTCGACGTTACATTGAGCTGGCTGAATGGAATAAAAAAAGGAAAAATAAATTGTCCTCATCTTAAACGGCACCGACCGACACTGATTACAGTATATAAATAAACTCACCTACTCATTATGATTTACAATAGCGGACGTGCACAAAGTTGGCGGCCTCCATGGACTTACCTCGTTTGATAAGTTTGCTGTATTGTAGCTTTCTCACCGTTACTGTCTTTTTATATCTGTATTTAGCACAGTATACATGATCCCAATTGAACAATGTTTTGCGCCATAGTTTAAAACTCTGTACATAGTGCTAAAACAATGACGTCATATCTGTATTCTGCCATCTTTATGCACATGCATGTTGAGAAAGTGCCATTGAGTAGGGAGAGGAGGCAGGGATGTAGCTCAGTTGATAGAGCATGGCGTTTGCAACGCCAGGGTTGTGGGTTCGATTCCCACAGAGGGCCAGTATAAAAAAAAATATATGTATTCACTAACTGTAAGTCGCTCTGGATAAGAGCGTCTGCTAAATGACTAAAATGTAAATGTAAAATGGTTCCATCAGTACCTGTGCTCTGGGAGGCTTTGACCAATCCCTGCCTCAGGACCTCCCGTACCCACGTCTTGACCTTTGCCCTCCCCTCCCCGCCCACCACTGACACAACCAGGTTGGGCGGAGGTAGCCCCCAGTGGGTCGTCAACAGGGTGTAGACGATGGCAGGAGGGGTGTCCCACGAGAGACGCAGGAACTAGGAGAGAGAGAGAAAGAACGGTAAATGTCAATAGTAGACAGTCTATACTATAATATAGTATAAAGTATATAGTATAGTATACTCTCTTCATCTCCTTCCCTTCATCTGCACTAATGTAAAAGATCTGTGTCTCTGCTCTCTCATTACTACCAGAAAGCCATAGTGATGATGATTAATCAATTCAGGGACAAAAGGAATGTTGACAGGGGAAAGAAAGGTCTATGAAAGGTGGAAGCAGCAGAGTGAGAAACAGTCAGACACAGACAGACAAGTACATACATAGCAAGAGAAAGCAAACAGATCTAGATAGCGGGAGAGGGAGAAGCATACAGACAGACAGACAGACAGACACACACACTCACAAACACCTACTTTGCTGTGTCTCTTGCTGGCGCCGGCAAACTCCAGCTCTCCGAAGGCGTCGGTGGGGTACTCGGAGGAATGCTGGGAGCTGTCCCAGTGGCTGACGATGGCTGTGCTGAAATAATCCCCCAGAGCCACTGACTCATGTGTGTCCCGCGTACCCCCACACTGACACAGCCTGCCATTACTAAGGGAGAGGGAATGGGACAATCAGCAGCAGCATAGGAAAAGATTCCATACGCACATCCAATGTTTTTGGCAGGTGCTCAATATAAACAAATAGAGTGTAGTGTGCAGAGTCTCTTTATAATATACAATAATTATCAGCATCATCATTATAGTCAGCACCATCATCATTACATTGATCATTTACATTATAAGCATAACCATCATAATTTTCTTCATCATTACCATATTCAAGCTTTACACAGTTATTGGCCTCCTGAGCTTGCATTGTTTTGCGCAATAGGTGAAAAATTAGAAATGTTAATAAAATAAATGTAGAGAATGTGGGAAACTGGGAATGCAATTAGACTTTACCTGAAAGAATCCTCTACGAAAGTTGTGCACACTCGTTTCTTGATAATTTTGGGTATCCAGCTCTGAAATTATAATTAGGAGAAGGTTAGTTTATAACCATCAAGATTTATGATATTTGATTGATTCAAGATCCAAAATACACATGATTTGGTGCGTTATGGCAGGGGTTCTGTTTCCACTCTGAGACTTTCAAAAACTCTGGGGCCCCACTAGATTAAGAGTAGGCCTAACTGTTAGGCCTTCTGCAATATTAATTGCAAAATATGACACTGTTTTTTATATTTCAACCCCTGTCAAACTGTGCTCATCCATTACATGTGAAAAATATTGGTCTTGCTGCTGTTTTCTATTTGTACGTTTTCTCCAGCTTTTTCTGGGACACCTTGAAACCTCACCGAGGCCCCCAAAGGTTGAGAGTAATAGGTGCTTTGAAATAAGTGCCATGTAGTGTTGCAAAACTACAGGTAATTTACCAAAGTTACCAGAATTTTCTGTAATTTCAGTAATAAACAGGTAATCTATGGCAATATATGGTAACTTTGGTAATTTATACTTGAATAACAATTGTTTTAATGTATTAACATATTCATTTTTTTCTTCATATTTATATATGTGTCCATATTGTCCATGTCATCAGTTTCTAGTGGATAGACCATATTGTTCAAGAGAAAATAATTAATGAAAAAAACCTCTAATCAACAATGGCATAATTTTCAATAAACTCTGCCACCAGTTTCCCACCCATTTGCCATATTATTACTCCTACACAGCAAATAGCCCAGTCTGACCTAGTGTTGATCTTCAGTGTAACATTCTAGTGTTGATTCAGGTATTAAAAACCATCATTTTCATATTTCCCAGCATGCTCTATTGCAGGTAGATTTTTTTGTTTAAATATCTATGTTTTTGCATTGATTGATTAATTAATCTTATGCTACTCAAATATAAATAACATACAGTTTGTTAAACTAATCCAACATGTTACTTGGACTTTTTGCACCCGTTACTGAAATGGCTGTTTCAGTTTAGATGCTTTAGGTAGTCTCATATCTTAATCTCCCCAACCCGGCCGTCATTCTGAATGCAGGTTGCGGGGAAATAAAAATTCAAAATGTTGGATATCACCACTCTGGCTGAATTCCAATAGAAATTACACATCACTTTGCAAGCCAGCATAATGTGACTTGCAGTCCTGATGTTACCTGTACACCATGAGTTTCAGGCCACTGTAAAGGGGTAAAACTAGGCCCTCAACATAAGGCCTTATAAAATATGTGTTGTATTGTGTTAAAGAATTTAAGTTTAATGATAATATATTTGCTTAGGTTCACACTTGGTGAAGGCCACAGGACTGAAATGGAAAATGGGTATTTTTCTCCCTGCTCTGCTGATGAGAATTTTTCTCAGCTCATTCAGGAGTAATACAGGCCTAGTGCACTAATTTGGTGCGGGGGAAACATTTTAAATATATATATATTATTTTCTAATTGTGATTGATCAGGGGGTGCTGCAGTACTACTTCCAGAAGCTATACTCGAAAGGCAAGGCACTCTGGGAAATATGCAAATAAGGCTTTACACTAAGTAGTGTGTTAATTTAACACTGAAAGGTGTGGACCCCTATAGACACTGGACCAGTGTTAAATCAGACCAGTGGTAGATGTAACACTCTCAGTGTTGATTTAACACTGGGGAATTTGCTGTGTATCTAAAAATCCATGTTTATGCAGCATGTTTACTTTTGGCGATGCTTGGAACACAGTGAAAGTGTTACAAAATGACAATGCATAAATGCCCACTGAGATTTAAAACTTGATCAATTGTAAGATAATGTGATACCAGGAGGAATAGCCTACATATATTTTACAAACGAATAATACCCTAAATATGTTGTTATCCCACATTCTACAGTAGTGCATAGCTAGGCTACTCTTAAGACAAGTTTCAAAATGTTGATTGAAGCGGTGTTGAAAGCTTCACGCTGCCGCGCCACCCACGCATTCAAAGATCCACCGCACGCTCAGCCTTTTTCAATCGTAGCCTAGTCCCCACATAATAAATACCCCCACATGAACTGCTCCCACGTAAAATCATGCGGTAAATCAATACCGTATAGTACAGTAAACTTTAGTTTACAACGGAATACAATTTCTCACAACTTTTTGAAGCATTCCCACCTCATCTTTCTCCGTCTTTGACATTTCGCCGCCGCCTTCTCCTTCCGCATCGCTCATCTCAAATATCTGTCGTTTTATTCAAGTAAAGCTATGAACCGATAGGTTATCCATTTGTTTGAAACTTTTCTAAATGAGTGGCCATGTGTTGAGGGTTCAGAATTGAGTATGAAAATCCAGTTTCGTTGTGGTTACATTCGGCGACGTGTCCGTGCTAGGTAGGTGTGGTTAGAATCATGAAAAGGTATATAGAAGGAAATCTGAAAAAAAAATGTATCGTGAAAATGGGGGAACACCAATGCAGCCTATGAATAACAAGTCAAGTCTAGACAGATACTTAAGGCATGTGCAGGATTTGACAAACGGTAGATTGAGCCGAAATTGTAAAATAAGGGAAAGTCAAACCACAACCAAACACAATTCTACAGACATTTATATTATAATTTTATTTTACAATACATTTAAATATAGACGCATCTCTCTTTGTACAAAACCTTTGATTATATTTGTCATTCACACACACAATAATCTCCTGGGTGCAGAGCACTGTTAAAGTGATAACCTCACAAAACCTTTGATTATATTTGTCATTCACACACACAATAATCTCCTGGGTGCAGAGCACTGTTAAAGTGATAACCTCAAAAGTAGTCATGTTGAGATGAGTCCACGCCCCACTCCATCTGTTGTGTAGATCCAGTTATGCCTCAATCCCAAATCAATGAGAAAGATAAGACACAAGACTGTCCCTTTAGTTCCCATTCCTTTAGGATTGAAACATATAGCTGAACATGGACCCCTCTCAACATCGGACTGACAAACTTTGATTTTGGAGCAAAACATTTTGATGAATGTACCAGTCCATCGGTGAGCACACTCAAGTGGTGGGATAATAACGTTGTTATAATGTAATAATGCAGATAATAAAGTTGAATATGCTCCAAACTCTCCACCTTTAACAGTTCATAATACACTGAACAAAAATATAAATGCACCATGTAAAGTGTTGGTCCCATGTTTCATGAGCTGAAATAAAATATCCCAGAAATGTTCCATATGCACAAAAAGCTTATTTCTCTCGAATTCTGTGCACACATTTGTTACATTCCTGTTAGTGAGCATTTATCTGTTGCCAAGACAATCCATCCACCTGACAGGTGTGGCATATCAAGAAGCTGATTAAACAGCATGATCATTACACAGGTGCACCTTGTGCTGGGGACAATAAAAGGCCACTCTAAAATGTGCTGTTTTGTCACACAATACACATCTGATCACATGGTTTTTCATACCGTGTGTAGCAAAATGTGAGATCCCATTGATTTCACTGTGGTTCCAGTGCTTTCTTCGATTCCAAGCTGCTTTCAAACACCGACCTCTACTGGATTTTGTACTAAAAGTTTCACCTGACTGGTAGCTTAGCAGGTAGAGTAGGGAACTATGGAACATTTAGTGATGTGAGGGTATGTGGTGAAATTGTCTTATGTGAAACCACACTTTCTGCACTGTTGTATGTCTAAAAATCACACGCTGCTATTTATTGCTGGCCGGCAGAGGTCCCTAATGTGCATTGTGAACAGATAATGAAGCTCTGAGTATTGAACAGTTTTTCAGCATAATATGGTGAAAGTGGCAAAGCCTCGGTTTCCTGTCACTAGCAGAGTGATGTGTAATTCTTATTGGAATCCAGCCAGAGTGAGTTTATCCAACAATTGGACATTTCAATCCAGTGACGATTTTAGCATGTAAATCTTGGTGGGGCAAACAACAACAAAATGTGGGATGCATTCCAGCAAAGCCACTACACAACACAACACAACACAACACAGCACAGCACAACACCAAACAATACATGAATTGCACTATAACGGTGACAAACGTTAGGGCCTACATAAAGCTGTCCCAACAGCAGAGTCCCAACAGCAGTCCCAACATCTTACCACTGCAACACCTGGCTATCAGCGGAGCTTTGTCTGGCAGCGAAACATTTCATTCATCCTCATTTACTGCCTTTTAATAAAACATAGCTGATATGGCTGACTTGCTTAAACAAATGTGGTTCTACTGACAATTGAGATGTACAAACTATGGCATAAGGGGACGACAAGCAGATAAGAGGTAATTTCGATTAAGACATTAATGAGCGAGCTAAGACGGACGTAGTCAATATAACTATTTGTTCAGCACTTTTGAAATACAGTGTTCTCCCTGTACACCAAGTCAGAACAGCAGGATAAATAAAGGGGGCATATAAGCAGACAATGAAAACACTTACAATATTCGATGATTACCTTTCTCTAAAACAGGTTATAGGCTACATGTGCACCACCAAGTCAGAACAGTAGGTGGAATTAAGAGGGGAAAAGAGACCAAATTATTAGAGTGAGGCACATGGGCTACTAACAGCTTACTACACAACATACAATTAGTATTACTTTCTTAGCTACAGTATACATATCTCCCTGGCATATTACATAATTTATGCAGCAGCATACAATACATTTTTGGACTCACCTTGTTGTGCTGTGCTCACTTGAACAGGACGTCATCAAAGCCTGGCATTCTCTGGATTTATGGTGCTTTCAAGACAACTAGGAACTCGAAAAAAAAACAAGGTCGAATCATGATGACGTCAGTGATCTTCAGGTCGTAGCTCTAGAAGAGGCCCAAGTTCCCAATTTACAATTCCAAGTTAGATGACCGTTCAAAACGTATTTTCCCAGTCGGACCTCGTTTTTCACCCGAGTTCCCAGTTGTCTTGAACTCACTGAAGTTAGATTTCCCAATTCCGAGTTAACAGTTGTTTTGAGCACGTCACAAATCATGCTTAATTGACAGCATGGCCAATGTTGAATGTTTATCATTTTAAGCTTGGAAAAGAGACCCTTAATCCCAGACTTGGGACCACACAGCCACTCATTTTTACATTTACATTTTAGTCATTTAGCAGACGCTCTTAACCAGAGCGACTTACAGGAGCAATTAGGGTTAAGTGCCTTGCTCAAGGGCACATTAACGTCATTTAGCAGACGCTCTTAGCCAGAGCGACTCACAAATTGGTGCGTTCACCCTATAGCCAGTGGGATAACCACTTTACAATTTGGGGGGGGGGGGGGGGGTTAGAAGGAATACTTTATCCTATCCCAGGTATTCCTTAAAGAGGTGGGGTTTCAAATGTCTCCGGAAGGTGGTGAGTGACTCCGCTGTCCTGGCGTCGTGAGGGAGCTTGTTCCACCATTGGGGTGCCAGAGCAGCGAACAGTTTTGACTGGGCTGAGCGGGAGCTGTGCTTCCGCAGAGGAAGGGGAGCCAGCAGGCCAGAGGTGGATGAACGCAATGTCCTCGTTTGGGTGTAGGGACTGATCAGAGCCTGAAGGTACAGAGGTGCCGTTCCCCTCACTGCTCCATAGGCAAGCACCATGGTCTTGTAGCGGATGCGAGCTTCAACTGGAAGCCAGTGGAGTGTGCGGAGGAGGGGGGTGACGTGAGAGAACTTGGGAAGGTTGAACACCAGACGGGCTGCGGCATTCTGGATGAGTTGTAGGGGTTTAATGGCACAGGCAGGGAGCCCAGCCAACAGCGAGTTGCAGTAGTCCAGACGGGAGATGACAAGTGCCTGGACCAGGACCTGCGCCGCTTCCTGTGTAAGGCAGGGTCGCACTCTCCGAATGTTGTAGAGCATGAACCTGCAGGAGCGGGTCACCGCCTTGATGTTGGCGGAGAACGACAGGGTGTTGTCCAGGGTCACGCCTAGGCTCTTCGCACTCTGGGAGGAGGACACAGCGGAGTTGTCAACCGTGATGGCGAGATCATGGAACGGGCAGTCCTTCCCCGGGAGGAAGAGCAGCTCCGTCTTGCCAGGGTTCAGCTTGAGGTGGTGATCCGTCATCCATACTGATATGTCTGCCAGACATGCAGAGATGCGATTCGCCACCTGGTTATCAGAAGGGGGAAAGGAGAAGATTAGTTGTGTATCGTCAGCGTAGCAATGATAGGAGAGACCATGTGAGGATATGACAGAGCCAAGTGACTTGGTGTATAGGGAGAAAAGGAGAGGGCCCAGAACCGATCCCTGGGGGACACCAGTGGTGAGAGCACGTGGTGCGGAGACAGCTTCCCGCCACGCCACTTGGTAGGAGCGACCGGTCAGGTAGGACGCAATCCAGGAGTGAGCCGCGCCGGAGATGCCCATCTCGGAGAGGGTGGAGAGGAGGATCTGATGGTTCACAGTATCAAAGGCAGCAGACAGGTCTAGAAGGACAAGAGCAGAGGAGAGAGAGTTAGCTTTAGCAGTGCGGAGAGTCTCCGTGACACAGAGAAGAGCAGTCTCAGTTGAATGACCAGTCCTGAAACCTGATTGGTTTGGATCAAGAAGGTCATTCTGAGAGAGATAGCAAGAGAGTTGGCTAAAGACGGCACGCTCAATAGTTTTGGAAAGAAAAGAAAGAAGGGATACTGGTCTGTAGTTGTTGACATCAGTGGGGTCGAGTGTTGGTTTTTTGAGGAGGGGAGCAACTCTCGCTCTCTTGAAGACGGAAGGGACATGGCCAGCGGTCAAGGATGAGTTGATCAGCGAGGTGAGGTAGGGGAGAAGGTCACCGGAGATGGTCTGGAGAAGGGAGGAGGGGATGGGGTCAAGCGGGCAGGTTGTTGGGCGGCCTGCAGTCACAAGTCGCAGGATTTTATCTGGAGAGAGAGGGGAGAAAGACGTCAAAGCATAGGGTAGGGCAGTGTGAGCAGGACCAGCAGTGTTATTAGACTTAACAAACGAGGATCGGATGTCGTCAACCTTCTTTTCAAAGTGGTTGACGAAGTCATCCACAGAGAGAGAGGAGGGGGGGGGGGGGGGGGGAGGATTCAGGAGGGAGGAAAATGTGGCAAAGAGCTTCCTAGGGTTAGAGGCAGATGCTTGGAATTTAGAGTGGTAGAAGGTGGCCTTAGCAGCAGAAACAGATGAAGAAAATGTAGAGAGGAGGGAGTGAAAAGATGCCAGGTCGGTAGGGAGTTTAGTTTTCTTCCATTTCCTCTCCGCTGCCCGGAGCTCTGTTCTGTGAGCTCGCAGTGAGTCATCAAGCCACGGAGCTGGGGGGGAGGACCGAGCCGGCCGGGAGGATAGGGGACACAGAGAGTCAAAGGATGCAGAAAGGGAGGAGAGGAGGGTTGAGGAGGCAGAATCAGGAGATTGGAGGGAGAAGGATTGAGCAGAGGGAAGAGATGATAGGATGGAAGAGGAGAGAGTAGTGGGAGAGAGAGAGCGAAGGTTGCGGCGGCGCATTACCATCTGTGTAGGGGCAGAGTGAGTAGTGTGGGAGGAGAGCGAGAGAGAAAAGGAAACAAAGTAGTGGTCGGAGACTTGGAGGGGAGTTGCAGTGAGATTAGTAGAGGAGCAGCATCTAGTGAAGATGAGGTCAAGCGTATTGCCTGCCTTGTGAGTAGGGGGGGACGGTGAGAGGGTGAGGTCAAAAGAGGAGAGGAGTGGAAAGAAGGAGGCAGAGAGAAATGAGTCAAACGTGGACATAGGGAGGTTGAAATCCCCCAAAACTGTGAGGGGTGAGCCATCCTCAGGAAAGGAACTTATCAAGGCGTCAAGCTCGTTGATGAACTCTCCAAGGGAACCTGGAGGGCGATAGATGACAAGGATATTAAGCTTAAATGGGTTAGTGACTGTGACAGCATGGAATTCAAATGAGGAGATAGACAGATGGGTTAGGGGAAAAATTGAGAATGTCCACTTGGGAGAGATGAGGATTCCTGTACCACCACCCCTCTGACCAGATGCTCTCGGGGTATGCGAGAACACATGGTCAGACGAGGAGAGAGCAGTAGGAGTAGCCGTGTTTTCAGTGGTGATCCATGTTTCCGTCAGCGCCAGGAAGTCGAGGGACTGGAGGTTGGCATAGGCTGGGATGAAGTCAGCTTTGTTGGCAGCAGAACGGCAGTTCCAGAGGCTGCCTGCGACCTGGAACTCCAGGTGAGGGGTGCGAGCAGGGACCACCAGGTTGGAGAGGCAGCAGCCGCGCGGTGTTGTGCGTTGTTTGTGTAGCCTGTGCAGAGACGAGAGAACAGGGATAGGCAGAGGCATAGTTGACAGGCTGTAGCAAATGGCTACAAAAATGCAGAGGAGATCGGAATGAAATGAGCTAAGCATCTGGGAGAGGAGAGAGGGGGGCCTCCCTCACCAAAAACTTCTACCTCAGAAACTAAAATTGTTTCACTGAACAGTTGTTCAATGTTTAAAGGAATAAACTCAAACCCACTTTATTCAGCTAGCCAACTATGACACCATAGCTGACTAGCATGCTAGCATCCAATAACACACAGTTTAACACACAGTTAAGCACCAATACTCACAACAAACCACCAATAGTGTGTTAACTAGCTAACCAGCATGCCAGCATCCAGTAACACACAGCCAAGCACAAACACTTGGTCACAGCAAACCACCAATAGTGTGATAACACACTAAACAGATCATTCGTGTCTGTGTCAAGTTCCTTTCATGACGCAGCAATGATTCAACATTGGCTAGCTAGGACAAGTATATTGTAATTAGCTACTACCGCACCGTTCGCTGGTCGTGCTGGGTAGCTAGCAATGGCCACTGTGTTGGCTTTGTTTGAAGAACGGCTAGCTAGCTAGCTTCGTGCTACACCCGGCACACAATGGCTACTGTGTTGACTCTGACTCTGTTCGAAAAAAACGGCTAATTAGCTCGCTTCGTGCTACAGCCGGCACGGCGGAAGACACTGCCAAGACACAGTAGCTACCCACGATACCTAGCTATGACGCCGTAGCTAACTAGCAAGCTAGCATCCATTAACACACAATTAGCACCAATACTTGGTTACAACAAACTGCCAAGAGTGTGTTAGCACACTAAACAGATGATTCATGTCCGTGTCTAGTTCCTTACATAACGCAGAACGCAGCAAAAATTAAACGTTGGCTAGAAGCACATTTAACAGTGGGAACAGCTAATCGTTACCAGTAGCTACCCGCTAGCTAGCTAGCCTCGTGCTTCGATACTAACCTACAATAACCTACGGAAACCTACAACAACAACAATACTAACCTATAATAAATACAATACCTAACTACAACTAACTACCAACCTACGATCTAATGCATGGTTAAGCTATACTCAACACCAAATGAGAAGTTTGCTTACCTCCAGCTACGCTTACCTCCAGCTTTGCTTACCTCCAGCTAACGCAGAACACAGCAAAAATTAAACGTTGGCTAGAAGCACATTTAACAGTGGGAACAGCTAATCGTTACCAGTAGCTACCCGCTAGCTAGCTAGCCTCGTGCTTCGATACTAACCTACAATGACCTACAATAACAACAATACTAACCTATAATAAATACAATACCTAACTACAACTAACTACCAACCTACGATCTAATGCATGGTTAAGCTATACTCAACACCAAATGAGAAGTTTGCTTACCTCCAGCTAGAGAGCTAGCTAGCCTCCACTAGCCACTCCACTGAATAGCAGGCTAGTGATTGCTTTGCAATGCTTGCAGTTAGCCACTGATTCCTTCCAAACCACTCTTTGTTGAAATTGCGATTTCCAACTTGTTGTGTAATGTTTATGTCCAGAGGCTGATGAGCACCATTTCTCTTCATTATTTCTCTTCATATGACAAGGATTAAAAAGGATTTGCCAGTAGATTGTCGACTTGATTCATGATGATGACTGCTAGCTAAGATTTTGAAAGCATGATGTTGACATGATCAGTCCAATGAAAGCTACTGTAGATATAACGTGATTTGACGTCATTTTATCTGTGGCCAATGACCTTAAGCCTTCTTGGATGGGCACTTCTAATGTAACTCTATGGCAGCACCCAAGGGGCTTGAATTTTCGAGCTCTACCCTTAGACTTGGCAGAGACGTAGTGTCCCCATGAGTAACAGAACACTGAGCCAATCACGGCTCAACAAGACAATATTACCAACCCCTACACTCTGTATTTCCCGCTCGCTGCCCCACCACCACAGAAAGCACTGAGCTAGGCTGAAACACCTGCATTTTGGAGCTGCCTTACTCAAGAAAGAAAAAAGAGACCATGTTTGTATGCCGCTTTATTAACTCAATGATTTTGTATTATTTTTTAACTGATATGTAACACGTATTAATGCCAAAATAACATGCAAAACAGGCAAGGCAAGCCCCCCCCGCCACTAATTGTTTTTATTTTTATATATATATTTTTAGCTAAAACTGTGGGGCTCAAAACCCACCTGCCCTGAGTGACGGGTCGCCACTGTTTCAATCACCCACAAAATGCATTTAGAATGACAGCCTGGATGTGAAAAATTTGTAAACAGGACTACCTAAATCATCTAAATTGGAACAACCATCTCAGTAACGGGTGCAATAAATCCAACTTTTAACAGAATGGATTAGTTTAGAAAAATGTATGTTATTTATCTTTGTGTAGCATAAGATTAATCAAACAGTCACTGTACATGCAAAAACACAGATATTGCAATAAACAATTCTGAAAATTAACCTACAATAGAGCATGCTGGGAAATAAGATAATGATGGGTGTAGTTTTTAGTGTTTTACTCTACACAGAGTAAAAACGACACCATCACACTCAACTCTGGTTATTAACACCAACACTGGGGTTATTTTACACCACTGAGTGTTAATTTAACTCCTGAATCAATACTGGAAATGTTACACTGAAAAATCAACACTAGTTAAAACTGGCCAATTTGTGTGCCTTACAATACACTGCTGGTTCACTCATAGTCCCTTCTATTCTCCAATACTCTCTGCTCAATAAATTCACAGAAGATACTAATTTGAAAGACATACTGTAAAATCATGGCAAAGATATCAACTATTTCAGTACTGGACAGTGCCTTGCAAAAGTATTCATCCCCTTTGGTGTTTTTCCTATTTTGTTGCATTACAACCTGTAATATAAATGGATTTTTATTTGGATTTCATGTAGCGGACATACACAAAATAGTCAAAATTGGTGAAGTAAAATGAAAAAAATTACTT
This sequence comes from Coregonus lavaretus, assembly GCF_964263955.1. Classification (NCBI taxonomy): domain Eukaryota; kingdom Metazoa; phylum Chordata; class Actinopteri; order Salmoniformes; family Salmonidae; genus Coregonus; species Coregonus lavaretus. The sequence continues at coordinate 75,641,311 of NC_139988.1, read as the reverse complement.
GTTTCAAAGAATTCTAAAAAATAAATAACCCCCTTTGCAATGAAGCCCCTAAATAAGATCTGGTGCAACCAATTACCTTCAGAAGTCACATAATTAGTTAAATAAAGTGCAATCTAAGTGTCAAATGATCTGTCACATGATCTCAGTATATATACACCTGTTCTGAAAGGCCCAAGAGTCTGCAACACCACTGAGCAAGGGCCACCACCAAGCAAGCGGCAACATGAAGACCAACGAGCTCTCCAAACAGGTCAGGGACAAAGTTGTGGAGAAGTACAGATCATGGGTTGGGTTATAAAAAAATATCTGAAACTTTGAACATCCCACGGAGCACCATTAAATCCATTATTAAAAAATGGAAAGAATATGGCACCACAACAAACCTGCCAAGAGAGGGCCGCCCACCAAAACTCACGGATCAGGCAAGGAGGGCATTAATCAGAGAAGCAACAAAGAGACCAAAGATAACCCTGAAGGAGCTGAAAAGCTCCACAGCAGAGATTGGAGTATCTGTCCATAGGACCACTTTAAGCCGTACACTCCACAGAGCTGGGCTTTACGGAAGAGTGGCCAGAAAAAAGCCAGTGCTTAAAGAAAAAAGGCATGTGGGAGACTCCCCAAACATATGGAAGAAGGTCAGATGAGACTAAAATTGAACTTTTTGGCCAAACCCAACACCTCTCAACACCTCTCATCACCCTGAGAACACCATCCCCACAGTGAAGCATGGTGGTGGCAGCATCATGCTTTGGGGATGTTTTTAATCAGCAGGGACTGGGAAACTGGTCAGAATTGAAGGAATGATGGAAATTCTTGAGGGAAACCTGTTTTAGTCTTCCAGAGATTTTGAGACTGTGACGGTGGTTCACCTTCCAGCAGGACAATGACCCTAAGCATACTGCTAAAGCAACACTTGAGTGGTTTAAGGGGAAACATTTAAATGTATTGGAATGGCCTAGTCAAAGCCCAGACCTCAATCCAATTGAGAATCTGTGGTATGACTTAAAGATTGCTGTACACCAGCGGAACCCATCCAACTTGAAGGAGCTGGAGCAGTTTTGCCTTGAAGAATGGGCAAAAATTCCAGTGGCTAGATGTGCCAAGCTTATAGAGACATACCCCAAGAGACTTGAATAGTTATGCATGCTCAAGTTTCTGTTTTTTTGTCTTATTTCTTGTTTGTTTCACAATAACAAATATTTTACATCTTCGAAGTGGTAGGCATGTTGTGTAAATCAAATGATACAAATTCCAGGTTGAAAGGCAACAAAATAGGAAAAATACCAAGGGGGGTGAATATTTTCGCAGGCCACTGTATATGTAAAATGATACATATATACACTGAGTATACCAAACATTAGGAACATATTGAGTTCCCCCCTCCCTTTACAAGGTGTCGAAAGCGTTCCACCGGGATGCTGGCCCATGTTGACTCCAGTGCTTCCCACAGTTGTTTCAAGTTGGATGGATGTCCTTTGGGTGGTGGACCAATCTTGATACACACGGGAAACATTGAGCGAGAAAAACCCAGCAGGTTGCAGTACTTGACACAAACCGGTGCACCTGTCACCTACTACTATACTCCATTCAAAGGCACTTATATTTGTTGTTTTGCCCATTCACCCTCTGAATTGCACACATACACAATCCATGTTTCCTGTCTCCTCCCCTTCATCTACACTGATTGAGTGGATTTAATAAGTGACATCAATAAAGGATTCACCTGGTCAGTCTATGTCATGGAAAGAGCAGGTGATCTTAATGTTTTATATACTCAGTGTATATATGTATCATTTTACATATACAGTGGCTTGCGAAAATATTCACCCCCCTTGGTATTTTTCCTATTTTGTTGCCTTTCAACCTGGAATTTGTATCATTTGATTTACACAACATGCCTACCACTTCGAAGATGTGGGAATACCAGATACATGCACAAATATCCCTATATAGGTGCAGTTTAAAACATTCTTACACATATATTTTCAAACGTATCAGATTATGCAAACTCCTGATGTTAAAGTTTAAACACTGCGGTAAACACTAATGCTCAGGCACTATTTAAAAGCTTATTCAGATTCAGAAGTGTTCTTTGTGGAACCCTTCTTGCCTTCCAAGGTATCCTTCTTGCCTTCCAAACAATCAAAGAATGAAAAAGGTTTTAGGTAGAACTCTTTGCCTTACAAAGAAACCTGGTTCTTCAGATTAAAACGGTTCTGAGTAGAACCATATCCCGCCGCAAATAACCCTTTTGGAACCTTTTTTTTAAAGAGTGTAACTCTGCCTGTGTTAAGTCTGAGGGCTATGGTCATAGAAGCGGTCTATAAGGGATCAATGAGTCACCTGTGTGTTGATCTGAGAGGTGAGGCTACAGTCAGAGGCACAGTCAGAAGCAGCAGTACAGCCATCTCCACACTGCGGTGGCCTATAAGGAAGATCATATGATTATTACATAGAAATGACTATAACATTGCATTGTATAACATTTCACTACACTACCAATATAGAGTAATATATTGCACCTTTCATGATATGATTATCCATGCTATCACTGGAATAACATGGAAAACATTTGTTATATTTTCATACATTTATCAATTCCCATGCGAGGCGATATGCGAGAATTTTTTTAAAAAGTACTGATACACCCTCATATTTATACATACAATTGCAACTGACTTTGAATGAATTAATACAAGTATAGAAATGAATAAAAACTCACCACTAAGAAAACTGAAAATCGTGTTTTGCCTATTTAGGTAAAACATTAATCCTGAAATTATTTGTGTTATATTGTATTGGTCTCTGGGTGCTAGTTCTCAAACTCTAGCATATTTTATCCTTCTCTCTCCTTTTATAAGCTGGAGAGATGGGGTGAGGGGAGGTGTGTCCAAAGGTTGCTATACTCAGAAGCTAACTTCCCCTCCCATAATAAATCAATTGTTTTGACAGTGTTATTGTACACTTAGTAATAGCTACACTTTAAATACAGTTGAAGACGGAAGTTTACATACACTTAGGTTGGAGTCATTAAAACTTGTTTGTCAACCACTCCACAAATTTCTATAGTTTTGGCAAGTCGGTTAGGACATCTGCTTTGTGCATGACACAAGTAATTTTTCCAACAATTGTTTACAGACAGATTATTTCACTAATAATTCACTGTATCACAATTCCAGTGGGTCAGAAATTTACATACACTAAGTTGACTGTGCCTTTAAACAGCTTGGAAAATTCCAGAAAACTATGTCATGGCTTTAGAAGCTTCTGATAGGCTAATTGACATAATTTGGAAAGTGTACCTGTGGATGTATTTCAAGGCCTACCTTCAAACTCAGTGCCTCTTAGCTTGACATCATGGGAAAATCAAAAGAAATTAGCCTAGACCTCCACACGTCTGGTTCATCCTTGTAAGCAATTTCCAAACGCCTGAAGGTACCACGTTCATCTGTACAAACAATAGTACGCCAGTATAAACACCATGAGACCACGCAGCCGTCATACCACTCAGGAAGGAGACGCTTTCTGTCTCCTAGAGATGAACGTACTTTGGTGCGAAAAGTACAAATCAATTCCAGAACAACAGCAAAGGACGTTGTGAAGATGCAGGAGGAAACAGGTACAAAAGTATCTATATCCACAGTAAAACGAGTCCTATATCGACATAAACTGAAAGGCCGGTCAGCAAGGAAGAATCCACTGCTCCAAAACCGCCATAAAAAAGCAGACTACGGTTTGCAACTGCACATGGGGACAAAGATCATACTTTTTGGAGAAATGTCCTCCAGTCTGATGAAACAAAAATATAATTGTTTGGCCATAATGAACATCGTTATGTTTGGAGGATAAAGGGGGTTGATTGCAAGCCGAAGAACACCATCCCAACCGTGAAGCACGGGGGTGGCAGCATCATGCTGTGAGGGTGCTTTGCTGCAGGAGTGACTGGTGCTCTTCACAGAATAGATGGCATCATGAGGAAGGAAAATTATGTGGATATATTGAAGCAACATCTCAAGACATCAGTCAGGAAGTTAAAGATTGGTCGCAAATGGGTCTTCCAAATGGACAATGACCCCAAGCAGTTGTGGCAAAATGGCTTAAGGACAACAAAGTCAAGGTATTGGAGTGGCCATCACAAAGCTCTGACCTCAATCCTATAGAAAATGTGTGGGCAGAACTGAAAAAGAGTGTGCGAGCAAGGAGCCCTACAAACTTGACTCAGTTACACCAGCTCTGTCAAGAGGAAGGGGCCAAAATTCACCCAACTTATTGTGGGAAGCTTGTGGAAGGCTCCCCGAAACGTTTGACTCAAGTTAAACAATTTAAAGGCAATGCTACCAAATACTAATTGAGTGTATGTAAACTTCTGACCCACTGAGAATGTGATGAAATAATTAAAAGCTGAAATAAATCATTCTCTGTACTATTATTCTGACATTTCACATTCTTAAAATAAAGTGGTGATCCTAACTGACCTAAGACAGGGCATTTTTACTAGGATTAAACATCAGGAATTGTGAAAAACTGAGTTTAAATGTATTTGTCTAAGGTGTATGTAAACTTCAGACTTCAATTGTACATACATACCATGTATTTATATGATAGGAGAGCTTACCAGGTTCGCATCATGATTTTATATGGAATGCAAATTTGCAAGTGTTGATTTTAAATTCACTGTGTAAGAGAGTAAAACGATCCCATTTAAAACCATGCCCATCATTATTATATTTCCCAGCATGCTCTACTATAGGTTGATTTTTTAGGATTGTTTTTAATATCTGTGTTTTTGCATGTACATTGATTGACTGTGTCATGCGTCAGTGTGTAGCGGTAGGACGGAGTCAGGAGCAGGACACAGAACTTAGTCAACGACGTACTTTACTTCTCACAAGTAAATAAACATATCTTCCACGCAGGGAAGAAAATACAGACTCACATGTCAATGACAACAAAACAACTAACAATCACGCACAACACCAAGAGGGAACCAGAGGGTAAAATAGGGAAACAAATTATCGTAATTGGAACCTAGTGTGTGCAATATAGACAAAACAAGTAGAACACAGAAACATAGATCGGTGGCAGCTAGAACTCCGGTGACGACGAACGCCGAAGCCTGCCCGAGCAAGGAGGAGGAGCAGCCTTGGCTGAATTCGTGACAGTACCCCCCCCCCCCCCTCCGTGCGCCGACACCGGCCTCGGGGACGGCCAGGAGGACGCGGAGCAGGGCGAGTCGGATGACGACAGTGGAAATCCCTCAACAGGGAGGGATCGAGGATGTCCCTCCTAGGAACCCAGCACCGTTCCTCCTGACTGTACTTCTCCCACTCCACGCGATACTGCAGGCCCCCCACCCGACGCCTCGAATCCAGGATGGAATGGACCGAGTACGCCGGTGCCCCCTCGATGTCCAGTGGGGCCGGAGGGACCTCTCACACCTCAGACTCCTGGAGCGGACCAGCTACCACCGGCCTGAGGAGAGACACATGGAATGAGGGGTTAATATGGTAATCAGGAGAGAGCTGTAACCTATAACAAACCTTGTTAAATCTCCTCTGGACTTTAAATGGCCCCACAAACCATCGACCCAGCTTCCGACAGGGCAGGCGAAGGGGCAGGTTTCGGGTCGAGAGCCAAACCCGGTCCCCCAGTGCATACACCGGGGCCTCACTGCGGTGGCGGTCAGCGCTCGCCTTCTGTCGCCTGATAGCCCGTTGCAGGCGTACATGGGCAGCGTTCCAGGTTTCCTCCGAGCACCGAAACCATTCATCCACCGCAGGTGCCTCGATCTGTCTCTGATGTCATGGTGCCAGGACCGGCTGATAACCTAGTACACACTGAAATGGAGACAGGTTAGTGGAGGAGTGGCGGAGGGAGTTTTGGGTCATCCCTGCCCAGGGGATGTAAACCAATGGTCCTGGCAATAGGACCTCAGAAACCTACCCACATCCTGGTTTACTCTCTCCACCTGCCCATTACTCTCAGGCTGATCGAGAATCCCAGATGGTCCATGAACGCCCTCCAAACCCTTGATGTGAACTGGGGACCCCGATCAGACACTATATCCTCAGGTACCCCGTAGTGCCAGAAGACACAGGGCCTCCGCAGTCTGTAGGGCCATAGGGAGACCGGGCAAAGGAATGAGACAGCAGGACTTAGAAAACCAATCCACAACGACTAAGATCGTGGTATTCCCTTGTGACGGGGGGAGGTCCGTAACGAAATCCACCGATAGGTGTGACCACGGCCGTTGTGGAACGGGTAGGGGTTGTACTTTCCCTCTGGGCAGGTGTCTAGGTGCCTTGCACTGGGCGCACACCGAGCAGGAGGAAACATAAACTCTCACGTCCTTAGCTAAAATAGGCCACCAGTACTTCCCACTAAGACAGTGCACTGTCTGACCGATGCCAGGATGACCAGAAGAGGGTGACGTATGAGCCCAATAGATCAATCGATCGCGAACATCAGACGGAACGTACACACGACCCACTGGAAAATTGGGGGGAGTGGGCTCCGTGCGTAACTCCCGCTCGATGTCCGCGTCAACCTCCCATAGCACCGGTGCAACCAGACAAGAAGCCTGGTAAGTATGGGATTTTTTTTTTTTTTTTTTATTTCACCTTTATTTAACCAGGTAAGCCAGTTGAGAACAAGTTCTCATTTACAACTGCGACCTGGGCAAGATAAAGCAAAGCTGTGCGATAGAAACAACAACACATATGGTTACATATGGGGTAAACAAAACATAAAGTCAAAAATACAACAGAAAATACATATACAGTGTGTGCGAATGTAGTAAGTTATGGCGGTAAGGCAATAAATAGGCCATAGTGCAAAATAGTTACAATTTCGTATTAACACTGGAATGATAGATGTGCAAAAGATGATGTGCAAATAGAGATACTGGTGTGCAAAATTTGCAAAATAAATAACAATATGGGGATGAGGTAGTTGGGTGGGCTAATTTCAGAATAGCTGTGTACAGGTGCAGTGATTGGTAAGCTGCTCTGACAACTGACGCTTAAAGTTAGTGAGGGAGATAAGAGTCTCCAGCTTCAGAGATTTTTGCAGTTCGTTCCAGTCATTGGCAACAGAGAACTGGAAGGCATGGCGGCCAAAGGAGGTGTTGGCTTTGGGGATGACCAGTGAGATATACCTGACAAGAGCGTACCAACAAGAGCGTACAGGTCACAATGGTGGGTAGTATATGGGGCTTTGGTGACAAAACGGATGGCACTGTGATAGACTACATCCAATTTGCTGAGTAGAGTGTTGGAGGATATTTTGTAAATGACATCGCAGAAGTCAAGGATCGGTAGGATAGTCCGTTTTACGAGGGCATGTTTGGCAGCATGAGTGAAGGAGGCTTTGTTGCGAAATAGGAAGCCGATTCTAGATCTAACTTTTGATTGGAGAAGCTTAATGTGAGTCTGGAAGGAGAGTTTACAGTCTAACCAGACACCTAGGTATTTGTAGTTGTCCACATACTCTAGGTCAGACCCGCCGAGAGTAGTGATTCTAGTCGAAAGCCTTGGCCAGGTCGATGAAGACGGCTGCGCAGTACTGTCTTTTATCGATCGCGGTTACAATATCATTTAGGACCTTGAGCGTGGCTGAGGTGCACCCATGACCAGCTCGGAAACCGGATTGCATAGCGGAGAAGGTACGGTGGGATTCGAAATGGTCGGTGATCTGTTTGTTAACTTGGGTTTCAAATACTTTCGAAAGGCAGGGCAGGATGGATATAGGTCTGTAACAGTTTGGATCTAGAGTGTCACCCCCTTTGAAGAGGGGGATGACCGTGGCAGCTTTCCAATCTCTGGGGATCTCAGACGTTACGAAAGAGAGATTGAACAGGCTAGTAATAGGGGTTGCGACAATTTCAGCAGCTAATTTTAGAAAGAAAGGGTCCAGATTGTCTAGCCCAGCTGATTTGTAGGGGTCCAGATTTTTCAGCTCTTTCAGAACATCAGCTGTCTGAATTTGTGTGAAGGAGAAGCCGGGGTGGGGGGGGGGGGGGCATGGGCAAGTTGCAGCGGAGGGTGCAGAGCATGGCCAGCCGTAGCAAAATGCTTGATTAAATTCTCGATTATTGTAGATTTATCGGTGGTGACAGTGTTTCCTAGCCTCAGTGCAGTGGGCAGTTGGGAGGAGCTGCTCTTATTTTCCATGGACTTTACAGTGTCCCAAAACTTTTTGGAGTTGCTACAGGATGCAAATTTCTGTTTGAAAAAGATAGCCTTTGCTTTCCTAACTGATTGTGTATATTGGTTCCTGACTTCCCTAAAAAGTTGCATATCGCGGGGGCTGTTCAATGCTAATGCAGTACGCCACAGGATGTTTTTGTGCTGGTCAAGGGCAGTCAAGTCTGAGGAGAACCAGGGGCTATATCTGTTCTTATTTCTGAATTTTCTGAATGGGGCGTGCTTATTTAAGATGGAGAGGAAAGCACTTTTAAAGAACAACCAGGCATCCTCTACTGATGGAATGAGGTCAATATCCATCCAGGATACCCGGGCCAGGTCAATTAGAAAGGCCTGCTCGCTAATGTGTTTTAGGGAGCATTTGACAGTGATGAGGGGTGGTCGTTTGACCGCGGACCCATTACGGATGCAGGCAATAAGGCAGTGATCGCTGAGATCTTGGTTGAAGACAGCGGAGGTGTATTTAGAGGGTAAATTTGTCAGGATGATATCTATGAGGGTGCCCATGTTTACAGATGTAGGGTTGTACCTGGTAGGTTCATTAATAATTTTTGTGAGATTGAGGGCATCTAGTTTAGATTGTAGGTTCTCCGGGGTGTTAAGCATATCCCAGTTTAGGTCACCAAGCAGTACGAACTCTGAGGATACATGGGGGGCAATCAGTTCACATATAGTGTCCAGGGCACAGCTCGGGGCTGAGGGGTTTCTGTAGCAAGCGGCAACAGTGAGAGACTTATTTCTGGAAAGGTGGATTTTTAGAAGTAGAAGCTCAAACTGTTTGGGCACAGACCTGGATAGTACGATAGAGCTCTGCAGGCTATCTCTACAGTAGATTGCAACCCCACCCCCTTTGGAAGTTCTATTGAGACGGAAAATGTTGTAGTTGGGGATGGACATTTCTGAATTTTCGGTGGCCTTCCTAAGCCAGGATTCAGACACTGCTAGAACATCAGGGTTGGCGGAGTGTGCTAACGCAGTGAATAACTCAAACTTAGGGAGGAGGTTTCGAATGTTAATGTGCAAGAAACCAAGGCTTTTACGGTTACAGAAGTCAACAAATGATAACGCCTGGGGAGTAGGAGTGATACTGGGGGCTACAGGGCCTGGGTTAACCTCTACATCACCAGAGGAAAAGAGGAGGAGTAGAATAAGGATACGGCTAAAGGCTTTAAGTACTGGTCTTCTAGTGCGTTGGGTACAGAGAAAAAAAGGGGCAGATTTCCAGGCTCCATGGACCGCTACTCTGTGTCATACAGCTGGGACAGAGCATCTGCCTTAGCATTCTGGGAACCTGGTCTGTACGAGAGGGTGAAAACAAAACGTGTGAAAAACATGGCACACCTTGCCTGGCGAGGGTTCAGTCTCCTCACCGCCCAGATGTACTCCAGATTGCGGTGGTCAGTCCAAATGAGGAAAGGGTGTTTTGCCACCTCAAGACACTGTCTCCACGCCTTCAGAGCCTTAACAACAGCTTCCGGTCCCCCACATCATAGTTAAACTCAGCCGGACTGAGCTTCTTCGAAAAGAAAGCACAGGGGCGGAGCTACCCAAGCGCTGAGACAGTACAGCTCCGATCCCAGCCTCGGACGCATCCACCTTGACTATGAATGCCAAGGAGGGATCCGGATGAGCCAGCACGGGAGCCGAGGTGAACAGAGCCTTCAGGTGTCCAAAAGCCCTGTCCGCCTCAGCTGACCACTGCAGGCGCACCGGTCCCCCCTTCAGCAAGGAGGTAATGGGAGCCGCTACCTGACCAAAGCCCCGGATAAACCTCTGGTAGTAGTTGGCAAACCCCAAGAATCGCTGCACTTCCTTAACCGTGGTTGGAGTCGGCCAATTACGCACGGCTGAAATGCGGTCATTTTCCATCTCTACCCCTGACGCGGACAGGCGGTAGCCTAAGAAGGAGACAGACTGTTGAAAGAACAGACATTTCTCAGCCTTAACGTACAGGTCATGTTCCAACAGACGACCAAGCACCTTGCGCACCAGGGACACATGCTCGGCTCGTGTAGCGGAGTATATGAGAATATCATCTATATACACCACTACACCCTGTCCATGCAGGTCCCTGAAAATCTAATCGACAAAGGATTGGAAGACTGAGGGACCATTCATCAACCTGTACGGCATGACGAGGTACTCATAGTGCCCAGAGGTGGTACTAAATGCCGTCTTCCACTCATCCCCTTCCCGGATACGCACCAGGTTGTACGCGCTCCTGAGATTCAATTTGGTGAAGAAGTGCGCCCCGTGCAATGACTCCGTCCTACTAGCAATGAGAGGTAGTGGATAACTGTACTTCACCGTTATCTGATTGAGACCTCGATAGTCAATGCACGGGTGTAAACCTCCATCCTTCTTCTTCATAAAAAATTTACTCGAGGAGGCAGGGGAAGTGGAAGGCCGAATGTATCCCTGTCCCAGAGATTCGGAGACATATATATTTCCATGTGACAGAGTATACACGTGACTCCGAGGAAGTGCAGCGCCCTCCCGGAGATTTATCGCACAATCCCCCTGTCGATGGGGTGGTAATTGAGTCGCCTTCTGTAAAGGCGAGAGCCAAATCGACATATTCGGGAGGAATGTTTTGGACTCTCCACCGTAGTTGCACCTACGGGACCATCCCTTGAGAGCCCTCTGTTGCCACGAAATATTGGGGTCATAAGAGACTAACCAGGGAAGCCCCAACACCACTGGAAACGCAGGAGAATCGATAAGGAAGAGACTAATTCTCTCCTCATGACCCTCCTGCGTTTTCATCCAGAGTGGAGCTGTGACCTCCCTAATCAGGCCTGACCCTAAAGGGCGACTATCTAAGGCATGTATAGGGAAGGGCACATCAACAGTCACATTTACATTTACGTCATTTAGCAGACGCTCTTATCCAGAGCGACTTACAAATTGGTGCATTCACCTTATAGCCAGTGGGATAACCACTTTACAATGTTATTTATTTTTGGGGGGGGGTAGAAGGATTACTTTATCCTATCCCAGGTATTCCTTACAGAGGTTATCCAGTCATATCGATAAATCCACCAGCTGGTCCAGGTTAAGGGTGGTGTCCCTGCAGGCCAGCTCCTGGCGAACGTCCTCCCATAGGCTGCATCGGTAATGGTCGATCAGGGTCCTCTCATTCCATCCCGCGCTGGCTGCCAAGGTCCTGAAGTCCAGTGCGAAGTCCTGTGCGCTCCTCTTCCCCTGTCTGAGGTGGAACAACCGTTCCCCCGCCACTCTTCCCTCCGGTGGATGTTCAAATTCCGCCCGGAAACGGCGGGTGAAATCTTCATAGTGCACCGATGCCGTGTCTATTCCTCCCCACTCAGCATTGGCCCACTCAAGCACTTTCCCCGACAGACAGGAGATGATCCTGGAGGAATGGATGTACCTGCTGACTCCATAATGGTGCGTGATTCTCTCATGCGTCAGTGTGTAGCGGTAGGATGGAGTCAGGTGCAGGACACAGAACTTAGTCAACGACATCCTTTACTTCTCACAAGTAAATAAACATATCTTCCACGCAGGGAAGAAAATACTGACTCACATGTCAATGACAACAAAACAACGAACAATCACGCACAACACCAGGAGGGAACCAGAGGGTAAAATAGGGAAACAAATTATCGTAATTGGAACCAGGTGTGTGCAATATAGACAAAACAAGTAGAACACAGAAACATAGATCGGTGGCAGCTAGTACTCCGGTGACGACGAACGCCGAAGCCTGCACGAGCAAGGAGGAGGAGCAGCCTCGTCTGAATTCGTGACAGACTGATTAATCTTATGCTACGCAAAGATAAATAACATAAATGTTTCTAAACTAATCCAATCAGTTAGATTTATTGCACCCGTTTCCTCAATGGTTGTTCCAGATTAAATGGTTTGGGTAGTCTTCTTATCAACTTTCCTAACCTTGACAGCCATTCTGAATGCAGGTTGTGGGTGAAGAAAATGTTCAACTGTTGGATATACTAACTTCTGCTGGGAACTACACATCACTTCACAAGCCAGCATAATGTGACTTGCATGACTGATGGGGCCTGTAAACCAGGAGTTTCCTAACACAACTGTGTTAGGGTAAAACTAGTCCATCAATGTAAGGCCTTATGATTAAAGTATTGTCATAGTTTAATTTTAATAATAGCATTCATCTAGATACTCACTTGGTGAAAGCCACAGGCCTTTAAAATGAAAGAATTCAATAACCATGTTTCTGTCACTAACAAAACAGTCATGGGTGGTAACTCTACAATTCAGGTATAATCTTTATAGCAGATTTAGAAAATCTGATTATAAGTGCCTGGATGTTTTTAAACTTTGGAGAAGCTCTGATAAATAGGATAAAAGTCATGTACTGTACAACAATCCTTTATGTAAAATTGTAAATAACGGTTACTTCTCTGAGAATTGTCAAGAGGCGTAAAATAAGGTTGCCCTCTGTCACCCTACCTATTTATTATGAATTGTTCGCTTTAAAAATCCGATCTAATGATAACATTAAGGAGCTAAATATTAAAGGATTAGATACAAAAGTATCAATATACGCTGATCACACAAGTTCTCTTGAGTCCTTAATCTTCAACTTTGAAGGGCCTTAATGAGGACCTGGATCATTGCTCCAGTTTCTCTGGACTAAACCCAACTATGATAAGTGTACAATATTACGGATTGGGTCTCTAAAATATACAAACTTGAAATTGCAATGTGGTCTCCCATTTAAATGTGCGGATGGTGAAGTCGATGTGCTTGGTGTACATATCCTGTAAAGTTGAGCGATCTTGCAACTATTAACTTAGATCGAAAACTTAGCAAAAATAGATAGAGTCTTCAAACCGTGGAGAAGGAAACACCGGCACTTAACCACCCTCCACCATTTTCTGAGCTAAACTGACCAAGACGCACCTCCAACAACAACACATAAAACTTTACATAATTCTGCCCAAAAACAATGACAATTTCTCTCACTTTGTAAAAGGCAGGGGCGCAAAATATTTTGCTTGTCCATTCCCAGCGAGCCTCTCCAGGGTGCTGTTGGAGAGATGCATCTCTGCAGCGCTCAACCAACTTTCTGTCAAAAAAATCTAATAGAAATCATGTAGCAGATATAGAATATGGTAGAAAGAGTATGTGGCCTTTTCTGTAGCCTACAGGCTCAAGATAAAATGTATGATAATGTATTGAGACATACACTTTTTACATCAAGCCTCTTAAAGAAGAAGTTATAGGTCTGTGAGAGCCAGAAATCTTGCTTGTTTGTAGGTGACCAAATACTTATTTTCCACCATAATTTGCAAATAAATTAATAAAAAATCCTACAATGTGATTTTCTGGAGAAAAAAAATCTCCATTTGTCTGTCATAGTTGACGTGTACCTATGATGAACATTACAGGCCTCTCTCATCTTTTTAAGTGGGAGAACTTGCACAATTGGTGGCTGACTAAATACTTTTTTTCCCCACTGTATAGCAAGAAATTCTTAGAGTAGTCTGGCAGTGTGAGTGCTGGTGCCTCTTGTAACCTCTGTTTGATCGTTTCAAATGCTACAAGGCCTTCCTGTGTCCAGGAAAGATTGCTATGGAGTTGACCATTCCCAGTATCTTTAACCACAGTTCTCAAAGGTAACCGTTTCTTTTGGCACTTCTACCAGACTGCCGTCTGGCGTACATTTTATTGTACAATTCAATCTACACAATGCACCTCTTCCCAACAATGCAATAGGTGTATGTTCCGATACCAGTATAGGTATTGTAGTTTTCTGATTTTTATAGCAGAGCTCAATTGGTTCCGTAAGAGGAATCAGCTGTTTCACTCCCTCAAATCCGATTGTCCGAATCAGTTGATTGGACATAGGGAGATGTGTAGCATCTTCAGGCCGAACACAGGTGAAAGCAGCTCCGCTATCCGCCATCACTTCCAATGGTCGGTTGTTTACTTTCACCTCAATTGTTGGATCTTTTTCCGGTCCTGATGCTACCAGCTGACACCCCCCTTTCGGATCTTCTGGGCACCTCTAGAATCCTGGCACTGGGACCCTATAAGGGTTCACCGGTCCTCCAAATGATCTTGACTGGCCCCTGTATCTTCCTCTGAAATTTCCTCTGGTGTTTCCTCCTGGCCCATTACACTCACGGGCAAAGTGACCAACCTGTCCACAATTTTTACACACTTCTGAAGATTGCTGGAAGTATGGATTAAATCTTCCTCCTCTTCCTCTTCCTAAACCTTCTCGTCCTCTTCCTCTCCAATTCTGTGTCTGTCTGGAAACTGGCTGTGGATATGAAACAACTGGTCCCACTAGTGGTGGCTGGGACAATTGCGGTTGGACCTGGTTCAGTTGAAGCTGTAGCAGTGATTGTTGATTTGGTGAACACTGATTCTACATAACCAAAGCCTGTTTCTTCTCCGTCTTCTTATTCTCCAACAGTTGTATTTGATTGAGTTTTCTGAGAGTTTCTTGGTCCTGTTCTTTCTGGTTGTGTTCCTTTTTCCTGTATAGATCCACTTGATGGGCTATATGATCTGTATAGACACCTTTTGCCATGCTTCCAAGTCCAACCACCTCTGCCAGTAAGCTCCTTACTGGTGAGGGCAGCCCCATCTGCAGTTTAGCTCGCAAAATTGACTGCTCTATTTGACTCACATTTGGATCATTTCCAGTAATATTTCTCCACACTTGATGAGCTCTTGACACATAGGCTCTCTGATTTTCTTGTTGTCCTAGTGGGTCAATTAGAATGTTGTCAGGATGCACATTTGTTGGAAACATATCTTTCAGTGCTCTCCACAGCCTATTTCTACTTGCAGCTAACAACTCAGGATCATTCACCGCAGTCCCAATATATCGATTAAGTCCAGCTCTCTGAAAAATGTCATCCATACCTGGAATCCCAAGGATATTAGCCAAAAGTCTCTTAATGTCTCCTATGGCAGACTGTGTTCCCACCGTAATTTCTTCCAACTTTGAAATCCAAGGATATGCTCCATCTTGAAGAGTAGGCAGCTTCTCAAGTATATCTGACATATCAGTATTCTGCAAAGGCTTATACTCCAGGTTCTGTCCTCGAATTATCACTGGCATCATCTTCTTACTTGTTGTCATGAACCCTGCATCCTGAGTCGGTTCCTGCCTTTGTTGCCATTTTTCTGCTCAGAATCTCCAGTTTCCTGAGGGTTCGTGAACGCTCCCGGCCTGGTTGCCGGGCAACGTTGCTAGGCGGGAGATCTCCCGATTAACCGCACCTGCATCTCATCAGCGGTCTGCACACCTGGTCCTGATCATCACCCTTCTTAAGCCCTGACCTGACATCCATTCCCTGCCGGATCGTTAGCCATGAACAGTATGTTTGTCAGTGTATCAGCCTTGGAGTTTCTAGCGTTAGTTTTGTTGTTTTGCACCTTGTTGGCTTGCCGTGTACTTACCTCCGTTTTGTTTCTATCTGCAGTCAATCTCCCGGAACCTTCACCCAACCCCTGCCTGGTTGTCGGCGGCTGCCGAGCCATTCTTGGATCTACCACTGCACCTCCACCAACTCATCTCCGCCGTCCGCTCTGTCCCCTGGATTATTCTACATCGTTTTTTGAATCTGTTAAATAAATACTCACCTTCGTTTCAACTCACCTTGTCCTGGTCTGCTTCTGGGTTCTGGCTTAGTAAACCGTGACAGAACGATCCGGCCAGAAATGAACCCAGCGGACATGGACTCTGTTCGCCATGCCATTACCCATCAGGAGAAGATGTTGGGACAACATAGCACGGCGCTACAGGAGATAGCTTTGTCCGTTCTGAACTTTTCTACCAGTCTGACGAAGATCCAGGCTCAGCTCAGTTTGCCGGTGGAGAATCCACGACCGGTTTCACCCATCTCACCTGCCGCTTCTGGAGCTGTGCCCTTCCGTGAGCCCAAGGTTCCGACGCCTGATAAATATGAGGGGGAGTTGGGAAGATGCCGTTCTTTCCTTATGCAGTGTGGATTAGTGTTCGATCTACAGCCCCACTCTTATGCCACAGACAAGGCTAGGATAGCCTTTGTCATTGAGTTGCTGCGTGGTCGAGCTCTGGAGTGGGCTTCAGCCGTTTGGGAACAACAGGACACCTGCATGGCCTCATACCAGGAGTTCACGGCCGAGATGAGGAAGCTATTTGACCATCCCGTCCGAGGTATGGACGCAGCTAGGCGCCTGTTTTCGCTTCGCCAAGGAACTCGCAGCGTTGCCGACTTCGTGATCGAGTTCAGGACTTTGGCTGTGGAGAGTGGGTGGAATGAGGAGTCTCTGCAAGCGGCCTTTTACCAGGGGCTGTCGGAGCAGCTCAAGGATGAGTTGATCTCCTATCCGGAGCCTAGTGACCTGGACAGCTTGGTAGCCTTGTCTATTCGGGTGGATAACCGAGTTCGAGAGAGAAGGAGGGAGAAGCAATGGGGCCCGTCCACTTGTTCCCGGCGGTCGTCAAACTGCTCGGCTCGCTAAAGTTGGGAGGACTTTTAGCGAGCCAGTTTCAACCTCTCAATACCTCTGTCAGACCCCGTTTCCCGGCTACCCTCATGAACAGGAATCAGAGTCTAGCGATTAACGCTTTCGTCGATTCAGGTGCCGATGGAAGCTTTATTGATGCCGAAGTGGTGGAACAGCTGGGGCTTTCCAAGGAGCGATTACCGGAAGCCATTGAAGCTACCACTCTGAACGGCAGTAGTCTGGCACGTATCACGATGAGGACTGAACCGGTTAAGATGCTGTTGTCAGGGAATCATTCTGAGGTGATCTCATTCTTCATTCTGCCTTCTTTCCATGTTCCTCTGGTCCTTGGATACCCCTGGCTGAAAGAACACAATCCCACGTTCGATTGGGTGACTGGCAAGGTAACTAGTTGGAGCCTTGAGTGTCATGCTAACTGCCTCAAGACTGCCTGTTCCC